>NC_141700.1:740007363-741207363 GCF_964263255.1 Lissotriton vulgaris | reverse complement strand
TGGGAGAAGGTATTTTCCCTATTGAATTTGATTGACGCAGGTGCAATTTCAGGTGGAAGACAGGCAAAAACAATGTATTTTTTGCTTCAAAAATTGGGAGTCACCTACATAAATTGGATCTAGTGGCATGTATGTATGTGTCTATATAAGTAGAATAACAAACACCAGGGGTCTAAAAGGCCATAGGATGGGGTTAGATACACATGGAAAAGGAGCAACCAAGGGCAAGTGGTGGGTCTCCACAGGTAAGCCAGTTGGACCTGTCAGTCTTAGGGTGGTCTTCCCCCAAATATTTTGCCTTCAACCCTTGATCTTGTTTTTGTTGGCCTTAAGACTCTGTGAACTTTACCACTGCTAAACAGTGCTAAAATGCTTGGTGCTGTCTCCTTATACATGATAAACTTGATGTACACCCAATTGGAACATTTTATTTACTTAGAAGTCCCTAGTAAAGTGTTATTGCATGTGTCCAGGGCATTTAAATCGAAGTGCCTGCCACACTCATTGTGCCACCAACATTTAAACATGTCTCAGGCCTTCCATGTGTGTGTCATGGCCTGTGTGTGCATTTTCTAAAATGCCATTTTGACCTGGAAAAATAAACCTTTGTCAAGCCAACACTTTATTTTTTTAATACATGTCACACCTAGTGAAGGCTGTGAAGAGCACAGCACAGAGGGCAGGGTGCAGTGTGATTAAAAAGTTGAACCTGTACATTTAAGTCTCACATGTCCAGGTAATGAAAAGCTCCTAACTTCGATTTTCATTACTGCAAGGCCTAACTCTCTCATGGGATAACATTGGGTTACCTTATTACATTTAATAAGTAATAACTTTCAATTGAGAGCAAGTGGACAGATCACGTTTGGAGTGTCAAGAATTATAATTATAAGCCCTCTTTGTTGGTAAACTCAGATTTCTCATCACAATTCTAAAAATGACACTTTTAGAAAGTTGGCATTTTTTGTGTCTTAACCAATTGGTTTCTGCAGTCTGCCTCTGGGTCAAATGATGAGGAATAACTGGCAGTTGGTCTTCCTGCTTTGCTCCTAGACACTGAGACAGAGGGAGGCTAGCTGTGCTGCTCTGACTTAACAGCCGGAGCTGTCACCTGTCATACTTATAGATCACGAAGGCTCTGCCTGAGCACTCCCAAAAGGGGTATGCCACTAGTCTTTTGTGTCCCCAGACAAATTGGAAACCAGGGCAAATAGGAAGGGTGTATCTGATACTTTAAGGCTGTGGGAGCCTCAATAAACTGCCCTTACATCAAAGTGGGCACAAGGTATAAATATTAGACATCAGACCACCAACTCTTGAGTACACATTTGGTCCTATTGAAGACTCAGAAGAAGGACTGCTTGTCTGCTTTTCGGCAAGAAGAGCAACTCTGCTAAGTTGCATTTCTGCCCTTCCTGCTTGAATGAGATGCACTGTACCTGCATCTTGAATCCAGGACCACACAAGTGACTCCAAGGGCTAATAGGCTTTCCTCCTCATCTGAAACCTTAGGGACAGAACAGGCTTCCTCCATCTTAAACCCAGCACCTGTACACTGCCAGCTCTATCTACTGTCCTCCCACATGGTGCCACCCCAGCCCTAGACCCTGGGAACTGGGCCTTAAAGTGCTCTGCCAGCATCAATTGTGATCCCGGCAGAACCGATGCATTGCTTCCCTGGAACTCCGAATCAGAGCCTCTGCACGTCGCATCGCTTCACCAAACTCTGAATCTGCACCACTGCGTAACGCATTCATGGTGTAGGACTTGAGAATGATGCAGAACCGCACATCGCAGACTCTCAGCTCCCACCTCTGCGCGACGCATCGCTCTGCAACCTGGGTTTAAGGTACTTAGCTTAATGAGCCTAACTAGGTCCATGAAGCTGGCCCGCACTCCATCATGCTAAGACTGAACTTGTGACTTTGTCCTGGTCCAGTACGACCAGATTTCCACAGTTGCCGCTATGCACTTTTTGGCTCTATTTTCAATAAAATCTTTAAAAATGCATATCTCAGATTCTATTTATTGCAATTTTGTTGTTTTGGTCTTAAATTATTTATTAAACATCACTATATTTGGGTGGATTACTTTGGGGTTTGCTTGTACCTTCACTCTGGCAAGGGTTGTGGTTTCTGCTGGAGTAGGGTTTCACCCCCTCAACCAGGTTCCCATTTTCGTACACAGCCTCTTACTATGTGTTAAAACAAGGAAGATTTGAGGCTCAGAAACAGCATAATAAATTGCAGGTGAGTGAATATGTGGATGGGGAAGTAGGTTTCTGGGGTAGACTTAACTTAAAGGTCACCCCATTTCAAACGAGCACTAGTGGGAGATTAATTGCGCCACCATATGGACTGGCCAAGCTCCATGGAGCAATCAATATGCATGGTAATGGCATGACTTGCCTGCAGGTGCATGGTATTAATAGTTTATTTTCTATTTCCATTATTCTGCTCACTGCACCATACAAATGTGTCTACCCATTTGCAGGCTCTGGTCTAGACCTTGAATCTTTTGGTATCCAACAGGGACTACAATAGCCCCACACAAAGCACCAACAGTCTTCACAGGCAAGAGGAGAAGAGAGGTGAGTGCACACACTGTACACCTGCTCTGCCCTGGGTGCAGGGTCTGGGCGTCAGTAATCCCTATTCTCTCATTTCAACATGCCCTTCCACCAGAGCAAGATCTCCACACTGCTGAGCGAGGGCTGAGGTATTATTGATGACATTGATGCCAATGTTTTTAAAGATACACTTGCATATAGGAGCGATATGGCCTCACTATTAACAAACTCGACTGTTATGAACTCTCCATCAACCCAACTCAGAAATACTTGGTCAGGCAGTCTCTGCAACTTAGTCCTGGGGTTACTGATTGACATATCACAGGTGGGTTATCCCTTAGCTGGAATACATATGCACAAACAAGAAACTCGGGTCCATCCCTCAAATAAGCACAGCAACACCACAATGATGTAGTGGGATCGGCCCGCATAAAGCACACATGCCAGAGGGGTGTGTGCATTCCCAAACATCATAAAGTCAGATGCCACAAAAAGTTAGGAACACATTCAGGATACTCCACCCTACACTACATGCAGTGATCATGCCCCTCATGTTGGATATCTGGATGCATTAACCACTGACCCCCATTATGTCCACACAAGGTTGAGGCTCGCCTTATTTATGACTCCACAGGCAAGGCCCGCATTCTTTCACCAAAAATGAATAATCTGAAGTACTTTGTCACACCCAAACTCTGTATAAAGTCTTTTTCATATTGATTTTACTTTGAGACAGTCCTCAGACCCATTTCTGTAACTCTGCCCCCAACCAAATGTTTAATTAAACATACTGTTCCTGTTTTGCCTCTTGTCTTATGTTTTTTCAAGGTAAATTCATATTCGAGCAATAACTGAATGGTGGTGCAGGTACTGCCAGCATGGTGTCCTCAGCAGCACACAATCACAATCACTAGGATTAAATGGTCTCCGATATCCACAGCCACAGGCCTCACTGATGAGAGCTGAGACCACTTGCACTGCCCAGGTTAAAGGAAATGGAGGGTGGGTATACAGCAAAGGTCGCCAAGGCAGTGACTCATCCTTTACGCAGGATGTGAACTCACACCAGCATCAGGGGTAAATTGTTTTCACAGAGACAGGCCTTCGAAGGGCAGGACTGTTAGCAGGTGTAAAGAACTGATATCTTGCTTCTCAGCTTCAGGCTTTGCCTCCTACTTAATATCATATTATGTGTGCATATTGCATTGTGATCATCATATAAAAAAGCCTGTCTTCTGGTCATTGTGTATGTTTTAATAATTTGCAGTAGACATATTTGGATATCATATACAAGCAGTTAAACATGCCTGAGACCTACGGGTTTTTTCCAGCTGTGGTGTTTTCCACAAAATTATTGATTTGTTTCTATGCCACATAATCATCTGTTTCATAATCTGCAGATTTTTATTGCCTTATTTAGTCAATGCTGCCAGATATTTGGGTCCTCTCCTGTCCAATAATTTTACTGGTCCTTGGTGTAATGTGTATTTCGTACGGGACCTCTGTGACCTGTCTTCAGTGTGCATCTCCTAGTTTGTGAAGTCCCTTAGAGTGTGTTACCATGGGGTTGTCCACTTGCTGATTTACATACGATTGTAATTTTGTGCTTAGCATTAAGATTTGTGTTAATTAAAGTACAGTCCTTTGAAAAGATAAAACACAGTACTGGCACAAGAAGTCTCCCTCCCCACGTCACCCCCCTGCAGGGGGGTGACGTGGGGAGGGAAAGGGGCAGGGTGGGGGGTAGTAATGTATGGATTACGGAGCTTTTTAGGTAAGTAAAAATGTAAATAAATAAAGCAAATTTCGTATATAAATAAATAAAGCAAATTTTGTTGCGCAACAAAATTAGTTTTATTTATTTATATGTTTACTTACCTGTAAAGCTCCGTAATCCATACATTACTACCCCCCCCCCCCCCACCCTGCCCCTCCCCACGTCATCGCCCTGCAGGTACACCCACTGCCGACCGCGGCTCCCTAGGGTACTTAAAACCTTGTTGCATAGCCTCCATTAACGCCCTACTGAGATCCTTTTTGGAAATATTCTGTATTATTCTTCACATTATCATGTCTATTTTGTCGAGTCAAAAAACTTCTGGGAGAAAGGTGAAGCTTTCATAGCAAGACATAAAATATCCAATAGCAAAATGCGGTGAAAAACGCTGTTGCAGGGGAAGACTTTGCTCTTTTTCTTTATCTAATCTCATCTTTCTGGGCGCATACAAATTTAGGGGCATTTTTACAAGGGCTTTATCTCTGCTTTTTTGGCTTAAAAAGCCAAGAAAGCTGAGATAAAACTATCCCCCCAATTTACAAGAGGGTGCTAACATAATCGCATGTTAGCACCCTTTTTCCCAACGCCTCGCTTTGCATCTCTAATGAGATGCAAAGTGGGTGTCACTGGGCATTCCCCGGATGGACTACCTTGCAAATATCGCTGATGTTCACATCGCAATATTTATAAGGATGCCCCAGCATTTTAGCCGTTGTTTTCTCCAAAAACTAACGTCTGCTAAAATGCAGACTTACCTATCCCTAACATTGGGGTGGATTATGCTGATACGACCCTTTGGTTCTCGCCGTTTTGCGGGGAACATCGCTGGAAAACCAGCGATGTTCCCTGCAAAACAGCGATAACCTCGCTATCTCTGGAATTTTTATCGCCCTGGAGAAACGCGTTGTTAATAACGCGCTACCAGGGCAATAAATTCCAGAGACAGATGGCGATAATAAAATTATCGCTAAGCACGGCCAGCGATAATTATCGCTGGCTGTTGATAATATGCGCCTTAGTTTGTTTAATTGTGCCAAATACAACCAGGTTTGGTCCTCCTATGAACCTTGCTTGCAGCATTGAGGGGTGAAGAATCTGGATGTCCATTGTTGGTTACCCAGGGAGGACCAGGAATTAGTAACCAATTTATAAATTAGTGATTAGATTCAAATACACTACTCTCGGGACCATGCTATAAATGTATAGGATGACTATGGGTAATTCAAACCTCCTGAAGAAGTTCAGTCTAGCCAAAATCATTCAAACCAACAGCTCTGCTAGCATGGTAAAAATAACAGCAAATCAACTGGCGCTCTGAGAATAGTCTGTGGATTTCCCGACCACACGTCTGAATACTATGCACACAATCTCTGAGGGAAAAACATTAATGAAATTAGAGACTCAGTCAACTAAGGTTTTCGAAATTTAGAGTTTGTATTATAATTTACACCATCAATCAGTAAATTGGCATTTAAGAAATTCAGACATTGGTCTTAATAAGCGAATATATGAGAAGTATGAAACTTCACATTGATACACAAGTTAAAGTAATAGTTCCTTCCACCAGCATGGGTAGGGGAAAGTTCTCAAAGTTCTCTCAGCGGACATAAGACAAAGGGAAGAGAGAACAGAGATGCTGGCAAGCCTGCCAGCATGAGTCCACAAAACAGCCGAGGCAGAGGGACCACAGCTGCGCTGAAAGGGAAAGAGCTGTAGAACAACGAAGGCTGTGGATCCTACGTCTACCCAGCCCGGATCTCAATAATATAATCAACAGAACAAGAATGGCTGGATAGGCAAAGTTATTATCATGAATGACAGTGACGTAGTCAAAATGTACTACGTTACCAAGGCCTTTTTTTACCAAAAGCAAATTTATTTAATTTTTGGTTTTTAAATTCATCAAAACATATGGGCAAACCAAAAGACTGTCACGACAGTGAGTACACGAATACAGTATTTACATTTATACACAACTACCACTATACATTATTTACAAATTGAAAAGCACACAATTCAAATGAGCACAGTTGTGAAAGACACACCAAGAAAAACAGTAACATTAATCAAATATCCAAACATAGATTGTGTTTATATACAGTGAAAAAGTTCCTACAAACAAAAATACAACCAGTCCATGGGGGTATGAAACCAAGGGACAGGCGGGAACAGATGGAGTAGTACGCCTGCCTGCCTGACAACCCTGTGGTTGCGATTTATATTGGGTTACACAGCTAGGGTTCCAGGTGGTTTTTTGTTTTCACTTCCTAGGTGCACCCTTTTTGAATGGCCACAGGGTAGGTATGTCGACGCGTTTCGAACCGGATTTGTTGACGGTTCTCTTCAGGACGGGGACTGGGAACAAAACGTCTGTAATGATATACAGAGTGGGTGTCAGGATTAATTGTGATAGTTTTACAAGAACTTAATGGAATTGACTCCACAACTCAAAAAGACTTTTACCTGCACGAGGCAATGAGTATGCCTTGGTGACGGTAATTCGCCGGTGTAGGGATAATTTCTGTAAAAACATACAAGAGTGAAGCTTAGCACCCTGGGCTATGGTCAGATGTTTAAGGCTATACTGATACAAAACACCAGTTATCCGAAAGGACCGGAATTCGTACCTGTAATTAGCCGGTTATGGATCTTTCAAGTGTAGTTGTCCGCCACGCGGTACACACACGGGGTTAGGACTATTCACATGGTGGCAGTGTTTCAATTCAGGCTGAAAACAACACAGAGAGACCAGCGCGCGGGATTAAACAAGTGTTGCCACATGACGTGTGTCATATACTATGAGACGCCGAGTGGCGTAGCCTACCTGAACAAGTGGCTTATGTAGCGCGTAAATCTCAAGGATCACTTCAGGACCGGTATGGGATATGCCTGTACCTGCATTACAAGGAGGCAGAGATTCATTAAATCACACGGGCCCGTCTGGCGGGGGGTAAAAGTGAACTAGCGCTTCGCGCATTTGGGCAGAAAACATGCACGGTGCTTACTTTGACGGGAGGATTCAATCACTCGAGGTCTCTCTGGCAGGAACGCGCACGGTCTGTCAGTGTGTCACAGCACTGGATGAGGTTTTTTTGAAAACTCCCTTGCCGGTTGGCTTGTGGGAGTGGCTGAGGGGCGTAATCAGTGGAGGATCATGGTCCATGTAGTTCGGGCCAATATTAAGTGAATATTAACACGTCTCTATCGGGCATTGTGTGCAGCGCGTGATCACACCGGGACAACAGTATGATCGAGAAAATAAACTGGGCGTTGGACACTATTTCCAAAGTACGCTATGAAATCCGAATATGTCACCAGTAGGACCAGGCACCAGGGCAGTATAGCAACAAACATAGTAGGTAACTCATGTACAGAATATTATGCAGAGCATAAACAGAAATTACACATCCGGGTTAAAAACAGCAGCAGCACAACCAAGCTCAGCCGAGCAACTGAGGAGTGGATTACAGACTCGAAATTTCTGACATTTCGTTCAGGCCAATGTTGGAAGTATCGAACTTCAGGATGAGATATGCCTCTTTCTGGGCTAGGCGCAGAAAGGGAAAGAGCAGCAGCTGAGCAGTCCGCATAGTCCACAATAGTCTCAAGCTCAGTGGGTTCAGCGTCAATATAGGCCAAGCCCGAATCTGCAAGGCAGTGGCGTAACGAAACAGGTGACCCCCTGTAAAGTACAAGGAGAGTCCCCCTTCCAGACTTACTCAGGAGCTCTCGGGGCAGGGGAGGGGCCCACTGGTGTTCGGGGCCCCACAACCTGGGGGGGCTGCGGGAACTGTCTTACACCACTCCTGCCAGGATCTTTCAGACTCTTCTGGAATCTGTGCGTCTTCCTTCAGAAGCATTGATAATATATTTCTATAAGTCCAGAGATGACATCAATTGTCCCTCCACCATGGTGTGAGATTCCATAAGGTAATCATCTGCTCACCCAATGCAAAAGTGGCAATATGGACATAGTTTGTCAAAGCACGCATGGGAACGGGGTGTCTGTCCAAGGCACACAGGTTGATTGATGTACAATAGCTATTCATTCCAGTGGCTTCTCGTGTGAACGGAACAACAGTCTCTGTCACATACTAGTGTCCACTAAAGAAATACAATTGCATCCATGCCTTCCAAAAGGCTATGCAAAAGTACAAAAAACGCGACTTGAGGGGTGCTGTATTGTCGTTGTTTCATATGGATCTGATGGAAAGGTGTAAGCTTTCCATGAAATGTGTCAGGTTAAACTTAAATCAAATTGAAATACATCATTATAAGTCAAACAATCAATCAACAAAGCTCTATTTCGATATATGATATCATAAAAGCACATTTACAAGTTTAAAACACAATTCATAATAAATACATTAAAAAGAGAATTTCATCTAAAAAGCTTTTTTACAATAAATAGATAAAACATTTATTACACTTTAACAGCTTTGTGAGTGTTTAAAAACAATAGATTATACAGATTCTTCATAAAGCCTTTAGTCTAATCAGCCATGCCCAGCTTAAATTATAATTATAAGTGTACTTTTCAGACTCAAACAGGTAAAATTCAATTAATGCATTGATCAAGCAAACACACGTTGTAAATCATTATATGTAAGCATTCAGAGGTAGTTATGGCCTATAACCACATTCAAGACCTATATGTGCCAACTACAGGTCAACATATAAATACAATTTCGTTTTAGGCAAGCTAAGTCACTAGGGTTATACAGAACATTTGTGAGAGGTTTTGTATTTCTATCTTGAGAAATAAAAGATTTGAACCAACATTTCAAACATCATTGGTGTATTACAATGAGGCTAAAAGGACAGACTTTTGGGCCTTTCTATTTTAGCATTTGTCATGAAATTTCACACATTTATAAATGAAACTCAATTAATGCATCAATATGTACAATTTTCATTAATTGCACGATTGCAGAAAAATACATTTAGTAAGTTATTCGTTTTAATAAATTCAAGACATATGAATATAATTTGTTAGAAAGTTAGGCACACATTTTGTGTTTTTTCATCTACCAAACAAAGCATGCTTTTGCGGTGCTTGTACTGCAAGTTTCATTGAAACTTTTTACACGTATGCAAGATGCATGTATGCTTTGTGTCTGTACTCATTGTCACACCTGGGGTATATGTCACGAAAGGAAAGATCAGCATTTACGCTGCATCACCACCAATGGAAACAGGTGTCTCAGCACTTCCCCATGGCAGACGGACCCTCACACTAGCAACAATGATATATGCTTATGGAGAAGCACAATCTAATTATGCAAGCCAAACTTGCAAGTTAAGAATGCACCCCAACTAGAACAATGAAAATCCCTTCCTTTACAGCAGCCATTTGCATTTTCACTGGCATAGAATATTTTCCTAAGGTCTACTGTCTTTTTTCATTGTATTTATTTTTGTGTTTTATGCAGTGCAATTTCGGCATATGTTGATTAGGGTGCTTTACAAGAGAACAATAACAATACATATAGCAATACCATTAAACAGATTGATCCAGTAGTTTGCATCAGGGGAGAAAGGCCAAACAGTTCCTATCTGGTTAGATTGGATAAGCCAGAAAAGGCGATGGGGAGAAGTGATCTTAGCCTTATTTAAAGTGTCTCTCAAATACGAGGATTTTGAGATCTCCTTTGAATGTGAACAGATATGAGGCATAGTACAGAATTTGTGGGAAGGAGTTCCAGATACCTGTTGTAGGGCCAGAGAAAGCCTCAACACAGAAAGCGTATTGTAATTCGCATTGTAGTGATGACCTTCCAGGAATGAGCTTCCTGCTTGCTTGCCACCCCCACATCCCTTTTTGTTGTTTTTTATCTTACCACTACTTTCCTCTTACCTCTCCCTAGATACTAAAAGTGCAACAATCGTACATCAGGGGAAGTGGAGGCAGACCTAACATTCATGTAGTTAGGCCATCACTGGGAACAGAGACTTGTCTCTATGGCCCATTTCCATGACACCACTCACCTCAGTTTCTGTTCTACACCTCATGTATTGTTGATTTTCTCTTTTTTGAGGGGGTTGTTTCTTAAATTTTTTATCGTTGGGTGTGGATTCTTATTCAACTAATTCGTTGTTTTAGTTTTTTCATGGGGTTATTCATCAAACCAATGATTTTGTTTTTTCTCTTTACCATCAGTATCCCAGTGGGTAATTCTACAGAGACGCATAAGGCAATACAATATCCTCATGCTCTTTACTATGGATGTCTTATGTTATCAGAAAGGATTAACAATTCTCCCTAGCCAGATTGACAGATTAATGCCAATACCTTCTCATTTACCTTCCCGTCACTGGCCTCCCCAAATGGGCAATCTGCTACAACCGGTGCAGACTGCACGCAATCTAGAGGTAGTTATATATGATCAGCTATCTATGAGGCAGCAAGCAGTCAAGGTCGCCTCAACTTGCTTCACCATCTTAAAATGGCTCCGTAAAGTACTTTGGATGTTGCCTAGTCCCACACAAAGAATTGTGATCCAGGCCTTGATTATGTCCAGGCTGGACTATGGCAACGTCCTGTACCTAGGAGCAAATAAGGAGGTAGTTCGAAAACTGCAAGTAGGTCAGAACTCTGTGGCTAGACTGCTCTGCCATGTGTGGAACAAGTACTCCATCGCAGGTTCTCTCCGTGACCTCCACTGGCTCAGGATAGAGAATTGTGCTAAATTAAAGGCCTTATGTTATATGCATTATGTCAAGCTGGGCACTGCACCTCAATATCTGAGCTCCCTAGCCCATTCATATCTTCTGACACGCCTAATTCGATCCACCTCTCAAGCCAAATTTCTAGTTCCCAGGTTCAAACTGTCATGTATGGTTGGGCGGTCCTTTTCTTTTCTGGCCCCCTCACTGTGGAATTCGCTATCCACGCCGCTCCAGCATAAAACCAGTCATAAAAACTTTCGTAAGGGCAAAAAACTTGGCTATTTAATCAGTAGATGTTATCTCTTTCTTTCGCACTGTGTCCGATGGTGCTGGGAAGCCTCTAGGTAGCTGGTCACCTTATAAATTTAATGTAATAATAATAATAATAATACCTTAATTTAGGTTCTTGCCTTGTTTTTTAAGGTTAACTTCAATTATTCACCTGACCAGAAAACTCCTACAATTACCAACATATTTAGACTGCTATGTAAGCCTAACAAGGTCGCAGGCCTTCTTCAGGGTAAAGGACGTAATTGCTATGGTATCCAATCAAACCATGCAGAGAACCATAGTTAGTATAAACTACAGGCTTCATGGCTTTATTGAATTTTACCTTATGACCCTTGTTTTATGTTTTTAATTATTCCGGAGGTATTCGCCAATAAAGGGAATCTTCGAGTATAACTCTAGCTATATTTTATATTCTTCTTACCAATAAACAGGACCCAAGAAACTGTCCTGAAGAACACCCAGGGTAAAACAAAGTTTTCCTGTGGTTTAATCCACTGGGGTCACATTGCTCTGACCCCAGTGTGGGAGGTCATCAAATAATGAAGCATGCCTTGATAAGTTAAGGGTGAGATGACCTCTCAAAAATCTTTTGATGACCTTCTCCTCTAACAAGTCTGAAATTAAATACAACAAGTAGTTGTTTATGCTTATCCTTACATCAGAGGATGTACTTGAAGATTGACCTCCATTACTCTCCTAGGGGGACAGATTATTTTATTTTTAACTGCTGGTGTATCAGGAGTTCTCTCTCAAATTTGTGTAACAATTCCCAGGTGTTTGTGCTTCTACATTGAGCTGCTGTCCACAGAGGTGAGATACTTTCAAAATGGCCTTAGAAATAAATAAATTGAAAGAAATATTTAAACAAGCTTTCAGAAGGATACCAGGCCAAAGTGGAGCGTTTCCACAGCGTGGTTCAGTGAGATATCTTGTACCGCTTGATGACATGTGTCTGTGACCACTCCTAAAAAAGACAGAGGAATTTAAAGTCATTATTGAACATGTAATCAGACATCAGTTCCTTTTTAATGGAATTATATTTGAGTTGTCTAAAAAAGTAGTGGACTGTAATAGGCATCTGTCCTTATGATGCAGTGCAATGTGGTGTGTTGTGGTCCCAAAGATGGCGATCATCAATTTAAGCATAGGTGCGTTGACCCCTCTTCTGCAAGCCAGTACACCCAAGGCAGACTCGTTGCACTCATTATTTTGGTTTCTTTAAGGCAGGGCGGGGCTTAGGAGCTTTCTCTCCTGTCGCCGATTGAATGGGAGGATGTGTTAACTGAACTGCGCATGCCAGATTGTCTGGCATTTTTCATATGCCCAGCCTGACATGCGCAGTTCAGGCTTCATTATTTAACACTATGTGGAATCTGGAAGAGCAGAAACAAAGTCTCATCAGTCTCCTATGGAACGTTGTGCTTCCCTGACTAAGCCAATCCTGGCACTGCTTTTATACTGCTTGGTATTAAAAGCAGCATGACAGAAGTGATTGGATTGGCTGGGAATGCTATTTCACAGCATGCACATCTTTGTCAGGCTACGCAAGAAAGGAGGATCACATATAATCAAGGTAAGGATAAGTTTATCATTATGTTTATTTAATTTACAGCAGCACTTTCAATATGCTGCAACATTAAATGTGTATCACAGAGGTGATTGGTACACATTCTATTAAATTAAATGTAGCTTTAAATAGAATATGCCCTGATCACCACTACAATAAAAATGTAAGAATATCAGTTGTTCATTAAAAAGTTTTACGTGGCTCACCACTTTCGAAAGTGTCCAGCTGCCGCTGAATAGACATAGCAAAATCTACAGCGGAGCTCACTAAATTAATTTAAAGAAAGCTCAGCAGCATGTACGGAATAGATCTTTATTTATTTTCATGGACAACAATTAGCAACCACTTGATATTAGGGACAAAGTAACTTCAGTATACATTTTCATGAATTACAGTCTTAAAATGGGATAGTTGTTTATTATTAAGAATTAAACAAGTTGAATATAATATTGTAGAATTTTGCTATGAATTTCATAAAAATTTCTATTACTCAACAAATAAATCTACTTGACTAACTGTCAGAGTTCATGCTTTTACTGTGTAGTGTAACATTGTGAATAACGGTTCCTATTATAAAGTGCAGTGGAGACTTGAGCAGCACCGTGGTGTGCCATTTCTAAGGTGCATTGCAGTGTGCTGGGGTGATGTTCAAAGGACACAGTGCATTGTTGGGTTTCTGATTGAGAATGCAGCCGAGTGGGATTATGTTCAGTATAGTTATAGTTCATAAATGGCACTACAATTTAGGGCCCTATTATGATGTTGGTCAGAAAGCCTCCAACCAACATCCCTGATTTGACTTCCGACTGCCAAATGTCAATGTAGGCGGTTGGAAGTCAAACCGGCCAGTCATTCCAGCAGGGTTCCAAGGGGCTCAAGGAGCCCGTCAGCCACATGGATCCGCAATGTAATTCCTTTAGGAGGTGTTTCCTCTGTCGGGATTACGATGTCAGTTTCACACAGCCTTTCGATGTCGTCCTTTCCAACATGGTAAGGCTGTGGGAAAGCAACTTTGGGAGCCCTTAGCAGGGCCCACTTGCCTCCACAGCCTACAGTTGTTTGCCTGGGGTACATCTATGCTATCCCCTGTAAATCCCCGCACTGTGTGACAGGCACTGTGAGGTGCCTACCACAAGGGGTAGGGAATTACACAAACTCCCATTTCTATATGGGAGATTGTGCTGCGGCCAGTTTCCGACCTCAGTACAAGTTCCCATAGGGAAATGGGAGTGTGGAACCGCATGTGTGGTAAAATCGAAATAACGCAGTCCGGACCACTGACCAAAGATCCCGATTCCACGGCAATGTCGGTTGGAGGCAACTCCGACCGACATCGTAATCAGGCCCTTAGTGTATTATTGTCCTTAGTACGCAATGTAGTATGGTAGGCTAGAGTTCCTCAGATATCAAACAGTGGGATGTGCTCACATCCAAGCAGTTCTGTGTGGTGAGATGTAGACATGTCATCAGTTAGTTTTTCTACCATGCAGTGTAATGTGCTAACCTAGAGTCCCTTGGAAGCAGACATGGGAAACTAGACAACAGAGTCTTGCACACTGCACCATTACAAAATCCTGTTGTTGTATAAGGTGCACCACCAACAAAAATGCAGTGATGACATATAGTACTAGGGAAATATCCTTTACTAGGCAGCCAGAACTACGCACTACCATTACAATGCGGGTAATACAACAAACATATTGTTACCACGCGTTGCATTACTATGGAAGTCATAACAGCGACTTGCGTTAGTGTTGTTGGATTTTAAATCCAACACCTTCCCTACTGGTGAACAGACTGGAGTTGGCATAGTAATATATACTAGTCCAAAGTCCAATGCTTCCCTAAGGCAAATCGTTGGAACAATTTACGTGGTAATTGAATGCGTGGTAACAACGAGTTTGTTATATTGCCAGCGTTGTAATGGCATGCATTGTAAAAGCATGCGTGATTGTGTCATACATCCATAGTAATGGTGCAACATTCAATTTAAATACAAATGAATTTAACAAAAGAAGGCTAAAGTTGTAATGTGGAAATTGTTCTGGGACAATGTTTACTTGTAGATTATTTTGTGATCGGAGGTGTTACATAGGTCCTTTTCAACCCCAACATTTTGTCTATAACGTATATTTTTTTCAACCAATATTTATTTTCAAATATTAAGCAGCGCTTTGTTACACAATGATAATTAGCTATACCGTTTCAAAATAGGCTATGTTTAATGTTTTGTCTATGTCAGTTTTCATCTTTAAGACACACTCAATTTTAGATATACATATATTCATTCAACTAAGCAAAATCTTCTAACTTAGTGAGTTGGCCTGCATGCGGGTGAACCACTTACAGATAGCTGGAGGGCTATCAATAGCACATGATATACTCATTGGAGTATGGTTTCTCTTGAGCCAAGCAAAAACTGGCGTTCAGTGTAGTTATGAGTTTTTTGTTAATGACAGGTATGAACCTAGATAGACCTTTATATTCATTTATCAAAATGAATATAAATGTCTATCTAGGTTCATACCTGTCTTTAACATTCTATATTAAATATTTTGTGTGCGTTTTGTGTACACATGCACTTCAAACATTCATATCTGTTTCAGTTTCTTTTCAGATATGATATCCAAATACTGTTTGATCACTATTAACCCTTATACAAAACACAGGACAAATGATGGATTTGTGAAGACATGACAATAATCACTGCACTAAAATCCATATACACACAATACAATAAATCCTTATGAAAAGGAGATATGGGGAGACATTTAAGAAATTTTATCTTTATTGCTTTGTCCTTTTTCTTTGCCCATGAGATATTCCTTAGTGTTTATTTCCGGCCTTAGTAAGATGATGTAGCATTTTGGCACAAATATACAGAAAACCAGGGCAGCACCTGAAGACAGGATAGCGAAAATCTCCATGGCCACCATGTACTTGCCCTTAGTGCTGAGGTAGGCTGGAATAAATGAGAGCCAGACACTGAGGAAGGCGAGCATGCTAAAGGTGATGAATTTTGCCTCATTGAAGCTGTCTGGGAGCTTCCTGGCTAAGAAGGCTACTATAAAACTAACGGAAGCCAGGGACCCAAGATAGCCCAGCATGAACCAGAAAGCAATAGGCGATCCCTCATTGCATTCAATGATTATTGTTCCAGGATGTGTGAGTATATTATTTTGTGAGAAAGGAGGGGAGAGACTCAGCCAAGAAACACAGATGAAAATCTGAATGAGTGTGCCACAAATGGTGACCACGTATGATAATTGTGGTCCAACCCATTTCCTTAAGTTACTATTGGGTTTAGTAGCATTAAAGGCAATGACCACCATGATGGTCTTAGCCAAGATGCAGGATATACAAAGAGCAAAAATTATTCCAAAGGCAACCTGTCGCAGAAGACATTTCTCTGGAGTGGGAAATCCAATGAAAGCCAAAGAGCAGAGAAAACACAAAGAAAGTGACAAGAGTAAAAGAAAGCTGAGTGAACGGTTGTTGGCCTTCACAATTGGAGTGTTTCTATTATGGACAAAGAGACACAGAATTGCAGAAGGAATGAGTGAACACAAAATGCAGATGACTGCCAAGATGACTGCAAGAGTGTCTTGATAGGAGAGATACTCTGTGCTCTTTGGAATACATAAATCCTGTTGGGCATTTGGCCACTGATCCCATGGGCACTTTAAGCAATCAGCAGAGTCTGTAAGAAAGAATATAAAACGCATTATTAATATATTTGTTCACCTATTTAATTAATTAATAATATGTTGGTCTATTAGCTTTTGTAGAGTCTGGGGCTAGATGTAGTAATCTACTGTACAGGCGCAAACTCTATGTTTATAAAGGACTCCAAATAGGGATTTCACAAACTGACCTATAGGTACGTAGCTTGGTTCATCGAGTTCTTTAATGGTTGTAAAAATAGTAGCTGCAAGTTGCAACCAATTTTTAGCAACCAATATTTAAAATATTAAACACCTTTATTAAGTGCCTCATATATTATTGAGACATAAGTGATGTACTTATTTTTCGGAAGTTCATATCCGGGTTGATTGGGTGCATTGATTTGACGGACACATGTGGCTTATTTCACCTAGCTACTTTTGATTCCTTCTATGCCTTTCATATATTGCTCTGATCTGCCCTCTGATCTGCCCTCTGAAACTAATTGAAATTGTGCATTTTGAGACACTTTCTACTTGTGTATTGCTGTCATTTCATAGGTCTTAAAGGTCTTAAACAGTTTTTTCTCTGTCTATATTAGGTAGTCTCTGTTGTAACTTAAAGGTAAAGATATGCCTGGAGATTGCATTGAAAGGAATATGACTCATTACAACGCCAGTCATCACAACATGTGCTATTACAACGCGGTCAATACAACAACTGCGTTGTTACCAGACAAAGCCATTACGACGCAAGTCATTATTTCGGCTTGCAGTAGATGGCGCGCTGACATTAGGAATTTATAATTTACTATTCCAACCCCAGCCTACGTTACAGTAGGGAAGGTGTTGGAATAGTCAACCATACTATTTTTAATGTTAGCACGACATCTTCTGCAAGTCGATGTGATGACTTGCGTAGTAATGGCATTATGTGGTAACAACGCAGTTGTTGTAACAAGCAAGTTGTAATGGCATTGCGATGTGATGCCGGCATTGTTAAGGTTGTTTCCCCATTGAAATATGTCAGCAAAAAAAGACAAAACTAGAACTGTGACAGTGTTTAGATCAGTTTGATTTTAATCTCTTTAAACCAACATTCATTTTCCTCTCGTAATGCACACTGTTCTCATATAAGAAAACTGCAAATAGATGTGATGGAATGGGCCAGCTATTGAAAGTTGACAGATGGTAAATTCTGCATAGTTGTGATTCCCCTGCCTTAGATAGATTTGAAAAATCCACTGCATTCCCAACAGGAGAACCACAGCTAGCTCTACTATCATAAACCCCTAGCCAGTGTTCCATACTCTACATAGATGCCAGGTTTTCAGTGAAAGAATAACTTCCTAAATTCATGTGTGCCTTCCATTGCAATTTATTTCTGTTCTTATCCACCAAGGTATGACGGTTTTGAACAAGAAGTATGTAAAAATGTCTTTGGCACCCCCCTTTTCTATTTTATTGTCACCAGAAACTCAAGTTTTGCTTGTTTTAAAGAAAGAACAGCAAAGACGGCAAGAACGCCATTAGCGGCGTTGCCTTTTTACTGAGAGTTTTTGTTGCATCAGTCAAAGCATTTTTGGGAAGGTATTGGTGAAGGTTTGCTGTCAAGCCAGTAGAGGGTCGGAATGTTACTGCCAGAGAAGTTTGACACACCATCCACCATACTGTAAAAGCAGACCTTGTCTGAAAATACTATAAACATACCTATATTATACAGAATAATGTCTTGGGTGACAGACATACACTTAACAAGCTGAGCTTTCTAACTTTCTGGCTAGAGAGAATGCTAGCATTATGTAGCCAAAATCCGGTGCATTGTTTAGGCAGGCATAATGAGGAGAAATGATTTCGTTTTTATAGGAGCGATAAAATCGACCCTATCAGAACATAAGGACTATGCCACAGATGAAATTAAGTATGTTTCAAAACGAGGGATAGCAAGGGCATATGGAGAGGGAGGTAGACTGGGGAGGGCCCTAGCTCAGAAGTTATGTACTGGACATGCCCCACAACACATACATGTAATAAAGGACTCGACAGACACAGCAAAATATGACATAGAGGGCATATTGCACGAATTCCAACAGACTTATGGCCAATTATATGAATCCCGCCTAAACGTATTAACGGCCGATATACTAGACTATATGGCAGACGTGGAAATAGCATGGCTGTCAGATGCACATAGGGCATACTTGTCTCGCCCCATCACAGTTGAAGAAATCACTGACACAATTAAAGCCCTCCCTAACGGTAAAGCACCGGGCCCAGACGGCTTTACGAGCGAATTTTATAAGGCATTCGCAGACCTATTGGCACCGCACTTAGTGGGGATGTACGAAGAGGCACATGAAAAGCAGACACTCCCAGAATCTTTACGAGAAAAAATGTTAGTCACATTGTTAAAACCAGGGAAGGAACCAGAGCATTGTGATTCCTACAGGCCGTTATCACTTATAAATGTTGATATCAAGATCATAGCGAGTGTTCTTGCGGAGCGGCTAAAACCTCTGATGCCATTGCTGATTAGACCAGATCAATCTGGCTTTATACCGGAAAGGTCCACGACGCACAATACACGAACACATTACCTAACATCCGACACCAAAGCAGCAGCGGTCCTATTCGATGCCGCAAAGGCATTCGACACGATACAATGGGCATATTTACATGCAGTGCTTCAGTGTATGGGCTTTCCAATCATGTTTATGCAGTGGATAAAAATGCTCTACACAAACCTCACAGCCCGCATAAAAGTGAACGGCTATGTCTCGGACCCAATCACAATAAACAGAGGAACTAGGCAGTGGTGCCCCTTGTCGCCAATGCTATTCGCATTGGTGCTAGAGCCACTCACATGCAAAATTAGGCAACATCATCATTACTCTGCCATCCAACTCCCTACACGACCTCTACACATATCTCTATATGCGGACGACATGGTGTTATATGTTAAAAACCCGGATGACAACCTTAATGCCTTACTCCGAGAGTATATAAGATTTGGGTAACATTCAGGCTTGCAAATCAACTGGTCAAAATCACAAATATTGGCTCTGACGGATAGCACCACTCAGTTTACACTAGATTACCCACTGGAATGGTGCGATGATCCCACGTGTTATCTGGGCATCTGGTACCATAGAGATCCAGAGCTAGTGATACGTACAAACTATGGAAGGGCCGTGTCAGAACTAGAGGAGAAAATAGGTCGCTGGAATAAACTGCCACTCTCGCTAGCAGATAGAGCTGCAATAGTAAAAATAGTGCTGCTCCCTAAATTTCTTTATCTTTTCAATAACATTCCCATCAGGCCACCGATGGAAGTCTTTCGTAATATAACAAAGCTGGTGCTCAGTCTCATCTGGGCGGGTAAACAAGCGAGATTGGAGTTGCAAACACTTACACTGCCATATGCAAAGGGAGGATTTAAGGTGCCAGACCTGTATCTATATTATTTATGTGCACAAGCACAATTTGTACACTACTGGTATCATGAGGTACCATTCATATCGCATGTGGCGGTAGAAACAGGAGATGCTCAACCTGTCCCCCTATCGGCCATCCTACCGCACAAAAGGCCGCCATTGCACTCCCGCAATATAAACACTATTGACGCAACGAATACAGCATGGTATCTGATGGGCAAGAAAGCAGGGAAACTGCCATTATATGCACCGGCACTGCCACTGACACATCACCCAGGGCTCTCGGTCACACAAGAGGAAGTAGGCATGGGTCTCCTACGACAAGCCAGGATAGATAGGATGGGAGATCTGTATGAAGCAGGGCAATTTAAATCGCTGGGAGACTTGAGTTACATAAGTAACCCCTCACTGCTATTTAGCTTTACATACTACAGGCTTCAACGAGCGATGAAAGAACTATACAAGACATACCCAACAGAACCCCCACAAATGACCTAATTGCACTACATAATCACAGCGTCTACGGCAGCCCACATGGTATCGAGGCTATACAATAGACTACAAGAGGATATAGCAGGAAACACTGAGAAAATGAGACAGAAGTGGAATGACATAACATCTGAACAGATAACCACAGACGAATGGTCTATAACGTGTATGCTAACTTACATGCTAACTCCGAATGGTAATTTGCGAATAATTCATTATAAGTACTTACACCAAATGTATTACACACCACAAAGACTATATAAATACGGACTGTCTGCAGACTCTAGATGTAAAAGATGCAAAGCGGAGGGGGCGGATTTCATTCACCTGGCCTGGCACTTCCCGAAAATAGCGAACTACTGGGCCCAGGTGACAGAGGCACTGAGCGTTATGCTAGAAACACCCATTGACTGTACCATACGAGTGTGCTTACTGGGCCTGGTACCGCAAATTAGAGCAAAAAAACGAAAGTTCTGTGTGATAGCTCTGTTGATGGCAAAGAGAAGGATATCTATTAACTGGAATGGCTCGAGGTGGCCGACGCTGAGACATTGGTTAGAGGATCTAGCTTATTGCAAGGACACACTGGCAACCTATGAAGAGGAATTACCGACTAGCTCTAGGTCCAAAGACTATTGGATTTATTTACTTAAATATCTGCAAGAAAAACCGCTGACAGATCCTCAGTGAAAAGATGCAAAAAGAAGTGTCTAAGTAGACAAGGTAATACAATTATCAAGTGTGAGACGGGAGGGAGAGTGCTGTGGAGCAGTGATCACTGTTAATGTTTGGTTTGGTCTTGTATTAGGTTATGAGTTTACTACAACAACAAAAGCAAAAAATATAGTTCTACCAATGTGCTTTAGTACTTATTTTTTACGCGAGTGTGATATGAATGCTACAGTCACCATAAATTTGCCGCCCGACCCCCGAGTTGTCGGTATAAAGGCTGTGTTACACTGGTTAGATTTGGCGAATACACTTGCAACTACTGGAAATGCCACCGGCCCCAGGGTTGAAGGCGCAAGGCTGTGTCACTTGTGTATGTTCAAATAAAGAAGGTTGAACTCCAAAAAACAAAAAAAAACCCTGTTACTAAATGCACTCAAAACAGAATTTCCCCTGATTACTTCCCGCAACCAAGAGACCCCAACGCATAACTGAATCAAAGATATCTCTGTACTCAAATGCTCCCCACATGTGGTGGACTCCGCTTGCTCTTTAGGTGTCACTCTGGACAACTTTCTAAACATGCAAGGATACATCAGGGTCACTACTAAGAGTGCAAACCATCAGCTCAACACTCTCAGGAAAATCAAACCTTTCCCACCTCCTGAGGATATCCAATCAGCTGTCCAATCACTTGTTATCTCGTCAGTTGAATATGGCTTGGTGACCATAGCAGGGCTTCCTAAAGCAAGGTTAGCGCCACTAAGAGCTACTCTGAACGCCTCTACCAGACTAATCACAGGCTCCAGAAAGCATGCTCATATTACATCTGACCTAATTAAACTTAACTGGCTTCCACTTGAAGCAAGGATCCACTTTAAGATTGCTGGTCTGATACATAAAGCTATTCAACATAATAGCCTCATTTACCTTGCAAAAAACTTGAGCTCTCTGGTTCCAGTCAAAACTTAAGAAGTTCAAATACCCTACTCCTGAAACCACCCAAATTCAACAAAAAAAGAACCTACAATCATACCTTCTCAGGGCTGGCTCCTAGAATCTGGAATGCCTTTCAGACGGAAAACAGAACCAACCCTGCAGCTGCTTCTTTTAGGAAACAAGTCAAATGGCTACTTTTGGAGGAACTTCATTACAATAGCCTCTATGTTCTTGTGATAATCACTTCCCTCGAATGCTAGACAATCTTTTTTACTTTGTTCATTGAAATGTATGCCTGACAATTTTTCTCTTTAATATGGTTTAAATTTGTACTCAATTCGAAATGTACTGTATCGTTCTTAGGTTGTAGTGCTCTGCCTAAACTGCAAAGCCTCTTCTAGTAGGGGGATGTATGACGTTACAACGCATACTTTTACCACGCATACCATTACAACGCGGTATTTACAACGAATACCGTTACAACGCATAGCGCTTAGAGGTGCTGGATAGTGGTAAGTATAATTTTATATTCTAACTCCAGTCCCCGTGGACACTAGGGAAGGCGTTGGATATAAAATTATACTTATTCCCTATGCTAGAGCGCCCCCCAGCGCAATGCGTTGTAATGGTATGCGTGGTAATGCCTGCGTTGTAATGGTAGTGCGTTGTAAAAACTTCGTTGTAACAGTTGTATACCCTAGTAGGGCCTTCACCTGGTCCTTCCTATGCTACCTTTGTTGTATTGTAATTTTACTGTGTCCCCATGGCAACGCTTATTATGCTCTTTGTACTGCGCTCTGATAGCCATTCTGGGTCTTGTTCGCTGTTTATAAAAACTTTCAAAATAAATAAATAAACTCATGCAACAACATTGTTTTCTAGCTACGAAAGTAATTTAGTCTGTTAGCACAGATGTTTCGAAGAAATTTCCTTTTTGCCTGCAGCTTATGGCTTTTAATTATGGTCTATAACGTGTATGCTAACTTACATGCTAACTCCGAATAATAATTTGCGAATAATTCATTATAAGTACTTACACCAAATGTATTACACAGCACAAAGACTATATAAATACGGACTGTCTGCAGACTCTAGATGTAAAAGATGCAAAGCGGAGGGGGCGGATTTTATTCACCTGGCCTGGCACTTCCCGAAAATAGCGTACTACTGGGCCCAGGTGACAGAGGCACTGAGCGTTATGCTAGAAACACCCATTGACTGTACCATACGAGTGTGCTTACTGGGCCTGGTACCGCAAATTAGAGCAAAAAAACGAAAGTTCTGTGTGATAGCGCTGTTGATGGCAAAGAGAAGGATATCTATTAACTGGAATGGCTCGAGGTGGCCGACGCTGAGACATTGGTTAGAGGATCTAGCTTATTGCAAGGACACACTGGCAACCTATGAAGAGGAATTACCGACTAGCTCTAGGTCCAAAGACTATTGGATTTATTTACTTAAATATCTGCAAGAAAAACCGCTGACAGATCCTCAGTGAAAAGATGCAAAAAGAAGTGTCTAAGTAGACAAGGTAATACAATTATCAAGTGTGAGACAGAAGGGAGAGTGCTGTGGAGCAGTGATCACTGTTAATGTTTGGTTTGGTCTTGTATTAGGTTATGAGTTTACTACAACAACAAAAACAAAAAATATAGTTCTACCAATGTGCTTTAGTACTTATTTTTTACGCGAGTGTGATATGAATGCTACAGTCACCATAAATTTGCCGCCGGACCCCCGAGTTGTCGGTATAAAGGCTGTGTTACACTGGATAGATTTGGCGAATACACATGCAACTACTGGAAATGCCGCCGGTCCCAGGGTTGTAGGCGCAAGGCTGTGTCACTTGTGTATGTTCAAATAAAGAAGGTTGAACTAAAAAAAAAAAAAAAAACTGTTGCTAAATGCACTTAAAACAGAATTTCCCCTGATTACTTCCCGCAACCAAGAGACCCTAACGCATAACTGAATCAAAGATATCTCTGTACTCAAATGCTCCCCGCATGTGGTGGACTCCGCTTGCTCTTTAGGTGTCACTCGGGACAACTTTTTAAACATGCAAGGATACATCAGGGCCACTACTAAGAGTGCAAACCACCAGCTCAACACTCTCAGGAAAATCAAACCTTTCCCACCTCCTGAGGATATCCAATCAGCAGTCCAATCACTTGTTATCTCGTCAGTTGAATATGGCTTGGTGACCCTAGCAGGGCTTCCTAAAGCAAGGTTAGCACCACTAAGAGCTACTCTGAACGCCTCTGCCAGACTAATCACAGGCTCCAGAAAGCATGCTCATATTACACCTGACCTAATTAAACTTAACTGGCTTCCAATTGAAGCAAGGATCCACTTTAAGATTGCTGGTCTGATACATAAAGCTATTCAACATAATAGCCTAATTTACCTGGCAAAAAACTTGAGCTCTCTGGTTCCAGTCGAAACTTAAGAAGTTCAAATACCCTACTCCTGAAACCACCCAAATTCAACAAAAAAGAACCTACAATCATACCTTCTCAGGGCTGGCTCCAAGAATCTGGAATGCCTTTCAGACGGAAAACAGAACCAACCCTGCAGCTGCTTCTTTTAGGAAACAAGTCAAATGGCTACTTTTGGAGGAACTTCATTACAATAGCCTCTATGTTCTTGTGATAATCACTTCCCTCGAATGCTAGACAATCTTTTTTACTTTGTTCATTGAAATGTATGCCTGACAATTTTTCTCTTTAATATGGTTTAAATTTGTACTCAATTCGAAATGTACTGTATCGTTCTTAGGTTGTAGTGCTCTGCCTAAACTGCAAAGCCTCTTCTACTAGGGCCTTCACCTGGTCCTTCCTATGCTACCTTTGTTGTATTGTAATTTTACAGCGCTCTGATACCCATTCTGGGTCTACTTCGCTGTTTATAAAACCTTTCAAAATAAATAAATAAACTCATGCAACAACATTGTTTTCTTGCTACGAAAGTAATTTACTCTGTTAGCACAGATGTTTCCAAGAAATTTCCTTTTTGCCTGCAGCGTATGGCTTTTAATTACTTTTGCAGAGATTTAAAGCTGCGTCCCTTTTACTTTCTTTTTGCACACCTACCTTTCATTCAATCAAATTTTACAAAAACTTTTAGCATTGCTTAGATTCGAGGCATCTGGGCATGTTTCTGGAGCATCTGGTCACTGTCACTTTTTGGGTCATGAAAGAAGAGTACACAAAGCTGTTTATCCACTTACCAGTTTGGTTGGAGATCTCACCCAGAGGGCACTGGACACACAGGAAGCAGCAGAGAGGCTCTCCTTCCATCACAGCTTTCCTAAACCCAGGAGAGCAGCTCTTAGTGCACACCGAGGACGGAATCTGCAATGTGTAAATAAACACAATCCTACAAGAGAGTACTAAGAAGAAATATTGAGCAACTGTAAACAATCTATCATGAAATCCTGATTGAGGCAGATTGTGAGACTCCCAAATCCTAAATTCTATCCTTGACATGAAAAATGCATGAAGAACTTGGATGAAAAGCTAATTTTTCTCATGCATAAATTACAAAGCATTCTGTCACATCTTAACTGAGCTACATGTGAGCATTTACATTGAACTAATTGAGGGAGAGCATGTGAAAAATCTGTGCTAAGGCTTGTCATCGTGGATGTGATGGGAACATACATAGAATCATCCCTGACACTCAAATGGAAGTGCATGAACAAGAGTCTATTCCGGGCTTTCTACAGCAGCAACTTAGCAACTTTTGGAACTTAGCATTAGGGAAGACACAGTGTCTCAGATAAGCATGGGCGCAAAATCCGTTCCGCTCACGGATTTTGCGGATTTTCGGAAAATACGCGATCCGCGAATTCCTGCAAATTTGCCAAAAATCCACGAATCCGCGAGCAGAACGGATCCGGGGGGCAAAAGTTCAAGCTTTAAGCTTGTAACTATTTTAGAACGGCGCCGGCAAGCTGCCAGCACCATTCTAAAATAGTTACTAAGTTAGCTTCAACAGGAAGCACTAATAGATAAAATGCAGGTGCTCGAGCACCGGCTTTATTTTATCTATTAGTGCTTCCTGATGAATCTAACTTAGTAACTATTTTAGAATGGCGCTGGCAGCTTGCTGGCGCCATTCTAAAATAAAACAGGAGTGGGGCAGAGGGCAGAAGGTCACAGAGTGGGGCAAAGGGCAGAAGGGCACAGCAACAAGTGGGGCAGAGGGCAGAAGGACACAACAACGAGTGGGGCAGAGGGCAGAAGGGCACAACCACGAGTGGGGCAGAGGGCAGAAGGGCACAAAAATTTGTGGGGCAGAGGGCAGAAGGGCACAAAAAACGAGAGGGTGGCAGTGATGAACCAGAGGGCGCATTGCGGTCTCGAACAAAAAAACCCAGCAAACACGCAAAGCGCCCTGCGAACACGCCAAGCGCCCCGCGAACACGCAAAAATAAAAAATCCGCAAATTCGCGAATTTTGCGGATTGCGAATTCGCAAATACGCAAATTCGCGGATCACGAATTCGCAAAATTCGCCCATGCTTAGTCTCTGAGTTATGATGGCTTTGTGTCGCATATGCCTTACTATTGTAATGCAGACCCAAAGCAAAGTCTACTAGGGGGATTTACAATTCAATGCAAATCAAGATTTGTGTTGGATTGCAGCCCAAAGAGAGGCAATGCATCACAAGAGACTGCCTTGCATTACTTATTGTTTAGGGGGCATTCTATGGGTCATGTTAAGTGTTCTAATGCAACCACGGATGGGTTTGGTCACAAATGCCAATATCAAATAAATTGTAGACCGAGATTTGCATGAAATCCTGTGCCTGCCTGAGGCAGGTATAACAAGGATTTTTTTGGTTTTCATTTCAACTTGTTTCTTTTCTTTTTTACATGCATACGGCATTGTACAGCACAAAGACCTGAGAAAAATGCTTTAAAGCATTGGTTTGTGTACATAACCACTTTGTTGCACAAAAACTTTGCTGACCACAATGCAGACACCCTTGCACTATGGTACAAGGATGCTAGCATTGCACATGACTGCCAAAAGTGCCTCAGTACAGGGAGCAAGAAGAATTGCTCCACTTCTATTAGCTATGGGGCAGTACTTCTGTCTCCCACTCATGCACTTAGCACAGCAACTTTACTTGGGGCACTGCGATGCATGAGCTCTTAGTAAATCTGTCCATTGCATGTAATACTCAAACATTACCTTCTGTTTTTGCCAACCTCTTTCTCCAAAGCCTGATGCCGCAGCTGCTTAAGCCGTTTAATGCTCATTCTAAAATAGCTAGTACTTGAGATGTAGGTGAGGAACCGTGTGCAAATTTGTCATTGGTTCCAATGAATACATCATGCATGCCTGGTACTCTATTATGTGCTTTGGGCCCTGCCGCACAATACTAGCTCTGCTCACCCCCCTCCTACAGTGCTAGGCTTTCATTATGAGTGGCCTGGTTATTCCTGTTACTGCACATGTATCACAATTAAGGCCCAGACTCATCATTATGTGATGTAGCAAGACAATTTACTGTGCCACGCGTCATCAAATGGAGAGAGCAGCAATGCAAAGCATATATCAGCATATAGCACATTCCTTTGACCTCACTGCACTGGCACTTTATGTGCTGCCTAGCGACAACACAGGCACAGTTCCACAATCGTTGGGTTCCTGCAGTGCAGGCAGGATTATTTTAAGCAAGAAGGGGCGCCTTCCTACAAAAACAGAATCCTTGGATGCTCTCTCCTCTCCTTACAGAATGCACATGATATTTCTTCTCGTTGCTCCTCTATAGAGAAGGCATATCATTTTGACGCATCCCCAGGCTTACCAGTCTTCTAAATCTGGGAATGCTCATAAAAACATGGGTGGATACATGTGAACACCCAGGCTCCACCCAAGCGACAGCTTCGAAGCGTAGAGTAACTAAAGGCAGCAACTTGCGCTTTCTTGTATTACCCCAGATTTGCCAAGCAACGCAGAGTTATGCAAGGTGGCCTTGAACGGCTTAGTAAATCTGACTAAGGATTCCATTGCTTGTGTGACACCCTGAGTGATACAAGGAAAACACGATCCCTTGATAAATCTGAGGTTATGTGTTTTGTGGTCAAACTGGCTGAATTTATTGGGGAAAATTACCATTATTTACCAGAACATGCAGATTTTGATGAGCACCACAATCCATGTTATTTCCCAAAAACTCATAATTGGGCGGTATTGATCGCACCCAATAAATTCCAACTGAGCAGAGTCAGATTTTATCAGGTGCAAAGAAACTGTTACTGGGACACTCCTACTGCGGGCCATAAGGTTCCATTTTTGGACACAAAACGAGTGTGCTTTTGTTTTATGACTATTCGCACGTCGCAGTTCCGCTCACTGCATAACACAAGTGAACGACTAGCCAACTGAGGATCAGAGCTGATAAACCTAAATTGATAGTAATGCTAGTGATAACATGAATTAAATAATAAGAATGGTTATGTTATTGCTATTACTGTGACTGCCATAACTATTCCTACTACTAGGAGAATTACTAATAATATTTAGGATTATGAAAATAACCTATGTATTCAGCTACTAACATTGATTATAACATAAATATAAATAATATAATAAATGATACTAACATGAAAATAGCAACACCTCCACTACCAACTCCAACGTTAAACATCTACATTACCTACTAAAATAAATGTTTAACTTGTCTATCATTGATGAGACACTGCACTCAGTGGGCGTGGGAAGGAAACAGTGGACGTTCCCACTGAAGCACTTGAATCAAGAAAGGTGGCAGTTTGCCGAGATTTGTGAAAACCACAGTGCCAATTGAATATTAGGGTATTATAACGGAACAGAAGTAACAATTTGTAATAAGAGGACCATACTCTGCCTCTTCTTATAATTTGCAATGTCTTATTTCACTCACGTTGGGCCTGATTTAGACTTTAGATGATGGGATACTCGGTCACAAAGGTGACAGATATTCCGTCCGCAATATTGTGAATGCATTATATCCTATGTTTGTGATGGAGTAACCTGTCCACTGAACTGTAAATCAGTTTCTTAATGTCCAGCATAAATCAAATTGCATAGAAGATTACTCCCACTGCATGGAAGTCGCCTGTGCATTGCCTGCTTCCATTCATAAATGATGCATTGATGTAATTCTGCTTCTTGACTCTGCAGCTGACAGACCACATCCAGACTACTGGCCTTATTTATAGTTTGCTAGATGGGATATTTAAACATAAATTTGGGGGCCATCTTGGTGGATCGTTTAGAAGTAAACTTTATCCTTTGGCACTTGTAATAGAACAGAATGGATATCTGTCATGTTTTGACCACATTTTTCTTCGACCAAACTCCAAATAAAGACCTAAATTAAATTACCAAATAGCAGCCGCTGCCTGCGTATGAAACTTACCTGAGCGACCCCTGATGCCCACAGGATAGCACTGGTATTGATGCTGAGAGTCTGTCCTTCAGAAGCACTGGAGTCATATTGGCCTACTCTCACATGCCTGAGAGTGCCATCTGCATTTTGTTGAAAATTGATGATGTCATATTGAGCAGGAATTTCACCAAACTGGTTGAAGGACACCTCATGGCCATCTTTATTCTTAAAATGAACATTCTTCACAAAGTGAAGGAGCTGAAGCGAATGAAGCACAGGATTTTTGATGAAACGCTTGCAGTAGCCAGTCAATCTCGTTTCCTCACCTACTCATTTTTACAGTTTAGTTCTTTAGGCATGCAAAAATTGGAAACACTAGTTGCAATGCACGTGATTTAACTGCCCTCAGACAGATTCAGGTTGTTTGGGTAGTGTGATGTACAAGCTTCCCACTGTCCACCCTATGGAGTTTACCTTACTTCCACTATTCTAGTGCAACTCTAGGGACTGGTCTATCACCAGATGTCGAAGCCCCACTACAACAGCTGATGTAAATCTACTTACCCTCCCTCTAATCAATTGGGACGTTTTTTAGGGATTATTTGAGATCGTAAACCTTACATGTCTGAATGAATTTTCAACTATATGCAATAGGTCTTTTTTTGATACAGTATTGAAAGGCAGTTTACTTGAGCACCCATAAAGTTAGTTTGATAACCTCCAAGCAGTTCAAAACATGTCACTAGGCATGTTTCAAGCCTAAGCAAACATGACACGCAGTATCCTATTCCTCCATATGCTTTAAGTTTGCTTTTTAGATGATCATTCTTGGGAATACACTGGTCGCTTCCATGATATAGACATCATTTTTTTATTTTAAATTTCCTCATATGACTTCCGCAGCTACTGCCGCCTCTTGACCTGTCTCACCACTGGAGTAAATATAGACATCATTAAAAGTAGGCCAGATTTGGGGAGAAATGTATTGGCTCTAGTAAAATCTATCTACACAGGGTTCCAATTTATTGGTTGTGATAAATAGCTCCTGTTTATGAGTTTGTTCCTAATAAAGTGAAAAAAACTGCTGATTTTGCAATTTTGGCTGAATCAGAGAGCGCCCCTCCCCCGCATCCATTGGACTCCACAGTTGAAAGTTCAGAGGGAGAGATAGAAGAAGGGAGCCCAGTAGCAGCCACTCAGCAATCTGTAGTGTCAGGGGATAAACTCAGTGAGGATTTGAGTGTTATAAATACAGCTATCTCAGCACGCCCTCAGAACAGTGTGCAAGAAGGCTAAGCGGAATTAGTGGTGCAGAAGAAAGGGACGGCACAGAAGGAGGCTAAACAATTTCCTTTATTTTACAGAAAATCTACTCCACAGATTTCCTCTCCCAACCCTCACAGCCCTCACAGCCCTAAATCTAGTGTACAGATTTTCACCGACATTGGATTGGAGTTATCAGAGAGTCTAACAATCATACAAGCATCTCAGGTGCTCCAAGGTCCATTATTGAATGGACGTTCCCCAGCTATTACAGCTTCTCCCGGCATACAGGCTTCACGTGGCCTGAGCACTGGCGATAAAAAAGTCACTATCACTGTCATCCCTGTTTGCCGGAATGAAGTCTCTGTGGTAGATCTATTCAATTCTGGACAAGAGCAAGGTAGCAATCAACAGGTTGAACCTCTTAAGAGCCATGGCCCAGACTTGAGAGCAGTGGTGCAGCAACCTCCCTATCACTCGGGGGGAGAGGCAGAAGAGGTGGAGTTGAGAGTATCCCCCCAGCCACAATCTTACCGACGGCTTTGCTCTCCCTTCAGATGGATCAAGGGTCCGAGTCCAACTGGGATCCAAGGACAGATACAACTGGGGCCTTCCAAATGAGTGTCAAAGACATGCTCAATCTGATCCTGGATGAAGTTTGTGATTTAAAAAAAGTACACAAAGCGGAATTGAGAACACAGTGGGGAGTCTTCCTACTAAACTGCAGGAGGCTGAGGAAAGAATCTTGGCCTTAGAAGATCAGCTGTTCACTGTTATGAAAGAGGTTAAAATAACGGTTAAAGGTAAACAGTCATTAGAAGCCAAAGTGGAAGAATTGGAAAACTATTCTCGAAGGTCAAACCTTCGCCTAGTTGGAGTACCTGAGGGGGTGGAAGGGTCCCAAGCCATCAGTTGGGTGAACACCTTTATCAAACAAAGGGTCTTGCCGGACTTTAAAGGGGACCTTACAATAACAAGAGCTCATCGTGTTCCGGCGAACCATTCCCCAACTCGTCACTTCCTCGCACGATCTTGATGAATTTTGCTGACTATCGAATTAAAAAAGCAGTTTTAACAAAGGCTATTCAACAAAGGCAATTTTGTGTTAATGAGACTACAAAATGTTGTATCTTTTCTGACATGTCAGCGGCTGCGGCACACCGCAGGAAAGAATTTGTTAAGATGTTACAACTATTTAAGTCAAAGGGGGCACAAGCTTCAATTGCCCAGCAATCCAAGCTAAGAGTCCCAGTAAAGGGGACGTTCTTTATGTTTACAGACGTGGATTAAGTCCAGTTGTTTCTAAAGGAATCTCTCCAGCGTCTAATGAGAGAAAAGTTTAATGTGGCTGCTGTTATGAGCTAGACAGTTAACCTGGTGGTGGTAAGCGAAGCAATTAGCTTAAATCTCTAAACCTTATTATTCAGATGCAGGAGTAAACAAAGTGGATAAGGTTCCTTAATTTAATGTGCCAGATTGATACTTTATCCTTAACTGATCGATTAGGGATGACTGAAATAGTGGAGTTAAAGGTCAGGCCCGACTGCTTTGGTGTTAGAAGGAGCAAGGCGGCCACTGAACCCAGTAAGAGTAGCTTAAAATGGCTAATCATAACCTAGTGTATAGTTAGGGAGAGATTGAATGTTAAGCTAAGTAGGTTGAGTGGACTAAATGGCGCAGAAAAGAAAGTATAATTTCACATTGCAGGGGGGACAGGTAGTGAAGCACACCAGGGTGTAGCAACATGACACCCGAATTGAGTTGGGGGTGGGGAAAGTGGAAGGTGTGGTGGAGGGTTGGAAGTCCACTTTTTTGGGGGGTGGGGAGGGGTTGGCAAAGGGGAAAAAATGAAGCCGGTCGTTTGTTCATATTCTATTGTTTTTTTCTATTTGTTTCATTTGTTTCGCTAGAAAAGACACTACTGTTTATATATGGCTAAAATGTCAACTTTAAAGGTTGTTTCTTTTAATGTTAACAGGCTCAATAACAAGAGAAAGATGCGTGCTATTGAAGCGTGGGTAAAAACAGAAAACCCACGGGTAATTATTCTACAGGAAACCCATATCTCGACCATTAAGATATCTCAATTTTCTATGTTTAGATCATGGGCAGGATATAGGGGGACTGCTATTTTTATTAATAAAAACCTACAAGCAGAGTTTATTAACTCCGGTAGCGATCCATCTGGGAGGTGGTGCTGGGCCTCCTTTTCATTTAGATCCAAGCCTCGCCCTCTCACATTTGTGAGTTTTTATGCACCGGTAGAGGACAATATGAAACCCTATGAGGAACTCTTTCTAGCAATAATTAGGATACTGGGGGATTTAATTTTAGGAGGAGATTTTAATATTTTGATGGATCCACGCCTAGATTCCACAGTACAGGGGAAGAGGCAGACAAAGCCCAGAACCATTAAAGTTTTGAAAAATTATAACTCTGTATTGAACTTACATGACCCATGGCGATTAGCGTTCCCCTCTCGAAGGAAATATATGTGTGCATCTGGCATGTTCTGTTCCTCCTCCCGTATTGACTTTTTTTTTATTTCCCTGGGGTTAGTTTTTTCAACAAAAAATTTTCTTCAATGCATTCTCAGACCACTCAATGCTGACATTGGAAATCCATCTGGGGGAAGGTCTGAGACTCCCTAAGCGGTGGGCTTTCAATAAGCAGTACTTAAATGACAAAGATTGGGTAGAGTTTATGGATTCAGAGATCAGACAATTTCTAAACCAGAACACGTTGTCTGCGGCACCACATATAGGGGCTTATTAGGATAGCGGATTTTCCGCATCCTCTGGGCCGGCGGAAGCCATCGCCGGCCCGGAGGATGCGTAAAATCCGCTGCGGACTCACCAAAGACCCACCGCCACATTAGGATGGCTGGTGGGTTCTGGTTTCAGTCCGCTGCTTTTCCACCGAGGTTGGCTTACAACCGCGGCGGAAAAGCTCTACTATGGTGGCGGTGTCTCTCAGACACCGCCAGCCATATTAGGATGGGTTACAAAACATGCTTTTCCGCGGCGGGTTTTCGGCCGTGGAAAAGCATGTGGAACTTAACTGCACGGGCCCGTTGCGGGGCCCCTAGGTGAAGTGGGGAGTGAGGGGTACACATAGGGGGTACCTAAGGAACCCCCTGCATTTGTATGCAGTAATCCGCAGGCACCGCACGGTGCCTGCCGCTTTCTGCATACAAATGCAATGGATGCCTTTTTAACATTGCGGCGGGTGCAGCTTGAAGACGCACCCGCCGCAATGTTAAAAATAGAGGATGTGACCGCCATGGTGGCGGTCACATCCTAATTGCACAGGAGGGAACTCCGCATGCCATGCGGAGGTTCCCTCCTACTCTGAGGTCGCGGACGGGCGCAAGTCCGTCCGCGATCCTAATGGGCTCCATAGTTTTGGGCTCACTCAAAGCATTTGTGCAGGGGCTAATAATAGGTCAAGACGCAGCCCTGTCCAAGGAAGCTTGGCTGGAGAAGTTACAGCATGAAGATAAGATCCATGCCCTTAATGAGATATTTTTAAAAGATCCAACTGTCTCTAATAAAAAACTTCTTGATCAGGCCAAACAAGAGCTCTGCTCTGCCTATAACATCCAAAGTGGGATCTTTTTTCAACGCTTTCAACAGAAAGTATATGAGGAAAGTAATTTTACAGGTAGGCTATTGGCGTGGCAGGCCAAAAAGCAGACCGCAGCAAATCAAATTAAAGCACTAAAATGCCCTTTAACAGCAGTTCCCAAAGAAGATCCAGGGATAATTGGAGACATCATGATGGCCCACTACGATTCTATCTATGGTAAAAGACAAAGGGTTGATGACCAACTACTTGCTAAATTCCTTCAGGAAAATTCGTCCGCATTTGTGTCTGAAATAGATGATCAATCTATGGTGAGCCCTATTTCCTTGATAGAATTGGAGGAAGTATTAAAAAGTCTGGCAAATGATGACCTGTGGTCCAGATGGACTACCTGCCGAATTTTTTAAGGTCTTTTTGGGGCACTATCAGACTTCTTTTTCCCCCTGATGAACTCTTTATTAGAAGAAGGGCCTGTCCCGGAATCTTTTAGGCAGGGGAACATCGTTAGTTTCCCTAAGAAAGGCAAGGATAAGATGGACTCTAGCTCCTATTTTCCGATCACGCTGCTGAATTTGGACTACAAGATCATCACAAAACTTTTATCTTGTAGGTTTAATAGATTCGCAGCACAGCTGATCCATCCCGACCAGAACGGGTTTCTGGCGGGTAGACAATTAGCCACTAATACCCACTTCCTTGCAGAAGCCCTGGATTACTTTGAGGGTCAGAAGAGTCCGGCTCTCGTCTTATTATTAGACGCAGAAAAGGCCTTTGACCTTGTGGTCTGGGAGACATTAGTTTTGATTTTACACTCTTTTAATATCCCACAGTCACTGATATTTTTAATTCAGAGCCTATATGAGAATGCAGTGGCTAATATAATTATTAATTCAGAAGTGGTAGTGTCGTAATTGGCCCGTTCGCATTAGCGATTAGCTGAACCTACACGTTGTCCTCCTTAACTTGGCTATATATGACAAACGCCATTTTGAATGTTACAGCGGCCATCTTAGATCATGAGCGGCCTCGTGGCCGACGTGCCCTTTAGTCCGTTGTCCGTTCCACTGACCACGCTTATCTGCCCAGCAACAGGCTATTTTTAGTACTGGTCAAGCCGCACATGCGCAGTTCCCACTGACCCGTAAACCTTCAGGAATGTGCACCAAACTGACCGGCGGAGTTGTGTCCCCTCCAATGAGCTGGCAGTATTCCAAAACATGACCATATATGTCTCGAAAATGTGTCTTAACTTGTGCCGCCTATCTTTTATTGCCCCAAAAACTGTATATAATATGAGGTTGCACCGATGTTCGGTGTGATACCTCTTGCATTACCGAAGGGTGCTGTTTGAGTGTACCACCACCCCATGGGGTTTTAATAAACTTGTTCTTTGCATTTTACAGTTTCCGTGCCAACAGTTCTTGAGTGTGAGTGGGTTATCTCCGGAGCGTGTAGGCCTTGGGAACCCCTAAATACTTCAATTGGCGACCACGAAGGGACTCATCGGCGACTCGGATGCCCGAAGGAGAGGTCGTGACGAAGGCTTGGAAACCCGCCATGGGCGCGCGCTGCCACGAGTGACCCGAGTCTTGGCTGCCACGGTGTTTTTTCCTTTCCTTCCGATCTGACCTTCCAGGTGGCGCCGGTCTCCGACTGAGTCTTTGAAGTGTCTGCATCGCTGCGAAAGTGCCGTTTGGCTGATTTGGCTTACAAGACCTTGGCAGTTGGAATCTGGACAGTTGGGAATTTGGTAAGCTTTGTGTTCGGTAAGGTAGTCTTCGGACGCTTACTGAAGTTCTGCGATTTGTGTTCGGTAAGGTAGTCTTCGGACGCTTATTGAAAGTCTGTGCTTTGTGATCGGTGAGGTAGTCTTCGGACGCTTGCCGAGTTCTAGGAATTTTGAATTGAGTTAGCTAACATTGTGAATTTGTGATCTTTGAACTTATATGTGTAGTGCACTTCACATAGGCAGGCATGTAGAGATGTTTCTCTAACTTTCTTTTTTTTCCTTTGAGCGGCACGATCGTGTGGAGAACTGTAAGTGCCATTTTGTCCGGTGTCACGCTTTCGTGATACTTTTGAACATGCCTGTTTTCAGTACACTCCGAGGAATGTGTTGTTTAGGAGAAGGTGCCTCAATTAGGTTAGAGGAATCACAGCCGGCTCCCCCAGAGGGAACTCCAAATAGGGACATGTATGTAAAGTTCGGCCTTCCCCCTATTATGTACAGTAAATTGTGGCATAAATACACCAAAGCCGATCCCGAGTTGCAATGGCCCCTACACGGGTCGTACGATTTGAGTAAAATACAATTTGTAGAGCACTGTATGTTTCAACGCAGGTCTAGACAAAACATGTTTGATTGTGTGCGAATGTGGGAGAAAGCGGCGCGTGAGCGAATGAAGCGTGAGGTTGCCTTGGCGGACAAAGAGCAGCGTAAGGCTGCTCGGGATAAGGCTTTACAGCTTGAGGAAAAGGAGGCTCAGGAGAAGAAAGAAAGGGAGGAACGGGAACGTAATTTGCAAACGACTGGTTAATTTCCTATTCGCCGACCGCTTTACCCTGTCCTTAATAATGAAATTGATGATTTTTCTTTGTTAGATCGGTCACCGCCTCCGTACGTTACGCCGACGGCTCCAGCTGTGGATTCTGATGATGGCGGACAGGATAAGTCGGGCAAGAAGGGTGTATCTGCTCTCAGGTTTTCTGCGGAGAGGTCCTCTCATTTACGTAGTTGGGCTCGCAAAGTGAATAACCGTACTGTTACTCAGGATCAATTGATATCAGAGAAAACAGGGTGGACGGATCTTGAATTGATGTATTTTCTGTCTTCCTTGGCTGATGAGGTTGTGAGCGCATATCGTGACCTTTCGGATACGTTAGAGCCCAAAGTATTGTCAGTGTATCGTGAAAATTTGACTAAAGGTGATTTTGATCTTTCAGATGTCGATGACCTGTTTGCACAATTGATCAAGCTGCGGGATGAGACAACTCGATTGCGGGAGGAGCGGAAAAGGAAACAAAAGGAGTCTGAATTGGAGCAGGATGGGCAGGCCAGAGGGTGTTCTCTCCGTGGTTCAGATAAGAGTTCTGCGTTGCATGTTATGCCTATGCGTGAAGCTGCGCCTTTGTATGTTCCGCCGAGGGGGGAAGGTACGGATGAGGATAAATTGTCAAAGGATGCGAAAGGGTATTTTGTGTATAACTGGGTTTACACTCCATGGAATAGAGCAGATGTCATGGCATTGAAAAATTCTTTACCTGATCTTCGGAAGAATCCAGCGGCTTTTTATGAAGGGGTGGAGGGGGCTATATCGTCTTGTGTGATGACTCTCGTGGACATAGATTTGTTTTTTGGCTTAATATTACCACCTGATATGTGGCGACAGATTCGTAAAAATAATGATGAAACGATATTGGGGGGGACATGGAAGGAAATAAATGCTGCAGATTTAGATAGGGAACCAGCATGTAAGCCTTGTCAGCTAATCCTAGATCTCCCGGCAGCTATCTTACATAAATTAAAAACGCTCGTTCCCTCCAAAAAGATTGATTGGACCATGTTAACGTCGTGCAAGCAGAAACCCGATGAAACGGTTTCAGATTTCTTTACGCGCTTTGAGGAGGCATTTCATGATTATAGTGGTCAATCTTTAACAGACGATACGGGTCGGCATTTGTTTGTAGATAAGTATGTAGCTAATCTCCTACCAGAGATTGCAAAGCGATTGAAGTCGAGTGAAAGTTCCTGGGCCACGGCGACCCCTGCGTCCTTGTTAACTATGGCTCAATATTATGAGCGGCAGGAAATGGAGGCTAAAGAAAGTGTAGAGAAAAAGGCGAAGGAATTGAAAACGAAGGTGATGTTGGCGCAGGTTCGGGGAACACAGGGCAGAGGGAATGATAGAGGTAGACGAGGTGGAGGTAACACATCGTATGGTCGTACGGACATTGCGGAGGACCAGTGTGCTTATTGTAAGGAGTTTAGGCATTGGGCCGAAGATTGTCCGGTACTTCGTGAACAGCGTAGTCAGCGTGGTCGAGGCAGTGGAAGGTCAAGAGGAGGTTATACTGGAACGAGAGGTGGTGGAGGTGATCGTAGACAGGTTGAGGAGAGGGGCCGTGGCCAGGACGAACGAAATACGTTTGATAGACGGAATCAATATCAGATTTCGGAAGGAGAGAATGTGGAACATCAGGATTATGTGCATGCATAGGATTGCGTAGGATGGGGTAAGGAATCAGTTGAAGTGCCGGTAGATCAGCAAGGTCCATATGTAACAGCGGGTATTTTGGGTTCTACTGATCAATTTCTAGTCGACACAGGAGCTACTCGTAGTGCTCTGTCGAAAAACTTGGTTCCGAGGGCTCCCCTGTCTGGCGAAATGATTACGTGTGTAGGGTTTGATGGCACACCCTCCCCCAGCCCATTGTCCAAGCCCCTTGCACTATGCATTGACAAATACTTTAGTTTTGGCCAATTTTTGTTATCACCCCTGTAGCGATCGCCCTTGGCAGAGCGGCAGATTGCCGTAGACATCATGTTGTAGGTCACCGATGGAAATACTACAAGTCCCAGAAGGCCAAGCGGCACTGGGATCTGGGAAAATGGGAAGACCTTACTTAAGCTCCACCCCTGGATCAAAACGGGGCTTGTCAATCCTGTTCCTGGTTAGTTCTTTGTTGTTGTTCATCTGAGTGTTGCCTGGAGAATCAGTGACTAGCCTTCCATACACCCGCCGCGACGACGAAGTGCCAGCGTGGTCAGAGCTGCCGACACCCGCCGCGACGACGAAGTGCCAGCGTGGTCAGAGCTGCCGACACCCGCCGCGACGACGAAGTGCCAGCGTGGTCAGAGCTGCCGACACCCGCCGCGACGACGAAGTGCCAGCGTGGTCAGAGCTGCCGACAACCGCCGCGTCCCTGTGAGTACAACAGAGCTGCGGTTGTTAGGAGACCTCGAGGAGAGCGGGCTCGCTCTCTTCAGATACCTTTTCGTTTTGTTAGTATTAAACCTTGAATCGTGCAGGAGGCACCCCCTTTTGTTTTTGTTCTTCACTATCGGAGCCGTAGTTCTTCAAACTTGGTTTGAACCGGTAAATACACGTAGTGAATAAAGTACCCAAAAGCAAAACCTACCTTGTTTATCTTATATCGTGGAGAGGAAGAATTACTTGGAAATTCCTTGTCAGATCCAGGTTGAAAAGTGAGTTAACTTTTCGACACCTGTGGGGGAAAAGAATACATTCAACTCTTAGATGAGACAGACTTCATTCACGGAATCTACATTCACGAAAGTGGTAAGCCTTGGAACATTGGGGGAGTGGGACTGTGTGAGTCAGTACAGAGTTACAGTATCTTCTCTCTGTCTTCTCGCCCCCCTTCAGGGAGAATTCCCTACTAAGCCGCTGTACCCAGAAACCAAACCGAAGAGATCCGTGACCCTCCATCTCCTTCCACGCCTTTTCCTTGCGGCCTCCGGCTGTGCGCACTCCAATAGCGGTGATTGTCCCATTGTTGGGTGACGTGCAGTGGGAAGTGGCAAGGACTGTCATCCCGTCGTCCCTGCTGGACATAGGATTCAGGTTAGTGGCGCGTGCGATTTCTTGCGCTGCTTTCAATCGTTACAGATTGACAAGCCCAAGAACGCTAACCAGCCCGGACGATGGATACCAATGCCGTCCTCACCTCTTTGTTGGAAAGCTTCACCGAGCTACAAACCGAGGTACAGACATCACGTGCGGAAAATCAAGCTTTATATAAAGAGGTGTCGGACTTACGCAGAGAAATGTCCGATCTTACTCATAAGGAGCCGAGTGTCAAACCTTTGATTCGGCCTGCGACCTTGCCCCCTCCTCCTTCATTCCAACCTGGAGGAACGTTTGCAGCCCCTTCCACGTCCACTGACGCTGCCCCCACAGTACACATACTACAAACCCATGGAATACCACTAGCTCCACCCGAACGGTTTTACGGAGACCCCCGTAAGTTCGAGACTTTTCTAAACCAATGTCGCCTTCACTTTCTTTGTAAGCCCCAGATATTTCAGGATGAATCATCCAAGACAGCCTTCGTCATGTCCTATATGGGGGGAAATGCATCCAGTTGGACCATACCTTTGCTGGAAAAGAATGATCCCGTATTGCACAATTTTGCCGATTTCTGTCTTGAACTGCGAAAGCTGTTCGACAGAAAATCCCATATGTTATCCCTAGACCGAGAGTTGATGACATTACGTCAAGGATCACAGGATCTATTATCATATATTACGACATTCAATCGTCTCATAGTAGAGACAGACTGGCCCGCTCAGAAGCGGATCTCTCTGTTCTATCAAGGCCTTCGGGGGGAATTGAAGGACGTATTAGCGCAGGTGGTCCAGTTACCCTCTACGTGCGAAGAACTTATCGATTTAACGGTACAACTGGATCACCGATTGTTGGAACGGAGAGGGGATAGGAGCAGAGGGGACGCGAGGTACTCCTATCCTATGATCAGACCTCGACAAACGGGGGAAGAAAAAGCCAAGCCCCAAGAAGGACCCGAACCCATGCAAATTGGGGGAATCCGGGGCCCCCTTACCAAAGAAGAAAGAGACCGGAGAAGAAGACTCAAGTTGTGCATGTATTGTGGAAAAAGTGGACATTTCATCAATGAGTGTAGAGCTCGGGCTTCCGCATCAGGGAAGAACACCTTTCCCAGAGCACAGGCAACCTTGAGGATGGAGGAGCCGTCGGAAAACTGAAGGTCTTGGATCAGGAAGAGACCTCTGATTCAAGACTCCCGTTCACTCCGGTCTCCCCCTATGTAGCTAACACCCTTCACCCCGCTGTTGCGCACATGAATATTAATGTGTCTCTACAGGTGAGAAACCAGAATCCTTTTCAGGTTGACGCACTGCTGGATTCGGGGGCCACAGGGAACTATATTGATCAAGCCTATGCAGGTAAAATGGGTATCCCCTGCATTAAGAAAACCACGCCCGAGACAGTAAAGGCAGTGGATGGCACCGTTCTGTCGTCGGGACCTGTTGTTCAGCACACCATTGCATTATTGATGGAGTACGGAATTAATCACTATGAGTACATCCAATTCGACCTTATAGATGCCCCGCAATTTCGGCTCATTCTAGGCATGCCCTGGCTTACCCTACATGACCCCTCAGTATGCTGGTCAACTCGCACGGTAAAAATGACATCCAAATATTGCCATGAACATTGCCAGAACCGGGAAAATCTTCACGGTTCCTCCGAACCATCACCTGCCTCTTACTTAGCAGGGGCCTGCGCAGTAGACAGATTCTGCTGTGCCACGGTCTTACCTGATGAATACCACGACTTTGTTTCTTTGTTCGACAAAAAAAAAGCTACTCATCTGCCTCCACATCGAGCATATGATTGCCGTGTGGATCTTGTCCCAGGTGCTGAACTCCCTTGCAGCAGAGTATATGCATTGACTGAAAAAGAGACGCAGTATCTCAAAACTTATATCGACGACAATTTGGCCACGGGGTTTATTAGACACTCCACTTCCCCTGTGTCTTCCCCTATGTTTTTTATCCCCAAGAAGGACTGCGAAGAGTTGCGTCCATGCATAGACTACCGAGCCATCAACAGGGTGACGATTAAAAATCGCTACCCCTTGCCCTTGATTCCCGTGTTAATGGACCAACTCAAAGGTGCACAGTACTTCACCAAACTCGACCTTCGAGGGGCCTACCATCTTGTGAGAGTAAAAACAGGGGATGAGTGGAAAACAGCATTCCGAACAAAATTTGGCCTTTATGAATACCGAGTGATGCCGTTTGGCCTATGTAACGCCCCTGCCGCCTTCCAGTTTTTCATGGATGAGGTGTTGCGGGGGTGTTTGGAGTCTTTTTGTATCGTTTATATCGACGATATTTTGGTGTATTCTGCCACTCTCTCGGAGCACATCACACATGTCAAAGAAGTATTGGGGAGGCTGCAAAGAAACTCTTTGTACGCCAAACTTGAGAAATGTCTTTTTCACGTCCAACAGGTGGCATTTCTGGGCTATGTGATCGATGCACAAGGATTCAGGATGGATATGAGGAAGGTCGAGGCCATCCTTACTTGGAAAACACCACAGACTGTCAAATCCGTTCAGAGCTTTCTTGGCTTTGCCAATTATTATCGACGCTTTGTTCGGGATTTCTCCAAGATAATCCACCCAATCACATCCCTCTTGAAAAAGAATGTCTTGTTTAACTGGGGGCCAGAAGCGGAGGAGGCTTTTCAGACTCTCAAGGAGAAGTTCACACAAGCACCTATTCTTCGGCATCCTGACCCTCAACTGCCTTTCATTCTAGAAACGGATGCCTCCCAATATGCTCTTGGTGGGATACTGTCACAGCGTCACCCTACCACCGGCCAACTCCATCCAGTGGCTTTTTATTCTAAGAAGCTCTCTCCTTGTGAAATAAACTATACTATTACGGACAAGGAGCTTCTGGCCATTAAAAGAGCGTGTGAGGAGTGGAGACACTGTCTCCTAGGAGCTGTGCACACCGTGGAGATCATTACGGACCACCGTAATCTCCTGTTTCTGAAGACAGCAAAAGCATTGACGCCTCGTCAGTTGAGATGGACCCTTTTCTTCTCTGACTTCGATTTCGTTATTCGATATCGACCTGGAACTCGAAATGGTAAGGCCGATGCCCTATCTCGGTTGGGGGAGGATGAGACATTGAAACCAGTTGAGACTCCTTCTATACTTCAGGGCATTGAGAACTCCGAAGCCTCCATAGCATTGATCACTTCGGACGACTTTCTTGAGGACGTCAGAATCGCCCTCACTGACTTTGATATCCCTGCATGGGTTCTTGAGGATCCGGAACACCGCAGTGAAACGAATCATTTAGCATATCATAATCATGCCTTATACATTCCTCGAATCGAGCTGCAAAACAAGGTGATGGAATGGGCCCATGACTCAGTATTGCGAGGCCATATGGGAATCTACAAAACAATCGCTAATGTAGAACGGTCCTTCTGGTGGCCCAGTATACGAACTGATGTGACGGAATATGTTAAAAACTGTGCGGTTTGTGCACAAGGTAAATCCTGTCATGCTAAACCAGCGGGGTTGTTGCATCCGTTACCTATTCCAACCAAACCCTGGCATACCTTGTCCATGGATTTTACCGTGGAAATGCCTCCCTGTGAGAAACAAACAGTTATCTTAGTGGTGATAGATCATCTCACCAAGATGGGACACTTCATCTCCCTACCTGGCTTGCCTACCTCTGGTGAATTAGCAAAAGTGTTCTTGCAAAACATAGTACGGCTGCATGGTCTACCGAGTGTGGTTATCACCGACCGGGGTACGCAATTCACCTCTCGATTCTGGAAAGCACTATGTACCATCCTCCAGATTGACGCTCGCCTATCGTCGAGTTATCATCCTCAGACCGATGGTAAGACAGAAAGGTTGAACCAAACCCTAGAACAATACCTTCGATGTTTCACCTTACAGAACGCCACCGACTGGACCACCCTTTTATGGTTGGCAGAATTTGCGTACAACAATGCAGTGCATTCCACACTGGGCTGTTCTCCTTTTTTCTGTCTAAACGGATTCCACCCCAACGTGCTTCCCTTTGAGTGGCCTGTTGAGTCCCCAGTGCCCTCCATCCATGAGCACCATGCTCACCTCCGGGCTATCCTGATAGAGGCTCGGAACAATTTGAAGAAAGCGCAAGACTCCCAGAAAACCTTCGCTGACAAAAGAAGATCTCAGGAACCTGAATACAAGGTAGGAGACAAAGTCTGGCTTTCTACTCGTAACTTACACCTCAAAGGTGCGAACAGACTGAAACCTAAATATATCGGTCCGTATGGTGTTTGCGAGGTGATAAATGCAGTGGCCATGAAACTTTCTTTGCCCGTGTCCTGGTCCATCCATCCGGTATTCCACGTATCGCTTCTACGACCTTGCCTACCTGGTGTACGCTTGCCAGAGCGCCCGGGCCCTGTGGAAGTGGAAGGGCAGGAGGAATATGAAGTGGAGTCCATCCTGGACTCCCGTATCCTACGGGGACGGGTCCAGTATTTAGTCACTTGGAAAGGCTACGGCCCCGAAGACCGCACATGGGAACCTTTGGATCACTTGCACTGTCCTGATTTGGTTGCACTATTCCACGATCGCTATCCCGGTAAGCCAGGACGACCGCCGGGACGGCAGTCCTCGAGAGGGGGTTCTGTAGCGATCGCCCTTGGCAGAGCGGCAGATTCCCGTAGACATCATGTTGTAGGTCACCGATGGAAATACTACAAGTCCCAGAAGGCCAAGCGGCACTGGGATCTGGGAAAATGGGAAGACCTTACTTAAGCTCCACCCCTGGATCAAAACGGGGCTTGTCAATCCTGTTCCTGGTTAGTTCTTTGTTGTTGTTCATCTGAGTGTTGCCTGGAGAATCAGTGACTAGCCTTCCATACACCCGCCGCGACGACGAAGTGCCAGCGTGGTCAGAGCTGCCGACACCCGCCGCGACGACGAAGTGCCAGCGTGGTCAGAGCTGCCGACACCCGCCGCGACGACGAAGTGCCAGCGTGGTCAGAGCTGCCGACACCCGCCGCGACGACTAAGTGCCAGCGTGGTCAGAGCTGCCGACAACCGCCGCGTCCCTGTGAGTACAACAGAGCTGCGGTTGTTAGGAGACCTCGAGGAGAGCGGGCTCGCTCTCTTCAGATACCTTTTCGTTTTGTTAGTATTAAACCTTGAATCGTGCAGGAGGCACCCCCTTTTGTTTTTGTTCTTCACTATCGGAGCCGTAGTTCTTCAAACTTGGTTTGAACCGGTAAATACACGTAGTGAATAAAGTACCCAAAAGCAAAACCTACCTTGTTTATCTTATATCGTGGAGAGGAAGAATTACTTGGAAATTCCTTGCAAGATCCAGGTTGAAAAGTGAGTTAACTTTTCGACACCTGTGGGGGAAAAGAATACATTCAACTCTTAGATGAGACAGACTTCATTCACGGAATCTACATTCACGAAAGTGGTAAGCCTTGGAACATTGGGGGAGTGGGACTGTGTGAGTCAGTACAGAGTTACAGTATCTTCTCTCTGTCTTCTCGCCCCCCTTCAGGGAGAATTCCCTACTAAGCCGCTGTACCCAGAAACCAAACCGAAGAGATCCGTGACCCCCCACCTCCTTCCACGCCTTTTCCTTGCGGCCTCCGGCTGTGCGCACTCCAATAGCGGTGATTGTCCCATTGTTGGGTGACGTGCAGTGGGAAGTGGCAAGGACTGTCATCCTGTCGTCCCTGCTGGACATAGGATTCAGGTTAGTGGCGCGTGCGATTTCTTGCGCTGCTTTCAATCGTTACACCCCATACCTCAGACAATATCCTGGGCATTGATTTGCTTAAATATTTTCGAGCAACAATACGCTGCGCTCCAGAGGGAGTGCGGGTTATTCTGAACGACAACTACCCTGACCCTGATGATTGCCCTGACCCTGACAGATTTTATGCCATTCTAGACATCCCTGCTTTGGCCTCTCTGCCGCACACGTTGTGGGCGACATCAGATACGGATGTGGGAGAGATGCGCATTCCACCAATACACATTACTGTAAAGGAGGGGGCCCCTCTACCACGAGTACCGCAGTATAAGATCTCGAAGGAAGGTGAAATTGCATTGACACATATTGTTCAGGATTTGATTTCTGCAGGGGTGGTGGAGGAGGTCCCTTATAATGTCTGTAACAGCCCTATTCTACCGATTCTTAAGAGAGACTCAGATGGCAAGATCTATCGATTTATTATTGATTTGCGTGAAATAAACAAAATTGTCATTCCCCAATACCCAGTGGTGTCCGATATCACGACTTTGCTTACTTTGGTTCCACCGACGGCCACCACTTTTAGCGTTATTGACTTAAAGAATGAGTTCTTTTCCATCCCTGTTCACCCAGATAGTAGATATCTGTTTGGTTTTACGCTCAATAATAAATCGTATAGATTTTGTCGTGTTCCCCAAGGATATACTGAAAGCCCTAGCATTTACAGCCAGGCTTTGAAACGTCAACTAGATTCCTTTAAATTGCAGTCTGGCGTGGCGCTCATCCAGTACGTGGATGACCTTCTGCTTGCCGCTGACTCCTATGCACAATGTGAACAGAGTACGCTTGCGTTGCTTTCCTTTTTGGCACAAAACAATCACAAGGTTTCCAAGAAAAAGCTTCAATACTGTAAACCCCAGGTGACCTACCTCGGTCATCTGTTGTCTAAGGAGGGGCGGGCATTAACATCTGATCGAATTCAAGCAATTTTAGATACACCAGTCCCCCGCACGCAGAGAGATGTGCGTGCCTTCATAGGGTTGACGTCCTTTTGCAGGCAATGGATCATGGGTTTTTCACATATCATAAAACCTTTGCTAGCATTACTGTCCAAAGCCACACCGATGCCTCTTGAGTGGACAGATGAATGTCAGAGAGCTTTTGAACAGTTGAGGCAGGCCCTTTGTTCCGCACCCGTGTTAGGGACACCAGACTACACGAAACTTTTCACATTGTACGTACACGAGAATGATGGGTGTGCGTTGTCAGTGTTAGTGCAGTTACACGGGGATAAGCAGAGACCATGTGCATACTTCTCTGCCATTTTGGATCCTGTAGCACGAGGGCTGCCTGGGTGTTTTCGAGCGGTAGCGGCAACAGCAGTAGCCATACGACAGAGTGAGGGCATAGTGTTATCACACAAATTGTTGGTGTTAGTTCCTCATGCGGTAGATGCCCTGTTAAACCAAACAAAGACCCAATACCTCACGAGTGCACGACTTACAGGATACGAGCTGACACTCTTAGCGCCACACATAACATTGAAAAGATGCGCTACTTTGAACCCTGCCACTTTATTGCCCTATCCGGCCGAGGAGGGTCAGGAAGAAAAACATCATGATTGTGTTTTCCTGACCGAGGAACAGACAAAGGGTCGTGTAGATTTACAGGATGTGCCACTTCCAGATGTGGATGGGGAACTGTGGGTTGATGGATCGTGTTTGAGGCTGCCAGATGGTACGACTTCCGCAGCATATGCGATCACGACTCTTAAGACGGTGGTAGAAACAGCTAGAATACCACAAAAATCGGCTCAGGCAGCAGAGCTGATAGCTTTAACAAGAGCCTGCGAATTGAGTGCCGGATTATGTGTGAACATATACACGGACAGCCGGTATGCCTTTGGAGTGGCCCATGACTTCGGGCTCCTCTGGAGGGAACGTGGGTTTCTGACATCACACGGGGAGCACATTATGCACGGAGAGCTAGTGCGTGATCTCCTAAATGCGTTGCTAAGCCCTAAAAAAGTAGCGATAGTGAAGTGCAGTGCTCATAAGAAGATTACGGATAAAGTGGGTCAAGGAAATGCCTTTGCAGACAGCATAGCAAGGCAGACGGCTATGTCCCGAACTAGCTCCCCTATGTACGTGGTACAATCACAGGCTGAGAGATGGGGCGATGCTAGAGCAGAGATACGGGATATTCAAAAATCAGCCACAGAATCTGAACTTACGGCTTGGGCAGCAGATGGGGTACTAGATGACGAAGGTTGTTGGAGAAGCAAAGACATGGAGAAATGGAAATTGCCTGCGGCTTACTTACAGGCGATGGTCCAGATGACTCATGGACTGGCCCATGTCGGAGCTCTTGCAATCACTCGTCTTTTAACACGAGTTTGGGAACATTCCGAGATTGCGAATACTGCAAAGAGAGTAGTGCAGACCTGCCTGGTATGCTTGCAACACAATCCTGGGAAGGGGACCCATACTCCGAAAGGAGGGTTCGTTCCACCTTCTGCACCGTTTGAAGTGCTTCAAATGGATTACATCCAACTCGAGCGCTGCAATAACCTGAAGTACGTCCTAGTGGTGGTGTGTGCTTTTAGCAAATGGGTTGAGGCCTACCCCACGAAAGACAACACGGCTTTGACAACAGCTAAGGTGTTGCTTAAGGAATTCTTTCCTCGCTTTGGAGTTTGCAGATTTTTGTGGAGCGATAATGGGCCCCATTTTGTTGGAAAGATTGTGGAATATGTACTGAAGGGGTTAGGGATTCAGCAAAAGTTCCACGCTGTATTCCACCCTCAGTCAGCAGGTTTGGTCGAGCGGTACAATGCCACCTTGAAGCTTAAGCTGGCCAAAATCGTGGCGTCTACATCGTTGAAGTGGCCAGATGCATTGCCGCTAGCACTACTATCTCTCAGATCAGTACCCCACTCACGAACTGGCCTTACGCCCTATGAGGTGGTGTTTGGCCGCCCTATGAATATCTGGGGGGTGCCCAAGCCGCGATTAATACATGATGTGCCTTGTGTTATGATGAATGATTATTTGGCACGATTAACAAATGATTTGCTCTCTATTCATCAACAGGTTCGAGAAGCGCTCCCTGATAACTCCACTGGAGAAGGCCACGATCTTCGCCCTGGGGACCATGTAATGGTCCGTTCGTTTGAAAGAGCAAGCAGTTTGGAGCCCAGGTGGAAGGGCCCCGAGCAGGTCCTCCTGGCAACCCGCACCGCAGTACGAGTGACGAACAGGAAGCGGTGGGTGCAATCGACACATTGTCGCCGTGTCTCTCCGGATCTGGTGACTCCTGCTGTGTTGACTGATTATAAGGAAATATTGGAGAAAGAAAAGAGCCCAGCTGTGACGTCGGACGAAGTGGAGGGAGCCTTCCCGGACCAATCTGCTACCGGAAGAGAGCGTTACGATCTACGTCCACGATAAGAAGATTTTTGTTTCTTTTTATGACTGGTTGGTTACCGCTCCAGGTTTGTGAAACGGAAACCGGGAATTCCAAGGGGGGGGGATCAGTTCTGCCAGAGTAGCGACACCCGTCTTGGCCCGGAGAAGAAAACAACGGCTACCTCGGAGTTCAGCACCGCATTTTTCTTTTTTTAGGTATACACGCACGTGTATCTGAGACAATTTGTGAAAACATTGTGAACAATTTGTGCCACTTGAGACTTTGCACAAACTTTCTTGAACCATGGCACCAACGGCATCTCGTGATAAGAAAATATTGGGTGCCTTTCTCTTTGTCTTGACCATTGTGGTGATTGCTGTTATAGCCTGGGTAGTCGAACTTGTGGTGCCTGTACGTGAACATTTGCTGCCGACTACCCCGGCACCGTCTGAACATTTTCATTTTACATTGCCTTTTCATGAAGAGCGCCATCGCCAAACGTACTTAAATAACAGCTTCATTCAGATTCTTCACCACACGCATAATATGACCAATACCTCTAATTGCTGGGTGTGCGGAATGTTGCCTGGGCACCAGAAGAGAGGGGGCACCCCACTTATCCCACTCCCGTTTTCGCACAATGGGTCATGCAACGCCTGGTACACTCTCCTCTTTACTTTGAGATGGCCAACTAAAGGGGGGGGTGCTTTTCCGTTTGAATAAAGTATGTTCCCATGACAAGGATGGGTTTCCCCGGGCTGAGGGTACACGTTTCGAATGGGAAGAATACAGGCCTGATAATATATCTGCTCCACGCATATATAGCAATCAGCGAAATGTGAACGTATCTAGTGCCCATGTCATAAATGTCATTGCTACAAAAGCCGATTTATGTATTAGAAACAAGGGCACGATTGCAGTGGGGAAAAGTGAATGTAACATTACTCTCACGTTTGATAGCCCGAATGGCATTTCATTTGTTGCATCTCGAAATACCTATTTTATCTGTGGAACGAAGGGGTATCATCAGCTTCCGGTGGGGTGGTTGGGCACGTGCTATGTTTCGTTTGTGCTACCTCCTGTATTCATTGCCCCTCCAATGTACCACAACGATTATACATTGTACCACGACTTCGTTTTGAACAGAGTTAAACGAACTGTTGCCCTAGAGGACATTGATCAAACGGACACTGCATTACAACAGTATGTGGATTTTAATCTGGGACTATTCTCCTTTGTGGGGGCTGCATTGAACAGCCGGAAAATAAGACGGCTGACGCGCGTTGTTGAGGCTGTTGCGAATGACACTGCTGTTGCCCTGGGGAATATTACCGAGGAACTACAGATTTCCAGAATTGTCACCCTCCAGAACAGAATGGTGTTGGACGTTGTTTTGGCTGATCGTGGGGGGGCATGCAGAATTATCGGAAGCAGCTGCTGTGTATACGTCCCGGACAATTCCCCATCTGTGTATGATGCTATTTCCAAACTGCATAAGATAGCTGCTGAGATGCACCCAGACAATGGGACTTGGACACTTTCAGGATGGTTCTGGTCCATGATTGCGACGTGGGGCTGGAAACTGTTGACAATTCTCTGCATACTTGTGGGAGCAATGTTTTTTATCTGCTTGTGTATTCAATGTGGCCCTGCTTTATGTTCAATGTGTCTATCAGCGTGCTTACCATCAAGACGAGCTCTTGCCCATGACAAAATGATGCTACACAAAGAGGTGACACAAATTATGTTAATTGACATCGAGGACGAACATCCTGATTATGTTCATTATGAGGTAGATTCAGCTACACGCTAAAAGGGTCGTCTGTCGTAATTGGCCCGTTCGCATTAGCGATTAGCTGAACCTACACGTTGTCCTCCTTAACTTGGCTATATATGACAAACGCCATTTTGAATGTTACAGCGGCCATCTTAGATCATGAGCGGCCTCGTGGCCGACGTGCCCTTTAGTCCGTTGTCCGTTCCACTGACCACGCTTATCTGCCCAGCAACAGGCTATTTTTAGTACTGGTCAAGCCGCACATGCGCAGTTCCCACTGACCCGTAAACCTTCAGGAATGTGCACCAAACTGACCGGCGGAGTTGTGTCCCCTCCAATGAGCTGGCAGTATTCCAAAACATGACCATATATGTCTCGAAAATGTGTCTTAACTTGTGCCGCCTATCTTTTATTGCCCCAAAAACTGTATATAATATGAGGTTGCACCGATGTTCGGTGTGATACCTCTTGCATTACCGAAGGGTGCTGTTTGAGTGTACCACCACCCCATGGGGTTTTAATAAACTTGTTCTTTGCATTTTACAGTTTCCGTGCCAACAGTTCTTGAGTGTGAGTGGGTTATCTCCGGAGCGTGTAGGCCTTGGGAACCCCTAAATACTTCAGTAGGATCTATTAAAATTAAGCGAAGCACAAGGCAAGGTTGCCCTTTATCACCAGTGCTATTTGCGTTCTTTATTGAACCTCTAGCAACAGCCATTCGCAACTGTGTCGACATTCGTACTCCAATTACAGCAATGCCTAAAATAAAGCTACATGCATATGACATCTTGCTTTTAATTAAGCCTACAGTGGAGGTGCAATCAAAGGTTTTTAAGTTGTTTGAGGACTTTGAAGCCTTAGGGGGTTACCGCATAAATAAAGGCAAGACGGAAGTTATAAAGTGCCGGAGTGACACTATAAATCTTCACCCTGATATACGGGTGTATGTAAACTCTAAGGCAAAGAGATATTCAAGAATATTCTTTTCCAATCTAATTGATGAATTATATAAATTAAACTATCTTCCCCTACTAAAGAAAGTTGAAGGGTTGTTCTCCCGATGGAACTTACTTCCTTTGTCTATAATGGGACCAGTGGCCTTGATTAAAATGTCTGTTTTACCATTATTTAATTTTTTGTTTGCCTCAATTCCATGCACTTTATCAAGTTCCTTCTTTTCTCAGGTTGAGTCAATGTTCACAGCCTTTATTTGGGCAAAAAAACTCCCACGCCTAGCACTTAGCACTTTATATGAAGACTTGGATCAAGGTGGTTTAGCACTTCCCAATCTTAAAAACTACTATGATGCGTATTTTGCCCAATATTTATAGAGATTCAAGCCTGCACCACAAGTGCATTGTTTCAACATTTTGTTTATCAATCTCATGTGTCAGGACAGTCAAATTAATTTTCCCCTATTAATGTTCAGATCCCCAAAGCTGGTCTGCTATAAGAGCCTGCAATGGCTTTTTAAAAGAAGGCAGGCATTTTTTTAAAAATATTCCATACCAGCAATTAACTCTGCTTCCTTGCTAGAAGACATCCTCTCCTTTATAGGTGTTAGACAACCCAGATATCCCGCCGTAAAATGGGCGGAAGCGGGATATGTGAACATTTTTTACTTTATTCTGGATGGTAACTGGGTGTCCATAGAAGGTATGCGCCAATCATTGACCAATGATTTTATCCTAATGAACTCTTATAGCACTTTATTTAAATATCTTTCTGAAACAAATTTCATCTTCTCTTTGGCTCAAAATCAGTTGGTGGAGGATCTTTTAGTTAAGGTGTCCGACAGGAAGCCCGGTGCCTGGAATAAATATTTGGCCTTAGTAAGGGGGGTAGATGTTGAAACTAAAGCCTTAAGGAAATGGTCAGAGCACGAAAACTGTGAAATCTCCCCCCATATTTGGACTACTATTAACAGGCTAAACTTCATTTCTCTAAGAGGGGCAAACTGGCGCAGGATGTTATTTTTCAGTAAATGGCTTCTGTATCGAACCCTAGCTGCCCTCGCTAAGATGTTCCCCAACCAGTCTTTCCAATGCTTCCGATGTCTGAATTACCCTGTTGCTAATTGGTCACATAATATTCTCTACTGTCCAAAGATTAATGTGTACTGGGTAGAGGTTTTTTTGTATCTCGAAAAGGAATGTAATCTACAGTTGGAAGTAAATGACAGGCTAATTTTTTTGGGCTTTGATCCGGATCTCCCTTTTGTAGATTCAATGACTAGATTTTTATATATAGCTATGGCGGTTGCAAGGTCACTGGTCCTACAAAAATGGCGTTCCGACTCAATTCCGTCAGCTTTGGATTGGGGGCAGAAGATGGGAAGGGTGAAGATCAGTGAATTTACCTTCGCAGCAAGAAATGGGGGACTTGCGAAATTTAAGAAAACATGGGGTTCGAGCTTTGATTAAAGCAGAGGGAGAGGAGGCAGTAGTTAGTATTTTGGTGGACTGGGGAAATTAGATTTTAGACCTCGTCGACTGTCTATTTATCTATTTATTGTGTGAATGTTTACATGGTGCTTTTTTCTAGGGGAGATTTGTATTTTTATACCTGATTAATTCTCTTTTATGAAGTGTATAATAAGTCTGTGATCTGGGATAGCGACTTATTGCGTTTCATTTCGTTAAAATAGATTTTCACTGTTTAGATTCTTTGTTACGATATATTGCTGCAATATGTGAATGTTTTATGTTTGACAAACCTTGGCTTCAATAAAAAAAAAAAAAAAATGAATGAACCCCTAAGAAATAGTTGTTCGTGCATAATAAATGAGTTCTTGGAGAAATCAATAATGCAAGAAGGGGAAGTCCAAATGGCTTAAGAGTCTGGTTTTTAAGAACTCGTTGTGATGTGGATGGACAGATGTAGGTGACCATGCCTGTATTTGGTTTGCATGGGCAATGCCTGAATAAGGACTGGTATTCTATGCCTAAACAAGGGCAATGAGAGTTTTGCCTATATAAGGGCATGATTCGGGAAACCTATATACAGGTATCTAAATCAAAACACAACAGAAGTGTTTGGCAAAAGTTTGAGGTTGGTTCCCATAATTATCGTTTTGCAGCAATAATAGGTCTGCCTGGTAGATTCGGCAGATGCTTGTGTATCTTCGGTAAGAAGTATATCGTTGGTATGATGGGATGCTCAACTGACATTATTTATATTCATTTGAATCAATCAAATTCATTTTCTTCCATTGATCCAGGCAATGGTGCAATAGATTATTATGTGCCTGGATGGAGTTACCCTCCAAATTCATCTGAGAGTTGGCGGTGGGCTTGTTTCGTATAGTCCCTTTTGTTCTGTATTATGATGTTCCCGCCGATATCTACATCTATGATTTCAATATATATATATATACATATATATATATACATATACATATATATATATATTCACTGAAAAAAACACAGGTTTCAGGGACGTTATAGTTAGTTGGACATTTCACTTGTACAAAACCAGAGAGATTTGGCCGTTATAGTTAGTTGAGGTAACTATAACTCACGCCTCTGCAATGCACTGCTGATGACGTCACATGTTACATCATTCAAAACATGGTCAGTGACATCACTGATGACATCTCAAATGACATCATCTAGTGACTGTGTGTTTCCGTAAAGTTTATATATATAATTAATTGATTCCTGGTGATCGAGGCGAGTGATGAACTGTATGCCAGTAGGCAGGCGAGCTGGGTGTGCCTTCCTAAGCCATTGGCATTTGTTTGTAAAAAAAAAAAAAAAATATATATATATATATATATATATATATATATATATATATATATATATATATATATATATATATAAATATATATATATATATATGTCAAGTCAAGTCAAGTCATAAAATTTGTATAGCGCACTACATACCCAGAGGGTTTCAAGGCGCTTAGGAAGGGGAGGAGGATTATTTGTCAAATATCCACGTTTTAAGCTGCTTTCTGAACGCTAGGTGATTCTGGGTGAGGCGAAGGTAAGCGGGGAGTGAGTTCCATGTTTTGGCAGCCAGGTATGAAAAGGATCTGCCTCCCATGGTGGTCTTGTTGATGCGAGGTACAGTGGCGAAGGCTTGGCTGGAAGAGCGAAGTTGGCGGGAGGGGGTGTAGAAGGACAGTCGAGAGTTGAGGCAATCTGGTCCGATGTCGTAGAGTGATTTGTGTGCGTGGGTAAGCAGTCGGAAAGTGATCCTCTTATTGACGGGTAGCCAGTGGAGGTCTTTAAGGTGACCAGAGATGTGTTTGTTGCGTGGGATGTCTAATATGAGCCTGGCTGAGGCGTTTTGGATTCGTTGTAGTTGCTTCTGGAGTTTAGCGGTGGTACCTGCGTAGAGGGTGTTTCCGTAGTCCAGTCGGCTCGTGACTAGAGCGTGGGTGACTGTTTTCCTTGTTTCGGAGGGGATCCAGCGAAATGTTTTTCTGAGCATGCGAAGAATGTTAAAGCAGGAAGAGGATAGGGCGCTGACTTGTCTGTTCATTGAGAGTGAAGAATCCAGGATGACGCCAAGGTTCCGTGCGTGGTCTGTCGGGATGGGTGCTTTTCCGAGGGCTTCCGGCCACCAGGAGTCGTCCCATGCAGAGGGGGATGTACCTAAGATGAGGACTTCTGTTTTGTCTGAGTTCAGTTTCAGACGGCTTTGTTTCATCCATTCGGCGACTTCTTTCATTCCTTCGTGTAGGTTAGTTTTGGCGGTGCTGGGGTCCTTGGTGAGAGAAAGGATCAGTTGAGTGTCATCCGCGTAAGAGATGATGTTGAGGTTGTGTTGGCGGGCGATGGCCGCGAGGGGGCTCATGTATACGTTGAAGAGGGTGGGACTGAGTGAGGATCCTTGAGGTACGCCGCAGATGATTTCAGAGGCCTCGGACTTGAATGGTGGGAGGCGGACTCTCTGGGTTCTTCCGGTGAGGAACGAGGTGATCCATTCCAGTGCTTTTCCTTGGATTCCGATGTTTCTGAGGCGTTGTAAAAGGGTGCTGTGGCAGACTGTGTATATATATATATATATATATATATATATATATATATATATATATATATATATATATGCCAAGGTGTATTGAAGAATGAGTGGGTGTATAAGTGTCTGAATGTATGGTTTATTAGGTGAGTGAGTGACTTCCTACATGAGTGAATAAACGTGTCTTACTGAATGCATGGGTTAGTGACTAAACTGTGTGAATGTCTGTATCAGTCGTCCAGTTGGTGTGTAAGTGGCTGCATGGGTTGGTGAGTAGCTACATGAGTGTCTATATGAGCAATTTATTGGTTGTCTGAGTATCTGTATGGGTTCCTGAGTGTTTGTGTGGGTGGGTGGGGGTGTGTGACTCTGTGCATAGGTGTGCGAGTGGGTGATTCACTGCGTGCATGGATTCAAGAGTGCATCTGTAAAAAGGCTTTATGGGTGGGTGAGTGTGTGTATGGGTGTGTTGCTGAGTGAATGGATGTCTCAGTTGTGCATGTGTGAGTAACTAAATATGTGAAAGGCAGTATATGTGAGTGTTGGAGTATATAAATGACTATATGTGAAAGTGAGTGTTTGTGAGAGTGGCTGCATGGATGAGTGTGTGCTTGTATCAGTGGTTGTATAAGAGAGTAAGTATGTGTTAGTAAGTAGGTGCATAAATAAGTGAGGTTGTGTGTGTATAACAGTATAGGTGAGTAAATGGTAGTGTGATTGATTCTTTGCATGACTGACTAAGTGTGTGAGTAACTCTATGGATGAGTGGCATTGTGTGAGTGTCTGTATAGGTGTATGAGTGCATATGATGGTACTGTATTGATGAGTGACTGCATGTGTGAGTGACTATATGGGTGAATGAGTGGATGTGTGTGTAGACCTAGGAGTCAGTGACTGGGTATGTATTAACTGTTATTTGTGTGTCTATAGTTTCGAAAATGGTAGTCTGTACTTTAGAGTGGGTGTATCAAAGGTTATATTAGGGTATGAGGTGCATCAGCTTATCACATGGATAATACCATCAGTTATGTCATTTAAGATGTCATCAGTGATGTCACTGACCATGTCATGAATTATATAATATGCAACGTCATCAGCAGTACATTATGGGGGTGCGATACTTAGCCTAACTAACTATAACGGACGAATTTCTCTGGTTTTGTATGAGTGATATGTCCAAATAACTATAACGTGCCTGAAGCCTGGTTTTTTTTCTGTAAATTTGACAGGTTTTTTAAATGCTAATTCCTAACTACAACATCCCTGAAACCTGTGGGGTTTTTTCAGTGAATTTCGAAGGTTTTTGAAATGCTAATTTGTAACTATAACATCCCTGAAACCTATGGTTTTATAAACTGAATTCCATAGGTTTTTTAAATTCTAATTTCTAACTATAACGTTTGTGAAACAAACGTTTTTTCAGTGATTTTCTAAGGTTTTGTAAATGCTAATTCCTAACTATACCTATATATGTAGGACAATCAAGAAAGCGGAGGAATGGTGCAGAAAGAAGCAAGAAATATGAAGAAAGACCCAACAGAGGTGCAGAAAGAGGCCTTGTTGCAAAGTCATCCTGTGCCCTGCCCCCCACAACTTTTGCTGACTGGTACTGGTGATACCTGACTGACTGACCCTGGGCTCTGTCTAACCAGGCCAGGAGCCAGTGCTGTGCTGGAAAACACTTAGAATACAGTGAAAACACCTCCATACTCTACGGGTTGGGATACCCTGTAATTGACAGGACCTCCTCTGTAAGGCTCTAGTACATAATAGGGTATAGGGATTAAAACTACCTCTAAGTCCCTAGCATATAACATGGCATGGCAGTTTAGAGGCCTTCAGCAGCCCTTTTTTGCAATTACATGTGTGCACTGTTGAGCCTGAGGTCAGTTTAAAAGTAGCCCTGCTGGAGCAGAAAGAGGCAAGATGGGTGCAGAAAGAGGAAAGAGAGGTGGAGAAAGAGATAAGAAGTGTACAGAAAGAGGCAAGAGAGGTATAGAAAGAAGCAAGAGAGGTACAGAAAGAAGTAAGAGAAGTACAGAAAGAAGCACCAGAGGTACAGAAAGAGGAAAGAGGGTGCAGAAAGAGGCAAGAGAAGTTCAGAAAAAGGCAATAGAGGTGAAGAAATAGGCAGAAGAGGTACAGAAAGAGGGAACAGGGGTGCAGAAAGAGAGAAGAGGAAAGCCGAAAGAGACAAGAAGGGTGCAGGAATTTGCCAGAGAGTTGCAGAAAGAAGCAAGAGTAGTGCTATAATAAACAACAGAGGTGCAGAAGGAGGCAAGAGTGGCACAGAAAGAGACTAAATAAGTTCAGAAACAAGCAAAAGAGATACCAAAAGAGGCTAGGCTAGAGGGGTGCAGAAAGAAGCAAGAGAGGTGTACAAAGCGGCATGTGGGGTACAGAAAGAAGCAAGAGAGGTGTAGAATGAAGCAAGAGAAGTAAAGAAATAAGGAACAGAGGTGCAGAAAGAAGCAAGTGCAGTGCAGAAAGAACCAAGAGAGGTGCAGAAAGAGGCAAGAAAAGTGCAGAAAGAAGCAAAAGAGGTGCAAAAGTGGCAAGTAGGGTGCAGAAAAAGGCAAGAGCAGTGCAGAAAGAACCAAAAGACTTGCAGGAAAAGGTAAGAAGGGTGCAGAAAGAGGCATGAGGTGTACAGAAAGAAGCATGAGAGGTATAGAAAGAAGCAAGAGAAGTGCAGAAAGAAGCCATAGAGGTGCAGAAAGAGGCAAGAGGGATACAGAAAGAGGAAGGAGAAGTACAGAAGGAAGCAACAGAGGTACAGAAAGAGGCAAGAAAAGTGCAGAAAGAGGCTAGAGTTTCCAGAAGACAACAATAGAGCTGCACAAAGAGGGAACAGGGGTGCACACAGAGGCAGGAGCGGTACAGAAAGTACCAACAGATGTGCAGAAAGAGTCAAGAGGGGTGAAGAAATGTACAAGAGAGTAGCATATAGAAGCAAGAGCAGTGCAAAAAAAACAACTGAGGTGCAGAAAGAGGCAAGAGGGGTACCGAAAGAGGCAGGAGGGTGGAGAAAGAAAGAAGAGAAGAGCAGGAAGAAACAACAAAGGTGCTGAAGAGGCACGAAGGGTGCAGAAAGAGGCAAGAGAAGTTCAGAAAAAAGCAACAGAGGTACAGAAATAGACAAGAGAGGTGTGGAAACCGGCAGGAAAGGTACAGATAGAGGTAACAGGTTACAGAAAGAGGCAAGAGAGGTGCAGAAAGAGGGAAGAAGGGTACAGAAAGTGGCAAGAGGGGTCCAGTATGTGGTGTGCATAAAGAGGCAACAGAGGTACAGAAAGATGCAAGAGAGATGCAAAAACAAGCAAGAGAACTGCAGAAAGAGTCAAGAGAATTTCTGAAAGAAGCAACTAAGGTTTAGAAAGAAGCAAGAGAAGTACAGGCAAGTGGGGTATAGAGAAAGGCAAGAGAGGTGTAGAAAATGACAAGAGAAGTGCAAAAAGTGGCAAGAAGAATGCAAAAAAAGGATGAAGGGTGCAGAAAGAAGCAAGAGAGGAACAGAAAGAAGCAATAGAAGTGCAGAAAGAAGCAAAAGAGGTGCAGAAAGATCCAAGAGGGGTACCGAAAGAGACAAGAGAGCTGCAGAAAGAAGCAAAAGTGGTGCAGAAAGAGGCAAGGAAAGTGCAGAAAGAGGCTAGAAAGTTACAGAAAATAGCAAAAGAGATGCACAAAGAGGGACCGGGGGTGCACACAGAGGCAAGAGGGGTACAGAAAGAACCAACAGATGTGCAGAAAAGGCAAGAAGGGTAAAGAAATGTGCACATGACTGGCAGATATAAGCAAGAGCAGTGCAGAAAAAAACAACAGAGGCGCAGAAAGAGGCAAGAGGGGTACAGAAAGAGGCAGGAGGGTGGAGAAAGAAGAAGAGAAGTGCAGAAAGAAGCAACAAAGGTGCTGAAGAGGCAAGAGGGTTGCAGAAAGAGGCAAGCGAAGTTCAGAAAAAAAGCAACAGAGGTACAGAAAGAGGCAAGGGAGGTGCAGAAACAGGCAGGAAAGGTACAGAAAGAGGGAACAGGGGTACAGAAAGAGGCAAGAGAGGTGCAGAAAGAAGCAAGTGATGTGCAGAAAAAGGCAACAGAGGTACAGAAAGATGCAAGAGAGGTGCAAAAACAAGCAAGAGAAGTGCAGAAAGAGGCAAGAGAATTGCTGAAAGAAGCAACAGAGATGTAGAGAGAAGTACAGGCAAGTGAGGCGCAGAGAGAGGCAAGAGAGGTGTAGAAAATGGCAAGACAACTGCAGAAAGAGGCAAGAAGAATGCAAAAAAAGGAAGAAGGGTGTGGAAAGAAGAAAGAGAGGTACAGAAAGAAGCAAGAGAGGTGCAGAAAGAGCCAAGACGGGTACAGAAAATGACAAGAGAGCTGCAGAAAGAAGCAAAAGAGGTGTCGAAAGAGGCAAAAGAAGTGCAAAAAGAAGCAACAGAGGTGCAGAAGGGGTCAAGATAACTGCAGAAAGAGGCAAGAAAGTTGTGGAAACTAGAAAACGAGGTGCAGGAAGAGGGGTGCAGAAAAAGGCAAGAGGGGTGCAGAAATATGCAAGAAAGAAGCAAGAGCAGTGCAAGAGAACCAACAGAAGTGCAGAAAGAGGCAAGAGGGGGGCAGAAAGATGCAAGAGAAGTACAAAAAGAAGGAACAGATGTGCACAAAGAGGCAAGAGGGGTGCAGAAAAAGGGAAGAGAGGTTTTGAAAGAGGCAAGAACGTTGCACAAAGAGGGAAGAAGGGTACAGAAAGAGGCAAAAGGAGTGCAGAAAGAAGCAACAGAGGTGTGGAAAGAAGCAAGAGAAGTGCAGAAAGAAGCAACAGAGGTACAGAAAGAGGCAGGAGTGGAGCAGAAAGAGGCAAGACAGGTGTAGAAAGAAGCAACAGAGGTACAGAAAGAGGCAAGAGAAGTATGGAACGAGGCAAGAGATGTGCAGAAACAGGCAGGAGAGGTGCAGAAAGAGGGAACAGTGGTACAGAAAGAGGCAAAAGTGGTGCAGAAAGAGGGAAGGAGGGTGCAGAAAGAGACAAGAGGGGTCCAGAAAGAAGCAAATGGGGAAAAGAAAGAAGCAAGTAAGGTGCAGAAAGAGGCAGCATAGGTGAAAAAAGAGGCAAGAGAGGTGCATAAACTGGAAGAAATAAGCAGAAAGAGGCAAAAGAAGTGTAGAAACAGAAAGAAATGTGCTGAAAGAAGCAACAGAAATGCAGAAAGAGGCAAGAGAGCCATATAGAGAGGCAAGAGTGGTTTGCACACAATTAGTACCAATTTAATACCCACCTTTAGCAGTAACTGGTGACCATTGTATGTTTGAAAAGGGCCTTCCACCACTCTGTAACACTTGTCACTGCATTTTTGGTAACATATGAACCGTTTGAACCAGAAACAAGGTTTTTCTGCACATTATGCGGCAGATGATGGATTATGTGGCAAATGTGGAAAATGTATAATTGTGCAAAAGTCAGTGCAGCCAAACAGTTGTATAATTCCAGTAGCCCTGCTCATACCTCTGACTAGGTCTACAAGTGTTCCTCAGTGGTTCCTAATGTTTGTCTCACTGAGTTTATAGTTTAGCTTCTGTAGAAATAAGGAAGACTAAACCTGAAATGACCACTCCACAACACAGACTATTGTACCATACAATTCCTCTCCAGAACACATAATCCCACTCTACATAATTCCTATACACTAAATACCACATACCCTCTATCCACATCAAAGTCAAAGTCTATCCACATAATTTCACTGCACATCATACCACATAATTCCACTACACACAACCTTCATCCACTCCAAGAAACATTAGTAAAACATGTTTACATTTACAATGCCTATAGCTCTAACTCTAATGTGAAACCTATTTCATTGCAAATTCTTCTTTAACTAATATTCACGTTTGCAGAGAGGTGGAGAAAGGAGGCTGGGCCTCTAACCAGTGTTTAGGATTTCTTCTGCATAGGACTTACAAGAGGTACCAGAAGGGCTTCTTGGCCCCCAAAGTCCCTCAGAAGCAATGTGGACTTTATCCCCCAGCCTATAGTGTGCAAGGAAGACGTCTTACCAATACCACAGTGTGGGACTTACTGGAGGTAACAGCAGGGGTAGTTGGCCGCCAAGGAAAACCTTGGGGGCCAACTACCCCTTCTATTACCTCCAGTAAGTCCCACACAGCAGCTTTGGTAAATTTTCAAAGCAGGCCATGCCCACCAGTCTGCAAATGCGCTCCCCAGCACACTTTTTAATGGGGAGTGAAATCCCCTTTGCTGCTGCGGGTCCTTATGAACTAGACTACCTGATACCTCTGGTAAGCCCCATATAGTGGGATTGCTGAGAGGTAGACACCTCCAGGCATGCTCCTGGTTGGGGAATGAAGTCCCCTTGCCCCCTGAGCATCCCTGAGGGCCAACTAGCCCTCCTGTTATCTGTAGTAATCCACACACAGCTGGATTGCTGAGAGTGGTCCAAAGCCACATCCATTTCTGCAAACCCACCTCCTGGTGCACTCATGCTCGGCGGATGAAGTCCACTTTAGTCCTGAGGTTCTCAGGACACAAGAGGACTTCATGGCCTCACCAGCAGTGTGCCAACAGGTGTGTTTGCAGAGTGGTGTAAAAAGGGGTCAGCTTCGCGCCACCTATCAGCAACCCCACTGTGTCGGGCTTACCGGAGGTAAAAGAGGGGCTAGTTGGACCCTAAGGACCATCAGTAGGGTAGGGAACTTAATCCCCAAAATAGAACGCATCAGAAGTCACGTTTGGGGAGTAGTAGTGAAAGGGGACAGGGCTTCTGCGACTTGTGTGGCTTCTGTTTTTTTTTATATTTTAAGAAGGAGGGCCACATGGCCCCCCTTCCCCTGACCCTTTTGTGTCTTGGGGACCCCATCCTCCAGGGCCTGGCCAGCATTTTCTTTTCATTATTTTGGAGGGGTCCATGTGGCCCCCCTCCTGAGGCCAATAATGGCCTCCGGGACTTCATCTCCAGGGGCCTGGCCAGCCTTCTTTTTTTATTTTTTTTTATTTTTGAGGGGGTCCCACTCTTGAGGCCACTTATGGCCCCGGTGACCCCATCCCCGGGACCTGGCCAGATTTTTTTAAACAAATTGGGGAGGGGGAATGCTTGGCCCCCCTCCTGAGGCCACCTATGGCCTGGGGGACCCCATCCGCCAGGGACTGGCCTTACATTGTGGACCATGAGAAAGCCCCAATGCCCCCACGGTCCCGGCTGGCTCCCCGCCTCATGTGGGAGCCGGCATTGCTTTTGGACAAGGGGAGCTGCTAACATGCAGCTCCCCTTGTCCAAAAGCAATTCTGCTTTGTTTCTTGGAAGCGATAGCAGGTTTCCTGCTCTTTCTTCCATGAAGCAAAGCAGAAGTTTGCAATGACAGAGTGGGAGTTGTGCTCCCACCCTGTCATTGTAAACAGTAATGTCCCGGGGTGGGCACACCAGGAAATTGCAGGAGCTGGCCCTGGGGGTTGGAGGTCCCGATGGCTTTCTAGGGCTCTAGGAGGGGGGCTGCGTGGACCCCCTCTCTACATTTGCACAGCCCAGTGGAGGTGGTGGTCCCTGGGGCCTGGGTTCCGCTTCAGACCTCCGAATTTCAATAGTAGGTGCCCCATTGAGGTGGTGGTCCCCGGGACAGTGTGGTGGGCTTGAATCCTCCCACACAGCGTTTTTAATTGTACCCTTGTAAGGTGACTGTCTCACTTATGCAAGCAATTGATCATACTTACATTTACTCAGCTACACACTTATACAAACACCACGTTATTTTTTCATACAGATAGTAACTTATACTTAGTGTGCTATAAAATCACTATTACATGTATACAGTTTTCCATACAGTCATTCAGACAATCACTGAGCCTTATGTATACTTATTTATATACAACAAGTGTCACATACACTGCCTTTATACTTCTACTTTGTTGGACATGTATCATTGAGAAATGTATTTACTCATCAACACACCCATAAAGAGATTCACTAACCCAAAACAGCTGTTTTTACATGCAGTCTTAACCTCATACAACTACTAAATCAACTATATACACATCTTTGGACAGTCACACACCTCCCACCCAACTACACACACATTCACTCTCTCATACAAATACTCACTTAACTAATTAAAAACTAATATAGAGTTTCACATAGCTAGTAAGCAACTTATGCAGTAGTTTACACAACAAGAGGCAGAGTAATACAGATATTTACACAGTTAAATAACTATCCCATATATTTAGTGAGACACTTTAAATTAGTCACTTAGAGAGTCAATCAGAGTGCTACTAAATCCTTCATCCAGACACTTATACACCCACTCAGTCTTCAATGCAGATTCCTATATATATATATATATATATATATATATATATATATATATATATATATATATATATAATACTTATTTAAATATGGAAGCAAACCACATTCACATGGATGATGTCATCAGTAATTTCATCAGTGATGTCATCAGTGATGTCACTGACCATGTCATGAATGATGTAATATGTGACATCATCAGTAATGGATTGTGGGCGCGCGAGTTATAGTTAGTACAACTAACTATAACAGAGGAATTTCAATCGTTTTGTATGAGCGAAATGTCCAGCTAACTATAACACCCCTAAAACCTATGGTTTTTTCAGTGAGTGTATCTCTATCTATCTATCTATCTATCTATCTATCTATCTATCTATCTATCTATCTATCTATCTATCTATCTATCTATCTATCTATCTATCTATCTATCTATAATATATTACCTACTGGCGGTCGACAGTAGGTAGAAATAGTTAGGACCTAGTTTCCATTGGAAATCCACAACATTCTATTTGGAATAACTTTGGCGCCGGTTGAAATTCTCCAAGAAAATGGCCTGCTCCGCTCCTTTCCTGAAAGTTTGGGGGTGGTCCGTGAAGCGGGGGCTGAGAAAAAAGGGGGGTCCCAAAACGTGTTTTTCCCATGCAATTTTCCATAGGACCTTTAGCCAGGGCTACAGCCCGAACTGCTGAACGGAATTACACCAAATTTGGCAAAAGGTAGAGTTTGGTTTTCAGATTACCCTTTTTGTTAAGTGGTGTAAATCCGTTCAGTAGTTCCTGAGAAAATCAAAAGTAAAATCATAGATATATCTATTGATGAAGTACTGTACACATACCCTCCCGAGCAAGAGCTTTATGCTAATTGGCTGTCAACACTCCAAACCAGGAAGTGTTGGCAGCCATCTTGTGCCTCGGTAGAACCGAGGCACAAGAAGGCAGAAGGCAGAAGGCAGAAAACAAACATGCAAAACACACAAAGGGGTCAGGGTAGGCACACCCTGACTCCCCTAGGCCGGCCTAGGGGGTCCCACGAGGACCCCCAAGGCCCAAAAATGTTTTTCTATTTTTTTTTTAAATCGCGGGTTTGGCCCCCCACCCATTGGGGGCTTTCTAATCATATTATAGCACCAAGAGCATCTCTTCAGCTAGAATACACTGATAGCACACCGCACTTAACAGGGTTGGCTTGAACATGCAATACCAGGGTTCGTATCCCGGCTTCAAACACAAAACTCTTTTTTTTAAATAAATGATGTATTGTGATTTTTTTAGACAGCCCGTACCAGCCTTGCCGTGGCTGCCGCGTGAACTGCTATTAGCCATTTTCTTTACCTTTCCCCCGCCCCAATGTTAATACTGCCGGGCCCGAGGAAGTCAGGGAGGAGTGAGTGGGTTGTAGCAGCTGCCAGGAAAGAGCCTCCTTTAAGGGTGACTAATACTAAGGTGGCCGGCCGAGGCACTTTTGCAGAAGCCTTGATCCGGATGGAGTTCCAGGGTTGCTCTGCTGGGTGTCGCTATGGACTAAGAGTACTAGTGAGCGGCCCTCGGTGGCAGGCAGCATGGGCCGCGACACTGACCTGCTCCGCGATTTTGCTGTTGGTGCAACCGTAAAAGTAGTTAGTTTAAGCTTATAATACAGCTCACGCTCCAGTGCGTAACCAAGTCGCAGACTGTTTTGATATACCTATAAATATCCCTTAAGTTAAATGTAGACCTTAGAGGCCTCACAGAGCACTTCACAGTGTTGCTATTATGTGTGAAGAAATGAGCACTGGCGCTGTGTAGTTCGGTATTGAAGGGAGGATATCAGGGTGCATTTTGGGAGTCTTGACTGCACGATGCTGTGATCAGGTGTGCCAACTGCAGACAGTTAACCTAATCAGCGTGTGAAACAACAGCCTTTGGACTAAGTGCTCGGCATTGGTAGTGCGCTTGCAGACATCCCTGTAGTATGCCTGGAGTCTGTTCTGCCCATGCTTCTTGAGAAGATGTCAAGCAGGTGCCCTTTTTGTTGCTTTGTGTGCCTAATTCGCCAGATGTAGACTAAGTCATGGTGAGTTAGGAAGGAGTGCAGTTGCACTGCGGTGCTCGGTGTCGCAGAGGCCGCCGCACCCTTCCGCTGGGGGGGGGGGCTAGAAGGCCGGCGCCATAACCCACGTGGTGCCCCAACCAGTGTTGAAACTGGTTCCGGGCGCCCCAAAGCGCCCCAAAGCGCCCGGAGACCAGCGGAAGCGGGCAGCGCACCAGTAACCTTTGGCCTGGGCGCCCCTAAGAGGCGCCCAATGGCACCCCCGCGCCTCATTCAAATCCACCAATCGGGGGAGACACCAAAGCCCCCCTAAGGAGAGCCAGGGGGATTTAAGTCGCCAACTCCCCCAGCTAGGCCACAACTTCTTCGTGGAGCTGGGAGAGCGGCGCGATAAGAAGATCTGCAGAATCGGACGGCGGAACCTTTGCAGAGGACGGAACCTTGCCGGAGCACTAGGACTTTGAGGGAGAAGAACCGACGCGCCGAAGCCCTCTCCCCGCACCATCGTACCAATCGCCCGCAGTGCGCAGTGTGCCACTACGGGGCTGAAGTTGCGACGAGGCTCACCAAAAGAAATTTCCCGGCGGAGCGGAGGAACCGTTGTCGGCTACGCTAGGAGCCATGGCAGAGGGCCAGCCTGGGGAAGTGGCCGAGTTGCTGTAAAGGATTAGGGAGGCCACGGCCATCCACGGGAGCGAGTGGCTCCAGCCTCACATCGACAGCGGGAAAGAAAACAGACCGGTCGACCAGGCGGAGGAGGGAGCAGGCCCATCGGATCCCAAAAGGCGCAAGAAGACACCGATAAGAAAGTCATCCAGGAAGAATCCCCCGAGGAAGGGGCGCCCGAAAACCCCACCTCCGCAACGCGACGATAGTGATCAGAGCAAAACATCGGCCAGCACAAATGGTGAGCATATCAGCGAGATAGTTAAGGAATGCTTAAAATCACTGGCGCCAGCACTGCTTAACAATACGGGACAGGGGGTATCAGTCGGGCCCAGGGAGCAGCGCGCAGATGAGGCGGCAGGCATATCCTGGCACATGGTCGACCCAGGTTGGGCGCGCCAGGCCAGGGGGCAGGAACACGTGGTCCTGCCGGCAAAGCAGAGCAAATTTCTCCGGTCATGGGTTGGGGTTACGGATCTGCTTCAGGGAGCCCAGTGCTGGGAGGCATAACCTCCGATCCATACAGCAGGCCATCCCCCGGCCCGGCATCTTTGACAACAAAGGCCACCGGCCTAGCATGCCTTATCCCACTAGCCGTTAAAGAAAGAATATGGCGGAAGGAGTTTATTGATATATTCTCTCTGCTCGAAATTCAACTCGAGGGGCTAGACCTCACCACCTGTGATAGGAAAGAGGACGATAGGAGAGAGAGGCGCGGCAGCAGAAAGGAGCGCAATTTTGAAAATTGGTTGGATGCCTTCAGAATAATGGCCTGCATTATTGTAGAGAAATTCCTTCACTGTGTGGCAGACCTTTGGCTTTATAAGGCTAATATTGACTAACCCTGGGCGTAGTGGGCGTAGTGGGGCTTCGCGGAGCTACGTGAAGTGGGCGAGAAACTACGCCCACCTCCGCACTCCGCGTAGCCCCACTACGCACCGCAGGCCTCCCTCCCGCCCTCCCTAAATACTTTAAATTAAACGTGTAAAAGAATTAAAAGGCACTTACCTTACCCGCCGCTGCCCGCCGCGTCTCCGGGGCACCCTCTCTTCATCGCCGCCGTCTTGTGTACTAATGCGCATGCGTGGGCGGCCGCGCATGCGCATTTCTCATGAGAAATGCGCATGCGCGGCCGCCCGCGCATGCGCATTAGTACACAAGATGGCAGCAATGAAGAGAGCGAGCCCCGGGGACGCGGCGGGCAGCGGCGGGCAAGGTAAGTGCCTTTTAATTATTTTACACGTTTAATTTAAAGTATTTAGGGAGGGCGGGAGGGAGGCGGGTGGCGGCCAGCTACGCTCCGTCTGCGGAGCGTGCGTAGTGCCTAATTCTATGCCTGCTACGCAAAATGCGTAGAAGCCTGCACTATGCACACTCCGTGCACGGAGTGTAGCTGCCCGCCCACCCTTAATATTGACCTGGCACATAGGCAGTTCCCAGGGGAAGCGTGGCTGGAATACGACAAGGGTTTTAGGCTAAAAATGCAGAGGCATCCGGAGATAGAATGGAACGAGGAAGATGTATCTGGGTTCATCCATAAAATGCTCACAGCGAAGGAGGTAAAATCTTGGGCGGGCAAGTATGACCATTCCTTTCGTAGTTCCCACCAGAAGGGCAGGAGCGGAACTTACCAGAAGCAGAGCGCAGGGAGATCCCATTCCCCGAACAAAGCCAAGGCCATTTGTTGGAGATACGACGCAGGGGATTGCTCGTGGGGCTCGTCATGTAAATTCCAACACGCTTGCTCGAGCTGCGGGGGCAAGCACGCGGCAGTGGCGTGCAGGGGAGGCAAGCGCGAAACCAAAGGGGACAAAAAAGAGAAAAGCAAAAAGCACTAGCCCCGGGCCTAGTAGGCGGGGTGACCTGGTAGACATTCAAGATTGCCAGCTGGCCAGGTCTCCTATCAACAGACAACAGCTGCGCAGGTTGGCGAATAAGTACCCGAACAGGGCGGATGCCAGGGTGCTGGTAGAAGGTTTTGACAAAGGATTCGTCATTCCATTCAAAGGCACCTTACCACTCGAGGTAGAAAGGAACCTAAAATCAGCGATGCAGCACCCACACGTGGTATGCACCAAGCTGGCGAAAGAGAAAGCCCTGGGTAGGATTGAGGGTCCACTACTGAAGGAACTACGCGGAGGCATAGTGGTCTCCCCACTAGGGGTGGTCCCCAAGAAAGAGCAGGGTCAGTTTAGGTTGATACACCACCTTTCATTCCCTGAGGGGGCATCAGTGAATGATGGAATTCCCCCGGAAGCCTGCTCAGTAGGTTATGCGACAGTAGATGACACAATAGATTTAGTAAAAGCGGCGGGGAAGGGAGCCCTCATGGCCAAGGCGGACATTGAATTGGCGTTCCGTTTGCTGCCCGTCCACCCAGCCAGTTTTCACTTGCTGGTTTTCAGTGGGAGGGTGACCTGTTTGTCGATAAGGCGATGCCCATGGGCTGCGCCATATCGTGCGCATACTTCGAGCAATTCGCAACCTTTTTAGAATGGGCCCTTCATGATTACCATCAGGAAGGCGGCAAACTACACTACCTCGACGATTTCCTATTCACGGGTCCAGCGGGATCCCCCTCGTGCAGCAACACTCTGTCGGCATTTGAAAGGCTAGCCAGGACCTTAGGGGTCCCCCTGGCAGCAGATAAGACAACAGGCCCTACCACGAGACTAACTTTTCTAGGGATAGAACTGGATTCCGTGGCAGGGACAGCCAGGCTGCCCCCGGAAAAGGTGAAGGAATTCAGGGAGGATGTTGGCAGGTTGTGCAGGCGGAACAAGGCCACCCTCCGGGACATACAGGGGGTGATAGGCAAGCTGAACTTCGCGGCCAGGGTCATACCCACGGCCAGGGTCTTCTCCAGGCGCCTGACACAGCTAACAGCGGGAGTCACCCACAGACATTACCGCATTCGGTTGAGTGCGGGGATGAAGCAGGACCTCCAGATGTGGGACGAGTTCCTGCAGGAATTTAACGGGGTACTGATCTGGAGAGAGGGTTGGGTGACAGCCAGGCAGATAGCCCTATTCACAGATGCAGCAGGGAGCCTGGGGTTTGAAGCCATCCTTGGAAATCAATGGTGCGTGAGCCGGTGGCCAGACAAATGGCACGCTCGGGGAGTAACCAGGAACATCACGTTCCTGGAGCTTTTTCCTATAATCGTGGCGTTGACCATCTGGAAGCAAGAGTTGAGGAACATGAAGCTGACACTGTGGTCAGATAATAAGGGGGTGGTGCAAGCCATTAACCGGTGAGCAGCGCGATGCCCAGATACATTGAGGCTAATGAGGCAGTTCATTAAATTGCAGCTGGAAGGGAATCTGGAGCTGAAAGCACGCCACGTCCCGGGGGCAGAGAACATGGCAGCGGACGCATTGTCCCGGTCACAGATGGAGCGATTCAGAGACCTGGTCCCTGGGGCCAACCAAGATATGACCCCTTTCCCAACATACCTGTGGGACCTGGGGGGTAGACCTATCCAGACTGGTGGGCCATTCCCTAACCCCTGAAGCCACCAGAAGGTACAAGAGATGCGCAAGTACTGTAATGAGCGTTGGCGGCATAAGCACACTGGAGGACAAAGTAGGAACACGGACAGCCGTTGAGAAGTTTGTGCAGTGGGCATTCAATGCCAAAAAATCAAGGTCATGGGCACAGGCACACCTGTCAGCCATTGCCCATTTTGCCAAGCTTCATACGGGAGATGACCCCACGGCCTCTCCATATCTCAAGTCAGCCCTGAAGGGGTGGAGGAGAGTAGAAGGGAAAAGACAGATGTAAGGCGCCCCATTGATTTTGGTAAGCTGGGCCCCCTCCTGAGGGCGTTAGATGGAATCGTCTCAGACAGATACGAGCTCCTACTATTTAGAGCCGCATTCACCACAGCCTTCTTTGGCGCTTTCCGCATAAGCGAGCTAGTGGCGCCCAACAGGATGGACCCGGCACAGCAATGCCTCCAGGCCAGGGACATTAAACCCTTGGCAAGAGCGGTGGAGATTACCTTAAGGCAGTCTAAGACAGACCAGGCACGAAAAGGGGTAACAATTAGGTTGCACTGCATCCCCGAGACAGGGCTATGCGCAGTGTGTTGCCTGTTCAAATACATGACAACCCGCCAAAGGGGCGACGGCCCTCTGTTCAGGCATCGCGACGGAAGCAATCTGAGCAGGTTCCAATTCACGGCTGTGATGCGCCAATGTCTCGGAAAAGCGGGCTTCCACCCAGCAGCCTTCGCCCCTCACTCCTTCATGATCGGGGCAGCAACCACGGCATCGCAGCATGGCATGCCAGAGGATCGGATACAGGCTGTGGGAAGATGGTGATCCAGGGCCTACAAATCGTACATACGGCCACACCTGATGTAAAAAAAAGGGGAAGGAAAGGTTCCCAAAAAAAAAAAGTGAGCACGAAAAAGGGAGTCACCTTGGGATGCCGCACGGCAGGGTGCTGTGGCAATGCCCACTTTCCGCCGACACGCCAATACTCCGGTGCGCAGAACGCCACCGGAGCCCAAATAACTAATTAAAAAAAAAAAAAAAGTGGAAAGAAAAAGTTTGATTAACCGCATCGAAAAACGACAGATCCGGGTGCGCAGAGGGCCACCTTAACAGACTCCTTTTTCTTGACAGGAGGACGCCCGTGGCTCGTTTGGGTGGTGGGACATTCATTCGTGTCCAAGATGGAGTCATGGTGGCGACGGTCGGGGCACAAAGCGGCAGCCAGACCCAAGGCGACGTGCATCCGGTGGGTGGGACAACCAGGGATGAGATGGGAGCAGCTGCTGCCAACCCTGGACAGCTTACTGGCAGATTCGGCGTGGCATCCCGACGCGCTGATCATCCACCTCGGTGGCAACGACCTGACGAAACTGGGGCGCAAAGCATTGGGGCAGGCCATCCAGAAGGATCACACGACGACAACAACGTGGTTGGGTCCCACAACGGTGATATGGTCGGAGATGATCAGCAGAAAACATTGGAGAGCCGCTGACTCACACAAAGCGGTGGATAACACAAGGAGGAAACTGAACATCGCAATGCACAAGTTCTGTGCCACGAACGGCATGGACTCAGTCCGCCACGGCCTCATTCACCCAGGACGTCCAGAGCTGTACGGCCAGGACGGGGTGCACCTCTCCGAAAGAGGAATGCAAGTCTTTTGGGATAACCTGTGGGGTGCACTGGCGATGGCGGGCTGTAAGTAAGTAAAAAAAATAAAAAAAATAAACAGGATGGGGGGAGCCGCAGAAAGACGTAAGCCTCCCTGCGGCGTGGCGGAAATCCTACAATGGTTGGTAAGGATACACACCGGCGGGCGGTGTGTAGGAAGAGGGCCACACACTTTTTAATGCGGCACGGCAGGGTGACGTGGCCGCAGCAAGGAGGGGAGTACCAAGAGGAGACGGCACTCGCGGCCTTGACCCAGCCGGACGGCAGGGCGCAAATGGTAGTGAGCTGGGGACCTAACTCCAGTGGGAAAAAGCTCCCCTCCACGACACGCAGGCGGCGTGGGCAACCAACCAATGGGACAACAAGGATGCACAAGGAACTGGTTGCAAAGTGCCATTTACGGACTGAAGAAAACTGACACCTTTTGCTCACAAGACGGTGTCATGTGTCTATTAATATTCATGTATGATTGATGAGGACAGTTCGTAAATGAAGAAATTGAATAACCAGTATTTGTGTGTAATATTGAAAATTGAATATTGTAATTTTAATATTGCAATTTTAATATTAATAAACTGCGGCCAACAACGACCACTACTTTAACCGGCATTGTTGGCTGTCATGATTGCAGGAGGTACAAGTGGGAAGTAGGGCGGGGGGGGGGGGGTGGAACGACGAGGTGAGTTACGATTTGGCAAACACGGAATGGGCACATTCGGGGGTTATCGCAGAGGCCGCCGCACCCTCCCGCAGGGGGGGGGAGGCTAGAAGGCCGGCACCATAACCCACGTGGTGCCCCAACAGTGTTGAAACTGGTTCCGGGCGCCCCAAAGCGCCCGGAGACCAGCGGGAGCGGGCAGCACACCAGCCTGCCCGGCCGGAAGTAACCTTTGGCCTGGGCGCCCCTAAGAGGCGCCCAATGGCACCCCCCGCCTCATTCAAATCCCCCAATCGGGGGAGACACCGAAGCCCCCCTAAGGAGAGCCAGGGGGATTTAAGTCGGCGACTCTCCCAGCTAGGCCACAACTTCTTCGTGGAGCTGGGAGAGCGGCGCGACAAGAAGATCTGCAGACCCACCCACCCACACCTAAGGAACAGCGAAGTCGCAGGGCTGGACAAGGGCACGGGTGTTTGCGGAAATCCTACAATGTTTGGTAAGGATACACACCGGCGGGTGGTGTGTAGGAAGAGGGCCACACACTTTTTAATGCTGCACGGCAGGGTGACGTGGCCGCAGCAAGGAGGGGAGTACCAAGAGGAGACGGCACTCGCGGCCCAGACCCAGCCGGACGGCAGGGCGCAAATGGTAGCGAGCTGGGGACCTAATTCCAGTGGGAAAAAGCTCCCCTCCACGACACGCAGACGGTGTGGGCAACCAACCAATGGGACAACAAGGATGCACAAGGAACTGGTTGCAAAGTGCCATTTACGAACTGAAGAAAACTGACACCTTTTGCTCACAAGACGGTGTCATGTGTCTATTAATATTCATGTATGATTGATGAGGACAGTTCGTAAATGAAGAAATTGCATAACCAGTATTTGTGTGTAATATTGAAAATTGAATATTGTAATTTTAATATTGCAATTTTAATATTAATAAACTGCGGCCAACAACGACCACTACTTTAACCGGCATTGTTGGCTGACATGATTGCAGGAGGTACAAGTGGGAAGTACGGTGGGGGGTGGAACGGCGAGGTGAGTTACGATTTGGCAAACACGGAATGGGCACATTCGGGGGTTATGTGCTCCAGTTGGACTGTGACCTGTCAGCATACAGATCAAAAATAAAACATAAGTCGCTCACCTGTAACACTGTTGAGTGACCACGGGGGAGACTATTGTTTGCCATATTGCGGCAAAGAAGTCCAGGGAGTTAACATTTGGGACATTGTACACATACAATGGTGACCCAGTGACATAGGAGGAAGCGGAACACATGCAGAACCACACACTTACCTGCCCTTCTTGTCAGACAGGATGAAGGGAACGTGCGGTCTGGTCGCAGGCCGTGCCTTGCTCCGATGCTTTCCCTAAAGCAAACCTCTCCGAAGGCCAAATTCGTAGGTAGCCAGTGGCGAGAGGCAGGATTCAGTTCTGTTTGTGCGGTTTTGGCTTGCAGAAACAAACGTTTGGAATGGGAAGTCAGCTACAAAAACCATGCAGATTTGAGAACGAAAATGTGCCCATAACTTGTGTTTTGTAGACTTGTTCATTTTTCTTATTACTCTACTCCGCGGTATTTTGTTGAATGAATACTGAGCATACATGCAAAGTTATAGCACGAAGAGCGACTCTTTAGCTAGAATACACTGATAGCACACCGCACTGAACAGGGATGGCTTGAACAGACAGAAGCAAGGCTCGTATTCCGGCTTTATCACAAAACTCTTTTTTTAAATAAAACATGTATTGTTTTTTTTTTAGACAGGTATTGGGTAATGGCTTTTATTGTAGAATTGTATCATAGATATTTTTGTATACGTTTTAGATTATAAATTGACTATTTATAAAGATCAATAGGCTAACAGTGACTACAATCTAATACAAAATCTAATCTAATAAGGACTAATAAGGACTTGTTGAATTGGGGAAACTGCATTACGCAAAAATATAGTTTAAGTTCTCGTATTTTACAGTTTTAATGAGAAAGTCAATAACTAGAATAAATTTTTTTTTTAAATGACGTAGTTTTAATAATGTTAACATAGTATTTTATGGAAAGTGTAAGGTTTTCGTAGTGGAGTATGGTGATAAATATAGGAATTACATCCAGAATCAAATGTGACTCTTTCACTCAGGCAAACACAACATGGATCCCAGAACAGACGTTCTAGTGTTTGTCTTCCGGCCGACTGACAATACAGCTGATTTGGTTTACTTAATTTACAAGGGTATTTAAACTCAGGGGGGCTTGGCCTGGCACTTCCCTGAAACATTCGAAGTGACACGATTGTACTGGATGGCCGTGGAAAAAAGGTATGGATTAGGAGGGATGTGCTTTGGCTTTGCATTTTTTTGATCATAATGATTGTTCTACTTGTCAGTATCTAAATTAACAATTTACTTAAACCTTGGCCCATGCAGTAACATAAGCGTCATGGAAGGGAGCATGTACTATGTTTTTGGGCTATCATTGCCATAACTGTTTGGATTAAAACGTAAAAACTTACTTGGGCTCTTGCCCGTGCTGTGACATAAATGTCACTGGAGATAGCATTTAGAATACTATTGGAAAGTTGGTGCCTGAACGTTAGAGGCATAGTAAATCGACTATATTATTGACGTATAGGTTGAGATGTTGTCCTGCCAGACTTAAAGGAGTTGAGGTTAACCATAAAAAACACTAGGATTGATTAGAGTGTCCTTTTGATCTCTAGGTAACTGTGCTTATGTACCTTGTTTTTAGGCCGGCGATTGAGCGGGTAATACCCAACATAGTCTGTTCCCGGAATGAGACATTGATCTAGGACCATTGCATGTGGAATAAATACATTTTTGCAGGTACCTCTCACTTTTAATCTTCATACAAGTCAGTCCATGCTTGTTTAAATGTTTGTATCATGGGTGTTCCAATTTATATAGGATTCTTGCCCTGCTTTTCTTAGACTCTGCAGTAAAGGTTAAAGCATTTGAGAAAGTGCCACTCGACTTGAGCTCACATCATGGACTACAGTTCATGGCTTGTGTTGCCTATACTTTTTTGGTGGGTAATAAATTGCTGGATGCATATAAAATCTAGGAACGGTTGTCGGCTTTTGTTTGGGGTCTCTTCTCATATGATTACAGCTTTCAGATATTTTCCTTTTCCTCTCTCTTTCTCTCTTTTCTCCTGATTCTTTCCTTGGTGAACCATTTCTTCATTTGAGGTGGCTTAACCTGTATGTTTTACATATGTTTTTGTGAACTACGAAAAATGTTCCCCTCCTTTTTTTTTTTTTTTTTGAGAAACAAACAAAACTAGGTTTCTTGGGGTGATGTTCATTTTGAATACCAATTTGGTGTATATAAAAACCGTGTAAAACTAGCATTGTATATATTTTAATGAACAGGATGTTTGATTCAGTTTGGTAAAGGTCTATAGTCAAGTGAGAGTACGAAGGTTATGAACCACAAACTGTTATAAACACCAATAATGACTGATAAATGAACTCACCACCCACTAGTGCATTAGCATTAGTTTATATATTTTTATTTAGTCAAACAGAACTCTTTTTTTTGTTTTTTTGAAAATATTCTTTGTGTACAAATGTATCTTTTTTCATTTTATGAATTGATTCATAGTGAGACTGTTTTATAATTCATAGAACTATACATTAAAAAACCATTTACAAACAGACATAAAACACGAGACCAAAACAAGTGATTTATGCAATACGGCAGGGTAATTCACAACGCGCGTTTCGGCTGATTAGCCTTCCTCAGGTGGCCATGTATTGCACTAAATTAAGCTGGAAGAGGGCGACACGTCCTTTAGAAATTTGTAAAGAAAGTTGTATCTTAAAGGTTAGATTTCCTTTGGCGTGATAATATACTTTAGCTGAATGTCAATTTGCATAAGGATCTATTGCATAAACTGTGAGACGGGCTTGATGCTTATCCCGTATAATCACTACTGACTATCAGGTTGAGTTTACGTCGCGGTTCCAAAGGGCTCGGAGACAGATACTCAGATATATTCCTAAAATATTCATTAGACGGTCCGCCGAGAGTCAGGGTTCTTGGAGCATGTTATTTTCCCGTGTTCGTAACTTTTAGCGATTTTGGCCAGCTATGACTCTAGGTCTGGGTACATGACGACGGATCCCCAACCAGTACCTAGATGGGTGACCATGGGTGTTGCCTTGGTCACATTGAATAATTTATTGATCATGTACCTGTTTTGTATATTAGTCTCATAAGATGGTAAGATGGATCTAGGCTTATGTTGTCAACGATCGATGTTAATATTGTCTGAATAATGTTTTTAAACAGTATGTTTTTTTAATATTACTTGTGTTGTTATTCGCAGCCCTGAAGAAGCCCGCAAGGGTGAAACCGTTGGCTGTTGTATGTTCAATAAAGAATAAAATGATCTACAAAACTAAGAAGAAAAAAACTCAGCATTTCTGTCATCGTTTTCGTGCATTACTTTGGGGATTTGCACCCTATGAACTTGTGTTCTCGTAACAATGCCTCTCCAGTGTTTGTATTTTTATGTTGTTTTTGAAACCAAAGTAAGTGTCTGGTTTCGGGAGGTGGGCATTGGTTGCTAGACAGTACACAGAATAATATGTGTAGTTTGTGCAGCAAGAAATACCCTGCCGCCGTTCTTTGTATGTAGTAAAAAAACGAAAATGGTCGTCTTAAGAGGCAGAGCATTGAGTTCCGTGGGCTCAGTCACACCATTCTATGGGTGCCCTACCAGTGTCATCCACTCTGCTGCCTTAGAGTTTTTTCCTGTTAACATTTTTTTGTGCACAATTCAGACCCCCACCCTCCGCCAATGTAGGTGTATGTTTAGTTGGGGTGTCTTCAAGGCTGGAGTTGGGAGTGCTGTGGAGACCGCCTGCTGACAAAATACAAAACCCCAGCGGAGTGCAAACATCGGCTGCTTGAGAGTTTTTTGGGGGAGTGGGATGCGTTTACACACAATGGACAGATTTGGACGGACAGAGCAGTGTGTTTGCTTAGTCCGTGCACTCTGCTGTGGTTCGAAAAGTTCATTTATTTTGTGTTTTCCTCTGATTTGTTGGCTTTCAATAGCTCAGCAGTGCCATTGTTTGCAGAGCAATTTATTCGCAGCCTCATGTTTACTTTCTATCTGAGCACCTGGAAGAAAGTGGGGGCGAGGCTGTCCCCTTGTTGAGTATTTGTGAAAGTGAGGTACCGTGAACAGGCTTACCTATTACTTTTTTTAAGTGGCTCCTTGGTACTTAACATAGGCATGTGCCAATACTACTCAAATGTCATACCTGTTCATGATTCATACAGCCTTTACTTGTATTTTGTCTCAGCGTTATATTTGGTCTACTTCAAATTTTGCGAACAATTGTTAAAATGAAGAATGTGCACTTTGCCTCTATCACGCTTTGGGAAAGACTCTTATAATATTACTTTCGGTGCAATACGTAGTTTGAGGATGACCACTTCCATTTGGTAAATCTTTCACCACAGGGAAGCTTTTATTTTTTATTGGTCGTTAGGAATGGAAAATACCACTATGATCACTCCTGACCACTATGCATGCAGCCTTCTATCAACCTACACACTTCTCTTTCACACCTTCAATTACCCAGGCGGTACCAATACATTCCATGAATCACCCTTTCACTCCCCACGCACTCCTCCGGTCAGCCATCCAGCACCATATACTAATCCAAACACCACACCAAAACCCAATAACTTATAAATTCACCCATGCACTCTCCTTGCAGTACTCTAATCATTCAGTCATTACCCAAGTAGTCATTCAATGACCAAGGCCTTAACACATGCACTGCTTCAAACCCCAGTCCACTACGCATGCAGTCCTCTAACCACCTACACATTTGTCTTTCACACCTTCAATTCCCCAGTCAGTATGCATACACTCCAGCAACCACCCTGTCACTCCCCTTGCTCCACTCCAGTGACCCATTCAGCACCATGTACTAATCCATTCACTGCACCAAAACCCAACCCCTTATAAATTCACCCAGGCACTCTCCTTGCAGTACTCTAATCATTCAGTCAGTACCCAGGTACTCAAGCAGTGATCCAGGCCTTAACACATGCACTGCTTCAAACCCCATTCCACTACACATGCAGTCCTCTAACCACCTACTCACTTGTCTTTCACACCTTCAATTCCCCAGTCAGTATACATACACTTCAGCAAACACACTAGTTCCCTAGGGATCCTTAGTATTGAAGGGATTTAATCTCTCAACTTAGAACGGTGACAGGGCGCGTTTACACAGTGGTGAAGGGAGGTGACGGGACCTGACGTGATGCGTGCAAACACGCCCTATGGTGCGTTTTAAGTTGGGAATAAAATTCAACTTCAAACCTGAGGGACCAAGGGGGTCAAGTAGTCCACCAGTTGCTTCCAGAAAGCGCCACTCTGCTGCGTTGCAGAGAGGTGGTGCATGCCGTGCCCCTTTTTTGCATCTCTGTGCTGCGCAGCGGTGTGGCGCTTACTGGATGTACTACGAATTCCGATTTACTCACCTGTTATGGGAGACCTCAGTACTGCATCTTTGAACCCAGTACTGATCCTCAAAAGTAATTCTAACCATACTTACTAGTAACTTGCATTTTCTTCTATAGGCTAACATTGACTGGTTTCACTTGGAAATTCTTCTAAGTGTGGAGTTTTGGAACTATTAAATATTCACTTAAAATCATCTGAACAACAAATTATAATTTACTAATCTGTTATCAGGAGAGAACCCAGTGCTGCATCTTTTAGCCCACAACTGACCCTGAAAAGTAATTCTAACCATACTTAACAGTAACTTGTATTTCCTTCCATAAGAATCCATTGTCTGGTTTTCACCAGAAAAGTTTTGAAGTGTCTATTTTCACAAACTAAAAATATTCCTTAAAAATCGCCTGCATGACTTAAACACATTCTTTCAACTGTTTACAGGAGATGCACCAGTTTTGGATCCAGGATCAACCACTAAGTAAGAAAAAGTGACGATAGCACTACTTACCTGCTAAAGTATTTTCCTGCTATAGGATAACATTGGTGATTCTATGTGAAAACATTTCTAAGTGTCAACTTTAAAATTCAATAATATTCCTTAAAAATCACCACTGTAACTAAAACACTTTTACTCAACCAATAACAGGAGATGTCCAAGGAATGAATCTAGGATCCAGTCCTATGGTTATAAAAGTAATCCATAAAGTAACTAATTGCATTTAACTAGAAATTCACATTGAGGTCAATGTTGCATTGTGTTTGAAATTGTGTTCCCCATTGCAACAACTGTAACTACTGTACTTCAAAGTCTATTGCCTATTTGCAAAGTATTTAAACTAAAGTAATTCATTGTGAGAAAGTATATTTTGTAATGTATGATGTAATTATAATGTAACTTAAAATTAAAATATCTAAAAATAAATAGTTTAAAGAATGTAGTAAATCAGTTTAAAAAAATATAACAATACATTTAAAAATTGTCATTTACAAAACCTTCTAAATTCACTGAAAAAAACATAAGTTTCAGGCCTGATATAGTTAGGAATTAGCATTTAAAAAACCTTTGAAATTCACTGAAAAAAACGTAGGTTTCAGGCCTGATATAGGGGTCGATTATGAATGCGGTGAATCCGCATCCTCCGGGCCGGTGGAAGCCACCGCAGGCCCGGAGGATGCGGATTCACCGCTGCGGATCTACAAAACACCCACCGCCAGATTATGATGGCGGTGGGAGCAGCGGCGGACGGAAGATCCGTCCGCCGATGATCCGCATGTGAAGGCCGCAATTTGGTGTCGGTGTCTGCAAGACACCGCCAGCCAAATTACGATGGGTTAGTAAACATGCTTTACCGCGGCAGATTTTCTGCCGTGGAAAAGCATGTGGACATTAGCTTCTGGGGGGCCCTTGCGGGCCCCCAGGGTGTTGGGGGTGGGGGGTGCACATGGTGGGTACCGCGCGTTGCCTGCCGCTTTGTGCATGCAAGTGCAAAGCATGCATATTTAACCTTGTGGTGGGTGCTGCTTAAAGCAGCACCCAGCGCAATGTTAAATATACAGGATGTTACCACCATGGTGGCGGTCACATCCTAATCCCAATGGAGGAAACGCAGCTGCCCCTGTGGACGGTCCTTCAACCTCGGGGTGGTGGACAGACGCAAGTCCGTCCGGCGTCCTAATCGACCACATAGTTAGGAATTAGCATTTAAAAAACCTTAGAAATTCACTGAAAAAACCGTAGGTTTCAAGCCTGATAAAGTTAGGAATTAGCATTTAAAAAACCTTAGGAATTCACTGAAAACTATAACTTGCGCGCCCGCAATCCACTGCTGGTGATGTCACATATTACATCATTCATGACACGGTCAGTGACATCACTGATGACATCTCAAATGACATCACTGATGACATCATCCACGTGACAATCAGATACACCTCATCATACACTAGTATAACCTTTCATCACTCACTGTAAAATACAGAATACCATATTTGAATCCATTGACACACCAATACAAGTTTCTAAAACCCCACTCAGTGATTCCTAGATCTATACACACATCTAATCACTTACCTACAGATTCACTCATACATGCAGTCAATGATCAATAGAACACTATCAAATATACTTATACACCTATATCGACATTATACACCAGCACACATCCTATTAACTTATGCAAACAATGGATCATACTTACATTTAGTTAGCTATACACTTATACAAACACCACTTTATCTATTTATATAGATTGTAACTTATACAAAGGGCCACATGCATCAAGGTATTTAGGAGTCACAAACGGTGCAAATCGGTAAATTCGGCCGTTTGCGACTCCTAAATATCTTTTTTGAATGCATCAAGCATTTTTGGTAAAATCGCTATTTTTAGCAAATTCCAAAAATGCGATTGCTTTTAAGGAATCGCAAATTTGCGATTCCTTAAAAGCAATGCATGATTGCTTTTGAAATTGCGAATTCGCAATTAGGGGGTGCAAATTACCACAAAGGTGAACCTCGTGGTAATTTGCGAAAAAGTTTTAAAATGCACAAAATTGCATTTTAAACACTGTCATGTCACAGACACACATGTCCTTAGGACATGTGTGTGTGTAACATGCACTTAAAAAATGCATTTCAGGGATGCAGGGGGGGTCATTTGGACCCCCCCTGCACCCATGGAATGCATTAACATTTTGCGAATCGCTAATAGAAATTCGCAAAATGTCAATGCCTTTCCATTGATTCCTATGGGCCCATAGGAATCAATGGGAATTGCGAAATCGCAATTTAGAATTCGCATAATCCTTGCGGTTCGGTAAAAATTGCGATTTTCACCGAATCGCAAAAATTATGCGAATAAATTGATGCATCCCGTTTTGCGATTCCTTATTTGCGATTCCCTAAAAATCACAAATAAGGAATCGCAAAACCTTACAATGATGCATGTAGCCCTTAGTGTGTTATAAAATCACTATTACAAGTATACAGTTATCCATACAGTCACGCATACAATCACTGAGTCTTATGGATACTTATTTATAAACAACAACTAACACATACACTGCCTTTTATTTTTCTACTTCGTTGGACATGTACCATTGAGAGAGATATTTGTTAATCACCACACCCATAAAGATATTCACTCACCAAAACAACTGTTATAACATGTAGTTTTAACTTCATATACCTACTGAATCAACTATTCACACATCTTTGGGCAGTCACACACCCCCTACTGAACCCGCACACATTCACTCTCCCATAAAAATACTCAGGTAACTAATCAATAACTAATATAGACTTTCAAATAGTTAGTAACCAACTGGAGAAGCAGTATACACACCAACTGACAAAGTGGTACAGATGTTCACACAGTTTAGTCACTATCTAATGTATTTAGTGAGACACTTTAAATTAGTCAAGTAAACAGTCAATCACACTGCTACTAAATCCTCCATCCAGATATTTATATTTATTTATCCACTCATTCTTTAATGCAAATTGCAATATCTATAATACATATTTGAATAACGAAGCAAACCACATTCACTGGATTATGTCATCAGTGAAGTCATCAGTGATGTCATTTGAGATGTCATCACTGAAGTCACTGACCATGTCATGAATGATGTAATATGGGACATCACCAGCAGTGGTTTGCGGGCTGCAAGAGATATAGTAATTACAACTAACTATATCGGAGGAATTTCAATGGTTTTGTACGAGTGAAATGTCCAGCTAACTAGAACACCCCTAAAACCTACGTTTTTTTCATTTAATTTCTAAGGTTTTTTAAATGCTAATTCCTAACTATATCAGGCCTGAAACCTACGGTTTTTTCAGTGAATAATATATTTATACAACTATTCAGAATATAGAACTCATGCATATTGTAATTATCAGATTCATCAAATTTAAAGTGTTATCTTATGATGTTTATCATGGAATGGGAAGCACATTGTAAAACCCCCTTTATATAGAAATTTGCAGGTGGTTCACAATGTTCACTGTGAAAATTCCCTTTCTACTGCATTTAGCAGAGGTCACAATGTAAAGGCACTTCAAATGTTTTTGCCCAGTAAAGGCCTATTGGATTTAACATTTGTATTTCACACAAAATAATTCAGACCCAATGCATTTGCCATCACTTTTCATAATAAAGAGATCACATCAATGGCAACTTGTATAAGGTGTCCCAATAAATCAATATGGCCTATAGTCTTGATCATTGGCTTGCCTCCATATTCAACACAAGCCTACCATTTTGAGCATAAGTTGTGCAATACAAGCACTCTTTTTCAGAAGACGTACACAACTTCTGGCAGTCGAATTCAGTAGGAAGGAAGGTCAAAATGTGGGCAAAACCAAACCCCTTCTCTCAGTAATGCTTCTTGAAGCTTTTTTTCGGTTGATGATATATGGTCTGGTGACAGCTGAATTTAAAAGGTAGATCTACAAATGATTTGTAAATTGCCATGTTGCTGGGGAATACAAGCAACCAAAACAAAAAAGCATCAATATGCTTGAGCCATTATAAAAACCTTGCATGGCAGCTGAATAGAAGTTTCCTTCTCACTCTGTGAGTGGCGCAACTAGGTACTCTAAGAATGTGCCAGTAGGTAAAGTTGTGTGATATATGAATGTAAGCTTCAATTTCACACACTAAGCGACTTCTTTACAGTATGGCAGATAGGATACTGTCAATACCTTGCAGCTATTCCATCTGCAGTATTACAAGTGTCAGACACTATAATGCACTTGTAACATGGCAGTGGGACACCTTCTTCATTTGTGACTGAGTATCCCATCCACCAAAAGATAAATAATTTCCTATGATGTTTCCAAAACTTGTGAAGTATTCATAATTAGCAAAATGTTCACTGCAGGCTAAAATTCTCTTTTTTTGAAGAAACTCTTAATAATAAACCTGACTTTTGTAGGATTTACCCATTTTATATTTTAATTTAATGACAGTATCCTTCATGTAGAACATTTCAAAAAAATGTGTGTGCAGTTTTGGAAGGCAAAATCTTCCACTCCCCTACCTATTATTTCAACAATTTGTTTACAGGTAAATCCAGCAAATGTGCCCAAATAAGAATTTCAACTGTACCTGCCATGGTTTGAATTTCAAGATATCTGCACACATCTCATTGAGGAGCGAGTGTTCCCTGTTGCTGCATGAATTCAGATTGTGTAAGGCCCAGGCAGTAGCATACACTGCAGTGTAAGCATTGTACTGCCCTCTCAGATTTGTTACATCATTGTAGCCGATATGAAGATTGTCTAGTTTCTCATTTCCAGTGCAAACAGAAGATGAGTTATTCAATATGCTAGTGGACTCTTTTGCATTTACCCACTTGCACCCAAACGCCTCTTCCCAGAACTTCATTAGAAACATGTCATCTGTAGATCTTGAAGGATGGACGCTGTTAAGATGCTCTGCAAAGCCAGGTATTTCTCCACTATAGGTTGCAAACCCAATGGTGCCTGTGAGGATCTGTGAGTACTTCTGCGCTAATAAGACATTTGATGTAGACCATCCCTCGCTGGCAATCCAGACCTTCCCAGTTATATTGTGCTTCATCATCTCATCCATTAAAGGTGTTACTCCAGCATCACTGGAGAAGATGACAATGGCATTTGCTGTTGAGCTTTTAATCACCTGGATAATATGAAATGCATTCCTGTCAGCGCGGCTTAGGATGATGTTCTCAGAGAAGGCAATGCAAGCCCTGGCATTGACCAACTCTAGCTTCAACACATTGGCACCCTGTTGGCCATAGTCATTGTCTTCAATGAGAAGACCAACCCAAGTCCAGCCAAAGTGCACCAGTAGTTGGGAGAGGCCATGAGACTGGAAGTTATCATTGGGGATAGTGCGGAAAAAGGATGGGAACTGGTTTCTATCAGTCAGGAGAGGGCTTGATGAAACATAGCTGATCTGTAAAGAAGCACATTGAATGATGGATGAAATCCTCTCTTTACAGAAATGTGTTCATAAAAACATTTGTTTCACTCAAGTAATGTGATGTATGAATAGAAAGGATCAAACAACTAACATGACAACATGTTGTCAAAGAAGTAGGATTGATTGGTACTAATTTTGTTCACTCACTCATTGTGTCGGCCTCAATCCTACTATTTTCTCGTGTAGCACATAGTGGATACAGATTATCTGATGAAGGGTAATCTGTTTGGTTAACTTGAAACCTGCCTATCTCAACTCAAAAAGAAGAAGTTGATAGAGAAAGTGAGACTGGAATAAGATAAAATGTAACCTATCAACATCTAATTATGATCACTTGCATCTCTTACTGCACACTTTGGAGTAAATTTGTTGTTTGAGCTGACCTTCTCCTGCTGAAGACCTAAATCAGTAGAACACATTTAGCCAACAAAGAGTCATGTTTTAATCATAAGCTGGGTGCTTTTTTTATCTGATTTTAATTGGAAATTTGTCTGAGGTCAGAAGCACTCTATCCAAAAAGGTTTCCCTCCTTATGTGCTATTTCAAAATAATAGGTTAGTAACTAAACCTTTGCTAATGAACCAGGAAAATATCTCACACTTCTTAGTATTGACCTGTTTGAGGCATCCCAATTGACTGGGGGTATAGAGTGTTCATCCATACACACACTATAGGTCTTTGGCACTAGTTATGTTCCTGCCAGCAACAAGGTGGTGCAGAAAAGTTTTATGAATGAGATAGGGGATATTTTGTGAGCTCCACATCATTATGAAAACATTTCTGGTACCACAAGAGATCAGCTGTAGTGCCAGATGCCAGTTACAATAGCAACTGCCAGAGAAGACTTTTAGAATCACGGTTTTATGCCACTTATTCTGCAATTTACAAGGACATCAATTGAATCAGGTGAGAATGGCTGCTTGAATGGTATTCCCCGGTCAATCCTTTCTGTCAATTTTCAACTTGGATCTTTGCCATGAAAAAGTTTAAAATGATGGTGTGTATTAAAGAAGCTACGCCTCGACAAAACCCTGGGTGGGCAATCTAGCAGATTTTAATCTATATCAGGTTGCCTACCTTGCCAAACGAGGCTCGTACTAGCTATCACCACCAGCTGACTACTCTCCTGTGTGGCTTAATGCCGATAAAGCCCTTTTCAAAAATCTTGCTCCAGCAACCATCCTCACTGCTAAAATGAATATGGCCAGTTGTTCGAAATCCATCTTTAGAAAGTCAAGATTTGCCTTGTTAAAAATTGATAAACTCCTGGCTAACCGTGTAAGACACTCTGACTGGGAATCGTTAAGGTACAATCACTCAATAATATACAAAGGTCAACCACTCTATAATGAAATCTGGATTAATAAAGATATATTCTTCCCACATCAACTATTTAGTAATTCTTACCCCCTCTCTTTCGAAGAACTCCAAACCAAATATGACCAAGAAGTGATAGAGTTTTACAATTTTTTGAACATTAAAACGGCAATCTCCAAAGCGAAACTATCCAAAAAGCTGCCCTCCCTCCCGTGCTACCTTGCTACTATCAATAAGCTGGGCCACCAGGTCTCCAGACTTTACAAACTCCTAAGGTCACAAAAATCCAATCTCAATAAAGATCTTCGGCAATTCTGGGAATCTCACTGCTCTGTAACAATTTCAGACATGGATTGGTCCAAAACCTGGGAATCAACCATGAAACACAAAATAAGCCCTACACTTTCCCAGACAACGTTTTAGCTTCTCTATAAAGCTTTCTGGACACTGGCGCATCTCTTCTCACACAATATTAGAGACAACGCCACATGCTGGAACTGCAACAAGGAAGATGGTGACCTAGAACACCTATTATTACGCTGTGTGTGACACCCTTCTGGGACAAAGTCTTTACATTCCTTGCAAAGATCTTCTCCTTTACCCCCGCTAGAGAGTTGTCTACCTTAGTACTTGGCTTTATTAGAGCAGACTCGATCTTGGATAATGACAGGGCCCTAATTGACCTGCTGCTCACCGCTGCTGTGAAGATAATCCTGAACAATTGGAAGGGCACCCGTAGAGCTTCCTTTAAATGTTGGTTAAACTGGGTCACTAATCTGAGAGGTGCGGATAATATTGCACTTCTAAGTACCCCATGGCACCCCCCATAGACAAATGTGAATTTCTCTTGACAACTATTTTAGTGTACATAAACCTCCTTGAACTTTCAGCTCACTCCATAATCCCCATACCCAATGCGACCACTAATATTTACCAACGGGCCTAATCTGCAACATATGCAACTGCTCCATTGATTTTGAACCAGAGAGTTTGAAGTTTGAAGACTGTATTCCTGTGTCCTCCATCCTAGTGAAGATACTGTATATGATATATATGACTGTTATGCAGCTTGCCTTTCATTGATTTATGTCTGTCTTGGTATTTAATTTACTCTGTTTCTCCATGATTGTTTTTGCCCATACAGATATGCTTCCATTTATTTAGTCATTGTCCTCTCCATCACACTAGTTGTATCCATCAATGATGCTTATGATTATTGTATGTTTTTGTATGTTTTTTGTTTCTGGAAACTACCAATAAAAAAATGCCTGAAATAAAAAAAAATGACGGTGTGTAGTTAAAACATTTAACAAAGGGGTAATATTGGATTCAGGGTTAGTAGAGGACACCTTTTTAAATGAAGCATTGAAGGAAACTGTTTTCAGATAAGACATAAGAACTGGAGGTTAGGCAGACCAGACATTTCTGGGTCTATTAATCCAGGATTTGTTTTTTCTTTTCTGTACGGATAGAAAGCTACTGTCCATTCATGTTGTAATTGCATCTAGGTGAGTGACACTTTCTGAGGTAATGGTCAGTGTGGTCAAAACAAGAAACAATTACCATTAGAAGGGCACACTTAAAGAATACATGTGTGTGCTTATGGGTGGAAATCTTCAATTTCTGATGAAAGGTACCACTACTACAGAATGCAAAGGCTTACATGTAAATAGGGTACAGGACTATACAATGCAATGTTTAAAATGTTACAGCTCAGCATTCAATCTTAATTTAGGCATTGGCACATATATATGTAGTTCTAAAATGTGTTGTAATCATATTAGTGTACACCTGTGTAGCTGTGCCCTGAACATGTTACCAATATACTAGGTAAGGGTATTAAAGTGACAGATGTGAATTGGGGTGGGTTCTGATGAAACAGTGACTTCCTGTCTGAATGAACTAAATACTGACAATCTGGAATCCGTAAATAAGCTAGAAACCTTTTCGGACACATTTATGAAGATTGTGGTTCAGGACAGTGCAACATGGCACCTTGCTGCCCTGCAAATTGTGACTGAGAAAGGGCAGGAATGTACCATATGTATCCAACACAGTGCATTCCTGTCCTTTCTCCTTGCACTGGCATTATATTGGCAGCCTAGTGCCAATGCCGGCACACTTGCATCAGAGGCTTTTCCCTCTTTTTATGTGTGCTTCAGAATGTAGCACACATAGAAAGAGGAAAACACGAGGAGATATAAATATGCTTCTCCTTGTTACGCCTCACCTGGGAAGGCATAATTTTATAATGGATTCCTAGGTTTAAAAGTCCTTGTAAATCTGGGATTGCGTCAAAAAATATGGGCATTGCTCTGGAACACCCACCACAGTGCCCATGGATTGCCTCCCCTGCTTAGGATAAAGCCAAGCCTTGATTTGCACTGCATTGAATCACTCCAGCTGTAGGAAGCCATTCAAAACCATGCAAAGGGGCTTTGCGTGGCTTCATAAATCTGACTTAGAGGATTGTGTCACCACTTTGCCTGGTACAAATATGAAGTAAGCCTCTCATGAACATGCCCCTTAATCTATAGGTCTCGCTGCCATCTGTTCCTCGGGTCAACACTTCAATACAGTTCACTGAGGACACCTGTCTCATGCTGTGACAGGAAATAGGCCCAGGCCTCACAATAAAAGTAGCCCCCTTTAATGATTTAATAAGCTAAAAAAGTGGGCATTATGTGAAATTGGGCTGTTCTAAACTTGCACAATTGTGCCCCATAAGTGATAAGTGCAAGGTATGGGAGACTGCATGGGTTTGTGCTTCCTGCAGACAATATTTGCATTACTATCAGGGAAGTCAACAGGCACAACTGGTCCAGCAGAGCATAAACCAGTCATAAAAACTTAATCACACTGACATTTCGAACAAGCTCATCAGGCACTGTCTGATTGCCCATAGTACAGTCTGACCTTGAAGGACACTCTCTGTAGTCCTGAACTTTTCATCTGCAAATAAGAGATTTCAGGTTTCTTAGTCTAATTAGTTTAATAGAAGCAAAACAAGGCTACAGACCCAGAATGAATCAGAATATCACACAGAAGTCCAGGAGTGTAAACAGTGTCCATAAAGACCTGATGGAGGTGGTCATTCTATCTTCTTCAAATCACTACAACATTCTGATTTAAATAACCAGCTAAAAAAGAAGAGTTTCAATGATACTACAGAGGTGGGATGTCAGGGTGATTTCTCAAGTAACAGCTGCAGGTCTCCAAAGGTAGGTTGAAAACCATGTGGTACATTAATTGAGCAAACTTTGTTCTTGTCATAACATTTCTTCAAATCCTCCTCTTACTCTGTTAGGCAAGTAGAATTATTGTAGATGGTTGTAATTTGGTGGTTTATGGAATCTTACCTGTGGAAATCGATACAAGCCGAGCACCCGTGCCATGACGATTGAAGACGATGACCCAGCATCGCCAATGATGCCCACAAGTGGCAGGTTCTTCTGGCAGCGGAAGTTTGGTGCTGGGTGCTTTTTTCCTGCCAGCATCCACAAGGTGCCCTCGAGGGACCGCTGCCTCATTCTGCAGGAGTCATAGATCTGGAAACCCAGGGTGACATTGGGCAAGAGGAAGGGGTTCCTATTGATCTCCTCAACAGCGAATATCATAGCCTGGAGCGCCTGGTAATTCTCTGTGCGGAAGCTGGAGAACAAACAGAGAATACAATGAAGGAATTTTATACATCTTGCATAATTAAATTAATTAATTAATTGTGGGTTTCTAACGCGCTAGAATCGACTCCCGAAGGAGTATCTCTGCACAATAGACCACTGGGGAACCCGGCTTTCCCTGTGAGATGGTCCCTAGTGGGTATCTCCAAGGTGAAACCAGGCATCCCCGGCGTATGTGAGGGGGCATTGTGGAGATGAGGCAAGCTAATGCCCAGAGTTGCCAAGTGTGATCCTTGGTTAGAGTAGGTATCGAGGTGAGAATTATCAAGTCCGCTGACCCTGGTCCATGGCCCTGCCGCGTCGGGAATTGAACCCTGGTCCTGGGCCGTTCTCTGCTCACGGGTCTGCCACCTCTAACCAGTGAGCCACACCACTCCACATACAGTGCAAAAGAAGTCTTCCAGTGATCAGTCACCAAAAACCATCAAGCAAATGTCCTCCTGGCCAGGCTCAGGGGATGACCTTGTCAGCCGTGCCCAGTTTTGTGAAAAAACTGGACTATTTCAAATGTAACTCCTTTACAGATTGTCAAAAATTAGAAGAATTTATGTCCATTCTTGCTTATTCAATTTTTATAAGAGTGAGTGTTGTTATTAGCTCTGCATTTCATCATAGAGCACCACTTGATACCAAGGTCATTTATGCTCAAGATGAACATGAGTTTAAACCTATAAGCTGTCCTCCTCAACAGAGGTTGATTCACTGAGCAATAAGGGACTTCGCTTTGTGCACGTACCCTTCAATGAGATGTAGAGCTCACATCCACGACCAGCCCATACACACCCTGAAAATGGTAGATGTGGGTGATGCCCTACAGACACCTCTTATGATTGACCTGGGACCGCATCAGGTGCACTTTGTGTGATATTACAAGTACGTTTTGAAGATAAACAAAAGACCAAGGAACACTGACCTTGTGATGTGCCCTGCCCCATGGGCTTGAGGAAGGTCGCCCCTATCTCTATCAGAAGCTATTGGAAACTCCTCCAAGCCTTGTGCTGCTCAGTTGCATATTTACCACTCCCAGCCAATGATCCTCATCTAATACATGTATCACGCTCCTGATACTGCTCTGTTGATACCTGCTACTATAAACATGAATATTCCAATGTTTCAACAAGGGTCTCTCTGCGGAAGTCACTGTCCTGCAGTATATCAGTGTTATCTTCCGGCGTCCCAGGATCTGACGGACAGACTTCAATGACCTCAAAATCAGGCAGCCTGACATTCGTGAGCTTAAATAAAAGTTCTTGCCTCGTTAAACAGCATTTGAAACACTGATTACCAGTCAATGCTAGAACTGAATTGAAGCATGTCTAGTGCGCATTGTATCGCTAATGCAATATTCGTCAATAAATTGTTATTATCACATCTTTCATAACATTTTATTCTGCAAAACATTTATTACCAAACAAAAAATCCTAAAATATATATATTACTTGTGTCTAATTTCTTTGGGAAACTAAGTTGAATGTGTTTTGCGTTTACCTGGAAGAAAAGTAGGCAGAAAAAGCCAGCTTCACATTATGGGGCACATTAGGATGGCTGGCGGACTTCCCGTCGTACAGAGGGACCAACGTCATAAGGGCGGGGGTCCCGTGTCCGCTATTAGGATGCGCCCACCACTGTGGCGGGCACATCAAGCATTCTTGACATTGTGGCAGGCGGTGCAAACAGCATGCCCGCCACAATGCCAGGAAGGCATGTTGTGCACTTCCATGCACAACATGGCAGGCACCGTGCAGTGCCTGCCATGTTGTGCATGGAACTGCTGGGGATACCATAGGTGCACCCCCACCCCTCCCGGAGTCCCTGGGGGCCCGCAACGGGCCCCCCAAGCAGACTCTGCATGCCACAGTGGCGGGCGCATCAAGCATTCCTGAATTGTGGCGGGCGGTGCACACAGCACCGCCTGCCACAATGCAAGGAAGGCATGTTGTGCACTTCCATGCACAACATGGCAGGCACCGCGCGATGCCTGCCATTTTGTGCATGGAACTGCTTGGAGTACCATAGGTACCCCCCATGTTCACCACCCACCCCCCCGGAGTCCCTGGGGGCCCGCAACGAGCCCCCCAAGCCGTCTCTGCATGCCTTTCCGTGGCGGCAATGCCGCCACAGAAAGGCATTCCTAAAAGCACATTGTAATACGGCTGGCGATGTCAAAACCACAACGCCACCATATTGCAGCCTTTTCCGCCCGGTCGCAAGTCGACCAGGGCGGAAATACGCCAGACGGCCTTTCCGTCCGCTGGGGACCCCCCAGCCATAATAATATGACTGGGGGTCTTTTGTACAGGGATGGCGGGCGGATTGCCCCCGCCGGGCTGGCGGTGACTACCGCCGGCCTGGCATGGGCAATCCGCCCGCCATCCTAATGGGGCCCTATGCTTCCACTGGTACCCTACGGTCAGCATCTTGACATCTGATGATTAAGCGCCCCCTCACCTTGCAGAAAGCCAGCAGATGCTTGTTGGGAGGGATTGTCCTAAACTATGGAATCCTGCCATTCCCAACCGAGAGCCGAACCAAGCCACCTCCACACCAGGAAACAACTCAACACAGCCTTTCAAGAAACTGCTTGTTGTAACTCTTCTGTCCTTGATCCACAAAAGAAACAAGCATTGGCAATGCCAATTGGTCTCAGCATATTGAGTTTAGTGATGTAGTTGCTATTCTAAATATACTGGTATACTGTGTTTAGTATCAGAAGAATAAGTTTGCAGGTTAGCAATGACTTCTGAAGTAGCAGAATAGTAAAGCAGCAGTTTTAGTAGTAAAGCAGTTACAGCAGGAGCAATAGAGAAGTGATAGCAGTTAACATTAGAGCATTGCTAGTAGTGTTAGCAGAACAGCAGTATGAGCAAAGTTAGTATGATGGCAGTGTCAGCAGATTAGGCAGTTTAGCAATAACAGTAATATAAGAAGAACAAACACAATTTCAGCAGGAGAATAGTAATAGGAGTAAGATCACAGAGGTAACAGTGGGACAGTATTGTGAGCAGCATTATTAGAGTATAACTGCACTAATAGGAGTGACAGTATGCGCTTTATAAGTTCGTATTCAATTCAATTCAATTTTGAAAATAATGGCACCGTTTTGATGGAAGGAATAATCAATCAAAATAATTGGAAATAAGCAGAAAATCAGCAGGGAACTATTTTGTCTTCGTAATATTACAAGAAAGAACTTACTGGGTGGCACATCTTTCAAACATTATGGAGCGGATGCATAGCTTCAGTCGAAACTTTTAGGAGAGTTTTGTGTAAAGCTCATTTTTATGGCAGAACTCCAAAACAGAAAAAAACATGCATGTTGTTCACTGGAAGAGGTAAAAAGCTACAGGTAGCCTATTTTAAATTGCCCAACATCCTACTTGGGCTCTGGCGGGAGTACCGGAACTTTTGACACTCTGTAAGCTGCACAACGTAGATATATGTGAGACTGGTGAAAAAAACAGAATCTGAGAAACACATGATGACACATAGACCACATTATGGCAGGTGCGCTCACTATGGAAATTGCCATGGATCAAAAGAATGGACACAGATGAAGCAGCTATAATTGCATTAGCCATGAGGGAAAGTAGGAGTGCTGGGATGAGGTGAGGAGGACCCCAAAATATAGCAGCAATTCAGAGCCTTTTATGGTGTTATTTTGAGAACCCATATTTTCCCACTATCTTCTTTTGTGGAATTGGAAAAAAGCGGCCTCGAAGAAACACCCGACGTGAGCGCCCTTTGTGCATGAGTGTCTCATTCGTTATGCTGTGAGCCACGGTGTGCAATGCAATAGGTCTCGTATTTACGCGATTTTGAGTTATTGGCATTGTTAATGACAATGCCTTTCATTTATGTTTTGGTTTTTAAAACATAAATAAAAGGCATTGTCATTTACAGTGCCAAGAGCTTAAACTATCTGAAATGCGAGACCTATTGCATTGAAAATGCTTGTTTCATTTAGTTACAGCACTCCCTAAGAGTGCATTTGCTTGCAGACAGTCTCCCTCCAATCTTTCAATGCCAAACTGCACCAGCTCTATGTTGTTGCCTGCCCCCTTCACTACCAGTATTATTGGTTGCCCCTTTCAACATCCTGCCCCATTCGGTATTATTGCTTTACCCCATACCACAATTCCAGTGTTATTGCTTGCCCCCTACAACACTCCATTACCAGCAGGAAAAAAAAGCATTGGCAAACCTAATAGGTCATACTTGCTTCAGAGGTATTTGCTTAGTGTTTTGCTTAGCTGTGTAGCATTGTAGCTACTGTGCAGCACTGCAGATAATAAAGAAACAAGGGAGAAATAAAAAACAAAAGAAGCATGGGGCAGAGCGAAGCACAGAGAGCTATTGCATAGATGTGTCCCATATTTTGTATTTAGCACAGAGTCCGAGGTCCAACTCTCTGCCCAGTGGGCAATGAGGTGCAGAGGGAGGGTGTGACTTAAGGGTGGGGATTAAAATACAGGACAGGTGTGCAGTTTGTAAGGGCATGGAATTCGAAGGAAAGATGTGTGAGGAAGGACGCTAGAAGGGAAGGGTATTTAAAAGGAGGTGCGCGTGCCAAAGGTGCCAAAGACGGGTAGTTTTGGAAAGGGGTTACTGCAGAAAGGCACCTAAGGAGGAAATGTAAAAGAGGTAATTGAGGAGAGGGGGCGTCTTTTGTTACTGTTGTAAAGTGTAAATGTGTCCGAGTCCGCCAAAGCAAAAACCCAAGACATGTGGTGCAAGGGAGAAATAAAAAAAAATAAAAGAGGCTGGGGCAAAGCGAAGTACAGAGAGCTATGATGGGGGTGGAAGAGAGTAATGACGGAGATGGACAGAATAAGAGGGAGAGAGGGAAAGAAGGAGAGGTGAGAGATGGACAGCGAGAGGGGGGAGGGACAGAGAGAGAGAGACCGGGAGAGAGGAGCGGGACTGAAGGGCTTATAAGGGGAGTGAGTGAGGAAGGGAGAGTTGGAAGAGAGGGGGTTCGGGTAAGCCAGCAAGGCTGTATATTCGGAGACCCCCTTGTGCATAGTTTCGTCTCTTCTTCTGTGTCCCAGTCTGAGCTTCTAACTTGCTGCATCTGCAGCAATTCCACGAATTTCACAAAATCACCTAGGATGACGTATAGACCACTAAGCGAATCCTAGATCCCCCTAAGTGCTTCACCTCTACATTTGCCCTTACCAATTGTCCAGAGAAGGGGAATCTAACCTGCGCATTCACATTTCAAACATGGGGTCAGGCTGTGGCGGGACCAAAACAGGGCAGTGGGAAACATCGGCCTTGTAGAGCAAGCACTGCACTGCCGATGTCTGTGAAACATTGGCCGGCTATGCGTTGCTGTCTGGTGAAAACCATAACTTGTGTGAATTCTACAGTCCCCCTTGTGCATAGTAATGATGAATGCAAAAGCTATGATAGTTCTTGGTTAAAAACATGTATGTTAAATATTTTATAATATAGCATATTTGTGCACTGCTTTTTTAATTCTCTCTCCATTTCCTTCTCGATACAAAGATGGCAGCTTGAAGTTAGACAGTCACGGCGGCTTTCCTGCCCTGCAGGACTGACGGCCTCCCGGAACCGGAGAGCTCTGATTTGTGTAATAAAATGATTGTGGGGTGAGGCTGGGGAATTAAGGCGGCTCCTTTGTACCCACTCGCTGCGGCATGGCTCGCACTCCAGGGAGCCTGCCTTGTTGATCACAATGGTGGAGCGGGGAGATAAGTCTGGACAGCAGTTATTAAAGCGGTACGGCAAGTCCCACAATGCATTGTGAGCTGGGCTTGTCTAAAGTAATCACCCGGATAGTGGTGATGTGTGGGTGCCACCAATAAAGGACATGGGCTTACTTCCAGAAGGTAACATCCCGGAAACAACATAGCCCCAAAGCAGCAGCGGTCATTCATTACTTCCTGTTTATGCTCGTGCAAGACTTTTGGCGCATGCGTACGATATAAGGGACCGTGCGCATGTTATTGCGCACTACTTTAAAAACAAGCATTTGCAATGCAATGCAGCTTGCATTTACGCGAGAAATATTGCATTACAAATGAGATAGCGGCCATCTAAAAAGTCAAGAACAGGAGTAGAGTGAGTTGATGGGGGGTTGAGAACTGACGAACTGCAGGAGGGGGAGGGGTGGGGACAGAGGGCATAAAATAATGTTTCAGTAAAGGGGCCAATAGCCTCGGATGTGCACAAATTATGCCGTGGCCGTCAGGAGGAGGGATCAATCAGAAGGCAGCATTTAAAAGTTAAGCCAATGAAAACATAGACGGCAAGTGGGGGGAGCTTTCCCCCACAATACTGAATACAGCATCTCTCTGACGAGACAGCGCATGCGCTGCCTAAGTCCGAGACCTAAAAATGCAGGACAACGGTGTTCACGTCTCCCTGCTGGACTCTTGTTTCCCATGTGTGCTGGGATTGCAATTTTGTCTTCTGTTTACTTCTGTTCTCTGAACTTACTATAAGATGGCATCCAGCATCTTACACATTTTCCAGCCTGTCAAAGCTTGGAGCAAGCCTTCAGGCACCTGTGCAGTAGTGCATGTAAGGAGTCTGGCTGGCTGTCATTGATATTGTGAGTGTCTTTCAGACTGACCATTGCTCAGCCTTTCATTCTACTTTTGAAAAGAATTGGGATGGGGCTCTGATGAGAGTTCTGGAGGTGTGTTACAGTACAAAATGTGATAGTATCACAACGCCATGTAAAGAACTAAGGAATGCAACTAGCTTTGTAAAATACCTGTGGAACGCTGACATTTAGTGGAAAGGGCAATATGGGCAAAATAATACACAACATTATTTTAGATATTTAATAACGTTTCATGCATATGGAATCCTTGGCTGATATAAACATTGCCAGAAATCAGATGTAGCATTTTAAAATAGACAAAATGCATCTTAAAAAATGGTCAAGCAATACCAACTTGTTTACTGTGTTCTAAATGTTGCAGGAAAAACAACTTCTACTAAATATAGAAATTGTTAATAAACTATTTTGCTCTTCATTTGTGTCTCATTTAATTTATTGAAGATTTTAGACCAAGAAAATAACTTAATTTCCTAAACTAATAAGTTTTTATTTAGAGCCTAATGTTACACAACAGTGTTTGCAAGCACTTCCAGTCTCAGGCAAAATACCAAAAGGTACCAGGAAATAAAACAGGTTGCTCAGAATCTCAGACCAGAAGAAGCAATTATTAGAACTCTCATCTGGTGGATTCTCAGCCCTCATTTCGTCCACTAAACCACATGTACCAGCTTAAAATCCCACACTTAGCTGCCTAGTGGACTGAGCCAGGTGCGAATGATTTTGGGTACAATTTTCAGAGAAAGTAAGTATCAAGCCGGAAACCAAGTGGTATGATTAGTACCACGATTAGTTATCTGAGAAAGTGGGTGCAGTTTCCATTTGTTCTAAAACTGTATGTCCCTGTATTTGATTTACTAAATAAGACAGCTTTCTCAGCAAAAGGACAGGTAGGTGAAAGAAGAGAAGAAAGGGCAAATATAGGAAACGAGGAGGAAAGAAAGCAGTGTTGTCGAAGAAAAGAATGATAATGATAAGCATTAAAGGTGATACATGAGAAAAAAGAGGTCAAAGGGTAAGTAAAAGAGCATGGGAGCTGAGGAGAAGAAAATAGAAATATATAGGAGATCGAGTAAAGGAGGAAAGAGGCAGGACGGCGAGAAAAAGGCTGAAGAGTTTACAAAGGAAACGATGTAAAGAAAGAGCTGGGAAAAGGAGCAACAGATTAAATAGGAAAGAAAATGAAAAAAGATAGGGACAATAAATAATGGAAAAACAGATAGAAGAAACAGAAAGGGGTGAAGAGAAATGGAGGAGAAAGACATGGGGTAACGAGGTTCAGTCTAGAAAAAGAAAGGGAGGAAAAAATCAGAATGGCAAAGAAAAAAAGGAAGATAAAGATGTGAGAGAAAGGGGGAATAGAGGATATAGGAACTGGTGGGAAGACATAAGGGTGAAATGGAGAAGAGAGGAAACAAAAAAAGTGAGGGTTGAATATACAAACAAGAATAAAAATGTGAAAGGGAGCATATGATATTGAGTGAAAAAAGCAGATAAGAAAAAGCTAAATTAGAGAGGGTGGGGAAGGTGAAATTGAGCAGATATAAGGACGTTAGAGAGAACGTTTGGAAAGAGAAGAAGAGAGAGAGAAGGACGAAATAAGACAATGTATACATGTTAAAGAGGAAGGAGTAATGAAAGATAGAGAGGGCAGGTAGAACGGATTGGGAGGAAGACATGTAGAATTAGAAGGAAGTTTATAATAATAATCCATATCTGTAAAGCTCAAACATATCACCCTTAACGTTTCAGATTGGGAGATTAAGTGGCTATTGACCAGAGTCACATAGTGCTGAGCTGAGCTGCCGCCGGCGATTGAACATTCTGGAGTCAGCCATTCTGTCCACTGCGCCACACCTCTACCTTATAGGAGCACAAGGATGAATAGTTAGAGAGAGAGAAAAGATGAAAAGAAAAACATAGCAAAGGAAAGGAAGCAGAGGGAAAAAAGGAAAAATAAAAAAATATAACTAACAGAGGAAGGGAGATGCAGGGTGAGAGGGAAAATGGAGTAGAGAGTGAAATAGGCGAATGTGATGAGTGAATGGAGAGAGGGATTGAGATATGGAGAATAGACAAATGAGGAACTCAGAGACCTGTGGTCAGGGGCTTGGCGGTCAATCGTGCAGCAGGTAGAAGGCTCTGATGGCGTAAAAAAGGGGAACACAAAACAGGATTGCATTACAGTACCTCTGGCAGGTGACCGGTGCAGGTGTCACAGTGAAGCTGGCTTGCTGGAATTCCACGTCATCATGAAGGGGGAAGATCCCACCTAGAATAAGGTCTCCGTCTCTGAATAGACCGGTCACCTCATTGATGGGAAGTCGACATGCCCGGTCCATCATTTGAGCAAAGTACGCCGGCAGAACAAAGTGTATCAAGACACAGAGCGAGATCTGAGAGAGGGACCGCTCCATGGGCCTTCCTGTGGTCATGGACTCCTCGGTCCAGGTGGCCACAGTGGCCTCAGCCCAGAGCCGGTGCAGCCATTATAAGAGCGAAAAATTGGTCCAAGCAGAGATAAATCAAGTGTGGACACCAGAGTTCCTTCCCTCTGAAGAATTACTACTGGTGCTGATGCTGTGGTTGGACAATTAGAAAACTATTACTGCAAATATTTGCTGCAGATCTTTGGATTTCTGTTGGTCTACTCACTTCAAGAAGTCATTAGCCCATGGATGATTACAGGCTGGCCACTATAGCTACCACACTAGTACGGAATGGGCAAGCTCAATGTCCCTGGCACTACTCCAACACTGTACATGCCTATACAATATGGTAAGGTAGGACAAACCATGAAATTAGTGTTTCTAACTAGCCCTGTAAACTACACTTTAGAAAGCGGGGACAGAGGATGTACAGATGTTATCTGAACATCAGACTTGCTGTTTAGAAAGCGGGGACAGAGGATATACAGATGTTATCTGAACATCAGACTTGCTGTTTAAAGTGTGAGGAGGAGCAGAATTTCAGCCTGGGCTTCCCCTCTTGCAAGCTGAGTGCCTTCACTCTCTGTCAGCTGGGGACCTAGAACCAGGTCTGGGTCAGCCAGCGAGTAATGTAGCAAGTTCCAGGCTTTATATACTTAGCCTGGCCTTTGTGTGGGAGGGGTGAGATGAGAGGAGAAGAGTAATTCACTTTAAGTGCATAATTAGGGAATACCTTAATTTCTTTCCTTGCTATTATCAGAAGTTCACCTGGGAAAACACTCTCTGACTAGGATACAGGCTTTAGAGGTTTGTTTTCTTCTTCTAATATGCCCCCCAGTCTACGTGATGTTTTTCACTGTGTAGGATGTAACACACTTCAGCAGGTTGGGAGTATGCTTCTATACTTTACTTCAGTGTTTCAGAAGCTGGTCACCACTGACCCTGTTTCCTCACTCATACCCAACTGCAATGTCTCATTATTCAATAAAATCTGTCTTCTAAAATTAATATTCACTATCAGCGTGATCCACTACATAGTCTAGGTCCCGAATATGTAGTTCTCCTGATAATATGTCATAAAGAACTGAGGGGTGATTTACGAGTTCTGGCGCATCTCTGCAAATCATCAGGGATGTGCCAGAACAGATGCGACAAGCAATTCCCTCCAAGCGCCACCACAAATGTATCACATTTACAATGCGGCGCACCATGGAGGAAGGATAGGGCGATGAGTGTCGCATCCTGTGGCTTAAGGGCGACGCATTGCTGGAGTTGTGACGCCAATGCGATGCAGCTCCAGCAATGATCAGGGGCGCCCTATGCCTAACATGCTGCGTCACTCCTTACACCTGCTTCAAGCAGGCACAGGGTATTGATGCAGCATGGACGTAAAACTGCCTCAGTGAAATCTTGTAGATTTCACTGCTTCACTTTTACGAGGCATTCCTCCGACGGTACACCCACCAGGCGCAGGGCCTTACAACGTGACCTAGATGCATCACGTTGTAAATAAGGCGCAAAGTGGCGCATGGTTTACGCTGCCACTGCGTCACAGAAGTGACGCAACAGCGGCATAAATGTGGCACATGGGGCTTGTAAATCTGCCCCTGAGTTTCTAATACCATTTCTGGCAGCCATTTCAACTGTATTTAGACATAGGACGGACATTTGCGAAATGACCTTTGGAAAACATTGCTCCCTCTTTCACCATCAGTAAACAGGTGGAAGAGTTATTTAAGAAAAATACTATGGGCTAGATGTAGGTAATTGTAAATTACCGATTCAAAAATACCGAATTTTACAGATTCGGTATTTTCGATTCGGTAATTGCTATGTAGATAAATAATCGGTAAAAATTACCGAATCGTTAGGATTCGGTAATTAGCGAATCGGTATTTACCGATTCGGTAATTGCCATTCATTCCTAGAGGAATGGGCCTAGAGGCCCATAGGAATGAATGGCAATTACTGAATCGGTAAATACCGATTCGGTAAAATAGTGAAAGAGTCAAGGGTGGCAGGGTGTCACTTTGACACCCTGTTGCACCCCTGATTAGTGCTTGTGTGCACATGTGGCACACATACATGCCCTAAGGGCATGTATGTCTGCCACATGGCACAGTTGCAAATGCATTGATTTGCATTTTCTAAGGTATTCCTTATTTACCACCAACTAATAGTTGGTGGTAAATAACGAATCCTTAAAGCACATGAGCACTGTTTAACCTGTTGGCTGCTAAGGCAATTCCCCTCCTGTGCTGCAGATCCATGATTATCATGGTTTCATGACAAGCTCAGCTCGTCATAAGCACAGCTCAACCGTGCCTCATCAGCGAAGGGGTTAAAGTGCTTCCTACATCTCATTTACCGATTCGGTAAATACCGATTCGGTAAATGATGATTCGGTAAATACCGATTCGGTAAATGATGATTCGGTAAATACCGAATCGGTAAATACCGATTCGTTATTCACTGAATCGGTAAATTTGCCCCCTATATAGGAAAAGCCTATTACCGGCCGGTAACGGCCGATTTCGGCCGTTACCGACCGGTAATGGCCTTCCTACATCTGGCCCTATGTGATGTGCAGAAGTAAAGGTTAGACACTTGGTGGGCTTTAAGTGGGATGATAATAGGGGCGTGGCTTGGTAACCATAACTAGGAGACCTTTCCAATAGGCGTCAGCCTAGATATTGAAGTGTGCTGCTCAAACTATGTAAACCGAAGTTTCCCGGTTTTCTTTCATTGCCGCCAGGCTTTTCACACAGTAACAGACAAGCCCCTAAAACAAGTCTAGCCTATTGGCTTTGCAATGCTAGTTAGCAGTTGCAGAAACATTAGTATTTCAATCACTCCTATTCTTCCCTTAACACCACTTTCCTCTTCAATTTCACTGTTAGACCCTTATGGCATTTTCTCTGTACATCTTTCTAACATCTTCCACCTGCATACCTCTCATATCCTCTCTTTCCACAACAGTAACCTTGTAAGAAAAGGGACTGCCCACCTCTAAGAAATAATAGCATTTCTTGTGAGGATGAACCTTAAAGTCACTAAATTAACCTAATATGGTACAGAACAGATAATATGTAAGGTATGTATGCAGTACAAAAACAGTAATAAAGTCAAAATGCAAACAAATTAAATAAATCCCACACCGAAGTAGAAAAACAGTGTAGAGTGTAATAAACAAAATGACACCAAATTGAGAGAAGTCCAACATAGGGAATCAGATGCATGAATTTTTAAAGTTTTAAGTAGAAATGCCACCAAAAATTCAATCCCATTAAAATGCTAGTCTCTGGTTGCGGTAGACCGGGACGTAGGCCTAATTTCAAGCTGAAAGTGATGGTACTCAGGCATCAAAGATTTTAACTTTTGATTTACTCTTTTAAGTACCATTCAAACTCAGGAGTACACTTTTAATGCCCCCAAGGTCCTTAGGGGAGGCCCTTAGAGACTATTGGGATGGCAAAGTATCTGCATGGTAATGGACATGTGCCCCTTTCCTAGGTGCCCAACAGTATTGATATTTGGATTCCTAATGGTAGTTTTTGTTGTCATAGTTATAGGCAAACACGGATCATGTGTATGTGCCATGACACACACCTGTCTCATGGATTGCATGTTGTTGGACTGGGAGGGTCACCCAAAGCGCTACCATCATAGTGTTGGAGAGCTACCGCCATTACCACAAGTGAAGCAGCACAAGGCCGGTGGTTGTAGCATACCGTGTAGTGATCAGTAGGAGTGAACACATTCTTTTTAACCTGTGACACTGGAGTGAGGTCTACAAGCTCACTCACTTTTTAAAGTTCTGCTACTGTGTTCTGAACTCACACTTTGGCTACATCAGTTAGATGTGAAGTGCTGTGCAGTGCAGGATTGGAGACTGCTCTGATTTTATCTCTGCCTGGGAAGGGTAGATTACAAGGATAGAGCAGTGTTGTGCAGTGAGTGCACATATAGGGTGTATCTGTCATTTGCAGCCGCAGTCCTGGAGCCCCCTGCCGATGAATTTTTCTTCCCTATGGAAGCTGATCAGCTCTCTCAAATAACTTTGGACCATTTCCCTCTGCTAGACCTAGAAACACTAGGATCCTTGATTCTACAAGTAAAATCAGGCTCCCCTTGCGATCCCGCACCTCCACGCACAATGACGGCAGCCAGCCAAGTTATTCTCCCCACCCTGCTGGATCTGCTCAATATCTCCTTAACCGCAGGTAGTGTTCCGCCCACTTGGAAACAAGCTATGGTGAGAGCACTTCTGAAAAAGCCTAACCTGGACCCTACTAATCTCAATAGTTACCGCCCCATTTCCCTGCTACCCTGGGTGAGCAAAATCTTGGAGAAACATATAAACCACCATCTAACAATGTTGCTCGAAAACAACCATCTACTTGATGCTTCTCAGACTGGATTTCGCCCCAAACATGGAACGGAAACGGCCTTGTTGGCCGTGACGGAGGAAACTAGGCGGATCTTAGATCGAGGAGGATCAGTGGCAGTCAACCTCCTCGATCTAAGTGCAGCATTTGACACGGTAAACCATAAAACTCTGCTTTACCGACTCGCCAATCTGGGAATATCAGGAAACGCTCTAGCCTGGCTCAAATCCTTTTTGAGCGAAAGAACATTCCAAGTCTTTGACAGAGACTCTATCTCCTCAAGTAAGCCTCTGGATTGTGGGGTACCGCAAGGATCGTCATTAAGTCCTGCCCTATTCAATGTGTACATGAGACCACTAGCTGAGATCGTTCACCCATACAGTATTAAGATCATTACTTATGCGGACGACACTCAGCTGGTGGTCTCTCTTGCACAAAATAATTGCGAACCAACGCAGACCAACTTAATGGACTGCATGGAAGAGATCAAAAACTGGATGACAGCATCGTCCCTTAAACTTAACGGGACAAGCCCGAGCTTATGTTACTCGGTCCGCCAGCACTCCCTACCATCGACCTCTTATGGCCCACTAGCCTGGGCACTCCACCCACCCCGAAAGATAACATAAAAAGTCTTGGAGTTTGGCTGGACAAATCCTTGACCCTTAACACTCAAGCAACCAAGACATCTGCGATTTGTTTTGGCATCATCAGAAGGTTAAAGAAATTTTTTTCTCTCCTACCGTTTGAAGCCAAACAAGTGGTAATACAAGGCTTAATTCAATCCCGACTGGATTTTAGTAATGCCCTGTACTTAGGGGCACCGCAATATGTATTACAAAAACTCCAGCGAATTCAGAATTGTGCCGCACGCATGCTGCTCCAGCTCCCATGTAGAGCGTCAGTAGAACCCGGGTTGAGGACCTTACATTGGCTACCTGTCAGGGAACAAATCAAATTCAAAGCCATGTGCATCTCCCACCAAGCCTTCTGGAAAACTGGACCAAAGATCAACCATTTTCTGCTCTCCTCCTACCATCCAAACAAACAACTCCATTCCACTAACGCATTTCTGGCCATAGCTCCTCGGATTAGGAGATCAAGGGCTGGAGGCAGGTCCTTTACCCACAATGCCGTCAAAATCTGGAACTTGCTCCCTTTATACCTGAGATCCAATCCTAACATGTTATCCTTCCGCAAGCAGCTCAAAACATTTTTCTTTACTAAAGAAAAATAAACTCCTAAGTAACTGCACCATGAGGCACTATCTTCTTCTTTCCCAGCGCTTGGACGCTCGAGGGCAGCAGTCGCGCTCTACAAAACTCCTTTTCATTTAATTTAATTTCATTTCATGTGTACCAATAAGGAGTACAGTACATGAAGAGTATAGTAGTGCGCTGTGCACACAGGGTGAATGTGTGTGTTGATAGCATGTGTGCCTGCAAGTTGCAACACAGAAAGGCTACAGTGCTGAGCAATACATGCAGATTTAATGCTTTTTGCTGAATGTATGTGTTTCTGTGGTGGCACAACACATGGAGGTAACAGTGGTGGATAGTGTGTGGGTGCTGAGTATGTACACTGAGTGCAAGTATGCTGGTAATGGTACATTAAATGGAGGACTCTGGGTTCTATTTTGGGAGGCCCAAGCCTTCTTGATGAACATATGAGGAGGAAGAGGATTTCCCGCGGACAGATTTGTATAGTGCTGCATTCATGTGAGCTGGATGAAACACACTAGAGGAGGGAGATTGAGGCTCCCTTGTATACCTCTTAGGGTGCTTTTTGACTCAGTTAGAGATCACAAGGAAGGGGCCTAGACACATCTCAAGAAGGAGATAGAGCTGTGAGGGGAAACATGAAGAGTGTTGCTTGGAGCCTGAGATTAAACTTTTCATGCATATCAGTGTGTCTGACATCCAGGTGTGAACTTTATGTTCTGTGTTGTGCGCCTATCAGCTTTAGAGTCTCTCCTGTTGCGACATGTGAATTTTCAAGAGGAATTATACATACTTCAAAATAAACAGAACCCTAAGGTAAAACTTCAAAGTCCCAGACCCGAATGCACATTTGTTGCCTTGAATTGGACTAGAAGAAACAGTGGTTGAGACCCAAAACCGTTCTTCTGCAAGCAGCCAGATGTTCGAGGAGGGGAATCTCAAGACTTCTGCCTGTGATTAGGAGTAGAGGCCAAGGCCTGCTAGTCTCTCTGCCGGGTGAGCGGACATCACCCAGGGAAACTAAGAGCACCTGCTCTGGAGCCTGGAGAGGACCTACACATGTCTTCTTCACAAGACCAGTGTTCCATGTGAGGGAGTGGAGAGTTCTGGAGGGAACAAGGTCCAAAAAGAGTCCTCTTGAAAGGACTCCTGGTGCGAGGTGTGAGTAGATGGCTGCTGCTCTGATCGGGTCATTGACCATGTGCAGAATTGTTTCATTGACCCCCATATGCCAGGAGCAGATGCCGTGAAGATAGCCATATAAAGATTGCGGTGCAGTAAGGGAGGAAGCCTATGCAGCACCATTAAAGACTGTCCTGCAGAAAAGGGCTGAAGCCTGTACAACCCCATATGCCTGGAGAAGTGGTTTGTTAGTGCTAAGACCACCCACAGTATATTGTGAGCTTTATAAAATTATTTAATTAATTCATTTCATTCATTCAGGAATCATTGTGCCATGTGGGCCAGGCAGGAGCACAAGAACTGGGGAGTATGGACACTTACTCTGCAGGAGGAGCAGGAAAAAAGTTCTGATCACTGCTGTAGCACAACCACAAAGGCTCAGAAAGAGTCTGTGCCTGCTGAGTACTGCCACGAGCCTCGCTTGCATCCATTTCTTCTGAGCAGGACCAGAGCTGTTGAGAGTGTCCACTGACGGGGCACCCTCCAAGACGCTGCACTCTTTCTCTCTGTAAGAGTGAGTAAGACTTGTGATGGGCCTCCTGGGCACTGGGGAACTCAATGCTAAGAGTGCTGCTGCAGTAAGTCACTTTTGATTGTAATTGATGAGTCAGAGTGGACTCTTGAGTTAATAGCATACCAGATGGCATTCCTTGGATGCAGCCACCAGTGAATGGGTGATAACCTCAATCAAGTTGAAAGAGTAACTTATCAAAAAACCACTAATGCCCCAACCTCAACTGGGAAATGTGTTATTTTCTGTGAATGACATAACTTACCTTTGCATGAGTAGAGTTAGAAATAAAATACTTATTTTGTTTTAAAAATACGTATTTGGCTGGATATTATTGAATTGCTGCTGCTGCGCCCTGTTTCAATTATGAGTCATGTTCACTAATCTGTAACCACACCTCATCCCCAAAGGGGGGGCGTTAATTACTGTTATTGACCCCAACGGATTTAAAATGCAATCTACACTCTGCACTGTAGTCCCTTATTAGGCAATGGCCATCTTTCATTGTCCATGCTTCTAATCGTACAAATCAAGGTCTGGTGCTATACCCTCTGGTATAGCATTTCACAATGCTGACGGATTCGTGATTGGATAGATCTGTGGTGTAGAGCTTAGTTCAAGACTCAAAACAGATCCTCATTCTTTGCTGCCATCCAGAGTACTTCCATAATATTGCCCTGTGATTAATTGCTGTCTCCAGTGAACAGATTACAAGTGGACATCCACTTTGCTGGGAGTGCAAAGTTGCTACTGTCTCCTAGTCAGTCACATACTACGGCTACTGATCAGATGGGTGCTAAAGTAGCCAAACGGGTGGTGAAGTCCACCATTTTACATTCCCACTAGCCACCAGTCCTGCTCATGGTGATCATGATGAACATCAGCTCACCCTGTAGAATAACCATGCACTGTAGTGACTATCACAATCTACTTACTGTTCTCCAATTTTCACCTGTTTGCATCTGGCATGCCCAATAATGTAAGCAGTATTTGTGCTGCACTGCACTAGTACTTGTTGTTGGCTTCTCCTGCCCCTTGGTCAAGCACTAAAGATTGTGTACACCTCTTGGAAAGCAGCCCTCTCTGAAGGGTCACCCCTATCTTTTTGCCTTCCTCCTCCTATTTTCCTCATCTTGTTTTTGCTGGCTTTGGGACTCAGGGCACTTTACCACTGATAACCAGTGCTAAAGTGCATGTACTCTCTCCCTACAACATGGAAGCATTGGCTCATTCCCAATTGGCATATTCAATTTACTTAAAAGTCCCTAGTAAAGTGCACTACATGTGCCCAGGGCCTGTAGAATAAATACTACTAGTGGGCCTGCAGCACTGATTGTGCCACCCACGTAAGTATCCCCTTAACCATGACTCAAACCTGCCTCTGCAGAGCATGCGTGTGCAGTTGGACATTGCCGTGTCGACTTGGTACGTAACAAAATTGGTTTGTAAACTGTGCACTGCTGGTTAAATCAAAGTTTAGATTGGGTACCGTGCTCCTGGGAATACTCCCCGCTCAGGAGTATATTCGAAATAACATGGATAGCACTGGCGCAACACGTGCGAGAGTGGCTCCTAGGGCACTGGTTGTGGGCTGAAATGTTCAGCAAAGTTTGTCAATAAAGTTTGTCAATAAAGTTTTTCAAATACAAGGATAGTAAAACACTTTGTGTGTTGTTCCTTTTCAAATGTTTTTATTCATGCTTTCAAATTTCTTCTTCATTTTTATGATAAATATCATAAAAACGAAGAAGAAATTTGAGCTTTTGCTCAGCCGGCCCTGCTTGGGTCTCCTGTATTCGGCCTGCACTCCATCGAGGGCAGCCTGGACTTTTAACTTTGGCCCAGTTTAGCTTAACCATATAACTCTTTAAGCAAGTTTTGTCTCTAAGTACTTGCATTTATTCTTGAAAAATTAATATCTTGACTTCTACTGGATTAATTTGATTCATTTTAGGATTTAAATATTTATAGCTTCATAATGTATTTTTCTAACCTCGTGTGGAGTCTTTTTCTAGTGTATGGGTTATTGCACAAATATTTTACACAGTACCTTCTAAATTAGGCATGTCTGCTCTGTGCCAAGCTATCAGAGCAGAGAATAATTTAGGTTGTGTTGTGACTTGCCCGTACTAGCATTGCTGTCCCTATTTGGACATGGGTGCATACTTCTGCCAACTAGAGACCCAATTTCAAACAACAGCAGTCATTTTATTAATATTTCTAGAGTTCCGGTCATTTAATGACATTTGGTATTTCCATATTGTCATCAAGCCCGAGATGCTGATCCCCATATCACCCTTGAACCTGACAACTACCCTCGTACCAGAGACTCTTACTTTTAACATATGACCAGGCCGATCCCACCCAAGCACAAGCTTCAGCTCTATTTCTTCCATAAACTATCAAACAATCTCTGCCACTAACTCACCAGCTTGGGTAACTGTTCTGTGATGCTACTGCGTCTTTATGGAAAAAAAGCGATGACATTTTCTCTGGCGCTAATTCATTAAAAACGGGTGCCAAAGACCATCTATGTAGCTGCTCTATCTCTGGATGTTCTCTTGCCTGTTCTACTGTATTTGTCCCTTTTAGGCTCAGTCAGGTGCCATTACACCATCCTGCATATCTAGTTCAGTTACTCAATGTTTTGGTGATGAGGAAGGCCACAACCTAATTTACCAAACCTTTTAGTGAAAGTGGTACTACCTTGTGCTTTTTCCCTAGTGCCTTGCATTTGGAAACATTACATTAGTTCTCAGCTGATGTTTACATAACTATTAATTCTAAATTACCACTTCTAAAATACCGAATCATACCGATTCGGTATTTAAGAAGTGGTAAATTAGAAGGGGGGAAATGTAGGTATTTCAGATTCGGTAAATACCGAATCGGTAAAGCCCATTGATTCCTATTGGCATTGCAGCCCATAGGAATCAATGGTCATTACCAAATCGGTATTTACCGATTCGGTAAATACCGATTTTTGCAAGGGTGCAGGGGGTGTCACTTTGACACCCTCTAGCACCCTGAATTCAGGCACGTGTGCCATGTGGCACACAGACACGCCCTAAGGGCATGTCTGTGTGTCACATGGCACTGGTGTGCATGCACACATGTGCATGCACACCTGTATTCGGTATTTTACCACCCAATAGGATTGGGTGGTAAAATACTGATTCTTAAAGCCCTGTGGCACTCTGACTTGTGCCAGCTATATCTGCATTTACAGAATCGGTATTTTACCGAGTCTGTATTTACCGATTCGGTAATTTTACCGAATCAGTAAATACAGAATCGGTAAAATACCGATTCTGTAAATGCATGCCCTACATCTGGAAACCGTAATACCGATCGGAAACGGCCGAATTCGGCCGTTTCCGACCGGTATTAGGGCACCTACATCGGGCCCTAAATGAGGAAAATAGGTCCAGGAAATAGGCTCTTCATGTTTATTGTTTTTTTTTTACCAAATAAGATGAAAATAATCACAATATGCATCACTCTACTATACTATAGCACTCTATACCACTACTCTACTCTGCACCACTATACCCTGCTCTGCACCAATCTATTCTACACCACTGCACTCTACGCAACTCTACTCTACTCTGCTCTATTCTACTCTACATCACAGCACTCTATGCACTGCACTCTAAGCCACTCACTCTTCACCACTCCACAACAACCCTAAACTCTCTAACCAGTTTCAACAACATCAACAACCTGACTGTCAACCAAAGAAAGACCAAGGTGGTCATTTTCTGGACATATCGTCGGAAGATGAACACACAATGTCTAATGGGCAATCTACAAATCCACAAGGTGGATTCATACAATTACTTAGGAGTCTGGCTGACAGAGAGGGCCAAGGAAAGGCCCGTCTGAAACAATTGAGCTCAAAGGCCAGCAAGGTCACACACCTATCAAAACAATTAAGCAAACCACTTGATTAGCCTGTTTGCTGGCCCAATACTAACTGTCCTGAAAGCCAAACTACTACAAGCCCTTAGCGATGGCCACCTGGCATTCCCCAGGCTACTTGATGCTGCCCTGAACTCAGCCCAAGTCAAGGCATACATAGCCGTGCTCCACATCCCATGGTCAGCAAGGCTAACACTGGAGCTAGGCCTAGCTAGGCCAGATATGACATGCCAGGGGGAGATTATAAATTTATACTTAAGGATACTAAGGGTCTGATCCACTCTTTGAAATACCATCTGAGAACAATCTTTGACGGGTCTGGCACGGCCTGGTACATCAGCCTAAGAAAAGCGCTTAAAACACTGAAGATCAATGAAGACAGTATTCCACGGCTAGACATCCCCCTGAATGCTTGGAAAAAATCTCTCTGATCGAGCACCCACCTAGACCCTCTGAATAACTCCTACAAAGTAGGCAAAGCACAACCTTACCTAAGTGTGGCTCTCACTCCACTGGCCCAACGTAAAATATTCTACATGAGGCTAACAATACTAGGAATTGCCGACTTCTACCCTGCACTGGCCCATAGGGGGGAATCTACAAACTGCAGACTATGCCCCTATGTAAGGGAATGCTGGCTGCATCTCCTATGTTGCTGCCCGAACTTTAAAAATGATTGTTGGGGACTCCTGCGTCCAATCTGTCTCACGAATGGAATAAAGACTTGCAGAAGAGCGTCAGCCCGATGCCTTTCTATTACCGACACAACAACACTAGCAAGATTGGCAAAATTCATTCATCAAATCAGGATCGATCTAAAAGCAGCTAATGAAAGCTACAAAAATCTGGCGAAGGGCGCTGCACACCCGGAAAAAGCTGGTTCAGTGGTCCTAAAACACCCCTAGCCCGCCAGTCTAGGACCAAGGAGATTTAGCCAGAGCTAGGCTGCCCGACCTAAGGTCATAAGAGAGAACATAAAATTCCAGTTTGTCCTGCAGAATTATGGGGCCAAGTTCATGCAACGCTTTATGCACCTAGCATAGAAGCTTAAACTTGTCTCTTTGTCTGATAGGCATCCAATGTAATTCTTTCAGACAGGTTGAGGCTGAACAGTACTTAGCTTTGTTGTGAACCAATTTAGCCGAAGCATTCTGAACAAACTGTAGGCGGGAAAAAAGATGGTCGGCCATCACAGCATACAGCACATTCCCATAGTCCAGATTGCTGGTCAGTAGGGCCTGGGTAATTGTTTTCCTCCAGTGTAAAGGGATCCACTTGAAGAGTCACCTGAGTAGTTTAAGTGTGGCAAAGCTTTTACCACAGAGAGCTCGGACTTGGTCCTGCATGTTTAGTGTATTATCTACCAGGATATCCCGGTTTTTCACTACACGTTTGGGCGTGGGCGCTGTGCCCAACGGCTGCGGCCACTAAGGTGTGTCCCAGGCTGAAAATGCACAGCCAAAGAGCAGTATTTTTGATCTGTCAGCATTTAATTTCAGGCAGTGTTCTGACAACCAGCAGTTGAGCAGTGGCTCAGATTGCTTTTGGTGGTCTCATAGTTCTCCTCAAATGCAATCAACAACTGGGTATCATCCACCTATGACCAGGTATTCAAACTCCATTTCCTACCAATTGTAGCCAGGGGGAATACATACGCGTTAAATAGGGATGGGCTGAGGGAGGCTCCCTGCCGGACACTGCATTTGATGGATTTAGGGTTAGAGGAAAAGGAGCCCATTCGTACTGATTGGGTTCTATTCAGCAAAAAAGAGTGGAACCATTGAAGGGTTTTAGAATAGAGAACCTTTGTTATGTAAGGTTTTTATTAGTTGGTCATGTGAAACTGTGTCCAAAGCTGCCAACAGATCCTAAAGGATCCGGGCGGCAGCTTTGCCCTGATTTAGTAGTAGTCTGATGTTATCTAGTGCAGCCAGCAGGGTGTCCTTGGTGTTATTGGGAGCCGTAAAGCCAGTCTGAGTAGGGTCCAATAGCTTGTTTACCTCAAAATAGTTGGTTTGTTGTCAGTTGATCAGTTTCTCAAAAACTTTGGACAGGTAGGGAAGTTGGAAGATTGGTCTATAGTTTTTTAAAATAAGAGACCTCTAAGCCAGCTATTTTTTGCCAAGGGAGATACAATAGCTAATTTCCAAGACTCGGGAACATGGTAGTATCTGGCTAAAGATTTGTGTGACGAAGGGGCAGATAACTGGTACACGACGAGAAAAGATCAAATGTGGACAGGGATCCAGAAGAGAGCCCGATTCGACCTCAGACATGGCTTGAGCAACTTGTTCCTCCATAAAAGAGACACATTTTCCAGGATGGGGTTCCAAGGATTCCCAGTCTGTGTCCTCAGGGGAGGGCTGTTTGTTAAACGTTGAGTAGATTTGAGTGATTGTGTCGGAAAAAAAGTTGCTAACATTCTTGCAGTTTCTGCCAATGGGGTCAGAGTTTGTGCCATACCCGCTGGTTTACAAAGCTCCTACACAATTTTGAATAGTTCTTTATTTGAGTTGCTGTTAGCTTCTATTTGTTCCAGGGAGTAAGCTTGCTTTGCTTGTTTAAGGGCTGTGTGATGTTTCCTTAATTTGTCTCCATAAGATAGTTTCGTGCTCAGATCTTTAATTGTTCTCCATTTATGTTATAGCGATTTACATTTTTCTTTTTGGAGCCTGAGCTTAGCAGAATACCACCTTTCAGAAGGTGATTTTCGTATAGACTTGTTAACTATCTTTGGGGCAAATACATCTAATGTCAAAGAAAATGCAGAGTTTAAGGTGTCAACCATTACCTAAACAGGGAGAGACCCTGAGAATGCCTGATCTCTCAGTGGAAAGTGTGATGCAAACAGTTCAGAGGTGATAACATTCCAAGGTCGCTTTAGCCCTGTCCGGGGGAGTACCTGAGAAGTTTTGCTGGCTGGCAAGGTGAAGGAAAAAGTATTAAATAATGGCCAGTCCAGTGGAGGGGCTTAATTTTGGCGATCTTTAAGGACTCAATGTTGCAAAATAAAAGGTCAAGGTTATGTCCAGCAATAGGAGTGGGTTCATTGACCCATTGTTTGAGTTGTAATATCCGTATATCGTCTCTTAGTTGCTTGCCCCTAGAATCACTCCTGTCTTCGTAAGGGATATTAAAGTCGCCTATGACTAAAAAGTGATTATGTTTTAAGCAGGAGGCAAATAGTTGGGCTAATAAGTTGTTGCTAAATTTGGTCTTGTAGCCTGGAGGGTTGTAAATGAACGCAACTCCAAGAGTTTTTTTATTCCCACTAGAGATTTGGAATGTAGGATTTCCTGGTCTCCTATGCAAAGTTACTAGTTCAGGGAGACAGGTAAAGAAGTCCTTAAAAATATTGCAAATCTCCCTTCTTTCCGCTCAATCTATCGCATTTTTGCAGATTATATCCTACAGGCATGGCTGAGGCAATATCAGGCAAGTTATTGTTGTCCAACCAAGTTTATGTAATGAAGACTAATTCTGGTCTTTTTCCTGTTATAAAATCCCAGATCTCCAAATTAAGTTTAGGCTGAGGTCCAGAGTTCAAGTAGATACAATTTAATAAGTACCTGGGCAAACTGCCTGTATCTGAAGGTCTTCGTTCTGTGCTGCCCAGTTTGCCCATTTGCACTTAAGGCAAGAGAATGGGCCCTCCGTTTTCTCTGGGGCTCTCTTGACACAGGTTGCAGCAGCCTGTGTGTGGGGGCTTTATCTATCTTAATAGGCGTCTTTCTGGTGGCAGACAAGCTAATCTCTGTCAATATACTCTACACCACAGCACTCTAAGCCACTGCATGCTATGCCACTTTACTCTACTCTGCTCCACTGTACTCTGTACCACTGTTCTATGCACCAATCTACTTTGCACCATTCTTCTCTGCCCCACTTTACACCATTCTACTCTATGCCACTGCACTCTATGTCACTGCACTTTATGACACTCTACTCTGCACTCTCTGCTACTGAACTCAACACCGCTCTACTCTGCACCACTGCACTCTACACCACTGCATGCTATGCCACTGCATGCATTGCCACTCTACATCATTGTGCTCTATGTCACTGCACTCAACACCACTATATTCTACTCTGAACCACTGTACTCTACACCACTGCTCTCTGTACCCCTCTACTCTGCACCACTCAAATCTGTACCACTCTACTGCACTCCACCCAATGCACTCTACACCACTTTGCTCAATGTCACTGCATTCCACACCTATGCACTCTAACCTGCACCATTCCCCTCTACCCGGAACCCCTCCACTCTATGCCACTACGTAACTCTACTCTAAAACAATCAACTCTATGTCATTGCACTCTACGCCACTGCACTCTATGCCACTACAGTCTACTCTGACCCACTCTACTCTATGCTTCTCCACTCTGTCACTGCACTCTACGCTAATGCATTCTACACCACTTCACTTAAAACCAATGCACTCCACGCCACTGCACTTTATGCCAATCCACTCTGCACCACTGTACTTTACCCCAATTCACTCTAGGACACTCTACTCCACTCTATGACACTAACATTTATGCAAAAAGAACAAATGGTGGATGGAATGTTGAACAATGCAAATATTCACCCCCAGTTGCAATGATCTGGGTTTAATCCATCATTCTTTTGCTCACTACGCCACCCCAGTTTGGACACAGCCATATTCAAATCAGCCTTGACCCTGCTGCTCATGGGAACAGTTCAGCCTGATCTGCCAAGCCATGTCCATCTTGGACCGGAAACAAGTACCCTGGGACCAGGTTCAGGGTATCACCCCTCATCAGCCAGGCTAGATTGAATGCAGTGGCACAGTCATCACAGGACCCATGTCTGTGAATACCCTTCACACTCTGGGTGAGAAAAGCAAAAAGAACAAACGATGGAAGGAATGATGAGGATTGCAAACATTCACCCCCAGTCACAAAGGTTTGGGTTTAATTTATTGTTCTTTTGCTCTGTATGCCACCCCAGTTTAGACCCAGCCATGAGCAAATCAGTCTTGACCCTGCTCCTTATGGGACCAGGCCATTTGACTGTCAAGTCAGGGCCTCCCTGGACCAGAAACAAGCATCCTGGGACCGGTTTTGGAGTATCACCCCTCATCAGCCAGCCAAGCTCAAACGGTTGCTCTCATTCTTTTAGACTTGAGCGCGGCATTTGACACTATATCGCACGAAAGGCTAATAATCACGCTAAGAAAAAATGTAATCTGTGGTATGGCACTTGAGTGGATCAGGTCTTTTCTGATACAACGGACGTTCCAAATTACATCTTCCTCAGCATGCTCCGGAATGTTTAATGCCCCACACGGAGTGCCCCAGGGCTCTATTCTGAGCCCACTGTTTTTTAATCTTTATCTTATACCTCTGGCCGACCTAGCGGACAGATCAGGACTTATCCTCATGACCTACGCCGATGACTCACAGATCATCTTCTCCTTGTCTGAATCCAGCCCTTCATCCCCGTCTCCCGTCAAACAAGGTCTCCAAAACATTCTCAGCTGGAAGACTAGAAACCAGTTGAAGCTAAATGGGGAAAAAACGGAGATCCTCCTTCTGGGGAAACAACAGGACCTGTGGAACCCCTCCCACTGGCCTTCCCAGATGGGAAATTTCCCAGCCCCAGCCACCCAGGTACACAATCTGGGGGTCATTGTGGATAGCTCCCTCTCCATGAAACAACAGGTCAGCAAAGTCGTCGGCCTATGTTTTACCATCATGAAGTGGCTGAGGAAAATCCTCTGGATGCTGCCTATCTCCACCCAAAAAAACGTTGTCAATGCCCTCATTACATCTCGGCTTGACTACGGTAACATCCTGTACCTAGGCTCAAATAAAGCTGTAGTACGGCAGCTGCAGCTTGTCCAGAACTCAGCTGCTAGGCTGCTGTGTAGAATTCCTAAAACCACCAGGGTCTCAAACCACCGACCTGACCTGCATTGGCTCAGGGTAGAAAACCGAATTAGATTTAAAGCCCTGAACTATATGTTCAGAATAAAAGCGGGCACTGCACCTGAATATCTACTAGCACTAGCCCATCCCTATACTCCTAAACGCAACCTATGGTCGCAATCAGCAGCCAACTTTTGTGTGCCTAGGTTCAAACTTGCAAGAATGGGAGGCAGATCCTTTTCTCATCTAGGACCAACCCTTTGGAACGCACTCCCTCCCTATATTCGCCAGGAGGAAAACCACGCTAGGTTCAGAAAGAACATCAAAACCTGGTTGTTCGAGCAATAACAAGAACGACCCTGCAAACCCTTGCCACTTTTCTGTGCTGTGTCTCGGCGCCGGGAAATCCTTTTTGGGTAGATGTTGAGCCTTACAAGTTTAAAAAATAAATAAATACATAAATAGCTTGAATTCAGTTGTGCAGTGAGCACAAGACCCATTTCTGGTCATACCCTTCCCACTTATGGCAACAAAATCAAAAAGAACAAATGATAGACGTAATGCTGAACAATACGAACATTCACCCCCAGTCACAAAGATCTAGGTTTAGTCCATCGCTCATTTGCTCACCACGCCACCCCAGTTAGGATCCAGCCAAATGCAAATCAGTCTTGACCTACTCCTCACGAGAACAGTTCAGCCTGAACTGCCAATCCCGGCCCTCCCTGGACCAGAAACACACATCCTGGGACCAGTTTCAGGGTATCACAACTTATCATTCAGGCTAGCTTGAATCCAGTGATGCAATGAGCCCAGGATCCATGTCTTAGCATACCCTTCCCATTTAGGGTGACAAAACCAAAAAAGAACAAATGATGGTCGGAATGCTCGTTTCCAGTCTAGGGAGGACGTGACCTGGCAGTTCAGGCTGGACTGTTCCCATGGGGAGCAGAGTCAAGACTGATTTGCATATGGTTGGGCCTAAACTGATCATACAAATCTAATTCAGAAATAGCCACGTTCTTTGGACCGTATTTACAATAATCTCATGTAAAATCTGTATGTAGCATAGCAATCAGTTAGGAGAGTGCTCACGAGTACAGTCCAGAGAACGTGGATATTTCTTAATTAGATTTGTATTGTCTACTCTCTGCATCCACCCTGAAAAAGATGATGCATAGGTTGCTATTAAACACAACACATGTTGGCTGAAAGTCTTATTTGTACGACTGCTGTACCAATTGAATACAGATGGAAATTTCCCCTTGGCTTGAATTAATGAAGTGGATTACATTGGACTAAAAGTTAACAACCCTTCGATTGGACATTGGAATGTGTTTGAACTTTGAGTGCTCAAAACTTTTGTTTATAGCTACTAACGCCCCAGCTTTTGGTGGGTTACATATGAGATTGTTAGGAGCACTAGTAACATATGATAAAATATGTTACTTTCTCCTATAAAAGTTGTAGAGCTCCCTGTTCTTCGGCCTGGCTACTAATTTCGTGTTGTTCTACTATAATTTGTTTTTTAATAGTTACCGCATCATGCAAGATTACCTTTGTGGCTACCCCATGCAGGATCACCAGGACTAATCAATTCAGTACATAAGACAATATTACCAGCAGTAATGTAAAAGAGGCTTAGTCAATTTTGACTACCCTCTACATGGGTAATATGTAACTGCCATTCAAGCATACTGGCACCAAAGTAATGATATTAGTAAAACATCTTCCCAGTGCCAAATCATCATCTATCAGTCAAATATCAGCTTTATGTAGATTTTGGAAATTCTGTACATTTTTTCTTTCCATACATCAGCGTAGGTGTTTCATCTTGAAGACACATTCTCAATTTTAGATCTACATACATTAATTCAACCAAGCACAAACTTCTAATTTAGTAAGCTAGGCTGCACTGCACGCAGGAGAAACATTTACAGATAGCTGGAGAACTACCAATAGCACATGAGCTACTCACTGGAGTAACCTAGCAGAGACAATTCATCTAGCTTGCTGTTTTCTAGCCAATCAAAAACTAGTGTTCATTCTGGTAATGAGTTTGTTTGATAATGGCAGATATGAACCTAGATAGACCTTTATATTAATTTTGATACTTTTCATTCGCATTCTGTATCAAACCTTTGGTATGTGTTTTACATACACTTTCACATCACCAATTCACATCTGTTTTATTTTCTTTTTAAATATATCTATATCTTGTTTTATCACTATTAACACTGATATAAAACACAGACAAATAATGTATTTCTGATGAAATGACAATAATACACCACCACACTGGAATCCATACACAAACAACAATACAATTAATTATTATAACATGATAACTTAGGAATCCATAGCAGAGTATGGAAGAGGAAATATGTAAGGCATTTTATGTTAATTGCTTTGTCCTTTTTCTCTGCCCATGAGGTATTCCTTTGTGTTCATTTCCGGCCTTAGTAAAATTATGTAGCATTTTGGCAAAAATATACAGAAAACCAGGGCAGAAGCTGAAGACAGGATAGCGAAAACCTCCATGGCCACCATGTACTTGCCCTTAGTGCTGAGGTAGGCAGGAATAAATGAGAGCCAGACACTAAGGAAGGCGAGCATGCTGAAGGTGATGAATTTTGCCTCATTGAAGCTGTCTGGGAGCTTCCTGGCTAAGAAGGCTACTATAAAACTAACGGAAGCCAGGGACCCAAGATAGCCCAGCATGAACCAGAAATCAATAGGCGATCCCTCGTTGCATTCAATGATTATTGTTCCAGGATGTGTGAGTATATTATATTGTGAGAAAGGAGGGGAGAGACTCAGCCAAGATACACAGATGAAAATTTGAATGAGTGTGCCACAAATGGTGACCACGTATGATAACTGTGGTCCAACCCATCTCCTTAAGTTACTGTTAGGTTTAGTAGCATTAAAGGCAATGACCACCATGATGGTCTTAGCCAAGATGCAGGATATACAAAGAGCAAAAATGATCCCAAAGGCAACCTGTCGCAGAAGACATTTCTCTGGAGTGGGAAATCCAATGAAAGCCAAAGAACAGAGAAAACACAAAGAAAGTGACAAGAGTAAAAGAAAGCTGAGTGAACGGTTGTTGGCCTTCACAATTGGAGTGTTTCTATTATGGACAAAGAGAAACAGCACTGCAGAAGGAATCAGTGAACATAAAATGCAGATGACTGCCAAGATGACTGCGAGAGTGTCTTGATAGGAGAGATACTCTGTCCTCTTTGGAATGCATAAATCCTGTTGGGCATTTGGCCACTGATCCCATGGACACTTTAAGCAATCAGCAGAGTCTGTAAGAAAGAATATAAAAGGCATTAGAAAGATATGTGTTCACCTATTTAATTATTAATGATATGTTGGTCTATTAGGTTTTGTAGAGTCTGGGGCTAGTTGTAGTAATATACTGTACGGTCGCAAACTCTCTGTTTACAACAGACTCCCACTAGGGATTTACCAAACTAACCCTAAGGTACGTAGCTTGGTTCATAACATTCTTTACTGGTTGAAATAATACTAGTTGCAAGTTGCAACCAATTTTTAGCAACCATTATTTAGAATATTAAACACCTATATTAGGTGCCTCATATATTATTGTGCCATAAGTGATGTACTCATTTTTTGAAAGTTCATATCCAGGTATATTGTGCATTCATTTGACGGAGACGTGTGACTTATTTCACCTAGCTACTTCTGATTCCTTCTATGTCTTTGATATATTGTTCTTATATGCCCTCTGAAACTCATTGAAATTGTGCATTTGAGACACTTTACACTAGTGTATTGCTGTCATTTCAACGGTCTTAGGCTGATTTTTCCCTCTCTACATTTGATAGTCTCTGTAGTAACTTAAAGGTAAAGATATGCCTGGAGTTTGCATTGAAATATGTCAGCAAATAACCACAAAGTTAGAACTGTGACAGTGTTTAGATCAGTTTGATTTTAATCTCTTATCCAACATTAATTCTCCTCTAGGGATGCACACTGTTCTCATATAACAAAACTGCAATTAGATGTGATGGAATGGAACAGCCACTGAAAGTCGACAGCTGTTACATTCTGCATAGTTGTGATTCCCCTGTCTTAGATAGAGTTGGAAAAGCCACTGCATTCCATCCCAACAGGATAACCACAGCTAGCTCCACTATCAGAAACCCCTAGCCAGTGTCCCATCCTCTACATAGATGCCAGGTTTTCAGTGAAAGAATAACTCCCTAAATTCATGTGTGCCTTCCAATGCAATTTATTTCTGTCCTCATCCACCTAGTAAGACATGATTGATTTGAACGGGAAATATGTAAAAATGTCTTTGGCACCCTCCTTTATGTCAGAACATTTCCATTTTATTGTCACCAGAAAGCCCCCGTTTTGCATGTTTTTAAAAAAACAGCAAAGACTGCAAACAGGCCAAGAGCTGCACTGCCTTTTTACTGAGAGATTTTAGGTGCATCGGTCGAAGCATTTTTGGCAAGGTATTGGTGAAGGTTTGCTGTCAAGCCAGTAATTGGTGGTAACTTCAATGCCAGAGAAGATTGACTCACCATCGACTATACTGTAAAAGCAGGCCTTGTCTGAAAATACTATAAACATACCTATATTATACCGAATAATGTCTTGGGTGACAGACATAAACTTAACAAGCTGGGCTTTCTAACTGTCTGGCTAGAGAGAATGCTAGCATTATGTAGCCAAAATCATGTACCTTGTTTAGGCAGGCATAATGAGGAGAAATGTTTTCGCTTTTCCTCTCTTTTCCTCTTTGTATGTGTGCCGCATTCTGCAGCACACACATAAAGAAGGATGATCCTTAAAGCAACTATGCTGAGTACAATACAGACACCTTTGTACTATGGTGCAATGGTGCCTTTGTTGGAGCACGGCAGCCAGAAGTGAGCCAAGACAGTGAAAGAGCAGAACTGCACCACTTCAAACTAACCATGGCTCAGTTCTCCTCTCATCTGTTCACACAACAAAGCACTGCAACTTTACTGGCAGCACTGGATTGTGTCAGCTCTTTGTAAATATGCTCCTAAATTCAACATCAGTGATCACAGGCACTAGATGAGAATGTTTTTATTCTTTGCTGTATATGGCTGCCTGACTCTTGCTTCTCAGTGCCATTTAGTGTCCTTCCCACCACATCTGTTCCTCTGTAGTTGTAGCACCATGATGCCTGTGGACATCAGTTTGCCTTCTACAAATAAATATATCAGTACATTTGCAATAAGTGCCTAGTGATAATGAGGCAATCTGCTATTTATAAATGAAGATAGGAAAGGGGAAAGAGATATGTCTTAATAGAAGGGAATATTAGAATGTTTTAAAGTGGAAATTCAGAGGTGGTGATAAGAAGAAATATCCAAAAGGAAATGATGGAGCAGTTCAGTAGGCAGTAAAGATTGTAATGAGAAATCTGAAAGAAGGTAACACTGGGGAGAATGAGGTGATGTGGTCATTTTCAGAAGATGTTGGCAGATCATTTATGGTAACAAGAGGAAATGTTAAAGAAAAAGTATTTCAATGAAAAAAGCACAGAGCCGACTTCTTCCAGACGAATGCGCATGCGCGGGCGCCCGCACATGCTCATTCGTCTTGAAGAAATCGGCGTGACAGCAGGAAGAGGGAGCCCCTGGATGCTGCATGCCAGGTAAGTCATTTTTCATTACTTTTACAGTGTTTAGCATTAATATTAGCCATGTAGAAGAGGGCGGGAGGGAGGCGTCCGGCGCGTAGTGGTGCTACGCGAAGTGTGTGGGTGGGCGTAGCTTCCACCCTACTTCACGGAGCTCGCGTAGCTCCACTACGGACTTTATGCCCACCCCTAGTTTTTGGTCTGGTGCTCTGGGGCCCTTGATGGTTTCTGTCCCTTGTTTCTCTGGGGCGGGCGTGGTTCTTTGTCTTGGCCTTTCAGTGGATGGAGTTGGGGCTCACTTTGGATGTTTACTGGTGGTTGTCCTTTGCCATCCGGGCCAGTTAGTTGTCTGTCTGTTTGGTTTGACATTTTACCCTTCCTTGTTTGGGCTGGTTGGTACGGTGTCCAGTGACACTCATCCCGGTTGTGGCATCTGTAGTAAGTGGTGGCTGGTCATTGCCCGTGTTGCTAGGCTTTTCTATGGTGGCAGGTGAGTTTGCAACAAAATATATGGAAGGTTCCCCTGGTAATAGACACAGGTAGGGGTAGAGTACTGCAAAAAACAGGAAAAAGCCTGTGGTTTGTGGTGAACTCAATAGGGTCAGGAATGCTGACTGGAACTAAGTTATACTAGGGCAAAACTAATTTCGAAAGGTCCTTAAGTAATCACAACATGATATAGTAGTAATGTGAATATCAAGCACCGTCCATTTATATACCTCCACAAGACATTATAATTAATAATCAAAGTATAACAGGTAAACACACAACAGTAAAATTGAAAGGTATGAACACAATTTATTAAAATGCCTCCCTGTCAGGGTTACAATCTAAATAAAATCCAGTAAAATATTCACGAAAGTGAAATAAATCTAAAAAAAGGGTCAAAGTACAAAGGTCGACGCTGCGTTTCCGTGTTCGTTTATATTGTTTACACCTTCTTCAGGACACTTTGACGGTTCAAAATTAATCTAGGAATTGAGAAAACATTTTTTAGATATATATTCATTCAACACATGATCATTCATCTCTATACAGTGTTTACTATCCTAACCGATCTACATTACAACGTATATTGTATTGTATTATACCTGTTATCTAAAAAGGACGTGCTTATGTAAGGACCTCTTATAGCTCTCAAACTTGGCAAATACTAACGAGCTCTATTCTATACACCTTTTGATGGTGAAGTGTGAATCTTTATATTTCAAGGAAAAATTATCTCAATTACAGTGAGAGGGAATACCTGATATTTTTTTAAGTTTCTCTTTTAAACATTAAGAAGACTTCTAAATCAACCGGATATCTGTGAATCATCAGTTCCTTCAATTTGCACTGTGACCTTAATGGGGGAAATTAACAGAATATTTTATGAACCGTATGCTTTGGTCTATGTTTTATTTGTGCAGTTTTGTATGGTTTTTACTCGAAAGTTACCTGTTTTCAATTCAAGGTACAAAGTAAAGAAACAACGGAGGAGCCACCGGACTTCTCTCTCAGTTAGAGTCTATGTGATGCAGTCTTGGGTCCTTTTTTGAATTTAAGATCCCTGCGGATTAAGACATATATATGTAGTAGGACTCCATGCTAAGTCTTCCTTTAAGAAGAACATAAAGGTGTCATTCACTTACCACAGCTATATATCCTTTTTCAAACGCTGTGTTTGTTTGGTTGATAGTGCTTTATCACCTGTTTGGATAAAGCGAGCGTATTTAAGTATCATGCTGGACAGAATGGACTTATTAAGGTTTATAAAAACTTGTGCTATTTACCCAAAGTTTATTGGCAGATATATGGCTTAATGTTAGGGACATGTTATCTTTTCAGGTAATATCAGGTATTCCCTCTCACTGTAATTGAGACAATTTTTCCTTGAAATATAAAGATTCACACTTCACCATCAAAAGGTGTATAGAATAGAGCTCGTTAGTATTTGCCAAGTTTGAGAGCTATAAGAGGTCCTTACATAAGCACGTCCTTTTTAGATAACAGGTATAATACAATACACTATACGTTGTAATGTAGATCGGTTAGGATAGTAAACACTGTATAGAGATGAATGATCATGTGTTGAATGAATATATATATAAAAAATGTTTTCTCAATTCCTAGATTAATTTTGAACCGTCAAAGTGTCCTGAAGAAGGTGTAAACAATATAAACGAACACCCAAACGCAGCGTCGACCTTTGTACTTTGACCCTTTTTTTAGATTTATTTCACTTTCGTGAATATTTTACTGGATTTTAATAAATTGTGTTTATACCTTTCAATTTTACTGTTGTGTGTTTACCTGTTATACTTTGATTATTAATTATAATGTCTTGTGGAGGTATATAAATGGACAGTGCTTGATATTCACATTACTACTATATCATGTTGTGATTACTTAAGGACCTTTCGAAATTAGTTTTGCCCTAGTATAACTTAGTTCCAGTCAGCATTCCTGACCCTATTGAGTTCACCACAAACCACAGGTTTTTTCCTTTTTTGGCAGGTGAGTTTGTCCATCTTCGTTGCTGTTTTCCACCTTCGGTCGACCCCCAGTTTTGTAGTTGGTTGCCTGTTTGGTTTTGGGTTCCCATGGTCTTGTGGCCTTGGGGGTTTTCTCACCCCTCTCGTGGTCAACTCGGTTTTCTGGGCCCTGGTCCTGTTTTGGATCTGGTGATGTCTGCCCCTCGGGGTGTCTTTCCTTGGATGGGGCCATGTGGTTGGACTCTTTCCTGGTGGGGTGTTGTGCTTTGCTGGGTTCTGGCCTCTGACTTTCGCCCTGTTTTTTGCATTTATTGGGGGTTTTGTGCTTCAGGCCACATAGTCAGCTGGTTGGTCATCGGGCAGCCGGTGTTCTGGTTCTTGCCCAGCCCGCCTCAGTCTGGACGCAGTGTTACCATTGTTAAGCAGGGTTCTGGTGGTCGTGTCCCGGTGTTCCCAGCACTCTTTTGTGGGTTCCTCAGTCTTGCCCTGTAGGCCCATGGCTGGTCCTCTGTCTTTGGGACTAGGCCCTGTTGGAAGCCCTTTTCCTCCTTTTTTTGGCTGGTCTGCTATGGTCTCCCCGGTGGTAGTTGGGTTGGTCTGGTTGTTGCCCCTGTTGCTCTTAGTTCTGTTGTGTGGCATTTAGAGCTCCCAGTGAATTTTCCCGATTCATGTCCTTATACATGTACAATTCACATTGCCCTTATATAGGCATAGAAATCAATCCCTTATTTAGGCATAGCCCATGCTACCCAAATACAGGCATGGCTACGTCCACCCATACCAAACGTCACAACGATTTCTTGGAAAACCAGCTTAAGCAGTCAGGGAACTTCCCCTTGCTTGAATATTGATTTATCCAAGAACTCATGTACTTTGCAAAGAACAACTATTCCCTAGGGGTTCTTTCCTGATGTTCATATGCCCGATTTTACTTCAAACTATGGCATTCCTAAACATCTTCAAGTTATAAATATAACTTCACTTGCTATAGCAAACTACGGTGGTTCGGAGCAGTTCGACTATCTACTTGCCTGACGCAGCTCGCTACAGCAAGTGCCGAAGGAAGCCGACTCTCCAGCTGACGCACTGATCAAGAGGCTGCTCTTCTCCTGCCGAGAATCCAGCTTCAGTTTTTCCAAGCTCCCCTTGCGGGGTGTTGGGAAATCGAGTCCCGAGACTGAGATATCAGACCTCCTTCATTCTAAACGAAGGTATGCAGCTGATTAGAACCTTGAGAAACCTTTGGTAGATTTCTTGGAAAATAAAAATAAAACCTATGCTACACAATACTTACTTCTTCCCTCGTACTAGACTTAGGTTGGGTATTTTGGGGTAGGCGTATTTTAGAAGCACCAGTTGAGTATTTTTAGTCAATGTTATTTATGTATGTATTTTTATATGGCTTAGAAATCATGCAATGCTCTTACAGTATTATTTCAAATTTTTGTTTACGCTGTACTCATTATACTTAGCAGTCTGCCTAACAATTGTAGCAGTTCACTTCTCTTGTATGAGAAAGAAGACTGTTCAATAAACCTTTTTATTGAAAATGCCTGTCTCTCTATTTCTCTACAAACTCTGTTGAAACGAAGCATGAACGATTGACTGAGTGAAATGCTTATCTATTGTTTCTGCGACTCTCAGAGATATATTCTTATTCTTGGGAAACAAAGTTGTTATGTTTATGTGGTTGCCCGAAACTAATCCCTTCTTGTTGAATTCGAGAAAGTTTATTGTGACCTCTGAGCTAGCTGGCACTCACTATTAGGTTTAGTATATTCGATAGAGACCAAGTCAACCTAAGTCCACCTAAGTCCTACGTCTAATCTATAGGATATATTATTCCAATGCGCAGAGCCTATTGGGAATATAGGAACTACACTACAGTTCCAGGTAGGGGCATGGGTGCTTTGCTCTTCTCCTGCTTCCCCTCAGCTCTCTTCTGCATTTGGTTGTGCGACCTTTCTTCCGTTGTAAACTTTGGACTGTTCTCAGTAGGCTATGCTGCCGTGTTCCAGGGGCTGCTTGGGGGTGCTGGGGGTGGCAGCTGTCTGGCCCTGTGGGCATCCTTGTGGGTTTTTCATGCCCTGTGGGGCACTCGGCCTGTTCTTGTCCTCCTGGTGCCTGTTGCTCTGCTGGTGTGGTTGCTTCTGCTTTCGTTTCCCTTCTGGGGGCTTGGCCTTTGGGGATGTGCCTCCTTTCCGGCCTTGGTTTTTGTGGAAATGTTTCACTGTTAATTACGGGATGGCTGCGCGGTAGACATACACACTGGCACACAAAAGTGTAGAAAAATGTGTACTGAATGAAGAAAGACGTTCTCACTGAAAGCCAATACGAAAATTCACACGAGCACGAGATACAGCTCGAGGGTGTATGACGCGTAAAGACAATGGTACCAGGAGCAGGTGTGCGCTCTGAAATGAGAATACATGCTGGCACAAGAAGCAGTTCGAGCGTGTTCAGCGAGATGAAGCAACGTCGTGAGGAAAAATAAAGTCCATTGCGAGTGGGGTACATAAAAATCTTCGCTCTTGTAGAAAGAATAACAAAACAGGACAGGAGAGGAAAAATAAAGAACACACTCTGACTGTAAAAGAAATCTCTGGGCCCTCGTCAATACAGAAAACGATACCTGTGAATCGGTTTCCTGCCTGGAACCGGATTCTTTGAATTTCCTCAGCATCCATGACACCTTATCCCAAGCTTGTCGCCAAATGTGGAAAGTTCATCCAAACAGGGACACTGCAGCTTAGAGAAATGTATTTATTTTGAAGAAGCCTAATGCGGTCCAGAGGGTCCAAGGGACAGGCACCAACAGCTCCACAATACAAAATATCACATTCTCAAATAATGACATAGGGCTATATGCATGAACCCATTTTTTTATAGACACAGAATGGGTAAAACCCTTTGATGCATCTGTCCCATAGTGAGAGTTCTAAAAGAACAGAGATAAATAAACATTCTACAACTTAAAGATACACAGCAAATGAGAGAGATAAAGTGGGGACACTACAGTATTTTGGGGGCTTGTGGGGCCAGGGTGCCTTGCTTGTCCTTTTTCTGTGGTAGGTTTCCTCCTTGATACCTGTGGTGGCGTCTCCTTTCCAGGGTCTTGGTTCTTCCAGGCCTTGGCTCTGTCTCTTTTGGCCTATCCCTGGCTTTGCCGGGGTGTCTAGCCACTTTGGATCTTCAAAGATTGGCGGTCTCTGGTGCTTTCTTGGCAGGTGCTCCTCCTTTGTTGTAGGTTCTGGTGTATTCCCAGTGTTTGTTGTCTGCCCTCTGGGTGGCTGCGCTGGAGTGGCTTTGTTGTTGTTCATTCTCTTGGGTTGTCTCCTTCTTGTTCTGGGTGGTGCAGCCTTTTTGTTTGGTTGGGTGTTGCGGTCCGTGTGCTCCTCCCTGTCTTTTCCTCTGGTTGTCCCGTTTGCTTCACTCGGGATGCTGCTTTAGGTATGGGAGGCTGGGTGTTCTTTGGGGGCTTAGAAGGCTGGTTTCCTGGCTTTGGTATGCTTCACAAGTAATGTATGGGATGAGAACTGGGGGACCTGGGTATAATGCACTGTTATTTCCCGGTAATCTTCATTACACTTGGTCCCTTTGTCCTCATCCCATCCGTTATGCCCCTCTGTCCCTCCCCGATGGGTGGCCTTCCTGTTGGTGGATTGGTAGTTCAGGTGGAAAGCTGGGTAAGAACTGGATATGTACTCCCAGTAGGAGGAGCTGGCTTTACGGTCCCAGCATTCCTTTGTTCTTTTTTCTGTCAAGGAGATGGTTATCTATACAAGTAATGGATTGGACGAGGACACAGGACCAGGAGTAATAAAGATTATCAGTAAGTAATAGGGCTTTATCCTTCAGGATTTCAGTGCTTGAAAAATGTGCTCTGTAGTCAGGGGTCAGCAAACAAGTGCATTTATAGTAGAAAATGTATGTATACTAATAATTCCTATCGTGTTAGACCTAAATGATCTCTAATATATGGCCTATGAGCCTTTTCTCTATTTTATGCCCTCTGCTTTTTTAAATATTGCTGTACATGATGTTATAATGCTATGTTTACTTTCATGATTAGCCTGCCTTTTTATGATAGTGGTACATTTGTTTCATTTATATACTGGATATGTATAGTATATTTATTAGTGGAATATATTAATGCGTACTGAAAACTATAAAAGACAAAGGTACTAATCTTGGTAATTGCACTTATATCACACAAACATGTCATGAGAGCCCGGGCACCTTTTCTCACCCTTTTTTTACCATGTGAGAAACTCTACATCTCTTCAAGACAAAGCCCTGTGTGATACACAGGCCGTGTAAGCGTGGGTGGTTCTCAACCTTGGTGCAGGTGTAGAAGACCTATAATATACTTCTCTGATTTTAGCATTGAGGAGCTAGGACATGTAGGAAGCGCAAGTAAACATCTGTAAAGTTTATCTTTCATAGTATATTAATGTTTTTTTTTTCTGTTTGCTAATACCAACATAATTGTAAATCTTTTTAAACAAATTTTGTTCAATGCTGCTGTACAAAAAGTTCTATACTATTCAAACCTATGTCCCGTGTGTGTGTGGTCGCCTGGGGACCTCATAACAAATCTGATGATTTTTTTGACAGGACTGATTGTGTGTCCCTAAATGGACTCTTCTTCTGGTGTAGGCAGATGGAGGATGTTGTGGGACTGGAAGGTGTATACCTTCTTATACTCGAAATCAAGAAGATCTACTATGAGGCGGAAAAAATAATCTTGGCATGTTCTGCAAAACTTTTCAGTCAATACCCAAATTGTGCACAAACTGTCCATGTGGCCACTGTTGTCAAACAATTCAACCAATCTTCACTACACTCAGATTTGTCGTAGAGCCCAGGAAATGTAATGGAGACTTAAGTATTTTTTTACCTGGCTTTAGAGCATGTTAGTACATTTTTGAGTGGTAGGAGTAGTAGAAAATATGAAGGTACTCCCAGGTACATCTAACAATGTTAACTAGTAATGCTGCACTCCTGATTATAGGCATGGCCATGAGCCCAATGACATTATTTGTTCCTAGTAAAGTAAGGACTGCTCCGTGCACCCCAGGAAGGAAAAATGCAGCTAATTACATTTAAAATATTAACTTTTTAGTCAAATGAACTAGTCATTGGATATTTATTCGTACTGCAGATTCTAGTAGTAACCTAGAAAGAGATTTTTTTATTACAGAAAGGTAGAACTCATGCAACAACATTGTTTTTTTGCTACAAAAAGTAATTTAGTCTGTTAGCATGGATGCTTCAACGAAATATCCTTCTTGGCTGAAACCTATTGCTTTTAATCACTTGTGCAGAGAATTAAAGCTGTGTCCCTTTTACTTTCTCTTTGCACACCTACCTTTCATTCAATCAAATGTTACAAAAACTATAAGCATTGCTTAGATTCGGGGCAGCTGGGCATGTTCCTGGAGCATCTGGTTGATGTCAATTTTTGGGTCATGAAAGAAGAGTGCACAAAGCTGTTGATCCACTTACCAGTTTGGTTGGAGATCTCACCCAGAGGGCACTGGACACACATGAAGCAGCAGAGAGGCTCTCCTTCTATCTCAGCTTTCCTAAACCCAGGAGAGCAGCTCTTAGTGCACACCGAGGACGGAATCTGCAATGTATGAATAAACACAATCCTACAAGAGAGTACTAAGAAGAAATATTGGGCAAATGTAAACAATCTATCATGAAATCCTGATTGATGCAGATTGTCAGACTCCCAAGTCCTTCATTCTATCCTTTGCATGCTAAATGCATGCAGAATTTGAAGGAAAAGCACATTTTTCCAATGCACAAATTACAAAGCATTGTGGCGTACCTTAACTGAGCTGCATGTGAGCATTTACATTGAACTAGTTGAGTGAGAGCATGTACAAAATCTGTGCTTACGCTTTCATCGAGGATGTGATGGGAACATGCATAGAATCATCCCTGACACTCAAATGGATGTGCCTCAATGGGAGCCTATTCTGGGCTTTTCTACAGCAGCAGCTGTTGGAACGTGGCATTAGGGAAGACACAGTGGCTCAGATTTATGAAGGCTTTGTGTCGATTATGCCTTACTTTCATAATGCAGACCCTAAACAAACCCAAATGGGATTTACAATCCAATGCAAATCAAGATTTGTGTTGGATTGCAGCCCAAAGAGAGGCAATGCATCACAAGAGACTGCCTTGCATTACTTGGTGTTTAGGGGGCATTCTATGGGTTGCGCTAAGCGTTCTGATGCAACCACGCATGGGGTTTGTCACAAATGGCAACCTACAAAAAATGGTAGACTGAGATTTGCATGAAATCCTGTGTCTGCCTGAGGCAGGTATAACAGGGAATTTTTATTTAATTTCTCCTCGTTTTTGGCATGCATTCTGCATTGTACAGCACACAGACCAGAGGAAAATGCTTTAAAGCGTAGTTTTTGTGTACATAACCCCTTTGCTGCACAGAAACTATGCTGACCACAATGCATTCACCCTTGCACTCTGGCACAAGGGTGCCAGCATTGGCACATTAATGCCAAACATGCCGCAGCACAGGGAGCGAGAAGAATTACTTCACTTCTAATAGTTATGGGGCAGTTCGTCAGTCTCCCATGCATGCCCTTAGCACAGCAACTTTACTTGGGGCACTGCGATGCATGAGCTCCTAGTAAATCTGCCCATTGCATGTAATACTCAAACATTATCTTCTGTTCTCGCCAACCTCCTTCTCCAAAGCACATGCAGCTGCTGCTTAAGCCTTTTAATGCTCGTTGTAAAGTAGTTAGTACTTGAGATGTGGTGGAGGAACCGTGTGCAAATTTGTCATTGGTTCCAATGAATACATCATGCATGCCTGGTACTCTAATATGTGCTATGGGCCACTCTGCACAATACTTGCTCTGCTCGCCCCCCTCCTACAATGCTAGGCTTTCGTTATGAGTGGCCTGGTTAAGTGTGGCAATTCCTGTTACTGCACATGTATCACAATTAAGGCCCAGACTTATCATTATTTGAAGTAGCAAGACAATTTACTGTGCTACGCGGCATCAAATGGAGAGAGCAGCAATGCAAAGCATATATCAGCATGTAGCACATTCCTTTTCCCTCACTGCACTGGCACTTTATGTGCTGCCTAGCGACAACACAGGCACTGTTCCACCATGGTTGGGTTCCTGCAGTGCAGGCAGGATTGTTTTAAGCAAGAAGGGGGCCCTTCCTACAAAAACACGCTCCTTGGATGCTCTCTCCTCTCCTTACAGAATGAACATGATATTTCTTGTCGTTGCTCCTCTATCGGAAGGCATATCATTTTGGTTTACCAGTCTTGTAAATCTAGGAATGCTCATAAAAACATGGGTGGATACATGTGAACACCCAGGCTCCACCCATGTGACTGCTTCCAAGCGTAGAGTAACTAAAGGCAACGACTTGCGCGCCCTTGTATTACTCCAGATTTGCCAAGCAACTCAGGGTCATGCAAGGTGGCCTTGAACGGCTTAGTACATCTATCTTAAGGATTGCGTTGCTCATGTTACACCCAGCGTGGCACAAGGAAAACATGATCCCTTGATAAATCTGGGTCTGTGTGTTTTGTGGTAAAACTGGCTGAACTTATTGGGTAAAATTACCATTATTTATCAGAACATGCAGAGTTTTGAGTGATTAGCACCAAAATCCATGCTATTTACCAAAAACTCATAAATGGGTGGTATTGATCGCACCCAATAAATTCCAACTGAGCAGAGTCCGATTTTATCAGGTGCACAAAAACTGGTACCGGGCTACTCCTACTACTGAGGGCCTTAAGGCTCAATTTTTGGACGTAAAACGTGCTTTTGTTCCATGACTATTCGCACCTGGCAGTTTCGCACACTGCATATCAGAGGTGAATGACTAGCCAGATGAGAATCAGAGCTGATAAACATACATTGATAAGCTTAAAATATTTTATAAGTGGATACAATGTTAGGCAGTCAAATGCACTTTTTAAAAACGTTTGCTCACACAAACCTAGACCATGTGAATTAATGCTTGTATGTGAATATTTTTAGAACGTTGTCATTGTTGACATTTCGTAGGAATATTCTTTAAAGTTTTGAGGAATTGGAAAAGTATGTACATCCACTTACAAAGTAGTCTTCTAGATGTATTATTTGTTTTACAATGATGCCCAAATTTACATAATTATTTCACTCTTTTTGAGGTACACAAATACTTTGAATTTTCTTTCTTAATAAATATTCAAATAGTAATACGAGTAATAACATAAATAACAAGAATAAGAATTGTTTTGTTATTGCTACTACTGCTACTGCCATAACTACTCCTACTACCAAGAGTATAATTAATAAGGTAACTGCTGAGTGATCTGATAAATGCACTCCAACATGTAAAATCTGTTTCGCTCTATCTATCAGATTTGAGTCTGATATATAATGCGAAACAGATTTTACATGTTGGTGTGCATTTATCAGATCACTCAGCAGTTACTTTGGTGGTAAAGACAGGGGCCTGCGATTTGGGTTCAGTCTGGAGGTTGGACCGTACAGTGTTGTACGATTGTGAGGTGATAGAGAGTCTAAGGCAGGAAGTGGATGGATTTGTAGAACAAAATGTGGGGTCAGCAAAAATTGATATTGTCTGGGAGGCATGCAAAGCTTTTCTTCGGGGGAGGTTGGGTGCTCTGAGTGCAAGCCAAAGAAGAGCGTACTGTAACAGAGTAGAGCTCTTGGAAAAGGAAGTCTGTCAAAAGGAGGAAGAGATAGTAGAAGCAGGTAGCACCGAGGTTAAGGAAAAGACTGTTCAAGACCTGGATGAACTGAAAGGAGAAATGGTTACGGTGGTTACTAATAGGGTTAAGGAAAAATATGAGGCCAGCCAATTGGCGCATTTTTAATATGGTGAAGGCACAAGTAAATTATTAGCATGGAAAGCAAGGAGAGACAGGGTTCGAAACATGATCAAAGAAGTGAAAGATGGCGAGCCAGGAGGATTTGTTACGGACACGAAAGATATTGCTGATGCCTTTCACAGGCATTTTGAAGAGGTGTACAGGGAGGATCTTGTTCCAGATAAACAAGAAATAGACAAGTGGGTGAAGGTTCTGAATCCACTGACAGAAGAGCTTCAGGAAATATTAAACCAAGAGATAATGCAGGGAGAAGTTGAGGAGGTTATCAAGAAGGTTAAGAGAGGGAAGGCACCGGTATACAAGGTTTTGGTTGGGAGTGTGGCACCCTTATTAACGAAACTCTTTAATGACGTCTTTTTGGGAAATGCGGCCCTCCCTGCATCATGGAATGAGGCAAATATTATAGTTATTCCCAAACCTGGGAAATCACCGAAATACATGTACTCGTATAGGCCGATTTCGCTTTTAAATAGCGATTACAAGCTTTTTGCGAAGATCATGGCAGTTAGGCAGGGCAGAGTCGTCCCACATCTTATACACGAAGATCAGAAGGGGTTTATTAAAGGCAGGTATTTAAAGGAGTTAACTTTTTCCCTTATATGCAGTATAGATGTGGCTGTTACACACAATCTCCCCTTGGCGGTAGTTGCTTTGGAAGCCGCCAAGGCGTTTAATCGTGTCAATTGGGTGTATTTGAAGGCCCAAATAACACATTTACAGATGGGGGCTAATTTTGGCACGGTCTTGGCACGGCTATATCAGTCACCTACCTCGAGGGTATTAGTAAACGAGACATTAACCCCGCCAATAAAAGTAATGAGGGGTACAAGGCAGGTATGTCCCTTATCTCCTCTCTTGTTTGATCTCTATATAGAACCATTAGCTTGTAGAATTAGAGAGGCAGATTTGATTCCCCCTTTTAAGTTTCAGGGATGGGCCAGAAAGATCGGGTTAAAGGCAGACGATATAGTTATTTTAACCCCTAAACTCCATCAATCGCTGGGCTGCATAGATACCATAACGAAGAAATTCGGGGAGGTCTCTGGATATCGAATAAATACTGACAAAACCGAGGTCATGTCTTGGAATTTAAAAACAGATGATATAGCATTGCAAAACAGAGATAAGATACTTAGTGGTGCCAATAACACAAGATATAAAGGAACTCACCAAAGTTAACTTTGCTAAAGTCAGGAAGGAAATCTCTCTGGCTATGAGAGGTTGGACACATCTGCCGCTAACATTATATGGCTGAGTCAATTTGGTGAAAATGATGGTTTTACCCAAGATAACTTTTCTATTTCACCCCTTGCCTCTTATGTTCGAGAAGGATGGGCTCACAAAGCTGCAAAGTGAGATTGGGTCATTTATCTGGGCATCTAAGGGATCGCGCCTATCTTGGAAAAAGATCAGGAGAAAACTTTTGAAAGGAGGCCTGGCAGCTCCAGACCTCCAGATTTATTCTTGGGCTTTTTTGTTGAAGAACTGCAGAATGCTTCTGGGCACTCCAGGGAGTTCAGTCATTGGTAAATTACTGTCAACACTGCTTAGAACGGAGAAGATCAAGCAGAATGGATTTATGTACAAATTTGCTGACCCAAAATACTTTAAAAAAATAAGATTAAAGATGCTGAAATATCTAGCGTTGGTCTGGTATAGAATTAGGAGGGCAACAAAAACACCATATTTTAGCGCAATGGCACCGATTTGGGATACACCAGGAGCTCCGAGCTGGTCCGAGGACGCGTTGGCAAGGTCACTAAAACTAGAGGGACCTCAGAGATGGGGGGATTTGGTTATAGAAGTTAGCTTATCACCGTGGAGATATTGTGAACTCAAGTGGGGACACAATTTTTCTAAGTTTAAATATCTCCAGATACAAAGCTGGGCCGCCGGGAAAGAAAATTTAATTGGGCAATATAATGTTTTTGAAGAGAAGCTGGCTTTGGAGACCCCGATTAAAAAAGAAGTGGCGATGTGGTACTGGTCAATAGTGGAAATGGAGGACGGACCTTTTACATTGCCGGAGACCCTGTGGGGAGAGTGCTTGCCGAGGATCGCGACAGAGGACCAATGGCAGGTAACTATGTTGATTCTTTACAAGGTGGTTAAACCGGCGAATTTAAGGAGAAACCACTTGTTCACTCTCCACAGGGCGTATTGGTCTCCCAAAAAACTGGCAAAATTCAAAACTGGCGGAAAAGTGAGGTGTTCCAAATGCAGCAGCCCGAACGAAGATGACCTGCACCTGTTCGTCACATGCCAGGCGATAGAGGACTTCTGGAAAGCAGTGAGTAAATGATTGTCAACCGTACTGGGCCAACATCTTGAGGTAAGCCCCGAACTTGTTATGACAGGAAGAACTGATTTACAAGGTAAGGGCTTCAACGACAAAGCAAAACTAGTGTTTTACGCTATATTGGTGGCCCGGAGGGAAATTTGCAGGATGTGGGTATCTGCAGACCCTCCGTCAGACTTGAAATGGTTAAGAGCTATGAGAGCTATAGCAAAGCTAGATATGGCCGGTCGGAATAGGAAGAGATACAGATTTTGGACTCCATTCTTACAATGCTATGGGTGATGGTGAGGGGGGCAAAAGTAAAGGTGCAAATAAGTCCTATGATTAAGCCTCTCCAAAATCTCGGCGGAAACTTGCTTCAAGGAGGAATGGTGAGGGTGACGCACCTCCTTCTAATAGCAATATTTCTACCAGATGAGATGAAATTGCCCTAGGGTGGAATCGAGACAGAAAGGGGTGAGGAGAGGCGAATGAGGACAAAAAAGAAAAAAAAAAAAGAGTATGATTGATAATAATTAAGATAATGAAGATAACACATGTATTCTGATACTAACATTGATTATAACATATATATAATGAATAATACTAACAAGAAAATTGTAACACTACCAACTCCAATGTTAAACATCTAAATTACCTACTAAAAACATTTTTAACTTGTCTATCATTGATGAGACACTGAACTCAATGGGCGTGGGAATGAACAGTGGACATTCCCACTGAAGCACTTGATTAAAAAAGGTGGCAGTTTGCCAACATTTGTTAAAACTACAGTGCCAATCGACTATTAAGGTATTATTCAAAATACACGGCCTCTACTTATATAATTTGCAATGTCTTATTTACTTCAGTTTGGGCCTGGATGATGGGATACTCCATCACAAACGTGACGGATATCCTGTCCGCAATATTATAAATGCATTATATCCTATGTTTGTGATGGAGTAACCCGTCCACTGAACTCTAAATCAGGTCCTTAATGTCCAGCAGAAATCAAATTGCATAGAAAATTGCTCCCACTGCTTGGCAGTCACCTGTGCATTGCCTGCTTCCATTCACAAATGATGCATTGATGTAATTCTGCTTCTTGACCCTGCAGCTGACAGACCACATCAATACTATGGGGCAGATTCCGATCTCGGTCGGAAGGGCTCAGAATCGGGCTCGGGATTAGCGGGTTGGATTCGTAGGTTGAATTTCCGTCCAGGTCGTACACGGGTCCGGACGACGAAGTACGATGCGAACAAGCGTGAAATCTCCGGCCAAATCGTTTCCAAGTCTGAACCGCTCCGTACGTCTTGGCCGCAAGCTAACCGCGGCGTGCAATGGAGGCGAATTTGGATCAAGCCAGTACGATGCGTGATTCAGGCAGCCGGATCGAGTCGGAGCTTCCGGCTCACAATAGCTCCCGGAGCTGGACTTTGAGGGCCCACATCGGACCCCTTGTTACCCGCAACCTTACGGCTCAGACACAGGGGTAGACCCATGGGTCTACCCAACACAGGCATGTACGGTGCAGATGGCACTGATGCGTACACACTGTAGGGGGGGTGCACTTGTCCGGAACGCACCAATTCAGTCAATGGGAGCCTATGTACGTGTTGTACGACCGGCTTCAATGGGAGTCCGACCGAAATGAGTCCAACCGCATACGGCCGCATCGTACTCGCCCGGTTGGACTGCAGGAGTCTGGATCAGTCAGAAAACACCCCGGATCCGGCTCGGTCGGAGTGATTTCCGACCCTGATCGGAATCGGCCCCTATGTGGAGGATTTCTTGTTTGATCTAGTATAAGTGCACTTTAGCCTTTGGCACTTGTAATAGAACAGAATGGATATGTGTCATGGTTTGACGGAATATTCCCTCAACCAAACTCTAAATAAAGACCTAAATTAAATTACCAAATTGCAGCCTCTTCCTGTGTATGACTCTTACCTGAGTGACCCCTGATGCCCACAAGATAGCACTGGAATTGATGCTGAGAGTCTGTCCCTCAGAAGCACTGGAGTCATATTGGCCTACTCTCACATGCCTGAGAGTGCCATCTGCATTTTGTTGAAAATTGATGATGTCATATTGAGCAGGAACTTCCCCAAACTGGTTGAAGGACACCTCAGAACCACCTTTGTTCTTAAAGTGAACGTTCTTCACAAAGTGAAGGAGCTGTAGAGAATGAAGCACAGGATATTTGATGAAACGCTTGCAGTAGCCATTCAATCTATTGTTTCCTCACCTATTCTTTTTTACACTTTAGTACTTTAGGCATGCAAAAATTGACAGAACTACCTACAGTGCACATGATTTAACTGCCCACAGACAGATTTAGGTTGTTTGAGTAGTGTAATGTACAGCTGTGCCACATTCCACACTAGGCACTTTAACGTACTTCTACTATTCTAATGCAACTCTAGGGACAGGTCTATCAACAGATGTCAAAGCTCCACTACAATAGCTGATGTTAGTCTACTTCCCCTCCCTCTAATCATTTGGGAAGGTTTTTAGGGGCCATTTGTGATCATGAACCTTACATGTCTGCTTGGATAAAACTGGTGTGTATTGGGAATAAAATGAGGTTTCAACTATTTGGAATAGGAAGGAATGTCATCTGTTGCTTTGTCGCAAATCAAAACATTGTCTAGTTTATTTTCGATTGATTTTGATGAGAAGAAAGTAATTGCTGATGTGACCTGTGTAAGGGAGTATAATCGGTTAAGAGTTCAATATGCTCCCCATTTACAACAGAATCTTGTGCATCAACAAGTGATACTGTCTCCAAAGTGGAAAATATCAAAGCAGTCTATCAGAGCTGAACAGAAAGATGAACGAAAAGAAAAACAATTCTAGGGATTGGGCATTTGTGAGGTGTATGACACTCATATAACTATTGCATATTGTGTTTAGATTAACACAATTTAAGGTCTGGGGTGCTCTCAAATTAGAAAGATACACCCCACTCCCTGAATTTTCAGTTCTACTACTATCAATAGTTATACCTTTGGGGCACACATGATTAATATCATCATATACATTTCAATAAATTATATTTTAATAAACACAGAAATATTCTTGTATTGACTTTTGTGTTTATTTTCTTGCCTTTTCTTCTTGCTAAAGAGATGCCTTTAAGCTAACATGCGTTTTGGTGTCTAAGAAAAGTATCACTATGATATCATTGAGCCTAAAAACAATACAATTAACCAAAATTGTAATACATAATCAGTAATTAATTTCAATAATATTCAACTTAGCGTGTATTAAGGTTATCAGCACATGAGATGAAGACCCATACGCAGCAATTTCTCACTTGTGCATACAAATTTCAGCTTCCTAGCATAAAATCACATGTAAATCGTGTTGTGGGGAAACCTAAATTGTGCCTTCCCCATTACTGTACTATTATGTCTCAAACTAATTAACCATCTATTGTGACAATTGTGTATATCACATTAATCAAAGCACCTTCTGTTGCATTCATGCAAACATAATCCTTTTATCCGAGTGTTGTGAATTGCAAGGAGCGCGGCTGGTGTAATAAAAAGTGCTACAGCATCAACTATAATGGTGAATTAAAAGTACCTATGGATTTTGGGTACTGTTGTCTTTCATCCTATATTAGGGGAGAGAATAAAAAATTGACCATTGGAAACCAGTCAATATTTCAGGTCATTATAATAGCATCAACTAGAGATGAATTGGAAGAGTTTTTATTTATATCTAACAAGCATTGTTCTCAGCACATTATTCAAAGCCGGGATAATCAATTAATATGCTAGTAGATGGCACTGTTGTTTTATGATGAGAGCTTCCTCCACAATGAAAATGAACTACTGTGGTGTATGTTTGAGCATTTTTCTTGTATAAGTAAAATTAAGGGAAATTGCTAGCTTAACAGTTCAGGCCAGTGAAATACGCAAGTAAACTTGCCAGAGTATGAACATGTATGAAAGACAATCTCACTCACCTAATATTTTTAGCTAAGGGGTTCATAGAGTATGTTTAAAATCCACAAAATCAATAAAGATAATGACCCCCTGAGTATTTTGACAAATCTTTGGAAGTGTAGTTCCTACGGGGATAAATAAACCAATATCTTCAGGTGTCAGGTAAGAAAGCCTATGCCTCCACCCATTTTTTTAGATTTACTACATTAGCAGTAACTCATCTTATCCGGGAAATCTTCTATTTACCGTCTGGACAGATCGGCTCTAGACTTCATGCTGGTACTGGCCAGGTTTGCCAGATGTTCAGCCCTGTCCAAGCCCAAACACGCTCAAGAATAAGCCCAAATTCAGCCCAACACAGACCAGTGTCAGCTCAAAAAACTGCCCAAAGTCGAACTCTCAAATTTGGCAAAATTAGTCTTCAGTAAACATTTTAACGATGAATCTAAATTCTATTCAATATAAAGATAGTGGGAGGTGGTTAGCTGAGTTTAGTGCCAGCTCTGAAGAAAACGCAGGAATGTGCCACACCATTGTTGATACATCGCTTCCCTGTGTTTTCAGAATGGCGGAGCATGGCAATTAGCAATATTTGCCTAACGCCACGCTTCGCCATTCCCTTGTAAATATGCCCCTTAGTTTGGTGTGTGTAATTAACTGTGGGAAATGAACTTTTTTACTTACGCATTACATTGAAAATACGGAAGTAATGCAATAAGGCAATAATTCTGACTCAGCCACGTGGCGGAGTACCAAGCAGATGCATTGAACACAAAGAGCATATCATACTGAACGATTCAGTGGTGGTCCCATCCACCTAGGAACACCCCAAGCAAAGTTTTGGGCAAAAATACGATGCCAACCAAAGGCCCAGCAAAGCATTATGGGGCAAGAGTGTAGTGAATATTATAGTATTAGCTCTCAGCTGAGCCAGGACATCCTGCCCATTGAGGAATGTTTTGATAGTCCTAGGAGGATGGGACCACCACCGAATTGTTCAGCATGATGTGCTCTTGGTGTTCAGGGCATCTGCTTGGTTCTCTACTTAGGTTAAGGAGGACCCCAAAATCATCACCTCTTATACTGCCTGCTTTATTTTCATTTTCACTTTTGTGAGATAACTATATGCATTTTAGCATGTAAAGATAGAGTTATTTGTTGTTTCATTAAAAGTACTGTTGTTTATATTTTCATTTCCACTTTTGTGAGATGACTATTTCTTTATTTATTTATTTTTATTGTTTTCTATAGCGCGAACATGACCCTGCACAGGGTATCAGAGCGCTTTACAGTAGAATATAAAACATCATTTTTACATATTACTAGCCAGTGGTGAATGAGATATAAGCAATTCCGTAATGGCAGCACCATTAAAAGTTCACAGAAAGATAACCCATCCGAAAGTTCACAGAGTCTTTAGAACTTAACTGAGATAAAAACTAGTATAACATTCCAAACTTAGTACCATGGCTGCTTGTGTGAAAATTCTGCCCACCCTGTATAATGAAATACTTGAAGTACAGTTGTAAGGATTAAGGGAGAAATTTCCTCATATAAAAAGATTTGGCTTCCTTTTTAAATTTTGCGATGGTTGGAATTCTTCTCAAGTTCGGGGGGAGGGCGTTCCAAATTCTCGGTGCAGCCCCTGAGAATGCTCGGTCATACGTTCTTTTCTTACAGAAGCGCACCGGTTTCAATAGTAGTTCCGCATTGCTCCTAGAGGAACGTGACCCTCCCGACAGCGTAAGTTTCTTGGCGAGGTATACCTGAGATTTGTTATGTATTGCTTTGTGGGTGATGCATGCCAGCTTGAACTGGATACATGCTTCAAACGGTAGCCAGTTGAGAGCTTTCAAGTGTGGAGAGATATGGTCAACTTTTCTGGATCCCGCTACGAGTCTTGTGGCTGCATTAAGACATGCTTTCAATGGTGCTGTTGAGATTTTTGGCAGCCCAGCTAGGGTTGTGCAACCGTATTCAATCCTTGAGATGACCATTGCCTGAACTGCTGTTTTGAGGTCTGCTTTGTTTAGGAAAGGTTTTAGTTTTCGTAAGTAGCTTAAGTGGAACCTGGCGTTTTTTGCCATTGTGTTTTTATGTGCAGACATATTAAGGTTTTTGCCCAGAGTTATACCCAGAGATTTAGTTGATTCAACAATCTTTGAAGTGCACTTTAGTGCAGTGATGAGGTTGGACCATTCAGCAATCAATGTTTTGCTTTTTTTTTGAGTAATCAGGAGGAATTCAGTTTTTTTAGGATTTAGTTTTAGGTGGTTCTTGGTTAGCCATAGAAGTGTTCTTGTTAGAGCAAGATTCATTGTCTTTAAATCATCAGTCGACGCCACCTTAATGTACAGCTGAGTGTCATCAGCATACATATGATAAGCAATGTTGGCTTTTTGGAGTATTTCCGTAAGAGGTTCTACGTATAGATTGAAGAGTGATGGAGATAGCGTGGATCCTTGAGGCACTCCTATAGTATTGTCAGTTGCGTTTGAGAGGGTTTGGTTGACCATTACTTTTTGCGATCTATTCTCCAGAAAGGAGCTGAGCCAGGATAGCACTGTACCCTCCAATCCCATCCTGTTCTTCAGTCGATCAAGTATATAGGCATGGTTCACCGTGTCAAAAGCTGACGACAGGTCCAATAAGATTAGGAGGCATGTTTCATTCTGGTCCAGGGCCAGTAAAGCGTCATCTACTATGTGCAGAATCGCAGTTTCTGTACTGTGATTTGGGCGGAACCCGGATTGGCAGTCGTTTAGGAGCTTGAATTCCGAGATGTGTAGGCTCAATTGATGTTGGACACATTTTTCCAGAATTTTAGCCAACATTGGAATATTGGTTACCGGTCTAAAGTTGTTCGCATCTAAGGGGTTCTCAGTCAGTTTTTTTAGGAGAGGGATGACTTGTCCTGCTTTTAAGCATGCCGGTATTTGACCTTGAGATAATGAGGCATTGATGATCCTAGACCAGGCCGGGATTAGCAGGTGATTTATTGAGGACCAGCATTTCGCCGGAAGGGGATCGTTGTAATGGTTGTTAGGTTTCGATGTCGCCATGATCTTTGAAATGTCTAATTCGCTGACCTGTATAAGATCTGACCATCTGGCATTATTTTTAGGATCTGCTGCATTTAGTTCATCTGTCACCTTATATGCATATGCATTTGTTAATTTATTGAAGATATGGGAGATTTCTGTTTTATTAATTGGGATGAGATGAGGGGAGTTTTACGAACACGGACTCCATGTGAAAACGCCGGAGTAAGCTACTGCACCCACAACCCTATGATACAATAATTGTACCTTTACATGCTAAAAAACATATAACCAATTCACACAAGTGAGCTTTGAAAAATATCAGGCAATGACTGAGGTGATGATTTTTGCGTCCCCCCTAACCTAGGGGGAGACCAAGCAGATGCCTTGAACGCAAAGACCATATCATGCTCAATAATTGTGGTGGTCCCATCCTCCTAAGACCATCTCGAGCAAAGTTATGGGCAAAAATACAATACCAACCAAAGGCCCAGAAAAGCATTATGGGGCGAGAATCTAGAGTACATTGAATATTATAGTATTTGCTCTCAGCTGAGTCTGGAGAGTCTGCCCCTTGAGGAATGTTTTGATATTGGATACTATAATATTCACTGCACTCTAGAATCTCGTACCATAATGCTTTGCAGGGCCTTTGGTTGGGATTGTATATTTGCCCATAACTGACTGTGCTTGGGTGGTCCTAGGAGGATGGGACCACCACTGATTCATTCAGCATGATGTGCTCTTTGTGTTCAAGGCATCTGCTTGGTTCTCTCCCTAGGTTAGGGAGGATCCCAAAATCATTACCTCTCTCACTGCTTGCTGTATTTCCATTTCCACTTTTGTGAGATGACTATATTATCAAAGGTATGTGAGGTTTCTGTTTTATTAATTGGCCTGAGATGGAATGGAGTTGCGGAACGGAGTTCACAGAGTATTTGTTCAACTCTACAGAATTCTGTGTAGTGGTACTCTGCCAACTACGCCCACCCTTAGTGCAAATCCTGTATTGCCGATTTCTGGTGAGTTGCACTACTCTTGCTGAAGCAAGGCCAATGAAGCTACCAATGGGTGAGGCAGACTGGCCTCAAGGGTCCTGTGACCTCAGTGACAGAGTCACTGCTGCTTTAGGGAGTGCTGCGTCGCAGGCCTGCCTGCAAGACTGGAGGTGCACTTCAGTATGGATTGTGGTGGATAGGCCTTCACGGTGCTAATACACCAGGGCTTCTAAAGGTCTAGCTAGGGATTCTAAGGTCTAGCATGGAAATGTGCTGCCTCAGGAGAGTGGTCTGGTGGACTGTTCATGAAGGCTGAACCTGGTTCCCCTGTTCCAAATTCGGCAGTTCTGGCCATAGTGCCACATCCTTTCCCCCCACTGAGCACCATACTGTCCCACTGAGAGAAACTTGTGCTGCCTTCAGCTGCAACCCAATTGTGTCTGCTATAAACACCTGGATGCGACTCAATTCAAATTATACACAAGAGTAATATGCAGTCTGAAAAAAAAAGTAATAACGCCCTGGAAAAAGCAAGCCCTCATAGGGAATGCAAGATTACGTAAAGCATGTGAAATGTAAGCAGACCAACATGGTTACCCTAATACTTTTAAACTTATTATTCAGAAATCAATGCCTGAACCGTTAAGCACATGACTACAGGGCCCAGAAGGGCTCCATTTATATGTCCATTGCTTATATTCTGACAAAACGTAGCAGTATGGTTTAAAAAGACAACATCCCTGAACACAGAGCCACAGTACACATTTTATAAACTTAAATAGGTAAAAGAGCTTATAAGGATCATATTAAATGTTTCCACTCCAGTCATCAACCAGGAATTGCAGGTCCAAAAAAAATGGTGCACTTCCCTACCTGGGGTAAACAATGCTGTTCAAAGAAAGACCAGAAACCGAAAGTAGAGCTTCACTGGCAAACTCTATGAAGTGGCGCTAATGTGTTTGAATGTGAATAAAGCCAATTTCGCCACTTTGCAACTACTCTGTCTTGCTTTATTTTCTGATTTATCTTTCTTATTTTGAACCAGTTTTTTTTCTCTGTCCCAAGGCTGCACTTTGGAACATAAACATGTAAGAAAAAGAGGACATTTCCAGCAAAAGAGTTTCTTTCTTTTTTTAATCCATTTCACAGTGGAACAAATGAAGGAAAGGAGAGGAAACGGACGATTATTGAAGCACGGTTTTCAGCAGGTGAGGAGCAGGGAGAGAGACAGAAAGAGAGGGCATAGGAGGAAAAACTGCACATGATTGATTTGTTATGAATCACACAGAGCCCACTGACTTGCCAATTTGAGACCACAGAGGGGAAAAGCTTCTAACCAATTAAGATGCCTTGCAACATTATCCAATAGGTAATTCTGAGAGCAAATAGGTCCCTGATACAAAACAATGGCCACTACCTACTATGGGGCAGATTTATGAGGCCGTTGCGCCTCTTTGCGCCGCAATTGCGTCACTTTATGTGACGCAACTGCGGTGCAAACAATGCCCCCTATTTACAACGTGACGCATCTAGGAGATGCGTCACGTTGTGAAGCACTGCGCCATAAGGAGGCGTTCCTGCGCAGGGGGGGGCGTTCCTGCGCAGGAACGCCTCCTGAAAGTGGCTGAGTAAAATCTATGAGATTTCACTCAGTCACTTTCAGGGCAATGCTGCGTCAAAACCCTGCGCCTGCTTGAAGCAGGCGTAGGTCTTGACGCAGCATTGTGCACATGGTGTACCCCCGAGCCTTGCTGGAGCTGCGTCGAGCTTGCGACGCAACTCCAGCAATGCGCCACATTTCCGGCACAGATGCGTCACGCATCTATGCCGTTTTTGCACCATGGTGCGCCGCATTATAAATGCGGCGCACCATGGGTGGCGGAGCTGTGGCGCACTGTGGCGCACGTTAACTGGCGCATCCCTGGGGATGCGCCAGTTAACATAAATCTGCCCCTCAGTGCTCAAGGACTAAAAAAAGGAGAACTATATAAGAGGAAAATAAAGAAAAGAATGACAAGAGCTAATCATTGGCAAAGCAAACAGGTCCGCATTCCATGCCGTGTCCTGAATACAGTATTTAAAAAAGGTCTGCTGTAGTGGGATAAGGAGCAAACCAACATCCAAAGAAACTATTCATACACCAGCTTTGACTGCAAACAATCACCCTAGGTACTTTGCCGAAATAAAGATTTTGGTGATGATGATGATACGTCTCTGTGTTTATAAGTTAGAATGCACCCTCCCTTCTTTTAAGGAAAGCTAAGTCACAATGGCATAGTTGCGAATAGCCACACTGTCTGCCACTGGTAAGCCTGTTATTAAAATTGAAGCGTGAACACAAATATAACAATGTTATTATTAAATTAGGAGGATGAAAACTTCTGCAAGCTGAACACTTGCAATAATTCAATCAGGTGTCTTTATGTCCAAACCAATTAGGTGGAAGAGTCATGAGAGCATGCGGTGTTCCTCAGAAACATAGTTCATATTCTACTCAGAGTGTTCTAAAGGATGTCATCATTCAGGCCAATCTCATGGCCACGCATCCTATAACTCCATTTTTGTTCCCTCAGAAATAAGATTTTGTTGGCGTCTAGGGTTGTGGTGAAAATGTATGGTTTGTCCCGTACAATTGACAAACGATCATCTACTGAATGCCTTTTCTCTGCGTAGTGTGTGGTAAAACGTGTCATGGTCCTCCGGCACCTAATGTTGGATCTGTGCTCCATGATCCTGATTTTCACCTTCTGTGTCCTCATACCCATGTACACTAGGTCACGCGGGCATCAGTTCATGTAAATTACATTAGTTGAGTTACAATTCGTATGCCTACCCTACTCCCAAGAGTGATCAAGGCCTGTATCAATACTTTTTGTGTTCTCAGTTAGTTTTCAGACGTCACATGCTCCAAACTTCGTTTGTCCAGTGACTGGCTGAACATCCCGTAGTCTTTGTTGGTCTTTCTGTGTATCTGATTGAGGTCTAGTGTGAACTAAATAGTCCCTTATGTTCAGACTTCTCTTAATTAAAGGAAAAAAGAGGTTTGTCCAGGTTCAGACCATTTGAATTTTAAATCTGCAAATTCCTCAATATAATGCGTTTGATGTTGTTAGAAGCGTTGTTAAAAGTTTTGACCCAGATGGCACTGTTGTTTGGTGACCTATCCACTTTCTCCAAAAGGGTCTCCCTTTTGCATTTAAGTGCTCTCTTCTGTGCCTTTTTGATGACTCTGTTAGGATATTTCCTCCTATGAAGTTTTTCTGCTACTGTACCTGACTATACTGTGAAGTCCCCTGTGTCAGAGCAGTTTCTCCAAAGGTGGAGGAACTATCCTACCAGTAAGTTTTCCCTCAGTGATTTCAGATGGAAACTCTCAAATAAAAGGAGGCCTTTCCTATCAGTAGGTTAATGAAAGACCTGTGTCAAAAGTTACCCATCCTTCTGAACAATTTCCAGGTCTAAAAATGAGAAGCACTCGTTTGCCACAGTAGATGTGAAGTGTAGGCCAGGGCGGCTGACTCCGGACCACATGGGCTCACGTTCGATCCCCAGTGGCAGATCAGCCCAGCACCTTGTGACTGTGGGAAATAGCTTGACTAAACTTCCCGATGGCACCTGGTGCCAGGACACCTCACCTGAGGTAGCTGCCTGCTTTACAAAGGCTGGTATTATTATTAATAATATTATAATTAACCCCGGACAACCATATTAAACATAATCTGTATAATACAAGCACTCTTTTTCAGCAGACAAACACAATTTCTGGAAGTCAAATTTATTAGGGTGGAAGATCAACATGTCGGCAAAGCCAAATCCCTTCCCCCACAAATGTGTTGTAAATGGCCATGTTACCTCAGATATGAGCAGTACCAACCAAAATGCATCAGTATGCTTAGAGCTTTGTAAAACCTTGCAACACAGTAAAATGGCATGTTCATTTTCACTCAGTGGCTGTAGCAACCAGGTACACTAAGAATGTGCTAGTGAGTAAGGGTGTGCTATATATAAATGTCAACTGCATTTTAACACACTAAGGGCCTAGTTTACAGTTTGGCAGATGGGATACTCCGTCAAAACCTTGCACCTTTTCCAATTGCCGCAGTACGGAGTGCCATAAGCTCTAATGCACTTGTAAGATGGCAGTGGGACGCCTGCCACATTTGTGACTGAGTATCCTATCCACCAAAAGTAAATAGTTCTATTTGATTTTTTCAAAGCTTGTGAAGTATTCATATTTTGCAAAATGTTGCCTTTATGCTAAAATTCTTTTTTGAAAGCAAATCTTCATGATTATACCTACTTTTTTAAGATGTCACCATTTTATATTTTAATTTAACGGCAGTACCATTCATGTTGGACTTTTTAAAAAACCTTGTGTTTTGTGAAAGCAAATTATTGTAATCTTCCACTCCCCTACATATTATTTCAACAATATGTTTACTGTTCAATTCTACAAAGGTGCCCTAAGGAGAATTTCAACTGTACCTGCCATGGTTTGAATTTCAAGATATCTGCACACATCTCATTGAGGAGTGAGTGTTCCCAGTTGCTGCATGAATTCAGATCGTGTAAGGCCCAAGCAGTGGCGTAAACTGCAGTGTAGACATTGTAATGCCATCTCACATTGGATATATCATTGCTGCTGATATGAAGCTTGTCTAGTTTCTCATTTCCAGTGCAAACAGTAGACGAGTTCTTCCATAGGCTAGTGGACTCTTTTGCATTTACCCACTTACAACCAAAAACCGCTTCCCAAAACTTCAATAGAAACATGTCGTCTGTACTAGATCTTGAAGGATGGATGCTGTTAAGATGCTCTTTGAAGCCAGGTATTTCCCCTCGGTAGGTTGCAAACCCAATGGCACCTGCAAGGATCTGCGAGTACTTCTCCACTAATAAGACATTTGATGTAGACCATCCCTCGCTGGCAATCCAGACCTTCCCTGTTACATTGTGCTTCATCATCTCATCCATTAAAGGAGTCACACCAGCATAACTGGAGAAGATGACAATGGCATTGGCTGTTGAGTTTTTAATCACCCGTATAATATGTAATGCATTCCTGTCAGCACGGCTTAGGATAATGTTCTCAGAGAAAGCAATGCAAGCCCCAGCTTTAGCCAACTCTTGCTTCAATACATTGGCACCATCTTGGCCATAGTCATTGTCTTCAATGAGGAGGCCAACCCAAGTCCAGCCAAAGTGCACCAGCAGCTGGGTCAGGCCATGAGACTGAAAGTTATCATTGGGGATGGTGCGCAAAAAAGATGGGAACTGGTTTCTATCCACCAAGAGAGGGCTTGATGAAACATAGCTGATCTGTAAGGAAGTACATTTTGTATTGGATGAAATGCTCTCTTTTCAGAAATGTGTTCATTCAAACAATTGTTTCACTCAGGTTCTGGGAGGCACAAATAGTAAGAATTAAACAACTTGACTCTATCACTCATTCATTATATCAGCCCCAATCCTGCTTATGCTCTGAGAGTAGCACATTGTGGATAAAGTGTATCTGATGAAGGGTGATCTGTTTGGAAAACTTTCAACCTGCTCATCTCAATTAAATAAACAATACAATATAAAAAGGATGAACCTGACAGAGAGAGAGACTGAAATATTGTTAAATGACTTAGATCAGGAGCACACATATAGTCATGAAAGAGCCATGTTTTAGTGATATTCTGGGTGCATTATTTGTATCTTATGTTACAAGGACATCTGTCTGAAGTCAGAAGCACTCTACACGGAAAGCCTCAAATGAAAGGTCAGTAACTAGCCCTTCGCTAAAACTGGAAGAATACCTCACACTTCTTAGTCTCGCTAAAAGTAAGGCAAATATGACTTCAGTTTCCATGGTCTACATTCATTGAAAGGATGTAGAGTGTTCATCCTTATGCACACTATAGGTCTTTGGCCCCGGCTATGTTCTTGCCAGTAACGAGGTGAAGCAAAATAAATCGATGAATGAGCAGCTGGATACTTTTTCAGCTCCACATCATTATGAAAACATTTTTGGTGCCACAAGGGATCAGTTTGAATACTAGGGGCTAGTCATGAAAGCTACTGCCAGTGGAGCTGTGTGAATTGTGGTGCAATACCGTTTAATACCATTTATTCTGCAATTTACTAGGAATCTGAATAAATCAGGTGGATAAGGCTGCTGGAATGGTATACCCAGCTTAGTCCTTTCTGACAATTTTTAACTGGGGCCTTAAAATGATGGTGTCTTACGAGGTATAGTTAAAAAATGTAACTAAGAGTAAAAATTTGATTCAGGGTTAGTAGTGGACACTTTTGTAAATGGAACATTGAAATAGAGTAATGCTGGATGGGAAACAAGAATTGTAGATTAGGCAGAGCAGTTCTTCTTCCATTAATCTGGGATTTTGCTTTTTCTTTTCTATTCAGATAGCCAGCTATTGTCCATACACGTTGTACTTGCAATTGCATCTGGCTGAGTTAAAAGTTTTGAGGTAATGGTCAGGATTTGTTTATTTAAGGTACCTTCCATCACCTACAGGAAACCTGCATCCTTGAAGGACAAACTTGCCATCTGACACCAAAAAAAGCGAAATGGTTAGACAGAGCGGGAGTCTTCCGCAAATGTGGTACGTGCAAAGCCTGAAGCCACAGTGACAATGTAAAAGAGGTCACACTCTTAAGAACCAACAGACAATGGAAGATCTCTACAAACATAAACTGTCTTACTGACTATGTCGTCTATGTTATCACTTGTCCTTGTGGCAAGTGGTACATTGGATCAATAATCTTCCCAGTAAAGAACTGCATCAAAGAACACTGGAGGACAATTACCAACAAAGACTTCACCTATAGCACTGCCAAGCACTTTCATGAGACACATGATGGTGATTGGACGAGGACAAAATATTTTGACTTAGATTGTGTCCCCAAGAATCTCAGAGGCGGTAGCCGCATACAAGCTCTACGTAGACTAGAGGTGAGATTCATCCTACAAGCCGGTAGCATTTCTCCTGTTGGCATGATTAACGATGACGAACTACATGTACATTTATAGTTCGCTGAGAGTCCTTCTGAACCGTAATCCCCTAAAGCAGGATCCGTAATTCTGTCTGTAATAGGACCTCGTTTTTTAACTTCATACTTGCTATATACAGTGTACAGTTGTTTTGTTACAAAGTGTTAATTTCTTTATCACTGTTATTGAGAATGTCACAAATGGTTTGATATTTGCCTCTTTCTAAAATTATTGAGATTCAGATGCCACAACCATACTTATTGCTCACACTTTTGGTTTACTCTCTCACAGAATGGTACTCAGAGAGCAACCGCCAACAAAGAGTAGTCAGCATACTGGAAGTTAAAAGCATGGAGATCCGGCATAGTTCATACAACAGCCGCCTCTTCTTACAGTTTGTAAATACCAATAATTTTGAGGGTACACAATGTTCTCTGCTGGGAGTAAAACAAGCCGAACTGAGTATGTTTTATTTGGATAAGCAGGTAACTCACTGCTACATGATTATACTGGAGGGCTGTAGAATCGGTTTCATGCAAAATGACCAGCAATATTGCCAGGACAGTACTCCACAATGACTTATATTATATACTTTGTGATCGCTGTAGGACAGGGTACTTTACCCAGATAACAGAAATGATTGAGAAATCAATTGTGTGTAGATTGTGCGGCTTTTTTTGTCAACTTATCGCACCACATTGAAATGTATTATATGCTTCACCTTTGTTGTGATCCACTCAACGGTACTATACCCAAATGTCACCCATTAAGTACAGAAACTGATTTGACTTTGTGCCAAGTTGCACACATTTAAATATGGGTACTAACCGCACAAGGTTGTTCACTGAACCAATATTGTTTAAATCTTCTTACACTTTTTGTTTTCTGTACTATTGTTCCAACTGAGGTGCTTGAACTTAGTTAACAGGCATCCAAAATAGACATGTTAATCAATTGCACAGCTTACTGCTTCAGATTTCACTGAAAGTTCTCAGTTTATTTATATAATTTTTTTAACCAAACCTGTTTTAAAAATGAGATTCATTATGCTTACAAAAATCACTTTATTGCGAACGAGGGAAACAGCTATAAGTATGTAATGTTGGCAGTCTTTTGTTTATGTTTATCATTGTTTAGCAGGCGTCGCGTAGTACGCTACGTTTACTTAATGATGGAAACTCTACCAAAGGTCATGTGGCCAAGACACCGAGAGGAATCGAAATGCGTCTTGTTTTTGTGCCTGCATAAATTGGATTATTGTTAAAACCTGCAACCGGAGTGGCTTGTTTTTCACCAAGAACATAGGTGAGAAGAATCTGTGTACATATATATATGTATGTGTGTGTGTGTGTGTATATATATATATATATATCTATGTATATATCTATATATAGATACCACAGCTTTGACGAAAAACTGCCTGCGCCTCTTTTCCATGGCGGGCCTCGACGGGGTTTCGTCTCACCCCCGTAAATCCAAGAAAACGCTGTCTCTCTTTCCTCACAAGACAACAAGTCGAGGCCCAGTTTGCTTTTTAAGTGACTTTATTTAGGCAACAACACCCAACGCGTTTCGCAGCCTTCGCCGCTTGCTCACGAGTGAGCAAGCGGCGAAGGCTGCGAAACGCGTTGGGTGTTGTTGCCTAAATAAATTCACTTAAAAAGCAAACTGGGCCTCGACTTGTTGTCTTGTGAGGAAAGAGAGACAGCGTTTTCTTGGATCTATATATAGATATATACACTGAAAAAACCATAGGTTTCAGACATGTTATAGTTCGGAATTAGCATTTAAAAAACCTTTAAAATTCACTGAAAAAAACATAGGTTTCAGACATGTTATAGTTAGGAATTAGCATTTAAAAAACCTTAGAAATTCACTGAAAAAACCATAGGTTTTAGGGGTGTTATAGTTAGCTGGACATTCCACTTGTACAAAACCATTGACATTCCTCAGTGATGCCACTGACCATGTCATGAATGATGAAATATGTGACATCATCAGCAGTGGATTGCGGGCATGCGAGTTATAGTTAGTACAACTAACAATAACATGTCTGAAACCTATGTTTTTTTCAGTGAATTTCAAAGGTTTTTTCAATTACAATTTTTAAATGTATTAATTGTTATATTTATTTTTTGAAACTAATTTACAATTTTTTTTTTTTTAACTATTTATTTTTACATATTTTATTTTTTAAATGACATTACATATTTTTTATATAAGTAAAAAAATTGTTAATAAAAATATTAAAATTGTAATATTGATTTTTTTTATTTCATATTTTTTTAAATATATTTATATTATTTTCTTTAATGTTTTGGAGTCGCGCAGCCAAAGCGTACCTTTCTCGATCACTGAACGGAACCTAGCCGCCATTAGAGGATTGTTATGTAGGATCCTTGTAGGGTGTGCAATGGGTGCATATTTCCTGGGCGATCGCTAAGCGACCTGTACGCAACTCCTGGTGCATATGCGAAATATACGTATTACGTTACGCGACGCTGGCGCGCATTCCGCGTGACATCATATACATTTTCGACGCGGTGGGTGCACGACGCCCGCTAATTTTTTTAATGTTTAAAAAGATATATATGTATTTAATATAAATATTAAGGCAAGACATTATCTGAGCTAATCATAAAAATAATATTCTTTTACTTTTAATAAACCTATATTACTTTTAAATGCAATTTCGGGAAGTCGCGTTGGGTGCGTGCTTCCTGTGCGCTCGGTGCGCGAACCCCATGTGAACTAAAAAAAAACATTTGATTGGTTCATAACACTTCCTATTCTAACTATTAAAGGACCCCACCCATTTCAATCATTCTTCTTAGGCTTTTCTTGGGAGGAACATTTCTCTGCTGAGAAGAACCTTTTTGGGGAAATTGTACACTATTATTTCTTACAATGGCATCAAGACAGAAGCAAGCTCCTAATTCTGACATCTCTTCAGATGAGGAATTTGTTTATGAACCTCCCCTCCTGAGAGGTACACCTCAGTTGTGTGGAAGTTTTTTTCTATACCGGAGGGACAGAAGAAAGTGAATGCAGTGAAGGTGACATGCAAGATCTGCAAAAGGGTGTTGTCAAGAGGTGACCCTCTGAAAAAATACTCTTGTGGGACCGCAAGTATGATGAAACATCTAAAAACACAGCATCCTGTGAACTTGGCAAGGGAGGAATGTAGAAGATTGTCTCAAACCCCTCCAGCTGCAGTTCCTAGCACCTCTGCTGCTGCTATGTCCTCTGAACATCTGGACATATGTCCTCAATTTGCCAACGCAAAAATACACTGCATTAAGTGTAATAGATTGCTCTGCTGTGTTAGATTGCTAATAAGGTTCTCACCTCTCTTCATCACAAATCCACGGCTGGCAACAGTGTCCTACATGCCCTCAGCAGTCACCCAGATACTCTGAAGTGGAGTATTCCATATGGGGAACTGCTGAGGGCAAAAAGGAACTGCAACACTGAAGAGGGTTACATACTCGAAAGTAAGATCATCGCAGAGAGATTCAGGGAGAGGAGTTACCCCAATTGGGTGCTGAAGACTGCACTCAAGAGAGCAGCTGAAATAGAGAGGACACATACAATCTCCGATAAACCTTTGACTGTGGAGAACCAGGGTGATAAGACCAGGATGATACTTACATTCAGCTCTGATGCACAGGCCATTAAAAGAATTGTCACCAAAAATTGGGGGATTCTCAAAAGTGAGACAGTTATTGGGAACAGGATCCCTGAGAGACCCAGTATCACGTACCGAAGGGGGAGAAACATCAGGGACATGCTGGTACGGAGTGATATTACCACTTATTCACCCACTGGCATGCAGGGTATTGAGGATTTTTAGCCTTGCGGCCCCTGTAAGGCCTGTATGTTCAGCAAATGTCACAAACAGGTGAGCCACAAGAACATCACTCAATTTTTAACTTGTAGTTCAGTTTTTGTTGTGTATGCCATAGAATGCACATGAAAACTATGGTATATAGGGAGTACCACATGCATGGCCAAAGGAGAATTTTGGAGCACAGCCATGCCATCACCAACTATGATCCAAAATACCCTGCCGCTCGACATTTTAGAGAGAAACATTTCTCTAATGTCAAGGAGCTCAGTTACATCATCTTGGAACAGGTACACAAAAACCCTAGAAGTGGGAACAGGGTCCTCAAATTACATCAGATAGAGTCCAAGCTCATTATTGACTTCCAAACTAAAACACCAGGGGGTCTGAACCAGGAAGAGGAATTGGCTGTACACCTCAAGGAATAAGTGCATTCACCATTATTTCTGCTTTTACCCTGTGTTCTTAGCTCATTTTCTATAATCCATGAATCATTTTTGTGCCCAAGATGTTAGAAATGTGTTTCATAGTTATGATGCTAGTGTGTTTAATAGGGTCAGATGATCCTATGTTTTAAATTTTAATTTAGTTTACTTAACAGGAAGAAAGGAAGGGGCCCAAGTCACCAGCACTCACCTCACACGGGCTTCCTACCCTTTTTCTCTTCTCTGTTTTTTCAAGAGCACTGCGACAAACATTTATGACAACACTGCCAGTTTTAGTGTGAAAATGGTAACTCCAAGTGCACTGGACCTTTCAGTATGACTGTTTCTTAATTTTCTTCACTGTTGTTTGAGGCCACCTGGGTCCATTTGGTACATGCTTCTGCCTGGCTTGACAGCCCGCCCCGTCCTGTTCTCCCCCCCTGGTAGTTCATTTGTTTCTACATGATGCATTCTGTCACTTGCCATTACAAGGGGCTTGGCTGCCGGCACTGTCCTGTTTTGACCCCCCCCCCTTGGTATCTGGTTTGTTTAAACTTAACTTATTCTGGCACTTGCCATCCCTGGGGGTTCAGCTCTCATAAATACTACTTATTTAGTACTTGTTCATGATTACCTGGACTATTCTGTTTTTCCCCGGCTGCACTTGCACTTGGTAGATCTGTTTATGGGGGGACGGTTTTAGCCTGGTCATTGACTTTAATTTTTACTTTCACCTTGCCCAATTACATCCGGTAACGGTACAGGAGTGATAGGCTATTGGTTGGATTGTCAATGCAACTTCATTGACAAACTTGGCTACCGCAACTCACGCATTTTGTGTGAGTCCCATGACACGAACGATGGTGTCAATTCCGCGTCATCATGGGAGGCACCGTGAACACCTTTCACATGGGCACTGGCCTTAATAATGTCACTCGTGCAAGTTTGGAGTATGCATGGGATGTTACATCCTTAGGACCTGCGGGCGCCACCTTGACAGTGTTGCTGGCCATTCATGTAATTATGTATTTAAAGTATTTTAAGTTATTTACAATGATTGAATGAGATGAGAGCAACTCCAAAACAGCGTAGATCACGTGTGCCCCATCTTTTTTATTGGTAGGGTCATGGTCGTAGTGACGCATGTGCTGGATAGGTGTGGTGCGGGTGTATACCAACCATGAGGGAGTGTGTGTGTGCCGTTCTGACAACTAGACCTAGAAGTAAGAAATCACTTCAATGGAAATCTGGGCCATGTAGCTTTGTTGTGTTTTCCTGTTAGCGTAAGCGGAGTAGGCTGGACTCACGTATGCCAGTGCTGCATGAGGCTGTGAACGATGACTCCGAACTATGGGCGTGGTTCAGTCGTGAGCTATATGAGAATCAACTGATTGGGGTGTCCGTGTTGTAGTACTGCTGTCACCCGGCTCTTAAACGCAAATGTGTCATTATGTCTGTAAAGTCCCACAACATGGCAACATGGAAGGTACGGGGTATCACTGACCTTATGGTCATCCATAGTTGCACACATGAAAGATGGTGGACATGACGCATTTCTGCGAATATAAATGTTTCTTGTACATTCAGTGGAGTGTTGTAGCTGTAGTAATACAGGGCTGTGAAAGCTTAAGGTTGCAGTTTTGGGCACATGAAGGGCAGTTAATATATATACGTACGTGGTCATTCAGGTATACTGTTGAACTTGGTGCTGGAAATGAGTGTTCCAGGCGTGTCCACATCCTGTGTTTGAAGAGAAATTATGTAATCCACGCGTGCCTGAAAATGTACTGTAAATACGGTGCTCATGTAAATTGCTGATATAGTTTTGGGTCAACTTCAGTCTATATAAATATACAAAAAAAATAAAAAAGAAATAGCACCCCCTTATAAATTGACTTTACACTTACTTTGCAGTATTGTATTCATCCACTTTGTACGTTCGTATTTGTAGAATGAGCGAGAGAAAGTTATATTATCTAAGTATTTGTTACTGGCAGAGGTAAGATGGTTGCATACGCTGTTTACTGCACAATATAATGTGGTTAGGCACAGGAGCAGCATTTTAACATAATAAGTACACAGACACATATAGATAGTTGAAGTCGGTACGGGCATGTGTACTCTACTCCATTTTATTACGTTGCTGTTTGTAACAAGTAGAATAGTAATCATGATAACATACACAGATATTCAGTCATAAACTGTTTATGACTTCTGCTGTACAAAGGTAGGAGCACTATATGTGAAATAATACACAGACGATTCTATCTTAAAGCGTTCATGAGTTGTGGTGCGCTAAGGTAGGGTCGGTTTGTGTGGAGCCTGCCATGATGCGTGGTTCAGACAGAGCGCGCACTGGTAAGAATGTCTTTTGGCTACAGAGTTTTGCCTTAATAAGGCCACATGGTGATTATTTATGGTGCACTATGTTAGGGGTACGTCTGGTGCTCAGCGTGTGCTCACTCTGCGATGATGCGTGGTTCAAGCAGTCTGTACTCAAAGCATTGCCTGTTGCATACTGGGCTGCATGAACTTTGAGGGAATTAAAAAACTACCATCAATGGTTATCAATTGCTCTGTAAATTAGGTCTACTGATTGCCCCCATAACAAATTAAACAATTGCATTTCATGCAGTGCATTCTAACTTTCTCAAAATGGGGACGTATGTCTGGTGGCGATGTTAAAGGTGATGCCCCAGAGGTACTTGGGGGCCCATTATCAAGAACAGCGTTAAAATTATCACTGGTTTAGTGACAGAAAACTGCTGCTAAAGCGGCGATAATAGGCTTGATAATATGACTTGGAGAATTCCAATAGAAGCCCATGTTCACACCAGAGCTTGGACTTCTATTGAAATTCTCAAGGGGATATTATCAAGCCCATTATAGCCGCTTTAGCGGCAGTTTTCTGCTGCTAAACCAGCAATATCTTTTAACCCCATTCTTGATAATGTGCCCCTTTGGTATTGCCGGTGGTGGAGATTCATTTTGGCGCAGTGTTCTACATTCTTTGTGAGCATAGTTCACAGGATGCAGGGATTAAAGGTGTTTGAGCATACTGGCAGTGCCACAGGAGTATTTTTTGTCTCTGCCTTAAATTAATCAAGGCTGAATTCCCTACTGTCTGTAGTGTAGATCCAAAGCTGAATTCAAGTTGTAAATCCTGCTGTCGGCATTGTAGATCTTAGGCTGTATTGCATTATCTGTAATCACGATTGAAATAAAAGATGAAACATGTATGGAATAAATTGTCGAAATGTGTATGTTTCTGGGACATTATAGTACAAGTTGTGACCTGTGCTGTTTGCAGTGTAGAATGCCATTGAGTGTGCCTTTGCACTTGCAGCGTGAATTTTGTTTTTCAACTAAACCTAGAACTGATATAAAAGAAGTTTTTGAAGGAAGGGTACTAAAGGGATATTGTATAGGGTTTGATAGACGTTTTACTTAGTTTGGTACTGCACTCTGCAAATAATGAATGAAGAGTCAGTTGAATTCTGCCCGAATAGGGCCACGTGGTGATGAATTATGGTGCACTGAGTTAGTAGTACCTTTGGGACCGAGGGTGTACGTAACCTGCAATGATGTGTGGTCCGGACAGGCCGCACTGGGGTAATATTTTTTGAGTACTGAATTTTGCCTTAATAAAGCCACGTGGCGATTATTTATGGTGTACTGAGTTAGTGGTACGTCTGGTGTTTAGCATGTGCTGACCCTGCGATGACGGGTGGTCTGAACGGGCTGCCCTCAAAGCATTGAATGTTGCAAACTGGATTGCATGTACTTTGAGGGGGAAAAAAACTACCATGGATGGTTATCAGTTGTTCTGCAAACTAGGTCTACTGATTGCTCTCAATAACAAATTAAATGATTGCACTTCACGCAGTGAATGCTAACTTTCTCAAAATAGGTACGTATGTCTGGTGGCGATGATGCAGATTGGGAGCATTTGGTTTTCTTAAATGATTATAGTCTCTTACACAATTTGGATTGGTACTAATCTTGAATTGTGAGCCCTACTGTTCACAGTATAGACCGGAGGCAGTCGTCAAGAAGGGCCCACAGCCATGTGGCATTGACTTGAGCTGTATGGAGTTAGTGATAGGTGTGGCTCTCAGCCTCTACGCAGCCAGCGATGATGCATTGTGTGGGCCAGCCGCACTGGGAGCAATGTTTTTTGCCTAATGAATTCTGTCTTAATAAGGCCACGGGGAGGTGACTTGTGGTGCAGTGAACCCAGCATGTGCGCACCCTGCGATGATTCGTGGTTTGGGCGGGTCGCAGTGGTACAATGTCTCTTGCCTACTGGAATGTGTCATGTGCAATCACCATTCCGCTTGAATCACGAGCCCTCACAATGTAGATCAAAGGCAGTAGTCAGCACAGACATTGAGGAATGTTTTTTGTTGCATCGTTTAACAAAATCTGAACACATACAGTACAATTGTCTCTGCATTAAATAAATCAAGTCTGAATTTCCTACTGTCCATAGTGTAGATGTAAAGCTGAATTCAAGTTGTGAACCCTGCTGTCCACAGTGTAGATCGAAGGCAGTAGTCGACACAAACATCGAGGAATGCTTTTATGTCACATACTTTAACAAAATCTGAGGACACAGTTCAATTGTGTCTGCCTTAACTAAATCGAGACTGAATTCAATGTTGTCTGTAGTGCTGATGCGCTCCTGGTATCAAGTGGTGCGCTCTGTTGATCGCAGTGTACATTTGGGGAATGTTTTTTGTCGCATCCTTTAACAAAATGGTCTCTGCCTTACATAAATCAAGGCCAACTTTAATGTGTCCATAGTGTCGATGCAAAGCTGAATTCAAGTTGTGAACCCTGCTGTCTGCATTGTAGATTGAAGGCAATAGTCAGGACAGACATCGAGGAATGCTTTTTGTCACATCCTTTAACAAAATCTGAAGACATATAGTACAATTATCTCTGCATTAAATAAAGAAAGGCTTAATTCAATGCTGTCCGTAGTATAGATGCACAGCTGAATTCAAGTTGTGAACTCTGCTGTCCAAAGTGTAGATCAAAGGCAGTAGTCAGCACAGTTATAGACAAATGCTTTTTGTCCCATCCTTTGACAAAATCGGAAGACATAAAGTAAAATTGTCTGTACCTTAAATAAAGCAAGGCTTGATTTAATTCTGTTCGTAGTGTAGATCCAAAGCTGAATTCAAGTTGTGAACCCTTCTGTCCACAGTGTAGATCGAAGGCAGTAGTCGATGCAGACATAAGTCTGCGGTGCTGGGGCATTGAGTTTGGAATAGGCCTGTATCGAGGAGAAACGTGGTCATGGCTGCAGGCAGGTGGCAGGGTGAGAACCTTTGCTGTGCCAGAGTCTTTTGTCTTCACACAAGTGAACCACGCCCAATGTGTATCCTATGTATTTCTACTTTTACGATGGAGTTTCATACGTTGGACCATCCCACTATGCTTCTGCTTCAAGGGGGGGAACAACACAGCTACATGACCAAGGTATTCCCCAGTGTCTGAGATAATATTTTTGCATCCACTGTGCAGTACACTATATGTATCAATACTATATCTCCACATGGAAAAGTTTTTTTTTTTATAGTGAGTTGTGTATAGCACATGACCGGTACACTTTGGATTCTGTAAATTATTGTTGATGTGCGATTTTACTCCCTTATACATAGTTGATTGCCACATCTCTGAACATTCAGGTATTGGGCAGTTGAGAGGATATGGTATCTTGGGCAGGTCTGTTGTCCTGTTTTGCACTGCCTCTGAGGTAGTAGGGGGGAGGGGTCCTGGGGGGGGGTTGTTGTAGTGGTGGCGCTGGATGTTGTGAATTTGGTGGGTGTCGGACGTGCATGATTAGTACCTCTATCACATATTCGTCTTTAAATATGGGTGTGAGTTAGGTGTAATTCACGCAGTAGATAGTCGACCTCCTTACACCAGTTAAATGTTAATGCTAATTTGTTACTGGGAAGTGGAGCTATCGCCTGTTTTTGTAGTGATTTGTGGCAATTTTGTTGGCGAAAGGAATCAATTAAATGGTGGTGATATTTGCAGTTTTTACTAGGTTGAGATTGGGATGATAATTTAAAAAGAAAGAAAAAACAGATATGCTTAATGGACATTATAATTAGAGATTAGCATTTAAAAAACCTTTGAAATTCACTAAAAAACATAGGTTTCAGACAGGTTATTGTTAGTAATTATCATTAAAAAAACCTTAGAACTTCACAGAAAAAAAAATAAGTTTCAAGCAGGTTATAGTCTGGAATTATCATTTTAAAAAAACATAGAAATTCATTGAAAAATCCATAGGTTTCAGGGGTGTTATAGTTAGCTGGACATTTGACTCATACAAAACTATTGAAATTCCTCTGTTATAGTTAGTTGTACTAACTGTAACTCTCGCTCCCACAATCCTCTGGTGATGCTGTCACATATTACATCATTCATGACATGGTCAGTGACATCACTGATGACATCACTGATAAAATCACTGATGACATCATCCACATGACAATCAGATACACCTCATCATACACTAGTATAACCTTTCATCACTCACTGTAAAATACAGATTACCATATTTGAATCCATTGACACAGCAAAACAAGTATTTAAAAACCCACTAAGTGATTCCTATATCCACACATACATCTAATCAATTACCTATAGATTCACTCATACATGTTGTCAATGATCAATAGAACACTATCACCTATATTGACATTACACACCAGCACACATCATATTCAGTTATGCAGTCATCCTACTCACTTTTGCAAACAATGTATCCTATTTACATTTACTCAGCTACACACTTATACAAATAGCACTTCATTTATTCATATAGATAGTAACTCAAACTTAGTGTTTTATGAAATCACTATTACAAGTATACAGTTATCTACAGTTATCTAAACAGTCACTCATGCAATCAATGAGTTTTATGTATACTTATTTATATTCAACAACTGTCACAAACACTGTCTTTTATTGTTTCTACTTTGTTGGACATGTACCATTGAGAAATATTTTTTCTCCTCCCCACATCCATAAAGATATTCACTCACCCAAACAACTATTATAACACGTAGTCTTAACCTCATATACATACTGAATTAACTATTCACATATCTTTGGGCAGTCACAGATCTCCCACTGAACTACACACACATTCACTCTCCCATACAAATAATCAGTTAACTAATCAATAACTAATATAGACTTTCACGTAGCTAGTAACCAACTGGTGCAGCAGCTTACACAACAACTGACCAAGTAATACAGATATTCACACAGTTTAGTCACTATCCAATGTATTTAGTGAGGCACTATAAATTACTCAAGAAAACAGTCAATCACACTGCTACTAAGTCCTCTATCCAGATATTATTATATATCCACTGATTCTACAATGCAGATTGCTGTATATATAATACATATTTAAATAATAAACCAAACCACATTCACTGGATGATATCATCAGTGATGTCATCAGTGATGTCATCAGTGATGCCATTTGAGATGTCATCAGTGATGTCAATGACCATGTCATGAATGATGTAATATGTGACATCATCACCAGTGAATTGTGGGTGCGAGAGTTACAGTTAGTACAACTAACTATAACTGAGGAATTTCCTATGGTTTTTACAGTGAATTTTTAAGGTATTTTAAATGATAATGCCTAACTAAAACCTGCCTGAAACCTATGTTTTTTTCAGTGAGTATATATATATATATATACCAGTCCAGTCCAGTCGAAGGCAATCGCCGAAATGCGTTGACCGTCCTCCTTGCTTTGCACAAAATGGTGTTGTAAAAAATAAAAATTACCTCAACTTGAAGAAATTACGTTTTGGATTCCGTTTGTGCTGTGGTGTTTCCGGGCTGCTGGGCTACGAACTGGAGCTCGGCTGGGTCCGTGTGAGGAATATATATATATATTCTATTTCTTTCTGTACTTTACGCAAGATGTTTTCTATGTTCATTAAGGACATCTCCCTCCCATTGTATTGGCCAAACAAATGTACTGTTTTTTATGCACTAGCACTTTAAATTTAGCTCACTTCTCTCGGTGCGTCATGTGACCAAGGCCTCTGTGTAGGCCGAAACGTTATGCTGACGAGGTGTGCTGAAAATTAAAAAACTCACCTGCACTCTGGGTCTTCCGTTTCTTCTTTTGCTGTGGTTCCGGATGGTGGGCGCAAGTTGAGAGGAAACGAGTGGAATTAAAAAAAAAAAAAAAAAAAAAAAAAATATATATATATATATATATATATATATATATATATATATATATATATATATATATATATAGATAGACAGACTACAGACAGACAGACAGACAGACAGACAGACAGATAGATAGATAGATAGATAGATAGATAGATAGATAGATAGATAGATAGATAGATAGATAGATAGATAGATTTCTAAATTGTTTTAATCATTTTTGTGTGTAGCTGAGCCCTGAAAACATTACTGATGCACTAGTTATGAGCATTAATGGTATGTTATGTTATGTTATGTTAGGTTATGTTATGTTATGTTATGTTATGTTATGTTATGTTATGGTATGTTATGTTATGTTATGTTATGTTAAAATCATTTGTATAGCGCACTTACACCAAATGGTTTCATGGCACTGTAAGCAGAATGTAGCAATGGAATGGTGACAGAAGCTTACTCATATGCCTTTGAGAATAGAGAAGTTTTAAGAAGAGTTCTGAACTGACTGTAGGAGGTTACTGATCTAAGTTCCGTGGGAAGGGAGTTCCAAAATTGGGGGGCCCAGAGGGACAATCTAATACCGCCATGTTTTTTCCGTTTAATAGAGGGAATGATAAGCATGTTCAGGTGGGAAGAGCGAAGTTCACGAACAGGAGTACAACGATGTATCAAAGAAGAAATAAATGCCGGTCCATGGCCAACCAGGGCTTTAAAGATAGTACATCCCAATTTAAATACACAATGTTTAGCCACCAGGAGCGAATGGAGGCTCCTCATCAAAGGGTGGACATGTTGGTATCTGGGTTGGTGGAAGATAAGCCTGGCTGCTTGGTTTTGAACCAGTTGTAAGTGATGGAGCTGATATGCTGACCAGAGCGAAAAGGACCAGAGTTAATGCTTCGGTAGTTAGCAATCTACAGATTTTCCAGATTCTTCGTAGCTGGAAAAAGCAGGATGATACAATCGCACCAATCTGAGATTTCATGGACAGGTCCTTACTTATTATAACTCCTAGACTTTTTACAGATTCAGCTGGACGAGGCGGGTTGCCTAAGAGAGGGGGCCAAAGGTTGGAATTCCATGGGATAGAAGTGCCTCCAGTCAGGATCAGCTCAGTCTTATCAGGGTTAAGCTTAAGTTGGCTGGCATACATACAGTCGCTAATGGTGGTTTGAGAATTGGAGACTGAGGTGGCAGAGGAAACAATATCAAACACCAAATGAAGATCATCAGCATAGTTGAAGACAGGGTATTAACGTTACAGTTGTAAATTGCAGATGGTTCTGTTGAAACAGTGATTTCCCTCCATTCTGGGCTGAATATTCACAATCTGGAATGCATAAATAAGTTTGAAACATTTTGTGTATTTGTATAGCTGCCATCTGTTCCTTAAGTCACCACCTCAGTCCAGCTCACTAAGGACACCTGTGTTAGACTTGGACAGGAAATAGGTCCAGCCACCAAAATAAAAGTACCACCCATTAATGAATTAGAAAGCTAAAAAAAAGTAGACCATGTTTGCAAATGTTTGAAGTTTAAAAACTGTAAAATCATGCTGCATAAGTGCAAGGTATGGGAGACTGCATGTATTTGTTCTTGAGGCAGATGAATTCTTCTTTATTATTAGAGAAATCAAATCTGCCCCAGCAGACCAATAATCCGTTCCATAAACAATCACAGAAACAGCCCACTCACTGATCAGTCAGACATGCCCATCAGGCACTATCCGATCACCTAAAGGACAGTCTAACCCTGAAGGACATTGTTTATAGTCCTGAACTTTTCATCTATAAATAAGTGATTTCAGGAGTCTTGGTCTAATATGTTTAATAGAAGCAAAACATGGCAACAAACCCCAAAATGCATCAGGTTATCACACAAAAGTCCGGGACTGTAAACAGTGTCCATAATGACCTGATGGATGTGGTCACTCTATCTTCTTCCGGTCACTATAACTTTCTGAATTAAATAACTAGCTAAAAAAGCAAAGAGTTTCAGGACAATCCCATTGGGTAGTAGCAATGATACTACAGAGTTCATATGTCAGGGAGATTTTTTCAAGTAACAACTGTAAGTCTCCAAATGTAGATGGAGCCACATATGGTACTCATAATTGAGCAAACTTTACTCTTGGAATACAATTTGTTGAAATCCTACTCTTACTCTACAAGGCAAGCAAAATTACTGTAAATGGCTGTTCTTTGGTTGTTTATGGTTTCTTACCTGTGGAAATCGATACAAGCCGAGCACCCGTGCCATGACAATTGAAGATGATGACCCCGCATCGCCAATGATCCCCACAAGTGGCAGGTTCTGCTGGCAGAGAAAGTTTGGTGCTGGGTGCTTTTTTCCAGCCAGCATCCACAAGGTCCCCTCGAGGGAACGCTGCCTCATCCTGCAGGAGTCATAGATCTGGAAACCGAGGGTGACATTCGGCAATAAGAGGACGTTCCTATTGATCTCCTCAACAGCTAATATCATTGCCTGGAGCCCCTGGTAATTCTGAGTGCGAAAGCTGGAGAACAAACAGACATTACTGTAAAGGAATGTTATGCATTGTGCATACAGTACAAAATAAGTTTTACATTGATCAGTCACCAAACATCAGCCAGCAAATGATCTCCTGGATAGGATGAGGGAGGACCTCCTCAGCCGTGCCAGTTTTCTGACACATCCGGAATATTTCAAATGTAACTACTTTATAGATTGCCAGCAAGATTGCCAGCACATCCTGGCTTAGTCGATTTCACATGAGTGAGTTTTGTTATAAGTTCTGCATTTCATCACAGACCAACACTTTATATGAAGGTCACTTATGCTCAAGATGAACCTGAGTTTAAAACTATAAGCTGTCCTCCTCAACAGAGGTTGACTTACTGTGCATTAAGGGCCTTCTCTTGTGCACATAGCCTATGATGAGATGCATAGTTCAAATCCAAAAACAGCCACGCAACAACTGAAAATGGTAGATGTGGGTGATGCCCTACCAACACCTCTTATGATTCAACTGGAACCTGATTAGGTGCACTTTGTGTTATAGTACAGGTGCGTCTTGAAGGTGTGCCAATGACCAAGTTACACTGACCTTGTGATGTGCCCTTCTCACTAGGCTTGAAGAAGCTCAAACCCTAAGCTGATGGAAACTCCTCTAGGTCTTGGCTGCTCAGTTGCAAATTCCGCACTCCCTGCTATGGCAGACTGGGATTTTAACAGTTCTACCAATGATCCTCAACCAGTAGATGTATTTACCTCCTTATACTCATCTGATAATACTCATCTGGTGATACTTTGCACTATGAACTTGAATATCCCTAAGTTACAATTTTGGGTCCCTCTCTGGAAACCTCTGTCCTGCAGTGTATAATAGTGATATCTTCCAATGTCCCAAGAATCTGACAGACAGACTTCAATGACTATAAAATCAGGCTGCTAGGATATGCATGAACATATCTAATGCTTCAGACCTGTTAAACAGAACTGAAAACAAAACCCTGATTACCAATTGATACTAAAACCAAATGTAATCAAAAGTTGTTTATATTGCATATGGCTATTGCAATATTTGCCACTGAATTGTTATTATCTCATCCATCATAACAATTAGTCCCTAATTACGATGTTGTGTGGACTTGAGTCTGCACGACACGGTTTCGGTGTGGGAACTGACCGGTCGTAGGTCGGCGGTTCTGAACACCGCATTATGATGTGGCTGCACATGGTGCAGGCTCAAACTCTCATTTCTCTGTAGAGAAATGGGAGTTTAGGTAAAATCCTGCACTGTGTGGCAGGCACATCATGTGCCTGCCACAAGGTGCAGGGATTTACAGGGGGGACTTTAGTGGCCCCCTCTGCCCCCACCCGGAGGCTGCAGGAAGAAGGTGGCCCAGCCAGGGGCACACAAAGTCACTTTTTGACAGGTTTTCCATGTCAGAAAGCCCAACATGGAAAGCCTTTCTGAAACCAACATCATAATCCCGACAGTGGAAACGCCGTCCTAGGGATTGCAAATTCCGGCTGGTCGACGGAAGCCCGCCGAAATTTCCGGCCAGTTTGACTTCCAACATCCTACATTGTTAATTTGTTGGTCGGAAGTCTAAGGAGGCCCTTTATTCTTAAAAATACTTTAATACTGTTTAACAAATCCAAAAAATTGAATCCAATTTATTTGGAAAATAAAGTTCAATTTGTCCTGGTTCAATCCATCTAAAACCTACAGTCAGCATCTTGACATCAGATGCCTCAATTTCCCAACACCCTGCAGAGACACAGCAGATGCTTGCAATGAGGGTGGGTCCTAATCTATGGAACCCTTGTATTCCTGACCAAGAGCCTAGCTAAGCTGCCTCCAAAGCAGGAAACAACTAACACAGCCTTTCAAGAAATCATTTGTAGTAACTCTGCTGTCCTAGACCCATAGACGAAAAATGCAGGAGAGTGATGTTCACTTCCTTCTGTTGGACTTTAATGGACCCTTGGTTGTCATGGGTGGTGTTTTTGCTCCTGTTGTCTTATGTGTACTTTGGTTCTCTCCAGTGGCCTTCAGCACCTTACAAGATCTTCAGCATGGCAAAGCTTGACTCACATCGTCAGCCGCCAGTGCATTGGTGCATGTAAAACGTCTGGCCGACTGACCCTGACATAGTGAGTATCTGTCAGGCTGAACTTTGCTCTCAAAAGTGGAGTGGGAGGAGCCCTGGCACCCATATTTACAGGCTGCCGCTGATAAGCGTTCTGAAGGTGTGTGGCAGTACAAAATGAAAAGTACTACAATACTGTCCAAAGTCATTGGAATGCAATTGACTATGCATAATACCTGTGGAATGCTGACATAATATAGAAAGTGCAATATGGTCAAAATAAGACAAGACAAGATTTAAATATTTAATCACGCTCCAAGCACCTGAAATCCTTGACTGATATACATATCATTAGAAAAGAGATGTACTTTTGAAGCATGATAAAATCAAATCAAAATACATCTTACAAAATGGGTCAGGCAACAATATCTCATTCACTGTGATCTAAATGTTGCAGGAAAAACATCTCCAACTATGGAAAATGTAATAAAATATTATGTTCTTCATTGAGACCCTTAATTGCGTGAAGATTTTAGACCCACAAAATAACATTTTCTTATAACAAACACGTTTTATATAATATAATTCTGAACATTGGAGTATTTGTAAGCACTCCCAGTCTCAGAAAATATATCAAAAAGGCACCAAGATATGAAGTAGGTTACCGAGGATCTCACAGCTGAAGAATCAATGATAAAAACTCTGATCTCATGGATGAACACAAGTTCTGACTTGGATACAAATTAGGCCGGTGTACCAAAATAAAAGTGTCCCCCATTAACGAATTACATAGCATAGAAAAGTGGCTTGTTTCGCAAATTTGGGACATTTTGAACCTGTACAAATAGGCTCTATAAGTAGTTTGCAAGCTACAGAAGTTTACGTGGGCAATGTTTATTTTAATATCAGGGAACCTTATAATAAAAAATGGCTAAGCAGCCCATAAAATAAGCCCACGAACAGCCCAAAAACCGTCCCACACCCTGACTTGTTAGACCAGCCTGTTGAGCACTGACCGTCTGCCCCAAAGGCTAGTCTGAACGTGAATTAACAGCCCTCACCTCGTCCACTAGACCACATACACCAGTATAAAATGCTTTAATGTTACTTCACTTTGCAGTTTAATTAGCAGAGCCTGGTACCCATGAATGTAGGTACACTTTTTAGACAAACAAGTGCAAAACTGGAGACCAAGTAGGGTGAGCAGTATAAAGACTAGTTAATAGAGAAAGTGATTTGTGTATTTGTTTATTATAAAACTATGTCTGTTTTTTATTTATCAAATGATTAGACTTTGTCATCGGAAAGAAAGGAAAGAGAATGGGGAGAAGAAAAGGCAGAAAGAGGAAAAGAGAAGGAAATAAGGTAATGTTGATAAAGAAAGTAGCGAATGTGATAATGATTGTTAGAAATGGGGGTCTCTAGTTGGCATAGGTAGGTAACTTTGTCCAAATAGGGACCCTTGCTTCTAGTCAGGGTAAGGGAGATACACACTTTAGATAACCCCTCCTCAATTCCTCGGTAGCTTGTACAAGCAGAGAGGCTTATCCCAAAGGCAATGTGTAAAGTATTTTTACCAACACACACAGTAACACAGTGAAAATACCACAAACCGACACCACACCAGTTTATAAAAATAAAATATCTTTATCTAAACTAAACAATACTAAAACAACACAAATCTGGCATACACAGTTCAAAATATGACTTTCCAAATGTTTCAAGAACTTGTGTTTCACCAAATTACCTGTAGATGCGTCAACGTTCACAAGCCAAACAGCTGCAGCGTCGTAAGTAATAGAGAGGCAACACTCCTGAGACATTGGTGAGGCAATGCGACAATCCTGCTACACGCAGAGGAAGGATTGCCTTGAATCTGGTCTGGGCGGGGAGTGATGCATTAATTCTTCATGGTGGTTTTGGTCCGCAGGTGCTACGTCAGAAGAACTTGCCACACGGGTACGATGTGTGGAAATCCTGGATGAGTCGGCGATCAATGTGGTGGCGTTGAGCACAGCTACATCGGTCCTCTTCAGCTGTGATCCCTCAATGCATTGATTTCTTTAGTTCTTTGAGTTTCTTCTTGTTTCCAGCTCCCAAACAGCAGCAACAACCTCCAGAGGCCCAAACTGGCACAGGCACCTCTTGGCAGGTCAGAACTCACAGTTGCAGAGTACAAGGGACCTGGGGTGAAGTCTTTGTGTCCCTGAGACTTCAGAACAGGAGGCCAGTGCACTTCAGGCCCTTGGAGATCTCCTTCAAGCAGGGGGCTCAGCACACATCAAAGTCCTTCTCCTTTCCTTGGCAGAAACAATAATTGCAGGACAACCCCAGACACACAGCAAGGACAGTACTTCTCCTGAGTCTCTCCAGCTCTTCTCCTTGGCAAAGGTTCCTCTTGAATTCCAGGAATGATCTAAGAGTCTGGGGGTTTGGATCGGATAGTTATACCTCAAAATGTATTTGTTCTCTTTGTGCTAGGGGCTCTAAGCCCAGTTCAAACCAGTTCTTGGGGGCACTCTGCAAGTGCACAACAACATTTGTTGTCAGTGTGAGCCTCAGCTCCAGACACACCGCAGGGGGGGGGGGCAGAGCCAGCATTGTGGAGGGCAGGCACAGCCATATTCAGGTACAAGTGTTACTCCTCCTACCACTTCAAATACAGATCAGGACTATTCAGCCTAGTGCTGACGAATCCAGACTCCTGAAGCCGCTGCACCTCCCCAGCCCCTGTCATGCCAAAGCCAGACAGTCAGTCCACAACCAGGCAGAGGCACACAGGATGGTTTAACAGGAAAATAGCCACTTTCAAAAAAGTGGTATTTTCAACCACACACGTTAATAACCATCTATACTAAAAGATGTTTTATTAAATCCTGAGTTCAGGGATACCAGACTCCATTTTACTATCGTATCACTATGGGAAGATATGCATGTAAAATGTTACAAAGCATTCCCCTTTCTGTCCGATGGATAGATAGCCTTTCAGTAGAGAAAACGATATTGACAGTATTTCACTATCAGGACATGTTACACACACCAGTGCATGTCCTACTTTTCACATACACTGCACCCTGCCCAGGAGGGTACCTTGGGCCTATCATAGGGGTGTCCAAAGTATAATATAAGGGAAGGGTAGGGCCTGGCAAGTGGGTGCACTTGCCAAGTTGACATGGCAGTTAATGACTCACAGTGGCAGGCCTGAGAAATCTTTCCAGGGCTAATCATCAGGTCCAGACAGGGAACTGAAAGCAGCCCTGGCAAATGTAGCCAGACCAGCCCCCGTGTGGTGCACCACGAGCGAGTGGAAAAAGACAGACCAAAATGTTGCCTTTTACAGCACATTTGTCACTAAATATTTAATTGTATCAACTTTCAAAACACAGTAAATAGTAGATGATGACCTTAAAGAGCACCAGGTTACCCATCCAGTCATATGTGTACCCATAGACATTCTTTCAGAGAGCACCAAAAATAGACATGAGTAGTGAATCAGGGAGAACAAAGTAAAGTTGAAACCAGCCCCCATATGGTGTGTAGCCAGCAAGCACAGTGAGCAATTACTACTAGGGGGAGCAGGGTAGGGGTGCCCCGCTCATGCAGGGGCACCCTCAAACTTAGGACCCAGCACCCCGAATGCCGTATTGAAAGGCCTTAGGGGCGACTAGTAGGTTTTAAGTGTAATGACCTCAGATATAGGGAAACCTATATCTATCATAAATGGCGCTAGCACAAGCTTACACAGGCTGCAATGGCAGACCTGATATCACAATTTAAATGGTCTGTCATGGGTGGCACAACACATACTTCAGCCCATGGGAGACCCCTGGGGTACCTATGCCCTGGGTACCTTAGTACCATATACTAGGAACTTACAAGGGTACCACAGTAGCCAATCAGTAGTGTACCTAAGTACTCACCATGATAAATTTAGGGAAGAAGCACAGACACTGGGGTCCTGATTAGCAGTATCCCAGTCAGACTAGTCAGAAAAACATAATGACACCAGCAAAAATTGGGGGTGACCAGACCATGAAAGCACATTCTACTTTCCTAAGTGCCATATAAAAGAAAACTGCTGCTTTGCAGACCCGTTGATCCAGCAATTCCTGGAAGCTAAGGAGCAAGCCACCAGTGAATAAGTCCCCATCATGCTGACAGAAACCTGGACATGAGGGTGGCATGCCCTGTAGAGATTCCCTTAAGTGGGAAGGCCGCTGCGTAGGACTTTGTTGATTTACTGTGAGAGAAACATCATTTTAAGCAGCCATAGCAGTAGTGAGCAGAAGTGAATGGGTGACCAGGACTATTAGAGCCAGGGAAGAGTACACCATTAAGGACTCACTCCCAGATCTGAGATTGCATAAGGTCTTTCTTCAAGAGGTTGTATCCAGCCAACCAGTATGCCGGCCATTCCAGTTGTGTTGAAATATTATAGTTCGAGAAATCAGGGGCTCCCATGTCGAGGTTGGGGGTTTAAGTTTTACAAATGCTATGCGTTTCCTACCCATGCCTCAAATTAGTTCATTTAAAAGGATGTCCAACTCACTGAATTTTCAGGAATGGATCAAGATTGGAAGGTTGGCAAAGTAATAGAGGAGGTGGGAGAGTATTACCATTTTAGACCGCACTATACGGCCCATCACAAACAATGGTCGAGGGTTCTAAAAGGAGACCTGTGACCATAACAATCCTATAGCTTTCCCCAGATTACTCTCCAGCAGGTCTACCTATGCATGATGGATTTGGATATGCATATAATGAAAGGTGTGTGGAGAACCTGTTAAGGTCCCACTCCCCAGATGGATCGTGCGTTCTAGGTTGGCATTGCAGAAGGGATATACTAACAATTATTTAATTAACGTATAGCCCCAATAGCCTGCAGAATTCCTCTATAGTGTACACCACGGGGACCAGGACCATATAAATATCACACATAAATCTGTGCAGAGAGAAGTTATGTGTGTAGCTTACCTCTTTAAGATGTGGCAAAAAAAGTCCCTGGGGACTTATTTGCACCCCTCAGAACGATGTAAAATCGCCTAACATTAAGGGAGTATTACGGCTGGGAATTCGAAAAACGTGACCAATGACACCTATATTTAATCAGCACATACAAACAAGTGAAAAATACAAAAATGTGATGGATGGAATGCCTGAATTAATTTCAGCGCCACAGGTAATTACTTGGGCCACATCCCAGTCCATGACAGTTTCACACCATGCCACTTCAGTTTTGGCCCAATCATAAGCAAATCAGTCTTGGTCAAGCTCAAATAGGACCAATCCATTCCAAACTGCCAGGCCAGGCCCTCCCTGAACCAGAACACAAACAATCCAATACTGGTGACATTTGAAAGGCTGAGCCCTGCTTTGCTAGGCTTACATCACTATTACTGCTTCACAGACTAGTTTGGCTTCATCTGCACTTTCATAAAATAACTTCTCACCCATTAGACAGTGCACAGTAGGGGAAGGTTCAAATATATATTCCAGGGTCCGAGTGTGTGTGTCTTGTATGTGCGAGAATTAACAGCGATGCCATCATCATCAGAGTTCATCTGAAGATGCATAAATATGTGTAACGTGAATTTTAGAGAAAATAGGTAATTACCACAAATTGCCCAAGGACCGTGTCTGATTCCTCCTCCACACACGAAGTGGAGTTAATTTTATTCTGTAATTTAGAAAGGGAGTGGGTGGCATGTCCAGCAATGAGAACCATACGACACTGGGGAATTCGTCCCTTTAAATTAACGTACGGCTCTGCACAATGCATTTGCAGCACGTACGTACAGAAAACAAGCCCAAACAATGAGGCTATTCCAATCTGTCCTGTTGAGAATGATACACATACTAGTTTTGTGTTGGAATGCAAATCCGCTCGCCCCATGATTTTTGCTAGCAAGAAAAAAACAAGTTGCGCATTATGACAGGCGCCCCCCACGCCTAGGGGAGGGGCACCCTTAGTAGCACCACAGGGCTGAGCCTCCTCTAGAGCCCCTGGATAAGGAAGGGGGTTGGCTGGCCAGGTTGACGTAGAAATGAAACTAGCAGGAAACGAAACTTAGCAGGCTATTTGAGGCTGTGCCATGAGGGGTTTTGTTCTCTTTGTCCCCTTCATGTACAGCCTGGATGGAAGAAGCGTCGTCGACCACCCACCCACCCAGTAGAAGAGTAAGGCGTTGCGGAGCGCTGACAGTTAACAGCAAAGACGGAGGGGGTAGATTCCACGTTTGCAGTGGGTCAGCGGGGAGGAGGGACTGACCTGCCGGTAGTCCTGGACTCTACTGCCCTAACCCACGACGTATGGACTGAGAACAATCTTGGGGAGGTTGCCTGTGGGCAGGTACCCCGGTGGCCGGTGCGTTATGCGGTGCCCTTGATCTCAAGTAGTGCAACTATTGGCTGTAGCGCGTTGGGGCCTGCCGGCACAATGTGCGCAGCAGAATTGGACATTGGTGGCCGAGACGGCCAATTCAAATGTACGGCCAAGTTCTAGTGTACGGCCTAGTTAAAAGTTAAAGTGCAACTGTTGGCTGTAGCGCGTTGTGGCCTGCCGGCACAATGTGCGCAGCAGAGTAGGACATTGGTGGCTGAGACGGCCAAGTCAAATGTACGGCCAAGTTCTAGTGTATGGCCAAGTTAAAAAGTTAAAGTGTAAAGTTCAAATATATGGCCATGTTATTTTAGTGTACGGCCGAGTTCAAGTTTAAATGTAATGTCGTACTTAATTTCCTTACTGCTGTTAACATGTTGATGCAGCTAAAGTGTGATGCTGTTAATATTTCTGATATATCCAAGAAGGATACTTTACTTGGTAATGGTCTGTGGTTAATTCCTTGGCTTGATGTGAATAAAAGGCTACGCCATAAACAACCTACCTTGATTCTGAGAGTTCTTGGGCGTAGTGGGGGCTAAGGTGGCAGAATTTGGGGGAGGAGGGAATGTCACGTTGTGTGCTTACTAAAGACAATACTATTTACGGGGAGCCATGGGTTGGTGAAGGAGGGCTCATAACAGAGATATGTGGGTAAAATAGACGAGACGCCATTGCTGATGTCAGCTCACACGACAGAGACATTCACCGGCGGCGGCCTGCAGGACAGTCAGACAGAGCAGAACTGAAGACAAACGCAAACTTTTAATTGCGTGAGCCTCGCCCTGCCTGATTCTGACCCCAAATGTCTGCAAGGAAGTCACTGATGTGCAATTGTAACATTCGCTCTTCTTACGGTAGCTTATATTTTATTAGTTCATGTGTCATCATGTCATGATTGGGACTTGGAAGTGGGGCAGCACAAGTACTAGTAGGCTGAGCTGCAATTATCTCAGCGGCTGGTTTGACACACCACCTTCCAGGACATTTCTCAATGCTACAGCCCAGCCAGTGCAGCCACCACCACCACCTCTTTCCGAGCCGCCCTCCGCCCTACGCCCCAGCCCCGCCAGTTCCGCAACCGGAAGGTTAGCATTTCAATGAAAGGTCATAGTGCCTACAAGCATTTCACATATCTCAGGCGCCAGGCACTTCCCAGCTGCAGGCGGACATGTGGATCTCCATTGCAGTTATAAACTGGTAAGCCACTCCTGCCCTCTATTTCAGGAAAAACCTCAAGCCCCTGGTCTTCGAGCAAGTTCTGGTCAGATTGTAACCTCCTGGTTACCGGACACACAAGCATTGGTCAATCCCTCACTGCTAACCTCCCCACCCTGTGCAATGTCCGCCAAGGTCAGAAGTGTCCATGAAAGGACACCTCCTAGGCTCCAGTCCATGACTCCCTCCACAATCCCATCTCCCTTCCTGTTATCTCTCCCTACAACCACCTACTCCTGTATCCCAACCCCACGGCACAGAGCATTGTAGCTCACACATACACAAGGATGAGCAACAAACAACAAGAAAGCCACGTAGGCCCCGCAAGTGGTTTGCAACGCACAACAGAAGCCATGCAATGCAATGTATATAGGGACCCCTTTCCCTGGCTGACGAAGCAGAATGTAAAGCTTTATACTTCTATTTGTAAGTACTGAATTTCAAACTTTGCATTTCTGCACTCTTCAACCTAAGCAACGACAGTGGACAAGCACTCCTAGCCAAGAGCCGCTCAAAGTATCACAGGAAGCATTTGTTTTTTCCTCACACTGTACTGGGGTCGCTTTTCACTACTATTTAATGACCAACTGCATCATTTGTGAATAAGAAATAATATCAAAACACAAAAACATCTAGAACTATCTGATGAAACCCGTCTGCCTACCTTACTGGCACCACGCAAAGAGAGAAGTGGATTTATTTTGTGAGCACTGCTCAGGAAATACACTGCACTGTGGTCACGGAACCGGGCGGGATCGGGCCTAACCAACCACGCTTTTTAGGTCTTGCCTATGCAGCGCGCATGGGCTGCATAGGAGAGAGACCTAATGCCATCGGCATATCTTTGGGGGCAAAAACGTGCATGCGTTGCATTGCTTGCAATGGCAACGCTTGCACGTTTGGCGATTTCCATGCGGGAGCACGCGACGCCATATGGTCGCAATCATCGCGCCCTGCTGCACGCTCCCGCAAGGGAATCGCACAGGCCCGCTCCCCCTGCTGCTGCGCGAGGCGAGCGCTTAAGGTTTCCAAGCTACTGTTCAGTTACTTCAGAGCACTGACCTATAGAGAGTAAATACAGCACAATAATGGGAGGGAACGTGAGATCAAACTACACTTGTTAGAAGATTTCTACCCTAAATCAGATAGGCCAAGTAGCAGCCAATCAGGTGCTCTGTGATATACCTGTCGTCTTGATGATCTCTGAGATGTTTTTCATAACACAAATGAGTTCAGTTCGTTGCTCTCCAAAGTTCCTCCATGCAAGTATCTCGTTACTACTCCATCTTACAGTTGCTTTTTATATTGAATTTCATAACACACGTTTGTAGTTTCTACACCTTATACATCACTAGCGTTGCTATTGCCCAATGCAATTACTGTCAATTTACCATTCTCAGAAGGATGGAAGGTTGAATAGGCTCTGCTGGCTTCAGACTTGGACCTGTATACCACTGCATAGCTCAGGGTTTAACTCACTGAGCCATCCTGCAGGATTTGTTTCCACTCTCTGCGGACCCAAAGGACACCCTGCAGTCTCTTTATGGCCACAATCTCTATCCTACCTCCTGGACAAGACCGCTCCCATTTCGACTCCCCATCTTTGAGAGCTCTCTCCAGTACATGAAAGATGTCTCAGTGAGTAATGGCCTCTCTGCTGACATCTGTTAACATTCAGACCACAAGATCAAATCTTGGTCTGGCCAAGTTAGCCTTCCATCCTCCCGAGGGCATTAAATTCAAGAGCACAGCATTAAAGCAGGGAGTGTATTGGGAGTTCCCCTTATTTACTGAAGTCCACGGAGCCGTCATTAGTTCATGAACCACAGGTGGTGGTGACTCATGGACTGCTGCATCCATTCCAGAAACCTATGCTCAGCTCATGGGTACAAATGAGAATCCCGGTGCAGCCACTCAGCCTTTCATCCTTGCGAGGTCAACAGATGCAGTACTACTGAGTTTACTAGAAGTCAATTGTTACTCAGTGCCCCAGGGGTGAAGTGGCACTTTAAAACTATATGTATAGAAGTATGGGGAAAATGAAAATGCAGCCACATGGTTACCTCATACTATATCACCACCGGACTTTTACTTCTCAGAATGCAGAACCATTTCTCCGAGTCCCTGTGTTGTTTTAATACACAACAGATGCAATGAACCACATCACTCATAGCGGGTATGTTCCTAAAATATTGACCTTCATCAAGTGTGGCCCGTTCTTCCCAAACCCTGCACCACATGCTGTTTGCACTGGGATCAGATTTACAAGTTTTGACGAAGGTACAACATGCCTCGCAAATCGCACGGTTCCCCAAGTTAAATTTCACTTTACAGTAGAAAATACCCAATAAATACCAGCACATCTGTATTTTGATGCGCACAGCACTAACATCCAGGCCACGCCCTAGAGTTAGGGTACGACTTGTGATAGCTGATGTATTACGGGACGTTTTAAATTCCGACCCCCTGGTGTCTGACTTTAAAAGAGGCACTCCCACCCGGGCCACTCATAATCAGACCAAAATGTGCACAAACAGTTTGTAGTAGTAGTAGTATTTATACTTATTAAGCACGACTGTCACCCAAAAGGGTATCCTGGCGCTGAGACCATATCTAACCATCAGGTGCAGTGCACTACAATGCTCTTGGAAACAGGTGGGTCTTAAGATCCCTTTTGAAGGAGGTCAGATCTTGTCTACTCCTCAGCGCCAGAGGAAGGGTGTTCCATAACGTGGCAGCCGTGAAACTAAAAGCAGGGCCGTCCATCCTCACTCTGTTAATCCTAGGAACCCACACCAGGAACGTGGAGGAAGATCTCAGAAGTCTGGCAGCTTGATACAAAGAGAAAAGATTTTGAAGTGGTATCGGTCCTAGTCCGTGCAGAGCCCTGAAGACAAGGCATAAAGCCTTAAAGGCAATCCTCTGCTGGACAGGTAGCCAATGAAGATCAGCTAGTGCTGCAGAAGAAGACGCAGAGCGTGGACGAGAAAGGGCCAGTTTAGCAGCCATGTTTTGAATCCTCTGCAGCTTTAGGATCAAGGTTTTAGGGGCTCCCAGAAGTAGTGCGTAGTGTAGCATAACCGGATTACCAAAATTACTGAACGTTTGCACCGGACTCTAAATACACTGCATGGCTAGATTTACCAAGGAGGCATAGGTTTTTGATTAGCGCTGCACCTATCCTGCGCCACTAGGATTTTTAATGGGAACTAAATTGATGGAGAGCTTTACGTTGCTTTGCGCCATTTTGCGCCACACAAGCTTTTAAATGCCACTGTGGGAGTGTGTTTAATTTGTGAAAGAGTGAGTGCTGGTGCCCAAAGCTCTGCTCAGTAGTCCGGGCCGGTGCAATTAAACCATGGGGCGCACAGTACCAGGGTAGATAGTCTGAAATCCACCTCAGACCTCTTTAATCCACACACAGAAACTACCCCCCCCCCTGTATTGCAGGTTCCTGCTTTCTCTTTTATGACGGGTTTTCCATCCATCTCTTCCTCCCTCTTTCCGTTTTGATTGTTTTTCTATCTCTCCGTCCCGGGAAATGATTAATGAAAAAAATAAATGACGGTGCCCCAAAAAAATTCCTTCAAACACCAGCTCAAATTAAGCACAGCGAGCCCCACGTTTTGTACATTTCGTTAGCCCCTGTGGCTCACAGTGTCTCGGATGGCCAAGATACATGATGATTGATTTAGGATTACAAAATAATACAACAGCTCTAAAAGAAAACTATTCAGAATCAAAGTGCTTGTTTACTTTTAATTGCATTCCGGGGACGGTGCAACGTCACGCCCCCAGTCCCAGATAGAGCCTGTGGCCATGTATTGATCAGGAATTCAATCAGGGTGGCATGCATTAAAAATGCAAACGGAGGAAACGATCACTCACCTGTGGGCGCCGCCTGCTAGAAATAATTAAATTATCAGGGCTCCGGGCTCCGCTCCAGCCTCTGCCTGGTGGCCTCCCTCCTCTGCCTCGCAGTCACGTGCACTGATTGCGCGATCGCGACCCCCAATGCGCTTGCGCATGATCACCACCAGACTCCAGACCAGACCCCACCTTAAGGGTACGTACCCTGGCACGCTGCGCGCAGATGCGGCGGCGGAGACAGACAGGGAGCAGATATCACTGCACGCTGCGCGCAGCGTATGATGCGCTTTAAGTGCCGGTGGATTTTTAATAAAAAATAAAAAGGCTAACTAATATAAATGGGGTGACACTGACGTAACGGACACGCAGCAGCTGCATTATATGTGCAGATAGAGATAGGTGTTGTGCTTGTTTGCTCGGAGGGTCACGCAGCCCTCAGGGTCCAAACGGGCCCCCAGTCACGAAACTGGCCTCCACCCCATCCATCCTACCGGGAAATTGCCCTGTGCCCGGCATTACCAGTCCGGCCCTGCTAATCATGTGGGTGGCACAATAAGTGCTGCAGGCCCACAAGAAGCAATTGATCTACCAGCCCTGGCACACTCAGTGCACTTTAGGGACCGACAGTAAAACAAATATGCCAGTCATGGATAACCAATCACAATAACAATTTACAAAGAGAGCATACACACTTTAGCACTGACCAGCAGTGGTAGTGTGCCCAGAGTCCTACAGCCAACAAACACAGATCACGAAAAAATAGGAGGAGGAAGGAAAAGGTTTGGGGATAACCCTGCAAAAAGGGCCATTTCCAACACAGATGAAATGTGATACATAAGAAAAGATAGAAGTCACAAGGTGAGTAAAAGATGGTGGGAGCTAGAGAGACAAACGAGAAGAGAGGGGAGATATAAAAAAGACTGAAAAAAGGAAGAAAAAGGCAGGGACGATGAGAAAGAGAGTGAAGGGGATACAAAGGAAAACATGTAAAGAAAAAGATGAGAACAGGAACAACAGTTATGATAGGAAAGAAATGAAAAATGATATTGAAAATAAATAATGAATAAAACTGATGGCAAAGGGCAGGGAGAGGTGAATAGATTTGGAGGAGATAGAAAAGGAGTGGAGAGTTGAGTGTAGAAAAAGAAAGGGAGGACAGAACTCAGGATATCAGGGAGAGAAAGAGAAAAAGGGAAGGTATCAATGTGAGAAAAAAAGAGTAACGAAGGATATAGAAAATGGCAGAAAGACATAAGTAAGAAATGAAAAGAATGGAAAGAAAAACGGGTTTAGAATATAGCAAGGAGAATAATAATTTGAAAGGGCGCATGAGATGATGACAAACTGAGAAAGGTAATAGGAAAAGGCTAAATTACAGAGGGCGGGGGAGTCGACATATGGCAGAGATAAGGGTGTCAGAGAGAACGTTTGGAAGAGAGGGATGGAGATATGGGAAAGAGACAAAGGACAAATGAGGAACTCAGAGTCTTCTGGTCAGGGGCTTGGTAGTAGGTAGAAGGCCCTGAAAGATGGCGTAAAAAAGGGGGAACACGATACAGGATTGCATGACAGTACCTCTGGCAGGTGACCGGTGCAGGTGTCACAGTGAAGTTGGCTTGCTGGAATTCCACGTCATCATGAAGGGGGAAGATCCCACCTAGAATAAGGTCTCCGTCTCTGGATAGACCGGTCACCTCATTGATGGGAAGTCGACATGCCCGGTCCATCATCTGGGCAAAGTACACCGGCAGAACAAAGTGTATAAAGACACAGAGCGAGATCTTAGAGAGGGACCGCTCCATGGGCCTTCCTGTAGTCATGGACTCCTCGGTCCAGGTGGCCACAGTGGCCTCAGCCCAAAGCCGGTGTTGCCATAATAAGTGGGAAAAGTTGGACTAAGCAGGGATAAATCAAGTGTGGACACCAGAGTTCCTTCCCTCTGAAGAATTACTGCTGGTGCTGATGCTGTGGTTGGGCTTTGATTCTCAGGTTTTATACACTTAGCCTGGCCTCTGTGTATGTGTGGGAGGGGCGAGATGAGAGTAGAAGAGTTCTTCACTTTAAATGCATACCTAATTAGAGAATAGCTTAATTTCTTTCCTTGCTATTACAAGAACGTCACCTGGGAAATCACCCTGTGACTAGGATACAGGCTTTAAAGACTTGTTTTTTCTATAACATGCCCCCCTTACTCGGTGTGCACTGTGTGAGATGTAACACACAGGAGCAGCTTGGGAGTATGATTCTATACTTTACTTCAGTTTTTTAAAAGCTGGGCACCACAGACCCTGTTTGCACGTCATACCCAACAGCAATATCTCACTCTTCAATAAAATCCGTCTTCTAAAATTAGGCTGCACTATCAGCGGGTTCCACTACATAATCTAGGGCCCGAATATGTAGTTGTCCCAAAAAAATATCATAAAGAACTGAGGGGCATATCATCAAGGGTGGCGATAGGCAAACTGAAAGCAGTCGCTAACATTGCTATCGCCTACTACCAACACAGGCGTAGCAATGGAAATATTCGCGCTAAGCGTGAATATCTCCAAAAACTAACACCTGCTCCAACCAGTTCTTAGTCATTATATCCAATGGGAGGTGGATATATTGGCTAAGACCCTGTTAGCGATAATGCGTGAATATCGCTGTATTCTCAGTGATATTCACAGATTTTGCCGCTATCGCCAGGAATTTTATCGCTTTTGAGGTAAACGTTGCTAATAGCACGTTATCTCAGCGATAAAATCCCGTGATGCACGGCGATAAAAATATTGCCGCTAACCCTACTTAGCGATAAATATCGCTATTTGTTGATAATATGCCCCTGAGTTTCTAATAGATTTTCTAACCGCCACTTCAACTGTATTTGGAAATAGGCTGGGCATTCGATATTTTGACCTTTGGAAAATGTTGCTTCTTCTTTCACCATCAGCAAACAGGTGGCAGAGTCAGCTAAGAAATACTGTGTGATGTACAGAAGAGAAGACAAGACACTTGATGGGGCTTTAAATGGAATGATAATAGGGACGTGAACTATTAGGCGTAACTAGGAAATCTTTCCAAGAGGCATCAGCCAAGATATTGAATGGTGCTGCTTAAAATATGTAAACTTGAGGTTCCCAGCTTTCGTTTATAGCATCGAGGCATTTCACACAGTACTAGACAAGCACACAAAACAAGCCTAGCCTTTTGAATTTCCAATGCTTGTTAGCGGTTGCAGAAAAATTAGTATCTCAATCACTCCCGCTCCCCCCTTAACACCACTTTCCTCTGCAATTTCTCTGTAAGACCCTTATGGCATTTTCTCTGTACATCTTTCTAATATCTTCCCTCAGCATTTCTCACATATCCTCTCTTTCCTCAGCTGTACCATTGTAAGGAAAGGGACTGCCCACCTCGAAGAAATAATAACACTTCTTGTGAGAATGAACCTTGAAAGTCACTAAATTAGCCTGATGTAGCACAGAACAGATAATATGTTAGATATGTTTCCAGTACCAAAACAGTACTACAGTAAAAATGCAGACAACACAAATAAATCCCACACTGAAGTAGAAAAACATAGTAGAGAGTAATTAGCAAAATGAGACCAAATTAGAGAGAAATCCAACAAGGGGAATCCGATGTATGAATTTTAAAAGTTTTATGTAGAAATGCCACCAAAAAGTCAATCCTATTGCAATGCTAGTCTCTGGTTGCGGTAGACTGGGACATAAGCCCAATTTTAGGCTGACAGTGATAATACTCAGGCGCCAAAGATTTCACCTTTTGATTTAGTCCTTTCAAGTACCAATCAAACTCAGGAGTACATTTTTAAAGTGCCTAAGGCCCTTAGCGGAGATCCTTAGAGACTATGGGGATGGAAAAGTCATCTGCATGGTAATGGACATGTGCCCCTGCCCTAGGTGCCCAAATGTATTGATATTTGGATCCCTAATGCTGATTTTTTTTGCCATAGGCAAACACGGATCATATGTGTGTTTGCCATGGCATACACCCGTCTTATTGATTGCAGTCTTGTTGGACCGGGAGGGGTGCCCAATGCGCTACTATCATAGTGGTGGAGGGCTACTGCCAATACCACGAGTTAAGCAGCACAAAGCCAGTGGTGGCAGCATACTGTATAGTGATCAGCAGGAGTGAACAGGTTCTTTTTAACCTATGTCACTGGAGTGAGGTCTACAAGCTCACTCACTTTTTAAAGTTTGGCTACTATTTGCTGAACTCATACTTCAGCTACATAAGTTAGATGTGAAATGCTGTGCAGTGCAAGATTGGGGACTCTGCACTGGTTTTATCTGTGCCTAGGAATCACACATTACAAGGACAGAGCAGTGTTGTGCAGTTTGTGCATGCTGAGTGCATGTATTGGGTGTATGTGTACCTATAAGGAATACCTTATATTGTTGTGCTGTGAGCACATGGTGAATTTGTGTGCTTGCTGAGTGTGTGCCTGCAAGTGGCAATACAGAAAGGCTGCAGTACGGAGCAATGCAGGCTGATTGCATGTTTTTGCTGAATGTATATGTTTCTGTGGTGGCACAGCACATGGAGGTAACAGTGGTGGATAGTGTGTGTGTACCTGCTGGGTATGTACACTGAGTGAAAGTGTGCTGGTAACGGTACATTAAATGGAGGACCCTGGGTTCTATTTTGGGAGGCACAAGCCTTCTTGATGATGATATGAGGAGGTAGATGAATCCCTGCTGACATTTTCTTATAGCGCGGCGTTCATGAGAACTGGATGGAACACACTAGAGGAGGGAGATTGAGGCTCCCATTGTACACGTCATAGTGCACTTTGTGACTCAGTGAGAAATCAGAAGGAAGGGGCCCAGACACATCTCAGGAAGGAGATGGAGCTGTTAGGGGAAACATGAAGAGGGGGGCTTGGAGCCCGAAATTAACCTTTTTATGCATATCAGTGTATCTGACATCCAGGTATGAACTCCAGTCACCCCTATGTATGGTATGTATGTATGGGATTTGTAAATTGCAGGAATCACCCCTGTAGGGGTATCTCTGTGCTATCATAGCAGGAAAGTCAGATGAAAAATGGGGAGACAGGTTTAAGCTCTAAATAATGCTGTTTTCAGGCGTTTCCTAGAGTGGAGAAGATTGGAGCATTTGCGTAGGTCCTCGGGCAAGGTGTTTTGAAATTTTGAGGCTAAATGGACAATGGTTTTACCTCCTGTTCTAAACTTCTTAACCCGGGGGACCACCATCAACCCTTTACCTTCTGATCTAAAAAGGCGATTCTGGCAGTAGACTTTGAATTTCAGACAGCAAAGTTTAAAATTAATTCTCTGGCGGATGGGGAGCCAGTGAAGTTGTTGTAGCAATGGTCCTGAAGAGGTACAAGGTGTTTTTAAGGGCCAGGGGAGCCGCCACATTTTGTACAATCTGCAGTCTGTTTAATAGGGACTCATTTGCAGATGGCAGCAAAGCATTACAGTAATCTAAGCGGCCTATGGCCTGTGTTGTGCAACTATCAGATTCGCAGTTTCTCCTGCTGCGACAGGTGAATTTTCAAAGGAAGAAGGAGAGGAGATGTATGTACTTCAACAGAAACAGTACCCCAAGATAAAACATCAAAGTACCAGCCCTTAAATAACATTTGGTCTTGAAATGAACTAGAAGAAACAGTGATTGAGATCACACAACCGTAATCTGCTAAGCAACCAGATGTGCGAGGAGGGGAAGCTCTACAAGACTTCTGCCTGTGATTAGGAACAGGGACCATTGCCTGTTTACTCCCTGCTGGGTGAGGGGACATCACCCAGGGAAACTAAGAGCAACCTGCTCTGGATCATGGAGCATCAACATTTGTCTTCTTGACAAGACCAGTGTTCCCTATGAGGGAGTGGAGAGTTCTGGAGGAAAAAAGGTCCAATGAAGAGTCCTGTTGAATGGACTCCTGGGCGAGGTGTGAGTAGATGACATCCCAGGAGAGCCTGCAGTGAACATAGCCATATTAAGATTGCTGTGTAGTGCCTGGGAAGCACCATTGCAGACTGCCAGGCAGAAAACAGCTAAAGCCTGTGCAACCCCATATGCCAGGAGGAGCAGTCTTTTAGCGCCAAGACACCAATGGGTAATTGTGTGCTTTATAAAAATTTTATTAATTCATTTAATTAATTCAGGAATCATTGTGCCATGTGGAGCACGAGAGCTGGGGAATATGGACACTTACCCTGCAGGAGGAGCATGGAAAATGTCCAGATCACAGCTGTAGCACAACCACTAAGGCACAGAAAGAGGCTATGCATGCTGAGTACTGCAATGACACTCACGTGCATCCAACTCATCTGAGCAGGGCCAGAGCTGTTGAGAGCGCCCGCTGACGGGGCATCTTCCAAGGCACTGCACTCCTCCTCTCTGCCGGAGTAAGACTTGTGATGGGCCTCCTGGGCACAGGGGAACTCACTTCTAAGAGTGCTGCAGCACTAAGTCACTCTTGATTGTAATTGATGAGACAAGGTGGACACTAGAGTTAACTGCATCCTAATTGGCATTCCTTGGATCAGCCACCAGTGAATGGGTAATAACGTCAATGACGTTGAAACAGTAACTTGTAAAAAAAACACTAAAGCCTCTAACTCAAGTGTGAAATGTGTTAGAGATAGGAGTTAGACATACAATACTTGTTTTTGTTTTAAAAATAAGTATTCGGCCGGCTAATAATTTGTTGCTGCTGCTCCACCCTCTTTCAATTATAAGACATGTTGACCTCATCCCCAAAGGGCGCTGTTAATTTTTGTTATTGGCCCTAAAGGATTTTAAATGCAATTGATATAATCCTTCCTCCACTGAGCAAGAGCCCCTGGACATTTGGGGCCATGGTGGGGGTGATAAGTTCTTTCATTACGGTTATAAGTGCTATATCCACCATTTTGGGATCTGCTTCTTCATCATCTCGACAGTCCTTCAGAAGATGACACCCCCTACCCTGAAAAGAGACCTTTGGGAAAATTGAAATAAAAATAGGACTACCTTCTGCCTGTTCTCAACCCGAAAATTTTGGTGGTCATCTTTGACTGTCTATTATCCCTGGGCAAAGCACTACGCTACACTCGCGAAGTTTGCGAAGATTGCGCTACTTCACACTACGCTAACTACACGTAGCACAGTGCAACCACCCGTAGAGTAGTGCAGTGGTCATTTTTTGCTTGCTCGCGGTCCTCAACGTCACGTTGGCGACCACGAGCAAGCAAAATGAGATCCCGGCGAGACTTTTTTCTCGTTCGTGATTAGCAACATCAAGTTGCCGATCAAAAGCGTGGAAAATAAACCTCCCGACGAGATTCTTAACGCAGGGAGGTCAGGTTTCTCATTGCGAGTGGTTGCGTATGCTCACAACCGCTCGCGATGAGAAACTACCAGTACGCGTTGAGAAATTTGTAAGTATAGGCGCAAAATCCGCTCCGCTCGCAAAATTTGCAAATTTTCGGCAATTTCGCAATCCGCGATTCTCGCGAAATATTCGAAAAAATCACGAATTCGCGAGCGGGCGGATTTTTTTTTTTTGGCCCCAGGAAGCACAGTTCAGGCAGGTGCTCGAGTTGAAGCTAACTTTGTAACCATTTTAGAGTGGCGCCGGCAAGCTGCCAGAGTGCTTGCTGGTGCCATTCTAAAATGGTTACAAAGTTAGCTTCAACTCGGGCACCTGCCTTAACTCTGTAAGTGCTTCCTGTGGGCCAAAAATTAAACCTCAACAGAAACCATGTACAGATATAAATAAAGCAGGTGCCCAAGTTGAAGCTCAAATTCAGTAACATTTTAATCTGCCCAAAAACATTAGTGAGCACGGTCGAGGCTGGGCAAGTGTGCTCTAACCCCATATCTGGCGTTGAAAATTAGCTGTAATACCCGAGGGAGGTCTTTGCATCCCTGAGTTTCTCTAGCGCAATCCCGGTTCCTGTGACCTCCTCACCTGCTGCCCTGCTCGCTCTCTGACCCTTGATACACAAGAGGCATGTGAACACACATAGAAGCCCCGCACCACACACTAGCGGTATCAAACGTCTTCCTGCCCTTTCCCAATATGATGGACAGCTCACTCAAGGGACTTCAGCGGCTTTTGGCACTGTGCAAAGTTACAGGCACACATGGTCAGTTGAGACAAATCTTCTGGCCCTACGCAGCTGCAGTGTAGGAAAAGCACTATCATTTACCCAACGAGGTAGCACTTACTGGATTAGCCAGTAGTACTCCAGTTGAGTAGAGGTATTGCACAAAACGGTGGCATCTTCGTGGATAAGTATTCAGGGCAGGATTCATTCAGGCACGAGGATCCTGTCACAAAAATTAAACCTCAACAGGAAGCACTTACAGATATAAATAAAGCAGGTGCCCGAGTTGAAGCTCAAATTCAGTAACATTTTAATCAGCCCAAAACATTAGTGAGCATGGTTGAGGCTGGGCAAGTGTGCCTTATCACCATATCTGCAGTCGAAAATTAGCTGTAATACCCGAGGGAGGTCTTTGCATCCCTGAGTTTCTCAAGCGCAATCCCCGTTCCTGTGACCAGGAGGCTGCTTTCTCCTCACCTGCTGCCCTGCTCGCTCTCTGACCCTTTATACACAAGAGGCATGTGAACACACATAGAAGCCCCGCACCACACACTAGTGGTATCAAACGTCTTCCCGCCCTTTCCCAATCCCAACTACGATGGACAGCTCACTCAAGGGACCTCGGCGCATTTTGGCGCAGTGGCAAGTTACAGGCACACATGGTCAGTGGAGACAAATCTTCTGGCCCTTTACGCAGCTGCAGTGTAGGAAAAGCACTATACATTTACCCAACGAAGTAGCACTTACTGATTAGCCAGAAGAAAGTACTCCAGTTGAGTAGATGGAAATCGCAAAAAAATCTGCATTTTCGCTGACTTTTTTGCGATTTCACGCAAATTCGTGGACCCCAGATCCGCAAAATTCACCCATAAATTTGCCGCTCGCGTAAAAATCTACACGAGCGGCAGAAAACAACAGCTTTCACTGTGCAAGATGCCATTTTCAATGATTGCACAGTGCTGGATGCTTGTATGCACTGTACAATCATTGAAAACTGCATCTTGCACAGTGCGAACAGGGTACGATGCAGTTCGCGTAGTGCTATGCGTAGCTCGCGTAGTGCGAAGTGCACTTTGCGTACCTACGTATAGCGCTACTTTGCAAACTATGCCCAGCCATACTGTCTATCTGTTGCCTTTTTTTCTTTTTCTTTCTTCCTATTTCTGTATTTATAAGGGAAGGCTATCACACTTAAGTCAATACAAGAGCCCTTCCTTCAGGCTTAGTGTGGCTTGGACTGTATTGTTTTATTTTATTCTGAGCCAATTTGTATTAGCACTATGTACAACATAATTTTGCATTTTCAGCATAGCCACCATCTTGTGCATCCTAATTAAGTAGCCGTACTGTCTGAAGCTATGATTCACTCTATTACAATCACTTGGATCCACCACCATGCACAGAGTCTATCGGCTCTTGATCTTGCAGTTTGCTCTGATTTTATTTATTGACCATTCCTGAGCCCACGCAGAAGTTCATTAGGATGTAACTGAATCATCCTCAACGCTGTTCGCCAATGTATGACCTAACTTCGCATCAAGGATCCCCCATGTTTATCTCATCTGTGCCTAAGAGTTCAAGAGCTCTTGACTTTGTCCTTACCAAAGATTTTCATCCTGATCCCCCACAAGAATGGATTCAAGGCTTGACCCCACCGGTCGTCATGCCTTCACAATCAACTACCCAAACCACAACCTCTCCAAAAATGGGGCAAAAAAGTTCAAACATTGTTTACTCAAAACTTAAACCGAAACACTTATCTCTGATCCGTACTTATGTGCCAACAAGGATATACTAACTAATGACCTAATCTTCTACTGCCGGAAATGGGCACGATGGAGGAATGTCTTCAATTCCTTTCTTCACATAACGGGTCCCAGGATAAACTCTGTTTGGCCTTAAATTATCAGCATCACCTTCACCCTTTTACAATGCTAATGCTACAATCTCCCTCTATAACAATGGTATTATCTTAATTCAAGCCTCGAATGATAATCTAATTAGGATGGATAATATCTTCCCCACCCTCAATATGGCGGTGATTTTCAAGTCTCCTCATCCCTGCTTAATCCTAGCAATTACAAATGATCTCACAGTCACACCTCTCTTCATGACCGAGATGACAACAACCACTCAAATCCCTCTTCATGCTTTAGGAGAGCACTGTGCCACTCAGTACCCTGACTTAGTTTCTCCGGAGACTACAATCACCTCAATTTCAGTGAATCACTCAAATTCTGGACCTTTAGCGTCACTCACTTTGCCAAACTCTACATGTTTACCTAATGGGACCCTTGCAGGGGAATCCTCTCTTGCCCCTTGACTTTATCTCTCTCCCGGTGATCATCCCTGCCTGATTCAACTTAACTCGCCTTTATCCAAATCCTTATCCAGCCTCCCGCCATCCCTGGAACCCTTCTCACCATCCCACACTATCTCTCTTCCTCCACATCTCATCTGCCCCACTTAAGCCCCATTGCCCGCTTCACAAACATGGACCCTTTCAATTGGCTGATTGGTAATCCACAAGACAACTCTGTCTCACTGGTCTCACTGACTATCTCATGGCCAACCCGGCCCCTTCAGCTATCCCCTAAAACCCCACCTCCCTTCCGGAACCCATCAATTCCCTCTCTGAGTGGGCCATGCGTCTGGATGAGATCTCTAGCCACTTGCACATCCTCACGAAGGAACTCCTGGAATTGAAACACATCACTATTGAATACCTCCCTTTACTCAGATACCTTAGCTCTATAGAGAATCGTCCCATCTTCCTGGAGGGTGCAGCTCCTCCACTAGCCATGCACACCATCCACCATACTTGGAAAACGTTACCTGTCCCAAATGCATCCTCCCACCCTGGATGTCTGAAATCTGTCCTCTCGTCCAATGAGATCCGTGAGCTAATCCATTCCTACTACCAATCACATAACAAGTCCCGAACAGGGCAAATCCTGGCCATCGAAGCAGAGAACCATTGCAAAACCTGGGAGGCATACATATTGACAACTTTCAGCACATCAACATCCTCCCAGATTCCACCTCTCACTCGACTGACCAATTGAAATGTGCTCTACTAAATTTCAGATCTACGAGTGAACACGCCTCCGACATCTATGATCTCATCCAAACCAACTAGCTTGACATCATTATCCTCACAGAAACTTGGCTAAACTACTCCTCCACACCTTTACTTGACCTTCTCGTCCCATCTAGCCATGACATAATTCATATGGACAGAGATTCAAAACAGCGTGGAAGAATAGCCTGTATAAACAGTAATAAACTCTCGCTTTCCCAATCTGAGTCCATCATGCTATCATCATGGAAATATCTCTGCATCAACATTACAAGCGAAAACGGCCATGTCTGAAAAATACACACTTTCTACCACCCCCTGGTGATAATCTTTCCTTCACTGAGCATTTAATGGAGATCATCTAATCCAACGATGACCCCATAGTGTCCCAAATCTTCTTGGGAGACTTCAACCTCCACTGGTCTAACTCACAAGGGAGAAACTCTGGATCTCATCATATCCAAAGGTAACACCATTACACTGGACTCCATTATCCCTTGCAACTGGTCCGACCACTATTGCTTCTTCTTCATTATTGACAGAGAGCAGTCAGAAAAGGGCGTTCAACCTAAGAAAACGAAGCATGGGAAACGGAACCTTGAAAGAATAACACTGAAGAGCTAGCCATTTGCTGTTCAAGGGCCTGGTCTCCTCATTAAGAAATGAAAGATGTTCATGTCCTCACAAATGTCTATAATGCCACTATTTTCAGTATCATGGACGATATAACCCTTTTACAACAAAAAAGTGCCTCCTCCAAAAACTCCAAACAGTGTTTCAATGACAACCTAAACTTGGATTACCGTAACCTTAGGTCAGGGGAAAGATCTTAAAGATCCACACCATTGACTAAATACCTAAACCTCCTCATAGCTATCAGGTGCTCATACAAGAAAAAAAAAATCAAGAGTGCTAAATCCCACTTCTTAATATCTCAACATAATAGAACCAGAAATCGCCCCAAGAAGCTTTTCAAAATTGTTAATCAACAGTCGATCAAAGCGTCCATCTGCACTGACTAGTGTGAAGGCACTCATACTTGCGATAAACTGGCTGCCTTCTTTTTAAAAAAAAACTAAAAACATCAATATAGACCTAGAATTAAAAAGGGCTCTACTTCCAAATTATAGACGCACTTAATCTCCACCTAACCACCAGGAACTGCCCTTCCTCCCTAGTACTAGACCCAAGAATAATGCCTCTTGGCACACATTCACACCCCTTAGTGAAAATTACATCTATAAGACTCTTCGTGCGATAAAACCTTCCAGCCACTTCAATGACCCTCTTCCTCCTCCCATATTCAAACAAATCAAAGCTGCCATTCTACCCATTTGTTACAAAGAAGGGGTAAACCCAAAATCACTGGTACCTGGGTGCAAGACAGTATGAAGTATGGTGGTCCCAGTATTATAACCTCAAAACAGTGTCAATGGAAAACATACAATAGTATTTTACATAGAAAATCAAAGGAAAACTATGCTGATGCTACAGTGTTATTTAATCACACTGAACATAAGTTACAGTTTGTAAGAATGACATTTTAGAGCAAAAACATTTAAATATCATCATCGGAGTGCCCAGATGAATAAGTGGAAGGGGAAGGAAAGTGATTCAAGTGTGGTAGTGAGGTACATGATGTATAAGTGGTGATGGATATCACAATCAAATTGTTAGGCATATCTATTCATTAGCAAAAACTTAAGTCATAATACATAACACATGTATACAATAAATTCCATCGCCATGTAACACAAGAGTTCACAGTAAAGCAAGCACTGTTGAAGGAACTGGCATCAATGAAGTGTCGACGTTTCAACCCCTGCATGAGTGTAAGTTCTTCTAATCCTTATTTATGGGGTCTTCCTCAGGACTGATGTAGAAGTGGGAGGGACAGGGCACCTGTGCGTCACAAAAAAAAGAATGGATCATCATATCCATTTCTAAATAGAGTAAGACAGTCACATGAAAGAGTACTGGTCACTATATTTACCATGAATGGATAAGGAGGGACCTCACAAATATGAATGTTGTCAGGCCGGACGGGCTCCGCGGCTCCAAGATAAAACTGGTAGACGAGAGTGAAGAACACTAGCAAAAATAAGGTGTCTGTCAGTAAACTGTGAAAGCTTAGAGGTTTGGCAAGTGAAAAAATGCCTGATATAGTGGATGACTTACTCATAGAATGCGATGGAACCTGTCAATCTGGTACATACAGGTAGTAATCAATAGGCTTTAATGGAGTAATCTATGGTTTTATTCCCATAAGAATAGGAGCAGATCCCTGAATGAATCTGTGGAATTTGTAATCCTAATTTGAGGAGGGAAAACATAGACGCATTGCTAAATTCAGGACCCGGTTGTGTAGAAACACATGTGCAAGAAATTACTTTCAGCAGCCGGAGTGGTCTCTATACAGCCGCACAAACATGGGGAAGCGGACATGAAAGCCTTAGATTGCCAACCCGGGTAAAGTTAAAATGGGGGGACAGGCGCGCATGCTCGGATGTGACGAGTGTCGTGGTTAAAAAATTGTTGCCTTAAAAGGTGGGCGCAGAAATGCATTGGAAGAGTAAGCAGTCTGGTAGAGGAGAGTGCCACATTAAACAGATGCCTAGACTGATGCATATTCTGGCTGGGAACCGTCTGCTAGCATCAAGTTCTATCTATTGGAAAAGAGTACTTTAAAAGTGAATGTGGTACTATAAGGGACGTGCTCAAGCTTACTAAAGAAAAAGTGCCTAAAATTAACCGACACATTCTCGGACGTGTTGACAGGCGCACTCTTCAGGCTAAAAGCCTTCCGCTAGCGTCAAGTGCTAACATGGATAGAAAAGTACATTAAAAGTGAAAGCGATACTAAGAGAGACGTGCTCAATTGAATTAAAGCAGAAGTGTCTTAACAAGCGCATTCTCGGACGTGTCTGCGGGCACACTCACCGCAAAGGATCCGTGGTTCACCAAGAGTTGTGACCAAGATCTCGCCTGTGTTTAAGCTTCAATAAATAGAGCCGTAGTGGGGGAAAAGTCAAAGTGAATCAATCACTATCTCAGCCGCCTTTATCTAATACCCTGAATTCAGTGAACATTCTCTTTCAGATGTGCACAGATGACACTCAACTTTATTTGAAAGTCTCCTCCCGGGAAGACTTCATTTTGCTCAACTCCATCTTGATGAAGTCCCAAAACTGGCTCACTGACACTACTTCATGCTCAACACCTCCAAAACGGAATCCCTTCTCATTGCTCTACCTAACCACACCCCCAAGATTGACCTTTGGATACATCATCTATCAGCCTTCTACTGCTCCCCCCACATTATTGAGTTTGCTAAATCTCTAGGAATCACCCTTGAGAGGCACCTGAACATGTGGAAACATATTAGCAATGTGACCAAGGGTGCTAAACACCAGATGAAGCTACTAAAGAATCTCAAACCAGTACTCCCACAGTAAGACTTCAAATGGGTGGTTCAAGCTTTAGAATTTCCAAGGCTAGACTACAGTAGTTACACGATTTGTGGTCTCTCTAAACAAAGCTGGTTCCGCTTTCGGCTTCCATTAATTCTGCAGCCAGAATTATTACTGGTACAAAAAGTTATGATCACATATCCCCAGCCTTAAAATCCATAAACTGGCTACCTTATGAAGCTAGATTACAATTAAAATCACTTGCGTGACTCACAAAGCACTGTACTTAAAGAACCCCATCTATCTGGCTCTCTAAGTAGAATTATCAGGTGGTGGCCGTCCGTCAGGAAATGCAAAATCACTGCTCCTGAAACCTCAAATCTTCCACAAAAAGAGAATGAGTTACAGAACATTCCCGGGCATGACCCCACAGATTTGGAATTCCCTTCCACCGGAAGTCTGCCGTATCCCATCCACCGCTTCCTTCAAAAAAGAAGTGAAAAAATCCTAATCCTGAAGTTCCTGCCCTAAGGTCGTGGTTCAACTACTTCAATACTGCTCTCTTCTCTGATTCAATGACTGTCCATTGCACAGTTATACTCCTGTGATTAACAGGGTGAACAGGCCACTGCACAACTGTGTATTTTATGTATGGAATGTTTCCCTCCCATTACCTGATCTTTTATATTTGTGTGATCCGGTGATTGATAGTGTTGGCAGGCTATGATCTTACTGGTACCGTTAACATTGCCTATCCCTCTCTATTATTGGATCCGTCAGGTCTTGTTTTTTAAATGCTCTGAAACATGTTGTTGTCATGCTCTCATCTTGAACCTATTTGTGACGATTATGCTTGTCCCACATTTGGTATCCTGCCTACGTCAACTGTGAAGCGCTCTGACACCCTCATGGGTCTTGTTTGCGTTATACAAAACTTTATAAATAAATTAATACTGTGAGCTGTAGTTCCTTATTATGCAATGACCACCATCATTGTCAATGCTTCTAATGGTACAAATGAAGGTAAGGTGCTATATTTTACGGTAGAGCATTTCACAATGCTGAAGGATCCATGATTGGATTTATCTGTGGTCTAGAGCTTAGATCAAGACTCAGTTAGGATCCTCATTCCTTGTTGTCATCCAGAGTGCTTCCGTAATATTTCCCTCTGATTAATTGCTTTCTCCAATGAACAGATTACAATTGGCCATCCATGTTACTGCAATTGCAATGTTGCTACTGTCTCCTAGACAGTTACGTACTCCAGCTACTGGTCAGGTGGGTGCTAAAGTAGCCTACCAGGTGGTGAGGTCCACCATTTTACAATTCTACTAGCCACCAGTCCTGCTCATGGTAATCATGATGATCATTAACTCACCCTGTAGAATAACCATGCACTATAGTGACTATCACACTCTACTCACTATTCTTCATACTTCACATTCCTGCATCTGCCATGTCCAAATAATGTAAGGAGTATTTGTGCCTCCTGCAGTAGTTCTTGTTGTTGGATTCTCCTGCCCCATGGTCAAGCACTCAAGACTGTGTATGCCTCTTGGAAAATGGCCCTCTCTAAAGGGTCACACCAACCTTATTGCATTCCTCCTCCTTTTCATGATCTCATTCTTGCTTGCTTTAGGACTCTGCGCACTTTACCAATGCTAACCAGTGCTAAAGTGCATGGGCTCATCCCCTACAACATGGTAACATTGGCTCATACCCAGTTGGCATATTTAATTTACTTAAAAGTCCCTAGTAAAGTACACTACATGTGCACAGGGCCTGCAGAATAAATAACTCCAATGGGCCAGCAGCACTGATTGTGCCACCCACATAAATAGCCCCTTAACCATGTCTCAAGCCTGCCACTTCAGAGCCTGTGTGTGCAGTTGCACAGTGCAATGTCGACTTGGTAAGTAAATCCTATTGCCAAGCCTAAGCCTTCCCTTTTTATAAATATGTCACCCCTAAAGTAGGCCCTGTACCAACCACAGGATAGGGTGCAGTGAGTTTAAAAGGTAGGACATGTACTTTTAAGATTTATATGTCCTGGTAGTCAAAAACTATTAAATGTGTTTTTTACTATTGCTCGGCCTATCTGTCCCTTAGGGTAACATTGGGATTGCCTTATTCTATTTTATAAATGTAATTTCCAATTGGGACAAGAAAGACATTTCGAGTTTGGTGTCTCTAGACTCAAAATTTAAAATCACAACTGATTGTGAAGTCTGATTTTCAGTTGTAAGTCTGAAAATTCCACTTTTAGAAAGTTGGCATTTTCTTTCTTTAACTATTCTGTGCCTCTGGCTGTCTCTTGACACAGATCTGGGGTGGGTGACAGCTAGGCTTTGGCCAAACACAAACATGAGGTAGGTGTGCCTGATTGGACATTCACATCCTGATGGCCCATCAACTAGCTGATAGGTCTTCCTGAGCTAGATGGCAGGGAGGAGCTGACACTTGCCCCTGAATAGAGCTAAGCCTGTCCCTACACAAAGAGCTGCATACACCACTGTAGTGAGTCTGAAACTAGGGCAGGGAAGGGACAGGGACCTTGTGCACTTGAAATCTTTTTTTTGCAGTCTCCCCCACTTTAAAGCCACAAGTGGGTATAAGAATTGAACCTGTGACACCAATAACTCAGTACACTTCTGAATCTGTAACTTCTCTGCCGTGAAAAGTACTGCTGTGTTGAAGAAGGAACTGGCATTCTACTGGACTACTGCTTTTGAAGTACTAAAATTATATACCATAGAGCTATACTTACCAATCGCCCATATACCTTATTTACCAAGAATAAGTCAGTCGGCAATGAAGAAGGTTCAATCGTTTATTTTGCAAAGCGCCCTATATAGGGGAGCCTCTCTCTCGCCTTCACCCTCAAAGGTGCGCAGAGGAGACTGCTGGATTACATTCAAAACAGTGCATATATACTTTCAGCATACCTCATGAAGACCCCGTACATGGAAAAGTACCACTTCTCGTGAGGCCAACAGGAAAACCCATATAAGGCACAATTGATTGATTCGAAACTCAGCTCGAGCTATTCCGGGGGTAGGTCAGTAAAAGGTGCCTCCCTTTCATTCTAGATGATTCAGAAAGGGGGTGGTGATGGACAGAGTATCTGAATTAAGCAGAACACTCCTACCAAGTCAACAGATCAGGGCTTGATCCACCACCGTTTTTTAGCTCACTGCACCATCCCAGTTCAGAACCTGGCTACATGCAATTTAGTCTGTCCCTGACCCAGTGCATCATGGGAACAGGGCTGACCAAACTACCAAGCCAATTCTTTACTGGGAAGGAAACAAGCTTCTGGGGACCGGTTTCTGGCATTACAGCCATCTTCGGCCCGGCTTGCTTGAATCCTGATGGTGCAATGAGCAAGGGACTCACATCTGAGCATACCCTACCACGCTTGTGGTGGCCAAAACGATTCAGAAAGGGGGTGGTGATGGACAGAGTATCTGAATTAAGCAGAACACTCCTACCCAGTCAACAGATCAGGGCTTGATCCACCACCGTTTTTTAGCTCACTGCACCATCCCAGTTCAGAACCTGGCTACATGCATATTAGTCTGTCCCTGGCCCAGTGCATCATGGGAACAGGGCTGACCAAACTACCAAGCCAATTCTTTACTGGGAAGGAAACAAGCTTCCGGGGACCGGTTTCTGGCATTACAGCCGTCTTCGGCTTGGCTTGCTTGAATCCTCATGGTGCAATGAGCAAGGGACTCACATCTGAGCATACCCTACCACGCTTGTGGTGGCCAAAACGATTCAGAAAGGGGGTGGTGATGGACAGAGTATCTGAATTAAGCAGAACACTCCTACCCAGTCAACAGATCAGGGCTTGATCCACCACCGTTTTTTAGCTCACTGCACCATCCCAGTTCAGAACCTGGCTACATGCAAATTAGTCTGTCCCTCGCCCAGTGCATCATGGGAACAGGGCTGACCAAATTACCAAGCCAATTCTTTACTGGGAAGGAAACAAGCTTCCGGGGACCGGTTTCTGGCATTACAGCCGTCTTCGGCCCGGCTTGCTTGAATCCTGATGGTGCAATGAGCAAGGGACTCACATCTGAGCATACCCATAGACCTCACGGCCGCGTTTGACACCTTATCCCCGGCCATTCTTACATCTCGGCTTAGGGAAGCTGGTGTCACGGGGTCGGCCTTGAGTCTCCTCAACTCCTTCCTGTTGGAAAGAGAGCAGAGAGTGATGCTTGGGAACCACCTCTCCCCTGCCAAGTCTTTGCAGTGTGGGGTGCCACAAGGGTCTGCTTTAAGTCCGACCCTGTTTAACATCTATGTGGCTCCCCTTGCAAGACTAGTAAGATCGCAGGGGATAGAGGTGGTGTCCTATGCAGACGACACCCAGATAATGGTGTCACTGGCTCACTCCTCCGTCAGGTCATCGGCTGCCAGTTTCAGGGTATGCATGCAGTATGTGGCAGACTGGATGACTATAAACTCCCTGAAACTGAACGGCGAAAAGACGGAGGTGCTGATTTTTAGGAAGGACCAAGATGCTTGGTCTGATGAGTGGTGGCCACCTTCTCTTGGCATCTGCCCCACTCCCTCCCAATCTGCCAGAAATCTGGGCGTAATATTCGATACCTCGCTCGCTATGACCCTTCAAGCCAACAGGACCGTGGCCACCTGCTGGGGTGTGATTAGGATACTCAATAAAATCCGTGGGTATCTTTCCCCCAAGGCTCGTAAACAGGTTGCAGTTGCCTTGGTAGGATCAAGATTAGATTATTGTAATTCTCTGTACATGGACGCCAATAAAAGTCTTGTTCACCGACTGCAGATAGTGCAGAATGCTGCAGCTCGGTTTGTCCTGGCCCTCCCTAAATCCTCCTCCGCTACTGCAGCCAGGAAAGAACTTCATTGGCTCCCTGTTCACCAAAGAATTTCTTTCAAAATTCTGTGCTTGGTTTACAGAGCTTTGGCAGAAGGCCCCTCGAGCGCCATTGGCTCCCTTCTCACGCGCTATGTCCCCACACGAGATCTTCGTTCTTCGGGACTCTGTCAACTGGTCGCTCCTCGTGTTAAATTAGCCAGATGGGGAGCCAGAGCTTTTTCCGTGGTTGCCCCGAAGCTCTGGAATTCTATCCCTATCCAAATAAAAACCCTTCCCTCAATTGAGACATTTAAAAAGGCTCTTAAAACATGCCTTTTCAAGAGGGCATACCAATGAGAGAAGGCTGTAGAATGGGGGACTTTGCTGCTATATTTGACTTAGGTGCATTGACGCCCATGGGGCTAAGTTTGCGCATGATAAGATTCGGTTCATTCATTCATTCATTCACCCTACCACGCTTGTGGTGGCCAAAACGATTCAGAAAGGGGGTGGTGATGGACAGAGTATCTGAATTAAGCAGAACACTCCTACCCAGTCAACAGATCAGGGCTTGATCCACCACCGTTTTTTAGCTCACTGCACCATCCCAGTTCAGAACCTGGCTCCATGCAAATTAGTCTGTCCCTGGCCCAGTGCATCATGGGAACAGGGCTGACCAAACTACCAAGCCAATTCTTTACTGGGAAGGAAACAAGCTTCCGGGGACCGGTTTCTGGCATTACAGCCGTCTTCGGCCCAGCTTGCTTGAATCCTCATGGTGCAATGAGCAAGAGACTCACATCTGAGCATACCCTACCACGCTTGTGGTGGCCAAAACGATTCAGAAAGGGGGTGGTGATGGACAGAGTATCTGAATTAAGCAGAACACTCCTACCCAGTCAACAGATCAGGGTGCGCAGAGGAGACTGCTGGATTACATTCAAAACAGTGCATATATACTTTCAGCATACCTCATGAAGACCCGTACATGGAAAAGTACCACTTCTCGTGAGGCCAACAGGAAAACCCATATAAGGCACAATTGATTGATTCGAAACTCAGCTCGAGCTATTCCGGGGGTAGGTCAGTAAAGGTGCCTCCCTTTCATTCTAGGGCACGGGAGTACAGGCATCGCGCCTGCAAGAATGTGCTCATCCTACAAGAAAGACAGATGCGACCTTGAGTTTCCTAAGTTAGAACAAATGATCCGTTCATAGCCCAGGCCGACCTCTCAGGCTTTCTACACAGTAGCAGGTCACGTGTTTTCCTAGCAAGAAGGAAGTCGTACAGTGAAATGAGACCAAAATGGCGTTTGTTCAGTCGAGGCCCGATTCTTAGTGTATGTATGGTTCGAGTGTATTGGCGAAGGGTTTACCTATGGTGGCATGCTAATATATTGGATACATTAGGCCAACATTATACAATATCGATTTATATTCCTTCACTTTGCTGAACTCTGCCTTAGCTGCCCTCTTTCCATGATGTGCTACCCAGTTGCCCGCTCTTACCTTGCTGGGTGAGGAGCACTGGATCTGCATCACTCAAACCCATATTGACTTTTAGATCTTGCTGTATTGCCTTCTATTGCCTAAGTCTCAGGGACACAAACATCTTAGCAGTTCTAGAACCCTCCTGTTTCCCTGCCTGGGGGAGAAGGAATAGACCTGCATCATTTGAACCCACAGTGATTCCAAGGTCTTGATGACTTGCATTCTGTTGTCTACGTCTCAAAGATATAAGAATCGTAGAACATCCTGTTCCAAGCCTTGGGCTCATCTGCTTGTCTCTGTATTGCCACCCACATGTGGACCCTTTAAAGTGGACCTAGGGGTTTGCAACAGTGGAGCCATTGCATTCTGTAGTACAAGAGCAGAATCGACGCAACAACACTATTGCTGGAACCGGATTCAATGCATCACACTCGGAATCGCTGCATTGCACTCAGTAACAGCGCTCCTGAACTGATGCATCACCACTACTGCATGGAGAAGACTGACTCATCCCCTCTACAGTGTCGAGAAACCCAGTCCATCGCATTCAGCACTGCTGCACTTTGGACCTGATGCTTTGCTCGCAGATCCAATGCATCTCCACAGTTCCGTGGAGAACTTCGGCGCAACACCTCACCGGTGTGATAACCAATGAGGCATCTCGCTGTTGCAACCAGGATTATGGAACTTTTGCTCAGTGGGCCCTGCTTGAGTCTCCGGTATACGGCCTGCACTTCATCATGGTCGGCCTGAACCTTTGACTTTGACCAAGTCTAGCGTGAACAATTAACTCTTTGAGTGCTTTTTGTCTCTACTTGCTTGCATTTATTCTTGTAAAATATTATCTTACCTTCTAGTGGATAGATGTTTGTAATTTTGGCCTCGAAAATCATAATATATTTTTCTAACCTTATGTGAAGTCTTTTTCCGGTGCTTTCACTGTGTTACTGTATGGTTTATTCCACAATACTTTGCAAATTATCTTCTAAATTAACCATGCCTTCTCTGTGCCGCGCTACCAGAGGATGAGCACAGGATAATTTACATTGTGTAGTGACTTTCCCTGACTAGCATTGTGGTCCCTACTTGGACATGAGCAGTCGTTTGATTCAGATAATCTAATGACATTTGGTAATTCTGTATTGTCAGCAATCGTGAGATGCCGAGCCCCATATCATCCTTGAACCTGATAACCACCCTCGTCCAGAGACTCTCACTTTTAGCATATGACCAGGCCGATTCCACCCAAGCACAAGCTTCAGTTCTTCTTTTTCCACAAACTATCAAACTATCTCTGCCACTAACTCACCAGCTTGGGTAATTGTTCTGTGATGCTAACACATCTTGATGGACAACAAGCTATGAAATTGTCCCTGCCACTAATTCCTTAGGAACGGGTGCCAAAGAATATCTATGTAGTTGCTCCATTTCTGGATGTACCCTTGTCTGTGGATGTTCCTCTGTATTTGTCTCTTTTAGGTTTCAGTCAGGTGCCACTATACCCAAAGGATACCCCACACCTGCATATTAGTTCAGTTACAGAAAGATTTGGTGATGTGGAAGGCCACAAACTAATTTACCCAACGTTTAGTTCAAGGTGTTACTTCCTTGTGCCTTTTCCCTAGTGCCGTGCAGATGGAAACATTACATTAGTTCTGAGCTGATATTTACTGACCTGAATGAGAAAAATAAGTCCAGAAAAAAAGGCTCTTCATGTTTATTGTGTTTTATCAAATAAGATGAGAACAATTACAATATGCACTACTCTACTATACTATTACACTCTATACCACTACTCTACTTTGCACCACTCCGCCCTATGCCACTATACTCTACTCGGCACCAATCTATTGCAGACCACTACACTCTATGCAACTCTACTCTGCCCTACTCTATTATATACCACTGCATTCTGTGCCACTGCACTCTTCACAACTCACTCTTCACCACTCCACACTAAACTACTCTATTCTACTCCGCACCACTGTACTCACTGCCTTTGCTATCTGCACCACCCTACACTGTGCCACTCTAATCTCTGTCACTCTACTCTACATAACTCTACTCTATGCCACAGCATTCTAAGCCACTGCATGCCCTGCGACTGCATGCTGCCCCCTCTATTCTACTCTGCACCATTCTACTTTGCATCATTCAACTCTGCGGCACTCTACGACACTCTACTCTATGCCACTGCACTCTATGAAACTTTACTCTGCATGACCGCATTCTCCACTACAGAACTCAACACCTCTCTACTATGCACCACTGCACTCTACACCACTGCAAACGATTCCATTGCATGTGCTATGGCACTGCACTGTGTATCACCATATTCTACTTTGCACCACTATACTCTACATCAATGCTCTCTGCACCACTCTACTCTGCACCAATCAAATATGCACCACTCTACTGCACTCCGCATCAATGCACTTCACATCAATGCACTCTACACCACTCTTCTCAATGCACTGAACTTTACACCATCTCCTCCACATCTCTGCACTCTACCCTCCATCAATCCACTCCACTCTACACGAACCCCTTCACTCAATGCCACTACTGAACTCAACTCTGAAACAATCAATTTTATGCAATTGGACTCTCATGCACTCTACACCACTTGCCTAAAACCAATGCACTCTACACCACTGTGCTCTACACCAATCCATTCTGCACTATTGTACTTTACCCCAATTCACTCTAGGCCACTCTACTCCACTCTATGCAGAAAGAACAAATGATGGATGAAATGTTGAACAATGCAAACATTCACCCCCAGTCCCAAAGATCTGGGTTTAATCCATCATTCTTTTGCTCACCACGCCACCCCAGTTTGGACCCAGCCATGTGCAAATTAGTCTTGACCCTGGCCCTCCTGGAAACAGTCCAGCCTGATCTGCCAATCAATGTCCTCCCTGGACCGGAAACAAGTATCCTGGGACAGCGTTCTCATCACCCCACATCAGCCAGGCTAGATTGAATGCTGTGGTCAGTCAGCATGGGACCCATGTCTGGGCAAGATTCACAGTTGACGTAGGCAGGATACCAAAGTGGGACAGAATGCTGAGCTATTCAAACATTCACCCCCAGTCACAAAGATCTGGGTTTAATCCATTGTTCTTTTGCTCAGCATGCCACCCAAATTTGGACCCACCCATATGTAAATCAGTCTTGACCCTACTCCTTCTCCTTGAACTGCCAACCGGGTCCTTCCTAGACCAGAAACAAGCATCCTGGTACCAGTTTCAAGGTATCACCCCATATCAGTCAGTCTAGCTTGAATCCAGTGATGCAATGAGCACAGGACCATATCTGAGCATATCCTTCACACTTAAGGTGACAGAGCAAAAAAGAGTAAATGTTGGGCGGAATACTCGTTTTCAGTCTAGGGAGGACCTCACCTGGCAGTTTGGGTTGGACTGTTCCCATGGGAAGCAAAGTCAAGACTGATTTGCATATGGCTCGGCCTAAACTGCAGATACATATCTAATTCAGAAATATCCACGTTCTCAGGACCGTATTTCCAATATTCTCATGTAAAATATGTACGTAGATGAGGCATAGCTTACTATTCAACGAAACACGTGTTGGCTGAAAGTCTTATTTGTACGGCCTCTGTTCCAATTGGATGTACAGGGAAATTTCCCCTTGGCTTGAATTGATAAAGTGGATTAAAGTGGACTAAAAGTTGACAACCCTTCAATAGGACTTTAGAATCTGTTTGATCGTTGAGTGCTCAGCACTTTTTTTTAATAGTTACTAACCACCCGGATTATGGGGGGTTACATATGAAGTTGTATGGTAGCCAACAGTTTTTCTAGAGCACCAGTAACATATGATAAAATCTGTTACTTCGCCTATACCCTCTACATGGGTAATATGAAACAGCCATGCAATGCCACTGGCACCAATTTAACAATATTAGTTATACATCTTCCCAGTGCCACATCATCATCTATCACTCAATTATCAGCTTTATGTGGATTCTGGAAATTCAATAAATGTTTCTTTCCATCAGTGTAGGGGTTTCATCTTGAAGACACACTCTCAATGTTAGATCTACATACATTAATTTAACCAAGCAAAAACTCCTAATTTAATAAACTCAGCAGCACTGCACACAGGATACACATGCGCTACTCATTGGAGACAATTAGTCTAGCTTATTGCTCTCCAGCTAAGCAAAAACTGGTGTTCATTCTAGTAATGAGTTTGTTTGGTAATGGCAGATATGAAGCTAGATAACCCTTTATATCAATTTTGATACTTTTCATTCACATTATGCATCAAACTTTTGCTATTTGTTTTGCATACACATGCAATTCAAACATTTAGATCTGTTTGATTTTCTTTATGAATATATCCAAATCGTGTTTGATCACTATTAACCCTCATATAAAACACAGGACAAATAATGTATTTCTGAAGACATGACAATAATACCTCACCACATTGGAATCCATACACAAACAACAATATATTTAATTATTATGAAGGGAAAGCTGAGGAATAAATTGCAGAGTATTGAAGAGGAGACGTTTAAGATATTTTATTTTAATTGCTTTGTCCTTTTTCTCTGCCCATGAGGTATTCCCTAGTGTTCATTTCTGGCCTTAGTAAGATTATGTAGCATTTTGGGGAAAATATACAGAAAACCAGGGCCGAACTTGAAGACAGGATAGCAAAAATCTCCATGGCCACCATGTACTTGCCCTTAGTGCTGAGGTAGGCTGGAATAAATGAGAGCCAGACACTAAGGAAGGCCAGCATGCTGAAGGTGATGAATTTTGCCTCATTGAAGCTGTCTGGGAGCTTCCTGGCTAAGAAGGCCACTATAAAACTAACAGTAGCCAGAAATCCAAGATAGCCCAGCGTGAGCCAGAAAGCAATAGGCGATCCCTCGTTGCATTCAATGATTATTGTCCCAGGATGTGTGAGAATATTACTTTGTGAGAAAGGAGGGGAGATACTCAGCCAAGATACACAGATGAATATCTGTATGAGTGTGCCACAAATGGTGACCACGTATGATAATTGTGGTCCTACCCATTTCCTTAAGTTACTATTGGGTTTAGTAGCATTGAAGGCTATGACCACCATGATGGTCTTAGCCAAGATGCAGGAAACACAAAGAGCAAAAATGATACCAAAGGCAACCTGTCGCAGAAGGCATTTCTCTGGAGTGGGAAATCCAATGAAAGCCAAAGAGCAGAGAAAACACAAAGAAAGTGACAAGAGTAAAAGAAAGCTGAGTGAACGGTTGTTGGCCTTCACAATTGGAGTGTTTCTGTTATGGACAAAGAGGCACAACATTGCAGAAGGAATCAATGAACACAAAATGCAGATGACTGCCAAGATGACTGCAAGAGTGTCTTGATAGGAGAGATACTCTGTGCTCTTTGGAATGCATAAATCCTGTTGGTCATTTGGCCACTGATCCCATGGACACTTTAAGCAATCAGCAGAGTCTGTAAGAAAGAATATAAAAGGCATTAGAAAGATATGTGTTCACCTATTTAATTAATTAATGATACGTTGGTCTATCAGCTTTTATAGATTCACATGCCAGATGTACCAATATACTGAACGGTCGCAAACACTCTGTTTACAACTGGCTTCAAATAGGAATTTTACAAACTGACTTATAGCTACATAGTTTTTTCATAACATTCTTTACTGGGTGCAAAAATACTAGGTGCAAGTTGCAACCAATTTTAGCAACCAGTATTTAGAATATCAAACCCCTATATTGAGTGCCTCATATATTATTATGACGTAAGTGATGTACTCATTTATTGAAAGTTCATATCCTTGTTGATTGTGTGCATTATTTTGACTAAGACTTGTGGCAAATTTTACCTAGCTACTTCTGATTCCTTCTATGTCTTTCAGATAGTGCTCTTATCCGCATTTTGCGACACTTTACACCAGTGTACTGCTGTCATTTTGGAAGGCCTTACCCCTTCCATGCTCATGACGAGCTCAGCTCGTCATGAGGCACAGTTGAGCTGTGCTGATGACGAGCTGAGCCCGTCATGACACCAGCAAAATGGCAATTTCCAGCACAGGGGAAAAATAACCACAGCAGCGATGTGGTTAAGCTGGTTTGTTCTCTGTCTACCTTTGATAGTCCATGCAGTAACTTAAAGGTAAAGATATGCATGAAGAGGGCATTGAAAATGCCAGCAAATAACTGCAAACATAGAACTGTGAGAATGTTAAGATCATTTCGATGTGGATCTCCTTAATCATAGATTCCCTTTTTTCTGGGAATACACACTGTTCTAATATACGAAAACTGTTATTGGCCTCATGTAGATTGAATGGAACAGCCAGTGAAAGTCAGCAGATGTTACATTCATAGTTTGTGTTCCCCTGCCTCAGATAGAGCTGGAAAAGCCGCTGCACTTACAACAGGAGAACCACAGCTAGCTCTACTATCCGAAACCCTTAGCCAGTGACCCATCCTCCTCATGGTTGCCAGCTTTTCAGAGACAGAAGAACTCCTTAAATTCATGTGTGCTTTCCAATGCAATTTATTTCTGTTGCCATCCACCATGTAAGGCAGGAAATATGTAAAAATGTCTTTGACACTTTATGTCAGAACATGTCCATCTTATTTTCAGCTGAAAACCCAGTTTTGCTTGTTTTAAGAATAAAAAAAACGGCAAAGACGCCAAACAGGCCACCATGAGCTGCATTGTCTTTTTACCTAGTGATTTTTGTGGTATTGGTTTAATCGCTTTTGGCAAAGTATTAGTGATGGTTTACGACTAGCCAGTAGAGGGTGGGAAACTTCACTGCCAGAGAAGATTGACAAACCAAACACCATGCTGTAACACTAGACCTTGTCTGAAAATACTATAAACATACGTACATCATACTGAATAATGCAGTGGTTGATAGACATAAACTAAAAAATCTGAACTTTCTAAATTTTCGGCAAGAGAGGATGCTAGCATTATGCAGTAAAAATCCTGCACATCTGTGATATGGATTTAACATGGTAATATGTTTTTGTTGTGTAATATTAAATATATTTGTATTTTTTGTAATCATTTTTTATGTTTCTTTATTTACGGTGTTTTTTAAATAATTTTATTTTGTTCAAGATGTTTCGTTTGTTTTTAATGTTGCTCCGACTGCAGAGGGAATAGTACATTTTACCCCTCTGCTATCCAACACTTTCTCTACTGTTGTATTTATTGGAGTGGGAATAGTAAATTTTACCCCTAAGCAATCCAACACTTTCCCTATGGTTGCTTTGACAAGAGTGGGAATAGGAATAGTACAGTTTACCCCTCCACTATCCAACCCTTTCCCTACTGTTGTGCTAAGTGGAGTGGGAATAGTAAATGTTACTCCTCCGCAATGCAACACTTTCCTACTGTTGTACTCATTAGAGTAGGGAAACAAGGGAACCCTACTCACTGGAAGCCTGGGTATAAAGCTTTAAGAAAACAACAATAGCTCCTGTGGGTGGTAAGTTGGACATCAAAGAAAGAAGCTGTCTACACACTTAGCCAGTTTGGTAGTGCATTTGCATAATTTATATAGACATAAAAAAATAATTTTTATATGATATACAAAATATTTACATACATTGTGTAACAAGTGACAGTGTGTCCCAAGTGAATATACCATAGAGCCTACACTACTGCAGTGACAAATAAATAACATTTGGAAAAAAGGAGGTTTCTATTTTTTTTGTTTGGTTTCATCAGAAAGAGGCGACCAAGTAGAGTATATCCAATCAATCTACAACACTTGGAAAATTAGGCAACTATTGTTCGTGGTCTGTCTTTTTTAACTGTTGAAGGTGTTTCGGCCCATGGTGGATGTCGGGTCTCTTCACGACTTGTCAATGTGGGGACACTTATGGAGTATAATGAGTGGGAAATGTTAGCTGGTGGGTCAGCGATGTGGAATGCCTTCTAAGATATAGAGAGGCAGTATCACTCAAAGCGTATATGAAAGTACCTGAAGGGGGCTTGTGCTGCTAAGTATCAGGAGTGGTGGCACCGTGCAGTATAGGTGAAGGAAAAACTCACAGGGATTAAGTATGGGTAAATTTTGCGGCTCTGCTGTCCGCGAATTCGCGCGAAATCGCAAAAAAGTCAGCGATAATTGACACATGACTTAGTAGAAATATACTTAGTGGAACGGTTGTATATGCGATGATGACAATAGTATGATAGATACACAAATGCCACATTTATGCATAATTGTAGGTAACAACATAGCCAGATGTAGGGTTAATTTCACGCCATTTCTGCAGTTGCTCGGGACACGCTATAGATTTCATCAGTCGGCCCCATTGTTCTCTACATTCTCCGAGATCATGAGTGACATTTATAATTCACAATTTATAATTTACAATTGATAAATTATTGCTGGCTTACTGCGCATTTGCACAATGTATGCTCAATTAAGCTTTCTTACAGACATTACAGGTGCCACTGACAGTCTGTCTGCCATTTCCATTCAATTCCCTTGTTAGAGATAACAGATCCACAGAGTGCATCGGAGCTCTGTCCTCTATTCACCAGCACCCCCCCCCCCCAAAAAAATCGCCACATTGACGGCATTTCCGTATAAAACACCACGAGGTGCAAGACAGTAACTGACATCGCACCGGCAGGAGAGGACACATCACGGAGGCTATCAAAGAATACCACGCCAACACCAGGTAGGCAACTTTAACTAAATCAGAGCATGTGACCTTGCTCATTGCAAACCCCACCAATAGTGAAGAAGAGACTAACACTAGACCCTTCCTTGCAACGCCAGCATTGTCTGAAATGATTCACCACTATTTCGGCAAGAATCAGTGTATCCGTTCAAACAAGCTTACCTGAGCAGAGAGCACCCTCGTGTGCATCCTGGTAAGAATTGACAGTGCCTCAATTTTATTTAATCCTATTCACAAGTCTCACCGCCTTCTGTCTTCCGTGTATTTATTTCCACATTACAGTTCCCTGCCTCTCCTGCTACACAACGATCATTTGTACTCCGGATCAATTGGACCGGCTCTTTATACATGCGTGCCTGCTTACTTCACCCTCATCTGGGGTAAGTGTTTATTCAAGCCATAATCCTTAATATGTCACTCTCGCTTTATATTGCTTAGAGAGTCTCACACCATTATTTCTTTGTCATGATTCCACAGCTTCCGGCTGGGATCCATGCGAGTTTTTCCTTCACCTATACTGCAAGGTGCCACCACTCCTGATACTTAGTGGAGTGGTGTGGCTCACTGGTTAGAGGCGGCTGACCCGTAAGCAGAGAACGGCCCGGGACCAGGGTTTGATTCCTGACAGGACAGGGTCGTGGACCAGGGTCAAAACAGATTCGATAATTCTCACTCAGTGCCTACCATAACCAGGGAGCAAACTCGGCAACTCTGGGCATTAAGCTTGCCTCATCTCTACAACGGCCCCCCACAGACGCTGGGGATGCCTGGTTTCACCTTGTAGAAACCCAGAAAGGGACCATCTCACAGGGAAAACCAGGACGGGTTCCCCTGTGGTCTTCAGCGCCAGGATACTCCATGGAGTCGCAGTGCGCTTTACAAGTACACCCACATTTACATTTACTTAGCAGCGCAAGCCCCCTTCAGGTACTGTCATATACACTTTGAGTGATACTACCACTCTATAGCTTAGAAGGCATTCCACACCGCTTGCCCACCAGCTAACATTTCCCCCTCATTATACTCCGTAGGTGTCCCCACATTGACAATTCCTGAGGAGACCCGACATCCACCATGGGTCGAAACGCCGTCGACAGTTAAAAGAGACAAACCGCAAAAATTAGTTGCCTAATTTTCCAACTGTTGTATATTGGTTTGATATACTCTACTTGGTTGCCTCTTTCTGATGAAACCAAACAAAAAAAAATAAACTTCCTTTTTTCCATATGTTATTTATTTGTCACTATAGTAGTGTAGGTTCTATGATATATTCACTTGGGACACACTGTCACTTGTTACACAATGTATGTAAACATTTTGTACACCATGTTAAAAAATATATGTTTATGTCAATATAATCTATGCAAATGCACTATCAAACTGGCTAAGGGTGCAGACAGCTTCTTTCTGTGACGTCCAACTCACCACCCACATTGCCATTGTGCATAATGCTGATTATAAGTGCTACATATTTATCCACAGAAGCCGTTGTTGTTTTCTTAAAGTGAACCACATGTTGGCTTATGAAAAACTCTTGAATCTCATTACCTATTCATTATTTTGACTACAGAGTATTATTAATCTTCAACTTTTACGAACTCAAAATACAATTTATGTTTATAATTTATTCATACAGGAATGGAGGGTTTTGTCCTGTAGACCGTTTTGAGGTCTGAGTCAAAGCAGTTGGAGAGCCTCTGTTTCCCTCCCCTTTTTGTGGCAAACATGGACCTTGCATGTTAGTGCACACCGATGACCCTTGATAACTTCTGCAACAGGTACCGTCAAAACATTTGTGCACTCACAGTCTTTGTCTACATTATTAGGACAGCAGTACTGAAAAAGACTGTTTGTGTCCACAACAGTATTGCTTCCTTTCTCCTTATCAATCAAGTATGCTGTATTTCAGTGCTTAAAAAACAGGCTCTATTGTTGGGGTCAACACAAAAGTGCATTTATGGTAAATCATTAATACATACTAATATTTCTTACAGTGTTAGACCTAAATGATCTCTAACATATGACCTATGAGCCTGATCTCAACTTTATGCCCTCTGCTTTTTTAACTATTGCTGTACATGATGTTATAATGATATGTTTACTTTCATGATTAGCCTGCCTTTTTACGATAGTGTACCCATGTTTCATTTATATACTGGATATGTATGGTATCTTTATTAGTGATACATGTATAATTGCATACTGATTATAAGCCATCAAAGTCAAAGGTACTAGTCCTGGGATTCACACACTTTTTTATCATGTGAGAAACTCCACATCTTTTCCAGACAAAGTCCAGCGCGATGCATAGGCTGTGTTAGCTTGGGCTGTTTGCAGCCTTGATGCAGGTGCAGAAGACCTATATCATATTTCTCTTTATGAAAACATTTCAGCTTTGAGGGGATAGGATATGTAAAAAGCATAGACAAACAATGGTAAAGGTTATCTTTCATATTATATGAATATTTTTTTCTGTTTGCTAATATCAACATACTTGTATTTCTTTTTAAACAAATGTTGTCTAGTGCTGTCGTCCAAAATGTTTAATACCATTCAAACCTATGTCCAGTGTGTGTGTGTGTGTTTGGTAGCCTTGGGGGTATTTTGAACTCATGATTAATCTGCTGATTCTATTGGCAAGACTGATTGTTTGTCCCTAAAACCCTTCTTCTGCTCTGGGCTGATGGAGCATTTGGTGGGACTGGAAGATACAGCTTCTAATCCTGGAGACCAAGAAGACTCTACTGGGGAAGGGGGGGACAATATCTTGGCATGTGTGGTAGTAGAACATTTTTGTCAATATCCATAATACCCAAGAAGTGGACAAAAAGGCCTTGTTGCCACTGTTGGCAAACTTTTTTTTACCTGTCTTCACTAACTCAGATATGTCCTAGAGCACAATAAATGTCAAGGGGAGTTAAGCATTGTGTAACCTAGCCTCAGAGCATGTTGGTACATTTGTGAGTTGTTGGAGTAGTAGAACGTATTAAGGCACTCCACTAACAAGCTTAACTAGTAGGCCAGTAGTCCTGATTATAGGCATGGACATGAGCCCAACAATGTTTTTATTCCCAGGAATATAAGGGCTGCTCCGTGTCCCCCAGCACACTTATAACTATTTACATTAACACTGTATTAGACACTGGATATTTGGTAGGACCACAGATTCTAGTGGAGGTACTTTTTTCACAAAAATGTAGAACTCATGCAACAAAGTTGTCTTTTTGCTACAAAAGTAATTTTAACCTCTTAGTTTAGATGCTTCCGAGAATATGTATTTTCTTTTTCACTGCTTAATTACCTGTGGAGAGATATAACGCTGTGTCTCTTTTACTTTCTCTGTACACACTTACCTTTCAATAAATCAAATTTTTCAAAAACTATAAGCATTACTTGGATTTGGAACAGCTGGGCATGGTTCCTGAATATCTGGTTTCTGTCACTTTTTGGGTCATGAAAGAAGACTACACAAAGCTGTTGATCCACTTACCAGTTTGGTTGGAGATCTCACCCAGAGGGCACTGGACACACAGGAAGCAGCAGAGAGGCTCTCCTTCTATCTCAGCCTTCCTAAAGCCAGGAGAGCAGCTCTTAGTGCACACCGAGGACGGAATCTGCAATATATGAATAAACTCAATCCTACAAGAGAGTACTAAGAAGAAATATTGTTCAAATGTAAACAATCTATCATGAGTCCTGATAGATTCAGTGTCAGATTCCAAGGTCCTTTGCATACAAAATGCATGAAGAATTTGGATGGAAAGCTAATGTTTCCCATGCATGATTTACAAAGCTTTCTGGCACACCTCAACTTAGCTGCATGTGGGCATTTGCATTGAACTAATTGAGTGAGAGCATGTGCAAAATCTTTGCTAACTTTTGTCATAGTGGATGTAGTGGGAGCATACATAGAATCATCCATGATACTCAAAGGGATGTGCCTGAATGGGAGCCTATTCTGGGTTTTTGTCCTGTAGCAACTGTTGGAACTGAGCATTAGGGAAGACAGAGTTGCCAAGATTTACAAAGACATTGTCCCTGATGACAATGTCGGTCGGACTTGCGTCCGACGGATATTGTTGTTGAACAGACTGCCTGATAAGGACCTGACGGTTCCTCTTCCACAATTAAGATGCGACCGCCCTTACGGTGATCACAAAGTGTATTGTTTCTATTGAGGCTTCTGTTGCGGGTTGCAGCACCATACTCAGTAGAAAATATACACCTTTTAAACGTCCCTGCATTGAGTGGTGCATGTGGGGCCTGTCACACAGTGCAGAAATGTGTAGGAGGATACTGCAGGTGCAGTTCAGGCTTCATTGCAGAGGCTGCTGGGTGATGTTGGCTGCTAGGGTCCCCCAAAGTCCCTTTCTGACAGTATTTCCAGTTCAGAACCGCAGACATGGACATGCTGTTGTAAACCAACATCATATTCCCAACGGCTGAGCCAAGCCTGGCTCCACCATCAGAATGTAGTTATGAGTTGTTCCGATGCTCCGTTGGACTTTTTGAGCTCATCGGAAGCGCAGCCGTATCCTACCATGGGTTTTCATCCGACTGCCGGTATCTTAATACGGTGGTGGGAGGGAAACAATTGATGTCACGGGAGACTCGGACTAGCTGTTGGATGACCAGACATCTGAATCTGGCTTTAGTGTCAAATTTGCTGTACTTTTTTAATGCAGAGCAGAGGCAAAGTCTAATAGTGGGGTATAAAATCTAACATAAATCACAAATTGTGTTGAATTGTAGTCCACAGTAACACCTTCCCTTGCATTTCTTGGAATTGAGGGACATTCCATGGGTGATGCTAAGGGGGTCATTAGGATGGCGGGCGGACTTAGTCCGCCCGCCATCCTATCAGATAAGGGCGGGGGTCCCTTGGGGGGTATTAGGATGCGCCCGCCACTGTGGCGGGCGCATCCTGCATTTTTAGCATTGTGGCGGGCAGTGCTCTCAGCACCACCCGCTACAATGCTAAAAAGGCACGTATGTATTTGCATAAACAAAGCGGCAGACACCGCTCGGTGCCTGCCGCTTTGTTTATGCAAATGCAAGGGGGTACCACAGATAAACCCCTTGTGCACCACCCACCTCTCCTTCACTCTGGGAGCCCAAAGGGGGCCCCCAAAGTGAAGAAAGGCACAGAAAGGCATCTCTGCAAGCACATGCTAATATGGATGGAGGTGTCTATTAGACACCGCCACCATATTGGACCTATTGGACCTATTCCGCCTCGGTCACCTTGCGACTGGGGCGGAAAAGCGGCAGATGGTCTTTCCGTCCGCTGTGGTCCCCCTCCGCCATCCTAATATGGTGGGGGGTCATTTATGTGAGGATGGCGGGCGGATTGCCCCCGCCAGGCCGGCGGTGGCTACTGCCAGCGTGGCGGGGGCAATCCGCCCGCCATCCTAATGGGCCCCTAAGGGTTCCAATGCAACAACCCATGAGCTTTGGCACAAACCCCAATCACCAAACAATTGTAGACAGAGATTTGCACCAAAAGCCTGTGCCTGTCTGAGGCAGGCATGACAAGGAAAACTGTTTTAATTCCTCCTCATATTATTTCCCTTTCTACATGCAGAGGGAAATGATTTATAGCATAGTTAATTTGTACAGAACCCCTTACCTGCAAAAAAACGAGGCTGACCAAAGTGCAGGCTCTCTTGCAGTATATGATAAAGGTGCCAGCAATGACACAAAGCTGCCAAAAGTGCATCAGTGCAGGGAGAAAAGGAACTGCACCACTTTTGTAGCTATGGGGCAGTTGTATTCTCTCTCATTCATGCAAATTGTCATAGCAACTTTACTTGCTGCACTGCATTGCGTGAACTCTTAGCAAATCTTCCCCACTTCATGAGATGCACAAACAATACCTTCTGTTTTAGCCAACCTCATACACTAAAGCCCATGAGACTGCTGCTTACACCTTTAAATGTCCATTCTAAAATATTTAGTACTAGAGATGTGGTGTGGAAACCTAGGGCAAATTAGTCATTGGTTTCAATGAATAACTCATGCATGCTTGGTAATTTATCATGTGCTTTGGGCTATGCTGCAAAATACTTGCTCTGCTCAGCCCCTCCTTCAGCGATAGGCCTGGTTAAGTATGGCAACTTGTGTTACTGCATATGTATTGCAATTAAGGCCTGGATTTAGACAAAGTGCTGTGCTGTGCTACCTTAAATGGAGAGGGCAACAATGCATTTTATTTACCAACATATAGCACATTCCAGCTCTCTCACTGTGCTGGCACACTATTTGCTACCTAGTGCCAACACAGGCACAGTTCCGCCATGGTGCAATGTGCCTGGCGGTCCTTTCCCAGTTTTAACAGTCTTTGTAAATCTGGGAATGCCAAAAAATCATGAATAGATACTTGTGAACAATTACTCAAGTAACTTCTTCCAGGCGCAGAATAACCCAAGGCAGCGACTTCCGCTGCCTTGTATTACTCCAGATTTACCAAGCAACGCAGGGCCAGTTTAGTAAATCTGACTTAAGGAATGAGTTGCCCCTGTGACATCCTTTGTAATGCAAATGCAACACAATTGTTTAAATATTCAAGACCTATGTGGTTTGTGGTAAAACATGTTGATATTCATGAAAGCAGTGAGGAACATGCAGATTTTGACACAATAAGTATCAAAATCCACATTATTTCCCCGAAAAATATAATTGGGTGGCATTTATTGCACTTAATAAATTTCGACTAAGCAGAGTCAGATTTTATGAGGTGCACGACTGCTGGTAATGTGGGCCTTAAGGTTTAATTTTTGTATATAGAACTTCTGTGCTTTTGTTTAATGGACAATCTGCTCACAGCAAAATTTTTACATCTAAATATTTTGAGAGTAGAAAAACAATTATGGCATGGTAAAAACACTTTTTCAAAACGTTTGCACACACAAACCTAAACCAGGTGTATTAACACATATATAAATTCTCAAGCAGGTGAATATTTCTGGAACGTTGTGATTGTTGACATTTCCCAGGAATATTCCTGAAGTTTCTGAGGAATTACAAACGTCTGTAAATCCACTTAAAATGTAGTTATGTAGATTTATTGTTTGTTTTTCAACTATGTCCAAATTAGCATAATTCTTTCAGTCTTTTGGAGGAAGACAAATACCTGTAATTTTGTTTCCTGATAAATTGTAAAATAGTTATAGGAGCTATCACATGAATAACAATAATAGGAATTCTTATATGACTGCTACTATGCTACTGCCATAACTACTCCTATTACTAATAGTATTACTAAATATATTTATGGCTATGAAGAAAATATGTGTATACAGATACTAACATTGATTATAACATTTACCTCATGAATAATACAACAATAAAAAATAGCAACATTACCACTACCAAATTCAGTATCAAAAATCTAAATAGCCGGCTAGAAAAGGAAGTGTTTAACTTAGCTATCATTGATGAGACACTGTACTCAGTGGGCTAGGGATTGAAACGTGGACTTGCCCACTGAAGCACTTGATTCACAACCATGTGCCATGTCTTATTTCACTGACTTTTGAGCCTGATTTAGGGCCAGATGTAGGTAGCCCTTTACCGATCGGAATCGGCCGAAAATCGGTATTTTCGGCCGATTCCGATCGGTAAAGGGCTATGGAGATGTAGGTGCACATATTCGGTAATTTTACCGAATAGGTATTATCACTGAATCAGTAAATTTACCGAATTGGTAATATTTACCGATTTGGTAAAATTACCGAAAATGCTAGAATGATATGTGGGTAGCCAATTTTCCATTGGCACATGGCTTTCAGAATCGGTATTTTACCATGAAATACAAATCCATGGTAAAATACCGATTCCTGTGTACATGCACATCTGTGCATGTACACATGTGCCATGTGACAGACAGACGTGCCCTTAGGGCATGTCTGTGTGCCACATTGCACACATGCCCGTTTTGGGGGTGCTAGAGGGTGTCAAAGTGACACCCCCTTCACCCTTGACAAACTCTGTATTTTCAAGGCCCATAGGATTCAATAGCAAATACCGATTCGGTATTTACTGAATCGGTAAATACCGAGTTTTAAGGTATCGGTAAAAAATCCAGATGATGGTACCTACATCCCATTTACCGATTTTGAAATACCTAATCGGTATAATTCGGTATTTCAAAATCGGTAAATGTGATTTACCTACATCTGGCCCCTAGACTTTAGATGATGGGATACCCAGTCTCAAACATCACTGGGATCTCGTCCGCCATATTGCAAGTTCAGTATATCCACCATCATGTTTGTGACTGAGTAACCCGTCTGCCGAACTCTAAATCAGGCCCTTAACATCCAGCAGTAATCAAATTGCATAGAATATCCCACTGCATGGAAGTTGCCTACACACTGCCCGCTGCCATTTACAGTTAATTAATTGATGTCAATATTTTTCTCCACACACCACCTGACAGACCCCATCATGGCTATGGGCCTTTTTTAGATTTAAGCTGGTGGGAAATTTAAACATAAGTTAGGAGGATATTCTGTCTGCTGTATTTTAAGTGCACTATAGCCTTTGACACATGGAATATAACAGAATGGATATCTGTCATGTTTTGACTGGTTATTCCCTTACCTGAGTGGCCCCTGATGCCCACAGGATAGCACTAGTATTGATGATGAGGGTCTGTCCTTCGGAAGCACTGGAGTCATATCGGCCTACTCTCACATGCCTGAGAGTGCCATCTGCATTTTGTTGAAAATTGATGATGTCATATTGAGCAGGAACCTCACCAAACTGGTTGAAGGACACCTCGGGGCCGCCACCTTTATTCTTAAAGTGAACGTTTTTAATGTAGTGAAGGATCTGAAGAAAATGAAGTACAGGATCTTAGATGATTTTCTTGCAATAGCCAGTCAATTTTCTTCTCCAACCTACTCTTTTTTCACACTTTAGCATTTTGTACATGCATGAATTGGAATAACTAGCTACAGGGCCCAAGCTTTGGCCATCCACAGATGGAATGATGTTTTTGGGTGGCTTGATGTACAGTTTTTTTTTCGACTGTCACCACTAGGCACATTAGGTTACTGCTAAGATTCTAGTGCAACTCTAGTCACACGTCTATCAACAGATTTCAAAGCTCCACAGCAAGACCCCTCCCTCTAATCAGTTGGGATAGTTTTTAGGGTCATTTGTGATCATGAACCTTAAGTTTCTGCATGGGAAAAAGTGTCATTTATTGGAAAAAAGTGGTGATGTGCCAACTATATGCAATCAACAGGTCTATCTTGATACATTACTGTAATTAAGTTTTCACCACTAAAAATCTTTTGATAACCTCTGAGAAGTTCAAAACATATTATTAGGCATGTTTGTGCATGACACAAATTATCCGATTCATCCAAATGCTATACATTTATTTTTTGAAGATGATTCATGGCAATACACTGGCATGCTTCCAAGACATGGACATCATTATGAGTAGCACATATGTGGGATTATATTAGTTGGATCCAATAAAATCCGAATCCCCTGGGTCCTATTTTATCGGTTGTAACAAATACCTCCTGTGTACGAGTTTGTTCCCAATAAAGAAACTTGACCTTCAGATTGGATTAGTACCAAACAGAAATGTGCATACCCTGGTAATTCTCTCACATTTACCCCATACATTTTGGCAGATTTATCTGGGCAAAACCTACTGGAAAGTGGACAATCTTGATGAAGGCCTAATTTGAATTAACACTAAATCACTAAATCAAGGGATATGTTTATATATATTACCTACTGGCGATCGCCAGTAGGTAGTTATCGTTATGACCTTGTTTATTCAAAAATCATTTTTTCTTTTGCCAATATCTTTGGCGCCATTTGAAGAATCTCAGGTCAGCTCCTGTCTTGAGAGTTTTGGGGTGATTCGTTAAGAGGGTGCCAAGAAAAAACGGGGTCCCAAATCGCATTTTCTCCATGTTAATTTCCTAGGAAACTGTTGACGCAGTTACAGCCCGAATTGCTGAACAGAATTACAGCAAATTTGCCAGAAAGGTAGCTCTTGGTCCAGAGTGCACTCTTTTCGTTAAATAGCGTAAATCTGCTCAGTAGTTCTTGAGAATTCATATATTTACAAATATTAGTATCTGGTGGCCACAAAGGATCCACAAACCTTCCTGATCTAGAGCCTGACTCTGATTGGCTGGCAACAGTTCCAACCAGGAAGTGTTGGCAGCCATCTTGTGACTCAGTTCAACTGAGTCACAAGAAAAAAGGTGAAAAATCAAAAAAAGAGGTCCGGGTAGAAACACCCTGACCCCATAGGCCTGCTCAGGGAGCCCCACAGGGACCCAGAGGGCTAAAAAAAGCATTAAATAATACATTTGGCAGAAGTCACTTGGGGCTGAGAATCCTGCTAAATTTCTTTTTTAAATGAAGCGCGGTTTCCTATGCTTTGTTTGCTTGAAGCCCCCGGGTGGGCTTGGTCCCGAAATCAATGTTTAATCATGACGCGTGGGCCCAGCGGACAGGCACCTCCCTGGGGCTTTAAAAAAAATAGTATGGGGCTCCTGCTCCCACTTGCTGCCCCAAGGGCCACCACCTCAATTCAGTGCAGGGGTCCATTGCGGACCCCAGGTCCAGGGACTACAATCTCCCCAGGGTTTTAAACCTATTGGGAGTAGGCCACACGGCCCCCCTCTAGAAACCCTCCTTGGTCCTGGGGACTGCCTGCCCCCCACTGACGGCTCCAGATATGCTTTTGGCCAAAGGGAGCTGCATGTTTGCAGGTCGCTTTACCCAAAAGCAATGCCGGTTCCTGCAGGAGGTGGTGAGCCAGCAGGGACCATGGGGTATTGGAGCTCTCCCTGTGGTCCCTAACGTCATGGCCAGGCCCCGGTGATGGGGTCCCCTTGACCAAAAATGACCCAGGTAGGGGGGCCGCACAGGCCCCCCTATTCTTTTTCTTTTTTTTAAAGGATTGGCCAAGCCCCGGGGAGGGGGCCCCGGGGTCAAAACTGGACTGGGAGGGGGGCCAAGCAGCCCCCCTCCCTTATTTTTTTAATTGATTTTTTTTAATGACCTGGCCACGGGGCAGATATCATGCAATGGTAGTGGGGGGGGCAGTAAATATTTTTTTTTTTTCTCTTCTGATAGGAGTCACAACCCTATCACGGCTCTCAGTGTGGACCCCCAGTTGCAATGTTGCGGTAGATTTGTGGATCCATCTTAAATAAAAAAAATGATAGTATATAGTTCAGAATGTAGTGTTGTGAACTTTTTTTATAGAGATAGTGAGATTGAAGATAATAATTACAACATTTATATTAAAAGTTACATTTGAAAAGTGTACTGTGTTGTAGAACATTGAATTTGTGCTTTTGTTTTGCAAATTTGCTATAGCTTATCAAATCTGGAAAACATTTAAAAAGAGTATGTATGTTGAAAAAAGATTCACTGTTACGTTCTAAGGTGGCTCTAAAAAGAGCCATTGTGTTCATTATGACTTTGTTGGAGCTACATGTAAGAGCGGATGCATAGCTTAAGGTTTTTGAGAAACTCTCTATTTGCTTCATCTGTAAAATGAACTCCATCACTTCTGTAGATATCAAGCATATCAAAACGTAGATTGTTGTTATAGATGAAGCCCATCCTATGGTCTCTGAGGTAAGCAGAAAGAGCTTTATTGACATTCTTTCTAGCTCAGCATCTAGACTGTAGACCCACCCCTGAGTACTACCTGGACAAGCGGAAGTGCTGCAGAGTAAGCCTTCCCCGTTACCAGCCAAGAGAGGTGCATGTTCTTCTGGTGGAAGGTACAATTTGATTAAAAGTATCTAAAATTAGTATACTGTTAAAAGTTAAATAAAACACAATTAAAATTCTTACAGATACAATTTACAGTGACAATGTGCAAAAGGGCAAAGCGATCATGAACTCAATTCTTAAAAATGGTGGAGCAAAGAGGTTCCTAAATATAAAGTAAAACAGGCCTAACAGACGTGGTGTCCAGCTAAGTCATAGAATGCGAGCAACAGATTTTAAAAACTTATTATGATATTCTGTTTGGAGGAAAACATTTCATTGTATTTGGAGACCTACTACAACTTGCTCCTGTTAAAGGGCAACCTGTTTTTAAAATGCTTCTTCATGATGACACAAGGAAATCTTTGCGAAGTATTGGGAATGTGAATATTTGGTTAAGCTTTGAAAATGAAGAACTTGCTAAGAATATGTGACAAGCAGTTGATGAAGATTGTGGAAATATTCTTAAAGATATAAGAGTTGGTCTGCTGAGGGAACATGGTAAACAAGCTTTAAAACATCAGCTATTAAGGAACTTGCATACATCTGAAAAAAACAGAAGCAGAAGTAATGTACAATGTGCTTGCAGAAAACAGTCCAATACTTTGCCTAATACCCATACTGCAACAGTGTTCTACATTTAATGAACAAGTCCTCATACTGGAAAAACAACAAATTCAGGAAATTAAAGCTATTGACAAATGTGAACATCAGGGAGTAACAATTCTTCTTAATGAGAAACTACAGGTAAAATCGTTTAGGAAGACTCTATGGGCCAGATGTATCAATATTGGATTTTGCGATTCCATAATAGCGAATTTTACCGATTCGGTAATATGGAATCACAAAATCCAATATAAGTAGGTTTCGCAATAATAATTGCGATTCCTACATATTCCTCATTTTTGACTCGCAAATTGCGAGTCACAAATAAGGAATGGCTTCCCATTCATTCCCATGGGGCTAGAGGCCCATGGAAATCAATGTGTGCACATGTGGAGCACATACATGCCCTAAGGGAATGTATGTACACCACATGGCAGCTAGAAACATTCAAAAAAGTGAATTTGTCTTGGAATTCTCTAATCACCACTAACTTGGCGTTGGTGGTAATTTCCGATTCCTTGAGCCAGGTCGCAATTTTTTTTTTGCTTCCTACATAGCATTTAAGGAATCGAAAATTGTGATTCCTTAATTGCATTCGCAAAATAGGTCATCACAAAATTTGCTATTCCCGATTTTGTTAATTTTTGGGGGGGGATGATACATCCCAAAAGGTTTTTTCTTGTTCGCAAATGGGCCGATTCTGTGAATTGTCCCGTTTGAGAATGAGAAAACACTGGATACATCTGGCCCTATGCTCCTCATTTAGGGGAATATCCAATATATGAGAAATGTATACTGTTTCCAAAATGGAAATACATCAAACATTCACAACATTCAAGTGAGGTTAAAAATATGAAAACAATTGAAGAGAAAATAGAAAGCATGAAGAAAAAAAAAGTGGAAAGTGATAATGAGATTTTAGGATACCAGTAGGAAAATAATTCAGCTGTCAATTGTTATGCTAATGTGATTCTAAATGTTGTGTCCCTTTTACCACATCTTTATCATGAAACCATGGAAAATCATGGAAAAAGATTCTTTTCTGCACGACATCCTTTATTTCAACAGTTGGTAAGTGACAGAAGTAAAATGCATACTGCTTCTGGCATTCAGCATCTTTTAGATAGATGTACTGGTTCATTGACATTTACTCTAAACATACAACAGGATGCACAACAATTTCTAATGGTCATGCTTGGACTATTAGAACACAAAATAATACAGATTGATAACTTATTTGGACTAAGTTACAAATGGGACAATAACTGCAAAGAGTGTTCATTTAGTTCTACCACTCAAATACAATCAGAACAACTCCTATACTTAACAATACCAGACTCCAAATCAGTACATTTTAACAATTTGATGAAAACAGCAAATCAGGATATGACATGTTCACATTGTAGATCACAGATGTTGTCTATGTTACATATAGAAAGTTTTGGAAATATGTCATATTAATGTTACAACGTTGTAGAGGAAATGGAAGAAACAAGAATAACAGATTTTAAAAGAAGTCAAATATCTATTTCCGGAAGAACCTATATAACAGGCGCTAATATTTTCCTTGATGGACCTACTACAACATCTGGACAATATGCTGTTTATTTAAAGTGTAACAAAGGATGGACGCATTTCAATGATGGCCACTTGAAATTCAAACCTAGATTGCCTTATCAATTACCAAAGTCTTATATTTTATTTCTCCAACCAAAGTTGGGTACATCATTAAGCCTATTGGGGAAGGTGGCAATAGAAAGTAGAAAGCACTGCAATCTATTGGTCTTTACAATTAGTGATTTGATTATTATTTGGCCTAATTAATATTGCATTTTGAAAATTTTAAAGCAAATAGTTTAAATATTTGTTGTCAATATTGTACCAGATGTAAATCAAATTGTAAATGTATTCAAATGTATTTGTGATAAATATTAGAACTAATGTAGATGAAAGAAGTTATTAACAAAGTGTCGATAGGAAAACACATAGATATACATATTGATATTGATGTAGTATGTTGATTTGGATTTCTTTTCTACAATCGCTTTCATTGTTTTTTCCCCGCTGTTCAATGATGATGCACATTGAAATCACTTTATATGGTGAAGTTATGTGCAGTCTGAGAACAGCAAAAAAGGGAAAGTGAGAATGTTATCCAATTGTAAATTATTGTTGTGTTCTCAAAAATATAATATTGTAAGTTCTCTAATATATTAGCATTAAATAACAGGTTTTTCTTTTTCTGTTCAAGATCGAAAACAGTTTTAATGCTGTTTAGGACAATACTACTCAAAAACAGATTTAGTGAATATATACTAAATTACTTTATAGGTAAGAATACATAATAAGCTGCTTCCTTATTCACTGACTGATCACAATGTTATGCCTAGCCAAATATAAAACACCAACTCTTCTAGTGTCTCTGTTGTAAATGTCGCAATGCTCCTCAAGACCTCAATGTGTGTGTCTGTGCGTCTTTTTGGTGACATGATGCATCAAAAGACACCTTCAAATACCAGAATACCTGTTTCACACTACATGCTCTCTATGTTTGAGTACAAGAAATGTATCTATTACTTCTTCTTCCTTATACAGAACAACTTTTGAAAGTGCTTTTTATTATATTTGAAAATTTTACAGTTTTGAAGTTTGATGTATGTTCTCATTTGAAGACGTTTTTTAACATATATCATAGAGTTAATAGGCATAAGTTTAAAATGATAGAATGTACTGTATATTACACAACCAATACACTTATCCATTTGTACACACTACCAGAACACTTATAAATCAAATAGTGACTAACTTTGTATTTACTCAAGCTGTACCTATGCACTCGTTCATTGACTCAAGCACAATCCACGTGCTCATGCATTCACCCACGCACTACCTTTGCATTCAAAGCAACAATCATGCACTAACACTTCCATTTATTCATATCTTCATGTTCTTCTCATGCATTCATCCATTCACTCATGAACTACCCTTGCAGTCATCCAATCATGTACGCACTACCAATGCACTCATCCAATGGCTAAGGCATTACCCATGCACTCATGCAATCTTCCAGGCACTACTCATGCACTCATGCAGTCACTTAGGCACTACCCAGGCACTCCTACAATTGTCCATACACTACCTGGGCACTCATCCAATCACGCAGGCACTACACATAGGCTGCTGCATTCTCTCAGGTACTACCCATGCACTCATCCAATATCCCAGGCTCTACACTTGCACTCATCCAATCACCCAGGCATCACTCAGTTTCTTTGTACCCTTGCATTTACTGACGTACTACCCATTAACTCATCCAATCACTCAGGCACTACTCATGCACTCAACCATTCACTCAGGAACTATGCATACACTTTGGCATTCTCTCAGGTACTACCCATGCACTTATCCAGTTACCCAGGCACTTCCCATGCACTAATCAATTCAATAAATCACTTCCCATGCACTCATCTAATTACTCAGGCACTACTCATGAACACATGCATTCTCTCTAGCATTCTGCATGCATTCATCCAATCACCCAGACACTAGTCTTGCACTCCTTCAATCATTGAAGCACTACTCTTCAACTCAGGCATTTCTCAGGCACTAACAACGGACTTTTGTATTCTCTCAGGTACTATGCTTGCACTCATCCAATTACTCAGGCACTCTGTTTGCACTCTTCCAATCATGCAGACACTACCTATGCACTCATCCAATCACTCAGGCACTATCCTTGCACTCATCCATTTACTCAGGCACTAGCCATGCATTTATCCAATGACCCATGGAATCATAAATTCACCGAGGCAATACCCATGCACTCATCCAATCACTCAGGCACTACTCTTGCACTCAACCATTCACTAAGGAACTACCCATGCACTCATCCATTCTCTCAGGTACTACACATACACTTGTGCAATGGCTCAGGCACTACCCTGCACTCATCGATTCAGTCAAGCACTACCCATGTACTCATACCATCACCCAGGCACTAACTTTTCCCTCATGCATTCACTGAGGCACACTCCATGCACTCATCCAATCATTCAAAGACAATCCTTGAACTCATCCATTCTTTCAGACACTACACATACACTCTTCCATTCTCTCAGGCACTACCCATGTACTCGTCCAATCAACCAGACACTATGAATGCACTCATGCAATCACATGTGCATAAGTAATGTACTCATCCAATCACCCACTCTACTATTACACTCAGATATTTACTCAGGCACTACCCAGGCACTCATCCAATGAACCAAGTACTAGCCTTGCACACATCCATTCACTCAGGCACTACCCATGCATTTATCCAATCACCCAGACACTACCCACACACTCATCCAATGAACCAGACACTACCCTTGCACTCAGACACTATGTACACACTTATTAAACTACCAAGGCACTACCTTTGCACTCATCCATTCACTGAGGCACTACCCATACACTCATCTAATCAACTAGGCACTATGGATGGACTCCTTCAATCACACATGCACTAGTCATGCAGTCTCGAATCACCTAGGCACTACTATTGCAGTCAACCGTTCAATCAGGAAGTACCTATGCACTCATCCAATCACCCAGCTAGCATCAATGAACTTATCCAATGACCCAGGCCCTATCCTTGCACTCATCCATTCACTCAGGCACTACCCATGTACTCATTTAATCACCCTGGTACTACCCATGTACTCATAAAATCACTCAGACCCTACAAATGCACTCATTCATTCACTGAGGCACTACCCAGGCATTCATCTATTCGCTCAGGCACTACCCATGCACTCATTCAATTATCCAGGTACTAGCCTTATACTCATCCATTCACTCATGCTTTACCCATGCGCTCATCCAATTAGTGACACTCAGCGCATGCACTCCTCCAACCACGCAGACACTACCCTTTTATTCATCTATTCATACAACAAATACTTTTTCTTTTTTAAACCAGAATAGGTGGTTCCAACTATTTTGTAGTTTTTTAGATTTTTAACATGTAAATGTAAACAAAAAACTAGCACCAAACAGTTGGCCTAATTGGGGAAAAACGAATTAACAACAATGGTTGTTAATGGTGTTCAACATGGTTTGGACAACTTGGTCCCCCATATTCAACACAGTTCTACATTTCGGGCAGAAATGTTCAGCTTTGGCAAAATCAAGCAACGTTGGAGGAATGCTCTGCTGCCAGTCGCCAGGTTTTGAAATGATGCTGAAGCCTGTGCATCTTGGCCACCTTCACTTGCATTAAGTCTGGTATGTTAAGCCTCCTATGCAGGGTATTTCCCTTTCTTCCCCTCACCGTACGTAAAATACTCATCCAAGCTCTGGTGATAAGTCACCTGGACTACTGCAATGCCCTTCTGATTTCAGATAGTGAGTTTTCTCTTAATAGACTGCAGGCAGTTCAAAACTCTGTGGCTCATCTTGTCTCGTACTCAGCGGACAAGATGTTCTCTCTCGCGCTACTGCATTGTTTACACTGACTACCAATACATAAGCGGGTTAGATTTAAGACATGCTGTATGGTGCATAAAGCACTAAATGGTAAAGGTCCTGGTTATCTAGCAGAAAATCGTATTCAATACCAGCCAAACAGACCCCTCTCCTCAGAAGCAAAATTTCAAGAAATCTCGCTTGGGTGGGAAACTCTTCTTTCAGCTAGCCCCTTATTACTGGAATCAGCTTCAAATTCATGTCCATAAATGCCTAGAATACCTTTTATTTAGAAAGCTCCTTAAAACCAAGCTTTTCTAAAAATGCCGGCTTCTAATCTGCCTTGACTGCTGTACATCCATAGCGCAGAGATACCTTCTGGGGTCATTCTGGTGCTTTACAAGTCAATGAATTAAATAAATAATTTATGAGAGAAGAAGTACAGATTGCAATAGATTCTCTTAGGCTTCATAAAAAAAATGGTCCTGGTGGACTTTTAATGCTAATTTTCACACGGCTCTTAGTTCACAAGCGGTGTCTCCATCAGAAACCCTAATTACAGTCATTTCTAAACCAGAGAAAAGCCCGTAACAGAGTGCATACAAACAGCAATTTCTCTTCTTAATCTTTGTGCAACTTTATATTCTAAAATTGTTGCCAACAGATTAGAGGAGATTTTGCCTGATTTGATACATCTCAATTAGTCAAAATTTATCAAAGGCCGACAAACCCATGTCAATTTGTGGTGGGTAATGTACTTGATAGAAAAAGCAATTAGGAAGCACATCCAGGTGGCCTTATTGGCACTCAATGCAGAGAAGGCATTTGATCAAGCGAATTGGTTGTTCCTTGTTAAAACTCTATGTTGCTTTGGAATTGGGGCCGTTTTATTACCATGATACAGGCCAACTACTCCCAACCGCGAGCTTGAGTCTTAATAAATGGCACAGCCTCTGAGTTCTTTGAATTAACTAGGGGGCCAAGACAGGGGTTCCCCTTTCACTCTTGATTTTTGCCCTCAGCATTGACCCCTAGCTGCAAAGATACTGGCTCATCCTGCTATCAAAGGGCTTCACTTTGGGTCTGTTGAACATAAGATATCTCTATTTGCAGATGATGTCCTGTCATCCGTTACGTCTTGTTCATCACTCCCGGCTCTTCAGACAGCCCTCTGACACTGTGAGACAGTGGCCGGCTTCTGGGTCAACCTTCAATAGCATTGTTCGCATAATTTGAAAGTCCTATTGATAGAGATGTATTTATTTATAAAGTTTTGTATAACGTGAACATGAACCTAGTGGGTATTAGAGCTCTTTACATGATGAGGAGTAGGGTATCAATTGGACTGGTAAAGAAAAGAAACATGTGTGCATGACAAACATATATGAAAGTACATGGAGTAAAAAGATTGATCTCAATTATAGTCAGTAATAAGATGGTCAATCGTAAGAGAGAAGTTAGTATGGTTACTATTCCATAGACACAGATATATTGTCTTAGGGTAAAAACGTAGTCACCAAAAAATATTTTGCTTCTTTTTTGAAGGCAGCGGAGAGATGAGATTAGACGAAAATCCAGTGGTAGAGAGTTTCATATCTTAGGTGCGACAACCGAGAAAGCTCTGGGGTCCGTTTTCTTTTTGTGGGTTCGTTGCGATTTCAGAAGCAGGGTGTGCGCACTTCACAAAGGGTCTGCAGTCCTCTGATTTTTTCAGTTTTTGAGGCAGATATCTGGGGGTATTGAAATGTAGTGCTTTATGTGTCAAGCATTCAATTTTTTATTGGATTCTTGCTTCATACGATAGCCAGTTCAGGGATTTTAGGGCCGGGGAGATGTGCATTTCTTTTTGTTCTGGAGACAAGTCTGGCTGCCGCAGTGAGGGAGGCTCTTAGAGGGCCCAAATTGTATTGAGGTAAGCCACATAGTGTGGCACTACATAAGTCCAGTCTGGGCAATCAAAGAGCTTGGACGGCTTGTTTTAGGTGTTTGAGGTCTTCATGTGGAAGGTAGAGTTTAAGTTTCAGCAGAATGCTCAGTTGGTAATTTGCTCCTTTGGTGGCAGCATTAATGTGCTCCTACATAGTCAGAGGTTTGTCTAATGTAATACCCAAGGATCTAGCAGAGTCAATGATGTGAGAAGAGCAGTTAAGGGCTGTAAGATGTTTCAACCAAAGCTTCATCTTACGGATGTTATTCAGCAGTTAGATGAGAAGGAATTCGGTTTTGGCAGCTGTAAGTTTGAGAATGTTTTCTGTACGCCAGAAATGTGTATTTTGCAAGATGAAATTGAGGGATATAATGTTATCTGGGAAGGTGATTTTTAGATACAGCTGAGGGTCATCAACATACATATGATAATTGATGTTAGCAAATTTTAAGTGGTATGGTACTGGTTCCAGGAATAAGTTGAAAAGAATGAGGGATAGTGCAGATCTCTGTGGAACGATGTCAGAGATTTAATCTGCTCCCCTTTCCATGGATTAAAAAAAAAGACTTGTTTGGGGATAAAACTCACGTCCAGAGTGGCGGATTTATAGAAAGCAGACTATCCTTCCCTGTTACAATTCTGAAAATTAGACCTTAGGCAATGGATTCCACCATAGCTCAACTAGATTGGCCGTGTAGACATGGTCAAAATGATGGTACTTCCCCGCATATTACATTTGTTTCAAGGGCTTCCAGTTGATGTGCATAGGGAATTTTTCTCAATGGCTCGATCGATGATCACAAATTTCACATGGCAGGGACAGTGCGCCAGACTCTGCCAAACCTTTGACCCTCCCAAAGGAGGCTGGAAGCATTGCCTTGCCAGATTTACTATCTCCACTGCTCTATTCTATGGCTTTGTTTATTGGAAGCAAAGGTGGTCTTGGCTGCAGAGTGGAAGAAACCTGAAGCCTCATATGTGTCCCAATGGCATGCTGGACTCTGGCAGGCTCCTACAATGGTGCGAAAGACAGTTATTCTAGCTGTCACTCTGAAATGTTTTGATTACATTTTGGGACTGTTGGTATGGTTTCTCTCACAGGGGCTCTCTCTTTTCTGCCAAACCCGAATAAGGGCACTTCGCCTCTTTCAAAGATTATAGCACCCTCTCATACCTTCAAAATAACAAGCATTATACACAAGAGTATTCCCCACTCATACAACAGAACTCACTACTGAGTCCTTGGGCTTCCATGAACCCTTTCTGCAAGTAATGTTTGTTCATATCTTTGTATTTGTAATTTCCTTTTACACGTTTTCCAAGCTTTGATGTCTTTTATTTAAAACACGGGATGACTGTTATATTGCCTCAATTTTACATGTATATTTTGCATTGTGTCATCCAATTATCTTTAGTAAACTGGAACTGTCATTAGCTTCCAGCTGCTGTTGGCTTGCAGTCATATCGACAGTGTTATGTCATTTGTTGTATCTTATAAAACCAGTAAAAATGAAAAATTCCCTTGAGCAAAGACTTAAATTCATAAACTTTGTGCACAGAACCAACAACAAGATTCATATATAAAGCAAAAGACCACAATTTATTAGTCACACAATAGTTAAAAAAAAGTGGACAATAGCACCACTTAGCACAAGTAAAAACAGTTGAAACAATGGAGAAAATAAAATTAAAAACACATAGGATTCAATATTGACCAGCAAAATTGATACAAAAAGACAGACAACAGTAAGACATAGACTCGTACAGTACTAGGCGTATATTCAAACTCTATCTGACACCCATGTTTTGTGCACAATAGTATAATGTATCAACAAAGGTATCCGAGTTAAGAATTATACAGGAGGATGCGTCGACGCGTTTCGGTGGTTGGTCTCAATTCTATCCACCTTTGTCAAGACTACACGTTCTATCTGTCGTAATTCTGGGGTCAATAAAATCTCCCCTTGAAACCACTTATGGGTATAGTCGAATTTTATTTTGTTAAAACAATATGTGTTCTGGGCCTTAAAATGCTGGCATCATGTTTCCTTAATGCGATTGCGTCTCCAGGTTAAGTTGCCGGTTAAATATCCTGATATAGGAGCGCTGAGCCTTAGCAATGTTCCACAGTTAAACCTCGTCGGGTACTTTCATGTTCATTTAAAATAGGGAACCAGGGGCGCATGATGCCAGCATTTTGTGGTTCTGTGCACAAAGTTTATGAATTTAACTCTTTGCTCAAGGGAATTTTTCATTTTTACTGGTTGGTTAACCCTACTTCCCTTGATCTTTGTTAAGGGGTACCTCTCATTTTTTCTTTCTTGTATCTTATAAAACCAACTAAGAAAGTTTAACAAAAAAAGAAAAGGTTAGGGGAAAGTATAGTTAGGATCAGATTTCACTCATACAATTTTATTTATTTTGCTTTTGTCATTTGTAAAGCGCCTGAATACCCCATATGGGGTATCTCCACGCTGCAGGCGTGAAGAGGTAGTACAGACAGGGTTTTCAGAACAGCAGAGTTTTAAATTTTTTCCTGAAGCCTAGGTAGTTAGTGGAGAGGCGGATATTCAGGGGTAATTGATTCCAGGGTTTGGGAGCAAGATAAGAGAATGATTTGCCTCCCAGTCTGGTTTGCCTGATGCGAGGGATGACAAGAAGGCCTTTCCCTTCTGAGCGAAGGGTGCGCGAAGGTGTGTATTTAATCAGTTTGTCGGCCAGATAGGCCGGACCCAACTGGTTTAGGCTTTGAAAAATACTATGCAGCAGACTTTGAAGTGAATTCTTTTACAAATTGGTAGCCAGTGAAGTTTACGTAGGAGAGTAAGAGAGGGGGCGCAGTAAGGAGCACTGGTTACTAAAAGGACTGCTGTATTCTGCACCACCTGTAGACTCTGTAAGGCTGAATCCTTGGCGGAGATCAGCAAAGCATTGCTGAAACCCAGGCGGTTGAGTACTAATGCAGGGTATTACGTGTTGAAGAGTGGAGAAAGTGGAAGACTTTACACAGCAGGCTGAGGGCATTAAAGCAAGCTTGTTTGTTTGCTGCAATGTGGTCTTCCAGATTCAGGTTGTTGTCAATAAGGACTCCTAAGTTTTTAACCACTGGTTTAGGCGAAGGCGCTGATCCGAGTTCTTCCGGCCACCAGCTGGGAGACCAGCTAGTGACTTCATCTTTAAAGAGCATGATTTCTGTTTTTCCTGTGTTTAGCTGCAAGAAGTGGCAGCTCATCCAAGATGTTATCGTTTTCATGACCTTATCTTTTGGATATTGGGGGTATTCTTGTCATAGGCCAAAATCAGTTGTGTATCGCCTGCGTAGAAAATCGGGTTGAACCCGATTTTTCTTAGGAGTGCAGCAAGGGGGGCGATGTACACATTGAAAAGAGTGGGACTGAGACAGGAGCCCTGGGGTACCCCTTTGGCTACTGGGGTGGTATTGGATTTAAAAGATCCAAGGTTTACTGTTTGGGTCCTATCTTTGAGAAAGTCTCACAACCATTCTAGGGCTGTGTCTTGAATGCCTATTGAGTGCAGTCTATCTAGTGGAATCTGGTGTGTGATGGTGTCGAATGCGGCGGTCAAGTCGAGCAGTATGAGAATTTCTGCACTACCGGCATCTGCCTGCATTCGAATGTCGTTTATTACATTGACCAGAGCTAGTTCGGTGCTGTGCCAGGGACGTAAAGTTTTTCCTGATTGGCATGATCTGAGCATCTTTCCATTCTTTAGGAAGTTTATCTTGTTTAATTGAGCTGTTTAGGATGGAACAGAGAGGCTGGCCAGTTCAGCTGAGAGTTTTTTAGCAGTTTTGGCTGGGATTTTGGTACTCATCAGAGTTGAGATCAGAGAAATGCAAATGTAAAAAACTAGAACGCCAATGGCGCCGAACTAAAGACCCGACGGATAATGAAAATTACAAATCGAATCTAGATATATACGACAAAAATCTAAGAAATACCCGTAAAAAGCACATAGCCACACAACTTGAGCAATCAGACAACACCTCGAAAACCTTGTTTCATATTCTTAACACCCTTATTAATCCCAAAGCATGCAACCCATATTATGTCTTTGGGAGAGCCTGACTTAGCAGATTTTAGTAAGAATTCTGTGTCCTGTACAGTAGGCAGCAGAAAATCTTTCAAAGTGCACAGATTGAGTGGGCCGGGGCGCTCATTCGTTAAATTATGCCTGGAGTTGGTGCTGGAAGTGGATATCATGTTATAAATGTCCTCAATTTTTTGTGTAAAATGATCAGCTATGCTGTTGCATAGCTATTGGGATGGCTCTTCATCTGGGTTGCATGCTTTGGGATTAATAAGGGTGTTAAGAATATGAAACAAAGTTTTAGAGGTGTTGTCTGATTGCTCAAGTTGTGTGGCTATGTGCTTTTTACGGGTATTTCTTAGATTTTTGTGGTATATATCTAGATTCGATTTGTATTTTTCATTATCCGTCGGGTCTTTAGTTCGGCGCCATTGGCGTTCTAGTTTTTTACATTTGCTTTTCTCTGATCTCAACTCTGATGAGTACCAGGGGCGAGTGGTGGCTGCGGATGATTTTTTCATGGGGATAATAGTATCTATGGTGTGTCTGATGGAGTCTTGCAAAACCAGAGAAATTCAGCAGTTACTTAGGCCTCTGCAATGCATTGCTTATGACCTCACATATTACATCACTCGTGACATGGTCAGTGAATTCATTGATGATATCAATGATGACATCTACAATGACATCACTGATGGCTTCATCCACAGAACCACTCACAGACCCACTCATACCCCTATACAACCTCTCATACACTCACTCACACACCCAAACATCCGATCACATACCTACAGATAGACCCATACAAGTACTCACACAACCACTCACTTATCCAAAGTGCCACTTAGACACCCACTCACTCACTCATATAGGCACTCACACAACTTCTCATTCACCCATAAATTACTCATACAATCGGTTGCTTACCCATACAACCACTCGGAGTCACACACTCACCTAAACAGCTACTCACATACCCAATTATTCACCTATACATCCCCTCACATATCCACTCACTCACCAATACCGTCTCTCAACACAGCCACTCACTCACCCAAACACTCACACACTCTTTCACAGAGGCACAGCATTAAGAAATGGAGGATGGGGTCCATGTAGTCCCTCTCCACGGGCCAATTCTAGCCCCAGGGACCACATCCTCCAGGGCCTCGCCTTTAATTTTTTTGACTTTATAATAGGGATGGGGGCCACGCAGCCCTAATTTACTGACTAATTTCAACCCTGGGAATCCCATTCCCCGGTGCCCAGCCTTGATTACATTCCTCAAGGCCCAGCCTTATTCCTATGAGGAAGGGGGGCCCATGGGCCATTAACATTTTTGATTTATAATAGGGGAGAGGGCCACATGCCCCCGACCCTGCCAGATTTTTGCCCTGGGGACCCTATTCCCAGGTCATGGCTATTTAGAAATGAGGGAGGTCTGTGAGTGGATATGTGAGTGTCTAAGTTGGTCTGTGAATATCTGAGTGGGTCTGTGAGTGAGTGCATGAGTCTCTGAGTGGGACTCTGAGTAGGTTTGTGAGTGTCTGTGTGGGTCTCTGAGTAGGTCTGTGAGTGGCTAAGTAGGTCTGTGAGTGGGTGTCTGAGTGGCCAGGCCATATTTTAATGGGGGTGAAGGGCTGCACAGCTGCCCTCCCTGGCCTGATTTAGGCCCCAGGGTGCCCATCCCCGGGGGCACGGCCTTAATTCAATAGGGAAGGGGGACCACATGGCCCCCCTCTCCGGGCCAATTTCAGCACAGGGGACCCAATCCCATCAAGGCCTGGCATTTAAATTGCCTTTTTAAAAGGGGTGGGAGACTGTGTGGCTCCCCTTTTTCAGCAGATTTCAGCCCCAGGGATCCCATCCCTGGGACCCAATCTTATAACAATGAGGGAGGGGGACTACACCGCCATCCTCCCTGGGCCGATTTCACCTGTTTCTTTTTTATTAGGGGAGGTAGGCACGTAGCCCCCCTTTCCCAGCTGGTTTTGGCCCCGGGCCCGGCCAATTAGAAATGGGGAAGGGGTTTGCACGGTCTCCCTCCCCTGACCTATTTAGGCCCCAGGGACCCCATCCCCGTTGCCTGCCCATTTCTACTGGGGGCCCCCAGGGCACACACTCTGCATTGGGACCGCAGGGGAAGCCTCAAAGCCCCCGCAGTCACTGCCGGCCCCCTGACTCCTGCGGGATTTGGCATTGCTTCCACACACATGTAGCTGCTAAAAGTGCATTTCCCTGTGTCTGAAAGCAATTTGTCTGTTTCCCTGATCGTTTTACAGTGGGCAGGGAAACAGAGGAATGCTCCATTTACAGCAATGACAAGCATTTTCACTGCTGTCGTTTGCTGAAAGCAGAGTGTTTGCAGGTGCTTGGAAGGAGCAGTTAAAGATCCTGCCAAGCTCCATCAAACAGCTATGTCCCGGGGTGAATTCCCGCGACATAGCAGGAGCCAGCCATAGGGGGTAGCAGTACCCAGTGCCGTTATTGGCTCCTGGAGGTGTGCCGCATGGCCCCCCTCTTTGAAGAAGACACACCATTCAGAGACTCAGACACCCACTCACAAATGCATGCAGACACTGATGCACCCACTGACAAACTGACTCAGAGACACAGACATCTACTCACAGATCCACTCAGACACTGATGCACCCACTAATAGACCCATTCACAGATGTACCCACTGACAGGCCCACTCAGAGATTCAGACACCCACTAACAGATCTACTCAGGGAGTCAACCACCCAGTCAAACACCTGCTCAGGCACCTACTCAGACAGTAATACACCCACTGACAGCCCTACTGAGACACCGATGCACCCAGTGGCAAACCCACTCAGAGACTCAGGCTCCCACTAACTGACACACTCAGAGTTGTCACACCCCCTCAGAGATTTTCTCATAGACTGAGCACCCAATAAGGGATGCTCACATACACTGATGCACCCATTCCAAGTCCAACTGAGACACTCAGACACCCACTCAGAGAGTAATGTACCCACTGGAAGACCCACTCAGACACTGATGCACTCACTGACAGACCCACTCAGAGATTCAGACACAGTAAGAAAGTGGCTCTGTATATACTGCACCAAAGCAAGGTACAGTGAGCACAGAGTCCAGCTGTCACCAGAGGTTTGGCAGAGGCTAAAGTTAGATATAACCTTACTCTCTCTAAAGTGGTAGCTTGGTCGAGCAGTAAGGCAGTATCAGAGGACAGTGTAAAGCATTTGATGTACACTCAGTCAGCAAATGGTCTCACACACTCAATAACTGAACTCTAGGCCAATTGTTTTGTATAAACAAATATACTGTTGTTTTATTTCTAGAACCAAGCAAGCCTGGTGCAGGTAAGCATGAAAATACTTTTCAGTGGTAAATTACTTGTATGAACACAGTTCAAAATAGCAGTGTAACTTGTACAGGTTTTGATTACAGTTTTAAGAAAGCAGTTTGCAACACATGCAGGTATAGTACGTTCAATTGAATAGGATTTTTAGGTAAAATGCAGTTAATTACTTTTCAGATTACTTTTGATGACACAGGACTGGATCCTGTATTCAGTCCTGGGACATTTCCTGAAAAGGTGAGTAAATGCGTTTTTGGTTAAAGGTATGATTTTGGAGAAGTGTGGCTCAGGGGTTAGAGACGGCAGACCCGGAAGCTGAGATCGGCCCTGGACCAGGGTTCAATTCCCCGCCTCGGCGGGTCTTGGGCCAAAAATTCCACGGACTCGATAATTCTCGCTCCGGTGCCTTCTCGACTCACGGGTTTACACTCTGCGACTCTGGGCAATAGCTTGCTTAATCTCCACAACGGCCCCTCGCGGCGGGATGCCTGGCTTTCACCTTGTGGATACCCTGCTGGGGTTATCTCACAGGGGAATACCAGGACGGGTTCCCTAAGCAAGCGCCGGGAAACCCACTGCGGGTAGCTGTGCGCTATATAAGCTCAAATACATTTACATTTACATTTTTAAGGAATATTATTGCATTTCAAAACTTGACACTAAGAAACGTTTTCACATAGAATCACCAATGTTATCCTATGGGAGGAAATTCACTTAGCAGGTAAGTTGGGTTATCGTTACCTTTTCTTACTCAGTGCTGGATCCTTGATTCAGCACTGGGACATTTCCTGAAAACAGTTGAGAAAATGCGTTTTGGTTATTCGGCTGATTTGTAAGGAATATTTGCAGTTTTCAAAAGTTGACACTGGGAGAAAAAGTGTCAATGTTATCCTATGAGGACACATTAGTTATCCGTTTCAAGGTAGGTTATTGGTCTTTTGAGTTAGGGTTCTGGGGTTAGACTCAGGGGTCTCCCAGGGTCAGTGATGCACTGTTGTTGCACCCTCAGTGGCACTGGGATGTAGAGGGATGGTTAGGCACCGCTGTATTGGGCACACAAGGCCGTGGGGCATCGGGTGCAGGGGTGGCTTTGAACGTCAGATTTTCTTACCTGCTCTGGTCCCAGTAGGGGGTGGCCCTCTGGATTGAGGCTGCAGGCGTCATCTGGGAGCTTGAGGCAGGTCAGGGGTCGCCAGACCTTGGGTCAGGATCACCGGGGGACCTCCTTGTGGTGTTTGTTCACTCAAACACGGGCTGGGCTTGGCGGGTGCAGAGTTTGCTGGATTCATGTTCAAACACATCTGGTGTTAGCGGGAGAAATAGCTTGGGAAGTGAATGCAGGCAGGTCTTCCGGGGTCTGTGAGGTTGATGGCAGCTGGACACACCGGGGTTTTGCAGGAGCAGGTTTGAGGGGAGACAGGCCTGTAGGGCTGGGGCCAAGTCAGTGGGTGTAATTCTCTTGTTAGCTCTGCACGGCTTCTCGTCCTTCTTCTTTTCTTCTTGTTGCTGGATCTGAGGAAGGAAGGTTCAGGGTGCCCCTAAATACTAAACTTAGGGGCGTTACAAGTAGGTAAAGGTCAGGGACCAATGGGTGCCTTCCCTGAGGTGGGTACACCCCCTATTCTGCCTCTCTCCAGTGGGAAGGGGTAGGAGCCTGTCCCTGGTTGGCTGGGTCCCCCCGTCCTCGAGATGGTGGGGACTCGAGGTTGTGCTTCACCTCGCCTCCCCCACCCTAGGGGTGGAGTTGGTAGAGTTGGGCAAACCTCTCTTCCTCACATTGTTTTTCCCGCTGGGTCTCCCGCCCAAAGTGGGGGGTAGAACTATTGGGGACCAGTTGCTGAGTACAAGTGGTCTGGAGAGGCTCTCAAAGGTGGTATGCCTTTGAAGCTTCTCCTTCCTGAACTCTGCCCATCCTTGGGGAGGAGGCTTCGCACCTCGTCCCATGATGTGCATTGTTTCTGGCCCCCGAGAGTGGCAAGCTCTCGACCCAGGGGTCCAGAAACATGTCTAGGGGTGGCAGCCTTGGCAGGCAGTCAGTCAGGTCACTGGGAGTTGGTCGAGTTTCAAGGGGCATCTCTAAAATGCCCTCTGTCGTCCATTTTACATTAATCCCACACTGGCATCAGTGTGGGTTTAATGTGCTGAGAAGTTTGATACCAAATGTCTCAGTCTTCAGTGTAGCCATTATCGTGCCGTGGAGTTCGTAATGACAAAATCCCAGCACCAGATACTCTTAATGGCAGCACTGCACTTACAGTGCCCATGAATGGACCTGGGTACTGTAGGGGTACAGGGCTCATGCACCTGTACCCGCACCACTGGCATAGGGCACCCAGCTAGAGGGGTGACTGATGTATGCCAGGTCAGTGTGTTGTGGGCATGGCAATGGGGATGTGTGCCATGTCGACTCTTTGTTTTGTTCTGCACCAAGACACGCAGCCTGCCAAGGCAGTGTGTGTGTGTCAGGGTACAGGGCCCCTAGGGTGGCACAATAAGTACTGCAGCCCTTAGGGGCCTTCTCTGGTCACAGTGCCCTGGGTACCTAAGGTACCTTTTACCAGGGGCGGATATGTGGCCAGAGATGCCAATTGGGTTTAGGCTTGAATGCAGTTTTAGGGAAGGAACACATGCCCTGGGTACCTGATTGGCAGGAGCCCAGGTAACACTCAGTCAAAGTACATCAGCAATTCAGCAAAACGTGGGGGCATACCATGCAAGAAAGAGGGCACTTTCTCACAGATACCCACTCACAGGGCTACTCAGACACTGTTGCACCCACTGACAAACCCACTCAGAGACTCAGATACCCTCTCACTGACCCACTCAGTTTCTGATGCACCCTCAGAGATCCATTCAGAGACTCATACACCCATACATAGATGCATGCAGACACTGATGCACCCACTGACAGACCCACTCTGGGACTCAGTCACCCACTCGTATATCTACTCAGACACTGACATTCTCACTGTAGACTCACTTAGAGACTCAGACACAGATTCACAGATCTACCCAAAGAGTCAAACACCCAGTCTACTCAGACACTTTTGTGCCCATTGATATATGCTCTTAGAGGCTCATGCACCCAGTCACACACCCACTAAGACACTAATCACCCAGTCACAGACCCACCCAGAAACTGAGACACCCACTCATGGACCCACTCAGACACTGATGCACCCAGTGACAGACCCGCTCAGAGACTAATACATCCACTCACAGACCCACTCAAACACTGACGCATCCACTGTAAGACACACTCAGAAACTCAGATTCCCGCTCACAGACCAACTCAGAGACTTTTACACCCACTCACAGACACACTGGGAGGCTCAGACATCCACTCAGAAAAACTGGTGCACCTACTCAAAGATCCACTCACAGACTGACTCAGAGACTTATACATCCACTCACAGACCCTAGCAAGAGAGTTTTGCACTGAGTCATAGACCCACTCATATTCTTATCAAGTCACTCAGAGACACATACAGACAATGACATACTCAGTTGCAGACTAATTGATATTCTCAAGCAGTCACTGACACAACCCGTCAGACAATCATGCACAGATCTACTCACAGAGTGATATATCCAGCTGCATACCTACTCATATACTTATGTACCCATTCACAGAGCCACTTAGTCACTCAGAGATCCACTGACAAACTGACACACCCAGTCAGTGTTGCCAGTCAAACAGTCATACACACTGTGACAGACACATTGAGAGAGTCATACATGCGTTTAGAGGGTTTTTTTAGATTGTAATGTATGTTGTATGATGGTTAGAATCAATTTTTTTTGTTATGAATTGTGACTGTGCAGTTGACAAAATAACTTTAAAAAAAGATATTTATAATATAAATTAAGAATAGTTTGGACACTAGGGGGGCTCTGACAAGAGCCTTTTTGTTGATTGTGTGTATATGACAGATTCACATAAGACCGGATACAGAGTTTTAGGTTGCTTAAAAACACCCTGTTGCCTTGATCTATAAAGTGAAATCCATCACTTCTATAGATTCCATGCTGTCGAATCACAGGTTGTTGTTAGAGACAGAGCCCCTGTTATGATCTCTGAGGAATGCAGAAAAAGTTTATTAACATGTTTCCTGGCTTTGTCAATCTGTCGACAGAATTGATTAGACTACTTCCATATCTGCCTTTGGCATATGTTGGAGTACACCAAGACAGTGTGAGGGAAAAGTGTAATTAATTCAGGAAAGGTATTCTTCATTAGGATTTCCTGTCCTACTCCAGTCAGTGTGCATAGGTCATTGCCACCACAGTACTCAATCATGAGGTTAGGGGGTTGGGTACCCACAATGTTTTTAACCAAAGACTGCACATGAAGACACTAGAACCCTCTCTGAACAATCCATTTATTGTCCACATTAGCCAAACCCAAGTATCTGTCAATACCACTCTTTCTAGCCGTTTCTCTAGCACAGAAGACATAACTGTGGCCCACACTTTAACAATTTTGAGGTGAAGCAGCAGTAGTAGACAGGAGAATGCTGGATCTGAATGAGACAGTTTTCCAAATGAAACAACAGGATTGCCGAGAGCTGGCCGGAGGCATCCTCTCCTTTCTCAACTACTCCACAAACGTGGTATAGGTCTATAAATGGGTGTGTGAGGGATTCTGTGGATGATGTCATCTGTGATGTCATGAGTTATGTCATTTGAGATGTCATCAGTGATATCATCAGTGATGTCATTGACCATGTCATGAGTGATGTAAAATATGAGGTCATAAGCAGTGCATAGTAGTGGCAAAAGTTATAGGTTGCTTAAGTAACTATAACTACTGAAATTCACTGGTTTTGTACAAGTGAAATCTTAGCCCAACTATAAGTGAATTTCAATGTTTCTTAAACTAACAGTCATGTTTGTAGAATGCTGGAGAAAGGGGGTTGGGCCTCTGACCAGCTCTCAGGCATTCCACTGTATAGAACTTACTGGAGGTAACAGGGGGGCTGCTTGTCTGCCAAGGTCCCTCAGCATCCAAGAAGACTTCCTCTCTTAACCCGTAGTGAACCAGGAGGCATGTTAGCAGAGTGGTAAAGAAAGGGGGTGTGGGCTTTAAAGACCTCTCAATAATCCCACTGCGTGGGACTTACTGGAGGTAACAGGAGGGGTAGTTGTCCTCCAAGGACCATCAGCAGCGAAAGTGAGTTCATCCCCCAACCAGTTGTGCGCCAGGAGGCTGGTTTCCAGAGTGGTGCAAAAAGGGGGCATGGCCTATGGCAACCTCCCACCAATCCAGCTGTGTGGGACTTACTGGAGTTAACAGGGGGGTAGTTGGCCCGGAAGGACCCATAGGTGTGAAGTGGACTTCTTTCCCAACCAGTAGTGCACCAGGAGGCACGTTAGCAGAGTAGTGGAGATGGGGGTATTGCTTTCAAAGACCTCTCTGCAATCCCTCTGTGTGGGAATTTCTGGAGGTTACATAAGGGTTTGTTGGCCCCCAAGGACCCTCTGCAGCCAAAGGGACTTCTTCCCCCAACCAGTTGTGTGCCAGGAGGCACATTTACATAGTGTTGGTGAAAGGGGGCGGGCCTCTAGCTTTAGGCCAGTCATGTTTTTTTTCATTTAATAGGGGAGGGATTTCAGCACAGGGACTCCATCCGCCAGGGCCAGGGTTTTTTCAGAGGTGGGAGGGGGGCCTCGTGGCTGCCGGTCTGATTTCAGCCTCAGGCACACCACCCCCTGGACCCTGATCCCACCCAACTTTCATTGGGTACTGTGAGGGGAGCCTGAAGGGGGAGCAGTCCCTGCTGGCTCCTCACCTCCTCCCAGAGCTGACACTGCTTTTACAGAGAGGGAGATGCTGCACATGCAGTTCCCTCTCTATGAAACCAATTTTGCTCCATTTCCAGGTTCCAGTTTGCTATGGCTTGGAGCATAGCAGGAGCCAGCCCTAGGGGGTGGCAGTCCTCAGGGCCATCTAAGACTCCAGGAGGGGGCCTCTCCTTTCAAATTTGTGGGTCCTGCCATGTGGAGATGCCAGTCCCTGGGGCCGCACATGGCCCCCGTCCAATTATTTTAAAATTAGATTACGTAATAGTAGTCCTCAGGGCCCTTGGGGCTCCTTGAGTCCCCTCAAATGCAATTTCACTTTGACCCCAGGGAGGTGGTAGTCCCTGGATCCAGGAGGGGTCCAAGAGCCCACCCCCCATAATGATATATTTACCCTGAGGATGTGGTGGACCCTAGAGCATGTTGAGTCCAAAAGGCCCCTCCGATTTCTTTAAAGCATGTGACCACCAGGGGGGGTGGTCCCTGGACCTGGGAGGTCCAAAAGGGCCCCCAGTTTTAAATGTATAAGCCCCAGGGAGGTTGTGGTCCCGGTCATTAATATGCACCAGGATGGGGGCCTGTGCGCCCCACTCCCATATTTAAAAAAAACGCCCCTAGGACCTACCCAACCCGGGGGTCAATAACCAATGAAGTGTGGGAGCAAGCACTGCAGTTTAAAAAAAAAACAATTGGTAGGATCCACAGACCCCGTCAAAATATTAAAAAACAAATGCTTCTTTTTTAGCACTGAGGGGTCCCTGGGAACACCTCCAAGAGGCATAGAAGGTCAGGGTGTTTCTTCCCTGCCCCCTTTTCTTTTTTTTCAACCTTTTTTCTGGGACAATTCACAATTAATAAAACAGTGTATATTTCTCTCTAATGTCCCTGGTGCATGGCACATGCACCTGCAATGCTTTACATCAAAGAGATTCTATGGGGGAGCTTTTCTATGAGACTGGTCACGTTTTGTATCAAATTAATTGGGGAAGGAGTTATAATCTTTTATATTCACTATAGAGATATAAAATCAAGATTATATTTTGATTCAAAATTCATATCTCTATTGTGGATACCAATGGCACACTCAGTTGTCAAGCCATGTAACAGAATAGTATAAATATAAGAAAAGAAGAGTATGATTTAGAAATGGGGCATGTGGACAAAAGATTGGACAAAGCAGAACAAGAAATCAAAGCTAAAAACAACAATAATTGCATAGAGAATCCAAAGATTTTTCAAAGTGGAAAGATACTGACCTTTAGACATAAAATGCGGACGAAAGGCAGAATCATTGAGATCAGACGATAACATTAGACCTAGAACCACAAATCTACGATCAAACACATCTACAGCAACTGAAGATGAAAATAACAACTGTAAGTGTGATGTATCAGGAACGTCAACTAGTTCTGCAAGTTCAGATATCAAATGAGTAAAAACCTGCCTTTTAAGGAATTCAAACTACTCTCCAATGAAAAAGCAGAAGCGCAATCTTTAGGAGGAGCACAAAAAAAGTATGGGCTATCAGAAGGAGGAGTAAAAGCCAGAGACATAAAGTCAACAAAAGACAACAATGGCTCAATTGGAATTAAAACAAGTATCCAAACAGCAAAGAAATTATGGGCCAAGAAAGAAATGTGGTACATCTTTCAAATACTGTATTTACTGATACTCAAATTGAAGTCCTTGCAATAGGGCTATCTTTTTGCCCCACAATGAACTTTAACTACACACAGAGTAGAATTAATTTGTTTCCTTTTACGAGGAAACTAAAATGTAAATGCTGGTTTGAAATGAACCAGTATATGGAGCAAATCTAATCCTACAAATTTAGGAATTTAATAATATTGATTTGTTGCAAACTATGTGCAATCTCAATGAGGGCAAGGACACTAGTGGTGATCCCATCCCGAACTTGGTAAATTTGATTTAAATAATTATCTAAACTGACTGTCCTAACACTTTTAAACCAAAATCTTTGTTTTGACCTAATGTCTCTAGCGATGCCATAGATGTATTTGAGAATGGGGTTATCAAAGATCTACAATAGATTAGATTTATCACCAGGCACAATAGGAAGAATTTGCAACCCTGCCATTTTGAAGCTATTCATGAATTCAGTATTATTATAATTAAACCCTCTGAGAAAGGGAGCATTATGGTGGTAATGTCCATAGGGACGTATTTAGCAGAAGGTCAAAGACAGATAAATGACAAAATTGAGTTGCAACCTATCAGACAAACAAACAGCTTTACGATCTAACAGGTATCATGAATACCTTGTAAAACTAGAGATGAGGCACCATTAGAACTTGATCAAATACATGTTTTAAAGTGTGATTTTCCTAAGTTACCAGTCTTGTATTTATTGCCAAAATAACACAAATATGCTAACTCTCCCACCAGGGACCTCACTCGAGAATACACCCTGATATGTTGCTCATTTTATAAGACCTTTTGTGGAAGTCTTAGCATCTAACATCAGGGATCCAGGTGATTTCTTACAGATCATTGATGGTATTGTGGGAGAACACCTTTTTATTAATGACTTTAGTTTATACACGTGCATACCTCACAATCTAGGTTTGCATGCTTGCAGGCATTTCTTGAAAACACTATCTCTCTCAGATCTTTTACATGCAGTCATGGTTTTGGATGTAATTGCTTATTGCTTAACCAATAACTATTTCATGTTTGATCAAAACATATATTGCCAGGCCCAGGGAATCACAATGGGCACTTGCTTTTCTGCCAGTTATGCAGGTTTATACCTGGGCTGGTGGGAGGAATGGGTGTTCAGACATCATCATCTGTTTGACATTCATGCTGTCCTCTCTGTCAGGTATACTGATGACTTATTTTGCATTAGGAATGGGACATAGGATACTCCTGGGAGATTTGTGAAAGATCTGAACACAAATATTCTCAATTTAACATTTACCAGAAATATAAATAAAGAGAAGATGGAGCTTCTAGATTTACACTTATAGGTAGCTAACAACAAACAAACAAACTAGAAACAAGAAAATTGCCTTTTACATGCCTCCAGTAACCATACTCGGAAATTAAATCTCAGGATACCATATGGAGATTTTTTAAAGGCAAAGTGTAACTGCAGCTCAGATTAAACATTCTTCAAGGAATACCAGTGCATGATTAAAAGATTCCTGGCAAGGGGAATACTCAAAAAAGAATGTAGATTTTGCTTTGAGAAAAGCCAGCAATGTTAAATGACAGGTTCTGGTGTTACATGAGTCTATATCTAGCATTGAATCTGTTTCCATGCGATATATAACATTGTATAAGACAGATTCTAAAATGATCCAACTAGTTTCAAAACACCTTGGCATGTTTTAAAAACTGGCCCCATCCTGAACAAATACCTGAATAATCGTCCCAGATTAACTTTTAGGAATAACAAGTCCTTGAAAGACATAGTATGTAGGAATATAGAACTTAAGAAAATCAACCATAACCAAACCCAAAAGTTTTTTCCGATGCATGAAATGTGAAGCATGCAAGCACACTGAAAATATGAAAAAGATCAAGTTCAAAATGGAAAACACATACTTTGAGAATAAAAAACATTTAAGGTGTTATTTTGACTTTTGTGTATATTGCTGGAAATTGCCTTGAAATGAATATTACATTGGCAGCACCATACACATGGCCAAACTGAGAGTACTTGAACACATGAGAGCCATTACAAATGGCAATAAACAATATCCTGTGGCCAGCCATTTTGAGTCTGAACACTCTAGTAGGGCCAATCTACTCACATTTGATGTTTTAGACAAAATACCCGTTAATATAAGAGGTTGTAATCGAGTGCTGGAATTGAGATTTCTTGAATCAATTTTCATTAATTAATTCCAGTCGCTGCACGGTTTGAACTAGGCATTTAAGTTAATCAGGTTTCATCTAATATTGATTAAAGTCAGTTATGGGTGAAACTTCTTCCCACTTATTATACATTTATACATGAAACATTAGATGTATAGCCTTACTGTTTCCCAAAAATCACCTGTTTTTTTGTATTTGTAATATTGATAACATTTTGATAATATTTTATGCTTTTATTTGGGTAAGGTGTAATGTACACTGTTTTTATTTTAATTGTTTGTCTCTTTTGTTTTAGTCATGGATAGGGGACAGATAATATATTATGGAAGTGCAAAAGACTGCAAATATATCTTCTCCAATTTATACCACAAACATGTGGCAATGATATGAATTTAATTTAAGATCTCACTTAATGCAAGGTACTGTGAATTTGGTTTAATATTATAAGAAGATACAGAATTTAAGTCTGAAAAAGGAGATTTTTGTTGATTATTCCTCTCAAAGTGAGTTATGGAGTTGGCCCACTTGGGCAGAATCAGTATTAGAAATTATGTTGTGTATCGAGATTAGCCATTTTCCCACTGGGGCTTATTAATCACATATATGAAATGCTTTCCTGATAGAGCAACATGTGCAGGAACAGATACATGGTATTTTGAAATAGATTGAATGTCTAATATATATGAGATTGAATGTTGCAAGAGAACTGCGTACAACAAATGACATGTTCTCAGGGTTTGGATGTATTTGGAGGACATGTTCCAAAAAGCACTCTGCTACAAAACATGTAAGAAGCATTTGGAAAGTATTGAAAACGGATGATTTATGTGCATTTCAAACATGGCACTCACAGAAACAACGAGCATGCCATGTGGTACTTTCCTGAGCCCTCTTTCCTTTTTCACTTTTATACCACAGTGGTTTGAAAACCGTGTACGCCCTAACCAGTGATCAAGCAAACGCCGTTCTCCAAAACATGTTGGGAAGTTTTGCTCGTGTTATATCAATATGGAATAAAGCCATACTTTACAAACTTAAACAGAAGAGACTTGTGAATTTTCCTGGATGCGCAATGTAGCACCAGATTTGCGTTTGGATTTTTCTTGGTTTCACATACAGAAACCTCAGGCCACTGAATCGAGTGGCCAGGGGTAGCAAGTGTGAATTTGGTGATTGGAATGTAACTGAGTCACAAGAAAAAGGTTAAAAAAAGGTAAAAAATAAAGAATTTCGGCCGAATTTGCACTGGGTGTGCAAATCCGGCCAAATTGATGAAACAAAACGAAGCGTGGTGTCCCGCGCTTCATTTGTTAAACCGACCATGGGTGGGCCATTCTAAATTAAGGAGTGGGGGTCTCATGGGGGACCCCACAGACCCGGGGACCGCCACCTCCTTGGGACTTCATAATTAATGCGCGGGGCACAAGGCCCCCTGCAGCCCCAGATACCATCACCTCCCCAGGTCTTTAAATACTTAAGGGCGAGGGGCCTCATGGGCCCCCCAAGCGCCGGGGACCACCACCTCCCCGGGGCTTTGTTAAAATTGGGTGGGAGCCTCACGACCCCCCCAATCTCTGGGTTCCGCCACCTCCCCATGGCTAAAAGTAATAATTAGTGTGGGGGGCTCGAGTCCCCCCACTCCCCCGGGGACCACCACCTCCCTGGGGCTGATTGGCCCCCCTCCAGGAGCCCTTGATGGCCTTGGGGACCACCACCCACCAGGGCCACCTCATGTAATGTCCCGGGGTACTCACCCCCGGTATATTGCCGTTTGCTATGGCATGGCGGGAGCACAGCACCCGCCCTATCATAGCAAACTCTGATTTGGTTTTTGGACGCGAGAGCAGGAAACCTGTTCGCGCGTCCTAAAACCAAAGCAGATTGCTTTTGCACATGGGGAGCTGCATATCAGCAGCTACCCTTGTGCAAAAGCAATACCGGCTCCCACCGGAGGCGGGGAGTCGGCTAGGACCATGGGGACATTGGGTCTCCCCCGATGGTCCCCAACTGTGAGGCCAGGCTCTGGGGGATGGGGTCCCCGGGGCCAGAAGTGGCCCGGGAGGGGCGGGGGGCCACGCGGTCCCCCTCCCCTGTAGTGGAAAAAAATATATGATAAAAATGGACAGGCCGCCCCGGGGGGTTGGGGTCCCTGGTGCCATATTTGATCTGAGGAGGGAGACCACATGGCCCCCCTCCCAAAAAAACTATACAAAAATAAGGCTGGCCATGCCCCATGGGATGGGCTCCCCGGGGCCATAATTGGCCTCTTGAGGGGAGCCACTCAGCCCACACCTCAAAATGTTATTAAAAAGAAACAAAATGCCTGGCCCCAGGTGATGGGGCCCCTGGGGCCAAAGGTGGACCAGGGAAGCGGGGCCACGCAGCCCCCTCCCATAATATAAGGAAAAACGGTACCGGCAAATCGCCAAAGGCCCCGTCCACTCCATGCATGACACTGGAAACGCGCCCCCTGGCACATTCTAAGTTAGGGAATTAAGTCCCCTTGAATACTGAGTGTCCTTGGGGGGCAACTAGCCTACCAGGTACCTTCAGTAAGCACCACACATCTAGATTGCAGAGAGGTAGTCCGAGGCCATGCCCCTTTTTACACCGCTATGTAAACTTGCCTCTTGGCACACTGCTGCTGGTGCAATGAGGTCCTCTTGTGTCTTGAGGACCTCAGGACACAAGTGGACTTCATCCCACGAGCAGCAGTGGGCCAAAAGGCACGTTTGCGGAGTGGTATAAAAAGGGGGTATGGCCTCGGATCACCTCTCTGTTATCCAGCTGTGTGGCGCTTAGTGGAGGTACCTGGTGGGATAGTTGGCCCCCAGGGACCATCAGAATTCAAGGGGACTTAATCCTCCAACTTAGAAGATGCAAGGGGGTACTTTTGCAGAGCGGTGAAGAAAGAGGGTGTGGCTCGTGTCCACCTCTCAGCACTCCCACTGTGTGGGGCTTACTGGAGGTAAGAGGTAGGCTAGTTGGTCCCTAAAGGACCCCAAGTAGTGAAGGGGACTTCAACCCCTATCCAAGAGCGTGCCTGGGAGCGTATTTGCAGAGTACTGGGCAAAGGGGGTGTGGCCTTTTATGAGAACTTAGCAATCCTGCTGTGTGGTAGTTACTAGATGAAATAGGAGGGGTAGTTCACCCGAAGGATGTCCTTGGGGGCCAAGTACCCCTCTTCTTAACCCTGGTAAGTCCCACACAGTGGGATTGCTTAAACGTCTTCGGAGGCTATGCCCCCTTTCTCCACCAATCTGCAAACGTGCATCCTGGCAGACTATGGGATGGGGGAAGAAAGCCCACTTTACTCCTGAGGTACTTTGTGGGCCAAGAAGCCCTTCTGGTACCTCCTGTAAATCCTACACAGCGGAATTCCTGAGCTCTAGCCGGTGGCCCAGCACCCTTTTTCCACCACTTTGCAAACGTGAATACTAGTTAAAGAAGTGTTTGCAATGTAATAGGATTCGCATTTGCGAGTGTTTAAGTTATTGGCGTCAATGTAAAAGTTTTTTGATAATTTTTTGGGGAGTGGAGTGAATGTACATTGTGTGTAGAGGAAATATGTGGTATGTTGTGCAGTGAAATTATGTGGATAGAAATGATGAGGTATTTAGTGTATAGAAGTTATGTAGAGTGGTATTATGTGTTATAGAGAATAATTAGGTGGTATGTTAGTCTGTGTTGTGGAGTGGTAACCTCAGGTTTAGTCTTCCTCATTTCGATAGAAGCTCAACTATGAACTCAGTGAGACACAAAAAGTAGGAGTCCCTGAGGAGCACTTGTAGACCTAGTCAGAGGTATGAGCAGGGCCACTGGAATTAAGCGACTGTTTGGCTGCACCGACTTTCGCACTATTATACATTTTCTTCATTAGCCACATAATTCCTCATCTGCTCCCTAATCTGCAGATTTGAACAAAAAAAGCCTTGTTTCTAGCTCAAACGGCTCAAACCTTACTAAAATGCAACGACAAGTGTTACAGTGTGGTGGAAGGCCCTTTGCAAACCTGGACTGGTCACATGTTACTTATTGCTAAATGTGGGGGTTACATTGGTGCTAATGGTGTGCGAAGCACTCTTACTTCCTTCTGCACCTCTCTTGCCTCTTTCTACATTCCTGTTGCTTCTTTCTGCACATTTCTTTCTTTTTCTGCACTTCTATTGCCTCTTTCTGCAAATAACTTCTACTTTCTGAACTGCTCTTCCCTCTTTCTGCACGTCTATTGCCTCTTACTGCATCTCATTTGCTTCTTTCTGTACCCCTCTTGCCTCAGTCTGCACCCTTCTTTCCTCTTTCTGCACCTCTCATGCCTATTTCTGTATCCATCTTGTCTTTCTGCACCCTTTTTGCCTCTTTATGCACCTCAGTTACTTATTTGCATACTTCTCTTCCTTCTTTCTGCATCTCTCTTGCTTTTTTATGCACCACACTTGCCTCTTTCAGCACTTCTGTTGCTTTTTTCTGAAGATCTCTTGCCTCTTTCTGCACCTCACTTGCCTCTTTCAGAAACTCTGTTGGTTTTTTCTGCACTGCTCTTGCTTCTTTTTGGACCTCACTTGCCTCTTTCTGCACTTCTCTTGCTTCTTTCTACACCTCTGTTGTTTCTTTCAGCAATTCTCTTGCCTCTTTCTGCACTTTTCTTCCTTCTTTCTGTACCCCTTCTGCCTCTTTCTGTACCTCTCTTGCCTCTTTGTTCACCCCTCTAACCTTTTTCTGCACCCCTTGCCTCTTTTTGCACCTCTGTCGGTTCTTTCTGTACTGCTCCTGCTTCTTTCTGCACCCTTATTGACTTTTTTTGCACATCTGTTGGTTCTTTCTGCACTGCTCATGCTTCTTTATGCACCTCACTTGCCTCTTTCTGCACTTCTTTTGCTTCTTTCTAAACCCCGTTTGTTTCTTTCAGCAATTCTCTTGTCAATTTCTGCACTTTTCTTGCACCTTTCTGCACCTCTCTTGTGTCTTTCTGCACCTCGTCTGCCTCTTTCTGCGCTTCACTTGCCTCTTTCTGCACCTCTCTTGCCTCTTTTGGCACCTTTGTTGCTTCTTTCTTCACCCCTCCTGCCTCTATCGGCACCCCTCTTCCCTATTTGTGCAACTATCTTGCCCCTTTCTATACCTCCCTTCCCTCTTTCTGCAGCACTTGTGCCTCCTTCTGCTCCTCTGTTGCTTCTTTCTGTACCTCTGTTGCTTCTTTCTGCACTTCTCTTGCCTCTTTCTACACCATTCTTGCCTCTTTCAGCACCTGTGTTGTTTTTTTCTGCACTGCTCGTCGTTCTTTCCAAACCCCTTGTTCTTCCTTTTGCACCTCTGTTGCTTCTTTCTGCACTGCTCTTTCCTCTTTCTGCACCCCTCTTGCCTATTTCCCTACCTCACTTTCTTCTTTCAGCTCCTCTGTTTCTGTTTTCTGCAGATCTCTTGCCTCTTTCTGCTGCTCACTTGTGCGTTTAGCACCTCTGTTTCTATTTTCTGCAGATCTGTTACCCCTTTCAGCCCCACTCTTTTCTCTTTGTGCACCTCTGTTACCTTTACTGCATCCATGTTCCCTGATTCTGCACCTTTCCTGGCTGTTTCTGCACCGCACTTGCCTCTTTCAGCACCTCACTGACCTGTTTCAGCACCTCTGTTGTTTTTTTGGTAGATCTCTTGCCTCTTTCTGTACCCCTCTTTTATCTTTCTGCACCACTTTTCTCTGTTTCTGCACCTTTCCTGCCTGTTTCTGTACATCTCTTGCCTCTTTCTGTACATATGTTGCCTCTTTCTGCACTTCTCTTGTTCTTTCAGCACCCTTCACGCCTGTTTCAGCACCTCTTTTGCTTCTTTCTGCACTGCTCTTTGTTTTTGCTGCTCTCAACTTGCCTCTTTCTGCACTCCTCTTGCTTCTTTCTACACCTCTGTTGCTTCTTTCAGCAATTCTCTTACCTCTTTCTGCACTTCTCTGCCTACTTTTAGCATGCCTCCTGCCTCTTTCTGTAACACTCTGGTCTCTTTGTTAACCCCTCTTACCTGTTTATGTACCCCTCTTGCCTCTTTTTGCACCACTTTTGGTTCTTTCTGCACTGCACCTATTTCTTTCTGCACCCCTCCTGCCTCTTTCTACCCCCCTGTTCACTGTTTCTGCACCTTTCCTGCCTGTTTATACACATCACTTGCCTCTTTCTGCACCTCTGATTTATAGGTACTTTTAATCCCCCTGTACTATTATCTACTAGGGCCTTACAGGGGAGGTCATGCCAATCACAGGGATACCTCAACCCATAGTGTACCATTGTGTATGTAGATGTTTTCACTGTATTCTAAGTGTCTTTCAGCATAGCACTGACTCATGGGCCTCGTTACTCACAGTCAGTTACCACCAGTACCAGTCAGTAAGAATCTGGGGCCACAGGATGACTTTAAAACAATGCCTCTTTCTGCACCTCTGTTGGTTCCTTCTGCACATATCTTACTTCTTTTTGCACTTTTCTTCATCTTTTTGGACTTCTGTTGCCTCTTTCTGCATTTCTCTTGCTTCTTTCTGCGCCTTTCTTACTCTTTCTTCACATGTCCTACCTCTGTAGGCATCCCACAGGGCTCTGGCACCTGGTGATGTAAGTTTTTGACAATGCCACACAAGCCATGATAGCCAACATAACTTTGCTCAATGCTATTTGCTTTTCTGCTAGAATGAGTCGCCTTGATCAAAGAGATTATCCTGCTTTGCAATTTACTAAATTACCCTTTTCATGTACTGGGGATGACTTTAACCCCCTTCATTTTAGGGACGATGATCCTCACTGTGTGGCCTTTACTAAAAGTTGTAAATCAACATATTATGGTCGACGGGCAATGGTAGATACTCCCAGGAGATGACCAGCTGGACAGACTGTAGCTTTTGGTGATGGGAGAAAAATCCCCCATAAACTACCATTAAGGAGAGAAGCCTCCACTGAATGTGACCCCGGCTACAAAGACACCTCTGACAGTCTGGAAAACATCACTTAAATGCTTTCATGAGGATGAGAACACTCACTGGTGACACTCCTCTATGATGCAGTGTATTATTGCATCCGGTTAGTGCTGTAGACAGATTTGGATTTAGGAGTTGAGTTGGGAATAGCATCCATTGATATCTTAATAAAACAAATGGGCTAAAGTAATTTGACAATTTGTAATATGAGTTCGAAAAATCCCAATTTGTCAGGTACCTACACGGATGGCACGCACTTACGCTGTGCTTGCCTGAGACCATAGACTTGACGAAATATAATCCACTGGATGCTAAAATTATTCTGTCCCACTTACCGAAATGTGGTCAGGTATTGACAATAAATAAGACAATAGTCATTAATACACCTGCAACTTCTTTGACTTAAGGAGAAAATGGGAAGAAAACTTGGGATGAATTGATGAGTAGGTACTGACATTGATAGGCTCTCATGAATCTGCAGTCTTGGTGATCTTCCTATTCGTTTACTTTAAATAATTACATCACACATGTTTGATACCAATCTGGTGGATGAATAGAAGCACTAACTGTAACTGTATTAGTTATAATGTGTTAGAGAGTTACTTTCTACATACCACATGGAGCTGTGGGTCACTCCGCCCCTGGTGGAAAATCATATGTGATGCACAAGGTGCAGCACTTGGGCAACCACTAAATTCTACTCCTAAAATGGGCCTACTGAATATTCTAGATGAGGCTGTGTAGAAGTTGTAAAATCCTATCACATGGCTGAACATACTGTTTCTTTAATTTATTATTGTGTTTTGGTACAAAAATCGAATAAAAAGAAATTTATGAATACAATGAAAGGACTACACCTTTGCCATCACACTAATGGGCTCATTGCGATGTCAGGCAGACTTAGGTCCGTCCGACACTGTAGCGGTCTGGAACCCCTTGACTTTAGTCCAGCAGTTCCGACCTGAGTGTTAAGATGTGACCACCCTATGGGCAGTCGGGGAACATCCATTTTATAATGGCAGCTCGTATGGCGGGCAGAAAATGCTCAAGGCACAACCTGCCACTGTTAGCTGGATGTTTTTTAACATCCCTGCACTGTGGGGCGGGGTAGTGCCTGCCACATGGTGTGGGGATGTTTAGCCCCCATACTCCATATTGGAGGGCCAGGGGAATGTGGCCCTGCTAAGGGTCGCCAGAAAAACTTTCTGACAGTCTTTCCATGTCGGAAAGGCAGACATGAAAAGGCTGCCGGAAAGTACCATCATAATCCCGATGGTGCCTGTCGGAATCATGTCAGAATACCCCCGCAGGTTTCCCTCCGACCACTGTCCTTCTAATATGGAGGTCAGACTGAAAACTACAAAGTTGAGTGGAAAGCCTTTGACAGCTGGTCAGTGGCTTTCCGCCCGACATAGTAATCGGGCTGTAATAATCAATAAAGCAAGCCTTTTGTGCTTAACTTTAAAATGTGTAAACATGACCATTTGATCTCTGCCTAGAGATAACTGTTAATTTGTTTGTTACACTTTTTTAAAACTGCTCGTGTTTCCCTATTGCCAGGCTAGCACTTCACCTACAGCGGACCTAGCGCTGTCAGGTGTTTCAGTCTAATTCAGTCTCCTCACGAACGCTAAACCCTCGTGACACGAGGCCACGCCCCCTGGCAGGACACGCCCACAACCTCCGCCTTAAGACTGCGCTGACCAATTGCGCTTCTTACTGGTATTGACACCCTCTGAGGCGGAAGCCGGAGGATAGCTGCTCGCTCCTCTTTTAAAAACTGTTAATTTGTTTGTTACACTTTTTTAAAACTGCTCGTGTTTCCCTATTGCCAGGCTAGCACTTCACCTACAGCGGACCTAGCGCTGTCAGGTGTTTCAGTCTAATTCAGTCTCCTCACGAACGCTAAACCCTCGTGACACGAGGCCACGCATCCTGGCAGGACACGCCCACAACCTCCGCCTTAAGACTGCGCTGACCAATTGCGCTTCTTGCTGGTATTGACACCCTCTGAGGCGGAAGCCGGAGGATAGCTGCTCGCACCTCTTTTAAAAACTGTTAATTTGTTTGTTACACTTTTTTAAAACTGCTCGTGTTTCCCTATTGCCAGGCTAGCACTTCACCTACAGCGGACCTAGCGCTGTCAGGTGTTTCAGTCTAATTCAGTCTCCTCACGAACGCTAAACCCTCGTGACACGAGGCCACGCCACCTGGCAGGACACGCCCACAACCTCCGCCTCAAATGTGCCTCCAGCGCAAGCGCAGCGGACGAGCGCAGCGGGAGCGCCGTTTGCGCGCCGAAGGCGCGCCTAAGGCAAGCCCGTCTGCGCCCGTCCGCGCCAAGACCGCGACAGGCGCATGACACTCTGCCCCCGGTCCCCTTACTATATGTTACAATGCTAATTCGCTAAAAATGTTACGCAGCAATTCGCCCTGTACCTGTAAAGTCGACATCTACACCACCACGGGGCCTTTTAGCTGCAGGCATTGCAGATGGACCTCCTCCCCAGCCATGACCCCCGCCCCACTGATCAACCTCAAGGAAAAAAAAACACCCTTCATCGGAGGGCTGATCAACGCAAGATCCATGACTTGCCACAGCCAAGACATAACTGACCTCATTCAGGAATCAAACATCGACTGTCTTTTCATAACAGAGACCTGGCTTACGAACAACAGTAACCCTGATCTAGCCACTGCCCTCCCACAAGGTTACTCCATATACAGGCACGACAGACCAAAGGGGCGAGGAGGAGGTGTAGCCCTCCTACTACGAAACTCCTTCAAATGCCACACCTTCACCCTCGACTCACTAAATGGCGCCGAATCCCTAGGATTCTCCATCAAACTCAACGAGTCCACCTCATTCTCAGGAGGACTTATATATCGTCCACCAGGTACCGCTACCAAATTTTTAGACTCCCTTAGTGACACCCTCGGACAACTTCTAATCAGATACCCGCATGTCACCATGCTGGGTGATTTTAACTTGCACCTCGACTCCACAGAGGACGTGCAAACACTTAACTTCCATCAAACACTGGAGATCTTCAACCTCCAACAAAAGGTCAAGGAACCCACCCACCGAGCGGGACACACCTTAGATGGGATTTGTACCAATCTCCCCTCTTTAGAAACTCACACTCCAGTACCACACATCTGGACTGACCACAATTTTATCCCATTCCTCATCAGAACCCCGCAGCATATAAATGCAACTAAACCTTGCCCTCTTCCAGAGAACCAGGTCAACTGGAAAAAGGTAGAAGAAGCCTTCAAACTTAACCCCATCTCTGAGACCCAAACCCCCATTATGTCGGGAGATGCAGAAGAAGACTCACAATCCTTCCACAACTGGATATCCCACGAAATTAAAATCCGTGCCCCGCCCAAGCGTACCAAGAGAAATGGTACAAAATCTAAAACTAAAACTAATGCCCCTTGGTTCACACCAGAAGTAGCCAAGGCGCACTTGCTCTGCAAAAAAGGAGAACGCAAATGGCGGAAAACATATGACAACATTGACAGGATATCCTATATCCTATTAAGGAAAAGTTATCACTCAACTATAAAAAACGCCAAAAAAGACTTTTTCACCAGAACCATCAATAACGCAAAACAAAAGCAAAAAACTCTGTTTGCAATAGTGAGATCCTTTACCCATCCTGCAGCTTTACAGTTTGAAATACCCCCCTCTCAAGATCTCTGCGACAAAATAGCAGATTTCTTTGAAGAGAAAATCCATCTGATTCAGAAGGATTTCCCCATATACCAACGATCCCAGCCGCCAGCTAGACAGGAACCAGAAGACTATACTCCGGTTCATCTAAGGTCCTTTTCACAGGTCACCCTTGCTCAATCTAAGGAAGTCATCCTAGCATGCAAATCAGGCTCTCCCTCCGATTCATGTCCTCCTAGCATCCTACATCAACTGATCGACACTGTCAATCCCATCATCAATGAAATAGTTAATACTTCCCTCAGGACTGGTATCGTCCCTAGTGCATGGAAACATGGCACTGTTAAACCTCTGACGAAGAAACCTAACAAACCCCCTTCTGATCTGACCAACCTACGCCCTATCTCTCTCCTCCCAGTTTTGGGTAAAATCACAGAACAAATAGTTTATAGGGAACTCAAAGCCCACCTGGAAGCAAACAATATCCTCCACCCCCAACAATCAGGATTCCGTCCTCAGCACTCAACTGAAACAGCCCTGATCGAGTTGACTGACTCCATAAAAACCCTCCAAGACCAAAGGAAAAATGCTGTACTGATTTTGTTGGACCTCACGGCAGCGTTCGACACTATCTCCCACCAAATACTCCTAGACCGACTTAAGGACATTGGCATCGCCGACCGGGCATTGGATTGGATAATATCCTTCCTTTCTGAAAGATCACAATCCGTGAAACTAGGACCTTTCAACTCCACAGAGAAAAAGATTCGATCAGGAGTCCCACAGGGATCCATTTTAAGCCCCCTGCTTTTTAACGTCTATCTCATACCCCTCATCTCCCTGATCGAGTCATACGGTATCACTGTTACATCCTACGCCGACGATACCCAACTTATAGTCCCGCTAGAGGAGAACTCCACAAGTGCCGAACAAAATTTAACAAACTGCCTGAAAGATGTCTTCCTGTGGATGGAAACCAACCACCTCAAATGTAATACAGGGAAGACAGAAATCCTCCCCATAGGGAAAAACGTCAACTTCTGTCCCCATCTCTGGTGGCCAAAGGACTCCACAGCCCCCCCACAGACCGTCACCACTGCAAGAAACCTTGGCGTCACCTTCGACACTAACCTGTCCTTTGACCAGCATGTCAGGACTGTCGCAGGAAGCTGTTTCGGAATCATCAAATCCCTCAAAAAATTTTTTGATTTCCTTCCAATTGAAGCCAGAAAGACGGTTACCGTGGCACTAATCCTATCTCGCATAGATTACTGCAACGGCCTCCTGGCAGGTGTGAAGAAATCCACACTCAAAAAACTCCAGAGTGTCCAACACTCGGCGGCGAGGCTCGTGCTCAAACTCCCCAGAAGATCCTCAGCCTCGTCCGCCCTGAGAACCCTCCACTGGTTACCCCTGCACAAAAGGATCCTGTTCAAGATCCTAACCGTGGCTTTCCGGTCATTCAACCATATTGGTCCCAAGTACCTAGTCAAACGCTATCCTCACTATAATCCTCACAGGTCCCTGAGATCCTCCAACAACAACCTTCTAACACTAGTCAGGTTCAACCTAAAAACCAAAGGGGGTAAAACTCTTACCCACTTATCCTCCAAAGCATGGAACGCAATGCCCCAGCATCTGAGATCCCTGACAAAGGAAAGCCAATTCAGGAAACAACTGAAAACATGGATCTTCAGCTTATCAGACGAGTATGCGCGGGACGCCATCTAATCCTGCCTTAAATTCTTCCCCCTCCGCACTCCTTCCAGTTAGCGCCAGGATGCTTCTTTCGAAGCGAAAGTCGCGCTTTATAAATACCGATTCCAATTCCAATTCCAATAACCATCACATATTTTAGGAATATCTCAAATATGGGTTTGATTCACTAAGGCACAAGTACACTTTGCAGTAAATGTACTACTGTTTTCATTTTTGCAAACTATGGGCCCGATTCACAAGTGTAAAGTTGGACCAAAAGTCTAACTTAGACCAAAAGACTAACGTTACTACTAATTGGTATTCACAAAGGTAAGTTACTACTACTAAAATGAGTAGTAGTAAAGTTACTAGTAGTAACTTGCCTTTGTGAATACCGAAAAGTAGTAAAGTTAGACTTTTGATCTAAGTTAAGCTTTAGTTCTAAATGTACCTTTGTGAATCGGGCCCTAAGTTTAGACTTGAAGTTTAAAGTTAAGTTTTTGGTCTAAAGTTAGACATCAGGTCTAACGTTAAACTTTTGGTCTAAACTTATGCTTCAGGTCTAAGTTTACCTTTGTGAATCAAGCCCTTAGATAAAAAGTCTACCTCTACCACTTTACAGTATTTACAAAGGTAAGTTACTATTATTAACTTTAGTATGAATACTTTTACAAGTAGTAACTTACCTTTGTGAACACTGAAAAGTAGTAAAGTTAGACTTGTGGTCCAAATTATACTTTTTATCTAACTTTACCTTTGTGAAGCTGCCCTTTGAGTGTCATTTTACTGCTATTAGTTTTATAACTGTGAGTCTCAATCATGAGTGCAGACTCGCGTTCATAAAATTACTAGTAGTTAATTTACACTCATAGTTTGTGAATACCAAAACTGTAGTAACATTACTACAAAGTGTAAGTACACCTTTGTGAATCAGGCCCTATATATTGTTTTGAACCTTAAATCTCCCCGTGAAGATATCAAGCATTTGTATTCTCAGACCAAGGAAAGGGACATGTGCAGTAAATCCCCCTTCTTGTTGCATAGGTCAGAAAGTTCATAATGTAAATCCCCATTGTGTATATTTGTCACCTGGAGATCACAATGTAAAATTCCTGCCACATGAATTTGTCAGAAATGCACAATGTAAAGACCTGGACTGTGGCATTTGCCACAGAGTTCACAATGTAGACACCCGTTTTCTTGTAGTTGCTAGACTTGACAACCCTCTTCATAATGTACTTGTCAGAGAGTTTGCAATACAAAACCTCTTCCTTTCATTTGTCAAAGAGCTCATACTTCTTATGATGTTTGGCAAGGAGATCACAATGACAATATCCTCCTATTATATTCAATAGAAAGTTTGCTATACAAAATGCCTGTAGATTGGAATTGAGAACTCCAGGTAAAGACGTCCCAGGGCCTTCAATAGTTTTTGCGTTCCATCTGAATCCACTATGGTCCTTTTCCTTTGGTATCCTGGAGAACCTGTACAGTAGTTTCTCAAACTGGGGACCAAGTAAACGTATTATCACTTTAATATCAGAGTAATGGTACAAATCGTTTTGAGGATACGTCAGGGAGCTGGTGTGGTCTAGACAATCAAAACACAGCAACACAAAAATAATAATGACTCAATGTTCAGCCAATGTCCTCTTTAAAAAGGAAGATTAGTTAAATCAATTACAAAACAACTAAATACTATGCACAAACTTCCAAATATATTTAAGAGTTCCAAACAGCCTCTTCCTCCCAGGTATTCTGCCAGGCCCGCAAATGGCAATGGTGGTCAGCCATTCAATCAATTGATAGGAAACATCATGAGGCTGCGCAACTGCAATCCACTATTGCAGATTGAAGTACTGTAGACCAGTCCCCATGCTAACCTATGGGAAGAGCGAGCCTCATAGGTAGGGAAAACACACATGGTCATTCCCTACTATCTGGGCAGGGCGCAAATGTGTGTACCTGCCCAGCCGTTCACCTTCCACTCTGAAAGGAAGCGAAAGTGCACCTTAGGATGGTGTAGTGACTGGATATTTTGTCCTATTTCTGAGTGATGGTGACTTTGGTCTACTACCATCCTAGTATAGTGGTTAGATCCCTATTTTTAGCCTATTTGTAGGGCTTGCCTATTGGCTTTGGTATGATTCTATGTCTCTTTTGCCTCTTTTCGGGCCTAGAGGCCTAAACTAGGGGGTAGCCATCTTTCCTTTGCAATCTTAAGGATGTGGGGAAACCCAATAAACCCTTGTAGGCTTGGGCAATGGCTAGTTTATGTAGAGGGTGGCTACAAGGGATTTTGTTAACATAGAAGCAATTGTTTGAGCTCAATCCATGAGATGCCATGAAATTCCCTACTTTTTGAATAAGATAAGGGTCTGATTTGAGAAACAGACTATCTAAATATAATAATGGTTTACCCATCGATTAGAGTCCTATCACTATGATGGTATGCACACAGTCTGAATGTTATGTATAGCATGAAAATGACCAGTTAATGTTGTCATAGATTTTTGTTGATACATCAATTCATTTTATATAATTGTTTTTGTACATAGGGGTTTTTTACTTGTTGAAATACTAAGTCCTGATGATGGTCTTTTAAAATTCAACAGACAAGACCGAAACGTCGACCAAAGTCATCAATTCCTCAGCTTTCATGCATTGAAGGACACCTTTATACATCTTTGATTTTGGTCTTCTTCATTTAATTTTTTAGGAGCTGATGAAATGTTATGAACTGATTAGTAAATATAGATATACTGCTTTTCATGACTTTTATCCAAAGTTTTGTTCTATTGTTTGTCCCCATGATTTGTTCTCTGTGATTTATTCGAATACAATTTATTTTAAACATAACTTTTCTTGGCTGTGTGCTGCTTCTCTTTTTGTTCTATTTTTACTAGATTGAATATATTTCTTCTAAAAAAACTGTTCAACTAATGTTTAAGTAATCCTGTGGATACATTGGGATTAATTATTTAATGAGCCTACGATTTGAATATACTGACATTGTTTTGAATAAACTAAAAAACAAAATCCCTTGTAGCCACCCTCTACATAAACTAGCCATTGCCCAAATCTTTCCTTTGCAGTATTTATCTATTTGCAGGGTTTTGCCTATTGGCTTTGACATGATTCTATGTCTCTTTTGCCTCTTTTCGGGCCTAAAGGCCTAAACTAGAGAGCAGCCATCTTGTCTTCCTGCCTCAGTTGTCTGAGGCGCTTGTAGGTCAGAAGTGATGTTTAGAGTTGAGCCTGTTATTCACTAGTTAGAAACCGGTGAGGACCGGCCCTTATCGAAGGAATGTGCTTACTTCCCCGGGCTCTAGACGCAACTACAGCTGGCTACTGTGGGAGCGCAGGGAGCTCGGGGCTTGGTGCAGGAATTCAGTGGGAGGCGGGGTACTTGCTGGAAATTTCCATGAGCAGAGAGCTTCCCATATTATCAGAGAACAGAAGAGCAGAGCAGTCAGATGGTTTTGGGAGTTGATGCAGTTAGATGGTTTTTGGAATTGAAGGAGTCAGTTGGTTTGCAGAGCTGGAGCTGAGAGCTGGAGCTGTGAGCTGGAGCTGTGAGTTGGACAGCTGATCTGTGGAGCAGTTACCAGGCAGATGGAAGAGTTGGAATTGTTGACAGACGATGAAGTTACATTTGGAGTGCAGTTGGAGTGAAGCTAGTACGTTGGTGATGGTGAAGGAGAGAGAGTCCTGATTCCACCAGAGAGAGGAACAGAAAGTTGGACCCTTCTTAACAGGGTGAGGTATTCTAAGCTAGTTTGCACTATATATAATCATTCATCCCTTTTTGTTTTCTACCCTACTGTAGTATTGCAATGTTTTCTTTGTCTTGTTCTCTTTCTAATAAAGACCCCAATACCTGCCTGTACATCATGATTAATCACTTTTCTTTCAGCCATGTGTGAATTGTTATTTTAGTAATAAAGCTTCCTTCTTGTCATTCTAATAAAGAGGCCCCAATGTGCATTAGTATCACTGTAGCCAGGTGCTGACGTACAGAAGGCTGGTGATCCCCTTCTTATAGGTAACTGAAGACAGTGAAGTGTACTGCTTCTGATAAGAGAATAACTGCAAATGCATTAGTCAGATGTGTGTATCTTTAGGTGTGTATGTGTGCATTCCCTTCCATCTATATTGCTATTCCTCCTTGTTATTCTATTAGTGTGTAAAGAGGCTCCAATACGTAGTAATTGCACTTTAGAGTTCTTTACTAGGACAGAATTAACCTTTCTTTTTAGCCAGGTGCTGTCGTATAGAAGGATGGACAATTCCCTTCTTACAGGTAACTGAGAAATGGAAGACAGGGTAGTTTTGATAGGAAATAACTTCCAGTGAATATTAGGTACCTCCCAATAGAGAGAGAGAGAGCAGAAGGTATTAATAGGACAGTGAGATGCTCAAGATAGGGCGTTAATGAGAGCACCAATTGGGATTGGTGTGTAATGAGATTGCTCAAGATAGGGCATTAGTGAGAGCACCAATTGGGGATGGTGTGTAATGAGATTGCTCAAGATAGGGCGTTAATGAGAACACCAATTGTGATTGGTGTGTAGTGAGATCGCTCAAGATAGGGCATTAATGAGAACACCAATTGTGGTTGGTGTGGTAGAGTGAGCTGCTCTCCACTATGAGAAGGAGGGTAGAATAGTCCGGGCCAGATTGTCGCGGGGCTATAAGGTAAAATCATAGGATGGGACATGGAATCCCATAGTTATTAGTGATTATTCTTAGTAACCCCATTAGATCTAGCAGTGCTTTTGATGATATAAGCGTGTATATTGCGAGTGCCCCATTCCCGGGTAAGTATTCAGGAACCATTGTAAATAGGTTCGGGAAGGGATGGTGTTACGTTTTGGCCGGGATGGTTGTATCTAGGTGAGTGGGTGATTCTTGGTCTGAGAATCCGGTCATTACAGATGGTCAGTTGTTTAAAAAGGCCAGCTGAGTAAACATGCAATGGCACCATCACAGACCTGCTGTGGAAGGATAGACACATGCTCAAAAGCAAGATCAATGCAACTGGGCACCCAGGCCTGCATTGACAGGTCTGACACATAGTCTTAAAGCACCACTGGGGTGAGTGCGCACAGGCAGGCCGGCCATAGCAGACCTGCCCTATGGTTCGCCCCATCATTGGTCCTGGTGCGTGGTCTGGCCTGCATGGGCAGGTCGGACGCCTTCAAATTCTATTGTTGGGGCCTGCGTGCAAGCCAGGCCTGTGAGTCATGTCTTGAAAACACTATTACTGTCAGTGCATTGACAGGCCTGCAACTGCAGTCCGGACACCTGCTGGGCACATCACTGGTGCCATCGCACACACCAGTCTGTCATGGCAGGCTGGTGGCCTGGGTCTAGAAACATCCTTGGTGTAAGTGCACAGACCGACCTGTAATAGTAGGTCAGGCACATGCTCAGCACATCATTGGTGCCACCATGCACACTGCTTGCAATGGCAGGCGGTAGATCTTTTTCACCCCAACTGGTGAACACCATGGGTTTGAAGGGAGTGTGCACTTCCACACTGCACCTAACAGTGGGGAGGTGTCCCGGGCCATAAGGCCACAACAGGAGCCTTGGCAACCCCAGAAGGTGTTCCACTTGAAGGAGTCTACTTCCATGGTAGAGAGAACCCACCTGGGGGTTTTTCCTTACTCAAGTAGTGAACACACCTGTGCCTCTGCACAGCCACTCACCTATCCCGAACTTGACTCCTTGGGACATACCCTAGGGATGCTCCTGTGGTGGGGGTGGTCTCCCCAGTGCTGGATCACGAGTATGGGAAGCCAACCAGAGCTGAACATTTGATCCGCTCGAGAGTCCAGTGGGAGCATGGTCAGCGCTGCACCTCACTACTAGCCAGCGCCATACCAGCCCTGTGTATGTGGTGTAACTATTTACAGGGCTGCCACAGGGATGACACTAAAAACAATCACATCAGCACCCTATTCCTAACCTGAGAGGAAAGGGTACTTGTACCTTCCCACTACCCAGAATCCTAGGGTTACGAACAGAGTGTAGGCAAAGACTAGGATGACAAAGAGCAAAATGTTTTAAGGAAATCCCCCTTAGAGGGACATGCACAATAAACACACAAAGCTTTTCATGATGAGCAATGTTAGGCCTACAGGATTTGTCAAGTAATTCACAATGTAACATGCGATGACTAGTTCTTGTGTCATCACATTTAAAAATCAATACAGGAAGGCTTTTGCCTTTAATATGAACATAAACAGGACCATGTGGCCTCTGCCTAGAGAGACCCATCAACTGTATAAGTCATTACTAAGGTACACATTGACATGAACATAAAGTCCCCTTCTGGACACACCTAGCATTTACTGTGGTCAGACGTAAAAAGGGACTCTGTACTAATTCCTATTTTATTGCATTCGCCAGTGTACACAATGTAAAGACCCTTTCTACTGTATTTGTCACATAGTTAAAAGGTAAAGCCAATTTCTATTTTATGTGACATAGGCTTCACAGTGGAATATCCATTGATATTGCTTTTGTCAGAGAGTTTACTATGTAAAATCTGTTCCTATTCCCCCCTCATCAGAAGTTCACAACATCATCCTGAACACCGTGAGCAGACTCATCCTAGGCATCCCACGACATGAGCACATCACCCAACACCTGCGAGACCTCCAGTGGCTCCCCGTCAAGAAGACAGTAAATTTGAAGCTACTTCCCCATGACTACAAATCTCTCCACAACACAGGACCCAAATACCTCAACAAAAGAGTCTCCTTCGATGTTCCCAAAAGAATCCTCTGCTCTGTCAGTCAACCTTTCCCTAGCAGAAACACCCCCCTTTCCGCAGAACCAGAGCAGGTGGAAGAGTCTTCTCCTATGTCACGGCTAAGACCTGGATCGTGCTCCCGGTCAACATCAGAGGCTCTAAGCATGGGCGAATTTTGTGAATCTGGCGTTCGCGAATTTGCATATTTGCGAACTCGCAATCCGCAAAATCCGCGAATTCTCGCGAATTTGCGGATTTTTTTCTTTTTTTGTGTTCGCAAGGGTTTCTGCCAGTTCGCGAGGGTTTTGTACCAGTTTGCAATTGCAGACTTGCTTGTCGGCTCGCAACGGTCGCGACTATGTTGTTTCTACGTCTGGTTCATCATCACAGGTTCACAGCACCCTCTGTTTCAACACTGCCACCCTGTATCACCCATGCCACCCTCTGGTACATCAATCCCACCCTCTGGTTCATCACTGTAGATTATGGGGGGGGGAAAGCAAGCACACCTGCCCTGCTTCAACTGACATGAATTAATTTGGGGTTGATTTATTAATGTGTCACTGTTTTAAAATTCCAGTCTGGCACCTGCTTCCTTATCTGTAATTGTGGTTTCTGTTGCAGTGCAATTTTTTTTCCAGGACCTTTGTGGCCTACTTGTAGCTATTCTATGAGCCTGCTGTGAGGGTCAGAGCAGGATCATACAATTGTTGCAACTAGCAACTGAACTCTGGAGGGGCCCCAGTCAGGAAGCACTACAGGGAATGGTTACTAATGATGAGTTCGAACTTTTGCACCTGCTGAGTGCTTTCAGTTTTGCAAAACTCGTTTTTCTGCAGAACAGCAACTGTAATGCCCCAAACAAACTTACTTGTGAAAGTTGATTTCTAATCCAAAAGTGATCCAAAGAAAGTCAAAAGGCCTCAAATCCAAAAAAGTGCAGGCAAATGTCAACCTGAGGAGATATTCTGATAAAATCATAATTTTCAGAAGGTCTATGCTGCTTGCTAGTGGATTTCTTGTGCAGAATTGCAAATTTTGTAATTTTGCGAGTGCGAGATTGTTGCTGCCCGCCGCACCTACATGTTCGCAATTGCGAACTCGCGCGATGCGTCGCCAAACTCCCGCGGGATCCCGCAGCAAGATCCAAAATGGTGCAGCACTCGCAAAATATCGAGAAAAAACAACTTGGAAAACACTGAATGACGGTAAGTGAACGCCGCACGCCGCAATATTGTATTACCAAGAAAAAAAATCCGTGGCGTGCGAATTTGCAGATTTTCGGTAAATTCGCGAGAGTTTGCGGATTGCGAATTTACCGAAAATCCGCAAAATCCGCGAGCGGAAAGGATTTTCCACCCATGCTTAAGAGGCTCCACTACTCTGCACGCCTTCAGGAAGAGCCTCAAGACCTGGCTCTTTGGCTGACTCAGAGCTGCACCCCCCCCCCCCCCCACCTCCCCCCCCTTCAACTGCCTTGAGACCCTCACGGATGAATAGCGCGCTTCACATTTCCCTGATTGAATGATTGATTAATTCACATTCCAATGGTATTTGGCATGGAATTTGCAATGTAAAACCCTTTCTTGGGGTGTTTTTCAGAGGGTTTAAATATAAATGTACTTTCTATTTTAAATAAGAAATATGGTTTGTAAAAAATTGAGTTGCTGGTTAAGGTGTTGAAAACCTACTCAAGCAACAACCACAATCCTTGTCAGGGTGAAGTCATAAGCAAACCCCAAATTAACTTGTGCTCAAACCTTTGGTAGCTTGACACATAGCAGTTAGGCTTAACTTAGAGGAAATATGTAAAGTATTCATGTAGCACTTCAAACAGTAATAAAGTGAGAATACAACATAAGAAAATGTTCACACAAATTAAAAACAATGAGTAGAATTTAATTAATAAAACAAGATACAAAAGTACACAAATCCCATCAGTGGATCCAGAGATATGCAATTTTAAAGATTTAGGTGAAAATAGCACCTAGAAGCACAAAGTGGCACTCCTAGCTATCTGGTCATGGGAGACCAGGAGAAAGTCACTTCTTCAGGTCAACCGCGTGGAGTGCAGGTCAGATACTTGAACCAGGTTAGTCCTGCTGAAAGATTTACCTTCTCAGTACACTGCAAAGGGTTACGTTTGTGGTGGAAGGGGCCGTGAGGGGCAGGGAGAGCGGATGGCCATTGAGCTAGTGCAAAGGGCTGACCGGGCATAGTGGACAGTCATTGCATTAGCGTGAAGATCCTGTAAGTGGCAGACGGTTGTAGCTGGAGCTTCGCGTCGGCGATCACCATGGGAGTCAATGCTGTAGCACCTCTGACTTCCTATTGGTGATGGGGATAAGCTGCAAGGTTTGGCACCAATCAGCCTGTTTGCATTCTCGACGAGCTCGACTGAGGTCACACCAAGGGTTCAGGACCTGATGGGCACCACTTGGTAACATGAATTCACTCCAGCAAAGGTCAGCAGGTCTCAGGCAAATTCAGTTGCAGGCCTAGGCAGCAAGTCAGTTGAGCATTTGCAGGGAGCTTCTTGAGCTTATTATGTCCCTGTGTCTAAAAACAGCATGTCAGCTAGTTAAATTGTGGAGTCACTTCAGACTGGGATGAAGGGTGCAGGTCCAATCGTCCTTCAAAGCAAACAGGGCTGCAGGCAGCAGAGTACCAGAATAACAGAGCAGCTGAATGGCAGTCCTTCTGGCAGCAAATTAACACAGCATTCCTTCTTCTGTAGTTATCCACAGGTCCAGGAGTATACCAAGGAGGTGGTGCCTGAGGTCAAGTATTAATACCAGGTGCCTCCTTTAAAGTAAGAGGAGCTTCTAAGATTTCCCTTTGAATGGCACAGGTGTCCTGCCTCCCCTGCCCTGGCTCCACAGTAGTTAGAGGGGGCATGCAATCCTATGTGTGAAGGCAGGACATAGCCTATGTAGGTGTAAGTGGGGCTGTGCCTAACTCTGCCCTCCTATCCTGCCAGAGATGGGCCATCCAGGCACCCCTAAGCTCTCTACTGCATATGGCTGTCTTGGAGGAATAAAAAAAGACCAACTACCAACTACACCCAGTCAGTCATGTGACCCAGGGAGAGGCAGCAGGCAGTAAATGGCTTTGGCAGCAGAATGGCAACTTTCTAAAAGTGGCATTTTCAAAATGGTAATTTAAAATCCGACCTTACATGAAAAGCGGATTTTACATTACAATTCTAAAGACACCAAACATGAACTGTTTACCTGTTCTCCTTTGGAAGTTATGGCTTATTAAATGTTATAGGGCAACTCCAATGTTATCCTAAGTGGGAAGCATGCTTTGCAGTAGTGAAAAATGAAAGTACATGTAAAACTTTAAATTGCATGGCCTACTTTTTAAACGCATTGCGCACTGTTCTGTCGGCTGCTTAGGTCCTACCCTTGGGGTAACTTATCTGGATCACAAGTCAGGTTTGAGACTAGTAAAATGTTTATTTTGCCTGGTCGAAATGACTGTTTAAAACTTAACACGCAGGCTGCAAAGGCAAGCCTGAAACATGTTTATGGAGATCCTTAAGTATGTTACATAATAAGTGCTACGGGTGCCGCAGTAGCATTTATATTAAAGGGCCATGGGTAGAAGTAGTACCACATTACGAGGGACTTACCAGTAAATTAAATGCACAAATCGGGTATAAGCCAATGTTACCCTGTTTAGAAGAGAGAGCACAATCACTTTAGCACTAGTTAGCAGTACTAAAGTGCAGAGTCCTGTAAACCACCAGGAACGGGTTCAGAAAACAAGCAGGTGAAGACACAAAGTATGCGGGTAACCCTGCAGTTCAAGAGGTCCCATAAAGTAGGACATAATGAGAACCAACTCTATCAAATGGGGGTTCTTCATCTTTGATGTGTTTGGGCATGTAAACCCAGACCCTCAATCTTAAGACTAAGAGCCCATTTTAACACCCGTCTCTAAAAGTAACTAAGTAGAGTGCTACAATGCTGACTCAGGGAGGTGCAGTGAGCTATAAATTTAGAACACAGCAATCCAAATCATTAACACTCATTAAACCAATGTCAGTCCAGTGCTTTTTCCCAACTAAATTCAATAAGACCCTGAGCAGTGAGCAGTTAGCTGAAAACGTGTTATAGTATGAGAAAGTACAGTAAAAAAGTGTAGAAATTCACTGAAAAAAAATATACATATTCAAAAATCCTCTCATTACTGTAATTGTCAGTGTTCACAATGTAATACTCATGCATATTGTATTTGCAAATTCGCCAAAATGTAAAGCCTTGTCTTATGGTGCTTGTAATGGGATGGGGAGAAAAATGTCAAACCCCTTTATATCGAAATTCTCAGGGGGTTCACAATGTAATATCCCTTCCTTTTGCATTTAGCAGAGGTCACAATGTAAAGGCACTTCAGATGTTTTTTTTTACCCAGCAGTTTCCTAAAGGCCTCTTGATTTTAACATATGTATTTCACACAAAAAAATTCTGACCCACTGCATTTGCCATCACTTTTCACAATAAACAGATGAGATCTAAGGCAACTCACATAAGGTTTCCCAATAAATCAATGTGGCCTACAACCTTTATCATTGGCTTGCCACCATAATCAACACAGACCAACTACATTGAGCATAATATGTGCAATACAAGCAACCTCTTTCAGCAGGCAAACACAACTTCTGGCAATCAAATTCTGTAGGGAAGAAGATCAACATTTGAGCAAAGCCAAATTCCACCTCTCATTAATGTTTTAAGCTTTTTTTTGTTGATGATATATGGTCTGGTGACAGCTGCACTTTCAAGCTAGTCCTAAAAATGTGTTGTAAATGGCCATGTTACCGGGGATATGAGCAGCACAAACCAAAAAGAATCAATATGCTTGGGGCATTGTAAAACCTTGCACCACAGTAAAATGTCAGTTTCATTTTCACTCTGTGGGTGGAGCCTCTAGATGCTCTAAGAATGTGCCAGTAAGTAAGGGTGGGTGATATATAAATTTCAAATTCAATTTAACACACTAAGGGCCAGATGTATCAAAGGTTTTTGCCCATTCTGTGTCTATGGCTAAATGTGTTGATACATATGGCTCTAAGAGCCTAATTTATGGTTTAGCAGATGGGATACTCCTTCAAAACCTTGCACCTATTCCAATTGCTGTATTACAAGAGCCAAACGCTATAATGCACTTGTAGCATGGCAGCGGGACACCTGCCACATTTGGGACTGAGTATCCCAACCACCAAATGTAAATCATTCTCAATGATCTTTCCAAAGCTTGTGAAGTATTCATAATTAGCAAAATTTTGCATCAATGCTAAAATTCATTTTTCCCCAAGAAACTCTGCATGATAAAACCTACTTTTGTAAGGATTTTATATTTGAATTGAATTACAGTATACTTCATGTAGGACATTTAAAACAACTTTGTTTGGTTTGTCAAGGCACATGTTTGTAATTTGTCACTCCCCTGCTTTTTATTTCATCAATATGTTTACAGAGCAATCCTGCAAATGTGTCCATATAAGAGTTTCAACTGTACCTGCCATGGTTTGAATTTCAAGATATCTGCACACATCTCATTGAGGAGTGAGTGTTCCCAATTGCTGCATGCATTCAGATCGTGTAAGGCCCAAGCAGTAGCATACACTGCAGTGTAGGTATTGTACTGCCCTCTCAAATTTGTTACATCATTGTAGTCGATATGGAGCTTGTCTAATTTCTCATTTCCAGTGCAGACAGTAGATGAGTTCTTCCATAGGCTATTGGACTCTTCTGCATTCACCCACTTGCACCCAAAAGCCTCCTCCCAGAACTTCATTACAAACATCTCATCAGTAGATCTTGAAGGATGGACGCTATTAAGATGCTCTTCGAAGCCAGGTATTTCCCCACTGTAGGTTGCAAACCCAATAGCACCTGTGAGGATCTGCGAATACTTCTTCACTGATAAGACAGTTGATGTAGACCATCCTTCGCTGGCAATCCAGACCTTCCCTGTTACATTGTGCTTCATCATCTCATCCATTAAAGGAGTCACTCCAGCATCACTGGAGAAGATGACAATGGCATTGGCTGTTGAGTTTTTAATCACCCGTATAATATGCAATGCATTCCTGTCAGCACGGCTTAGGATAATGTTCTCAGAGAAGGCAATGCAAGCCCGGGTGTTGGCCAACTCTTGCTTCAACACATTGGCACCCTGTTGGCCATAGTCATTGTCTTCAATGAGGAGACCAACCCAAGTCCAACCAAAGTGCACCAGCAGTTGGGTCAGGCCATGAGACTGGAAGTTATCATTGGGGATGGTGCGGAAAAAGGATGGGAACTGGTTTCTATCAGTCAGGAGAGGGCTTGATGAAACATAGCTGATCTGTAAGGAAGAACATTTTGTAATGTAGTGGATGAAATCCTCTCTTTTCAGAAATGTGTTAATTTAAACAATTGTTTAACTCAGGTAATGTGATGTACAAATAGATAGAAATAAACAAATTGCGCCACAACATGTTATCAAAGAAGTAGGGTTGATTGTTACTAATTTCGATCACTCACTCATTGTCTCGGCCCCAATCCTAGGTATGCTCTGAGAGTAGCACAATGTGGAGGAAGAGTATCTGATGAAGGATCTGTTTGGCAAACAATCAACCTGCCCATCTCAATTCAATAAACAACAAAATATTAAAAGGAAGAAGCTAATAGAACCAGACAGAGACTGAATTAAGGTCAAATGTAAACTATTGACATCTAATACAGATCACTTGCTTTCCTAATGGCACACTTTGGAGTAATCCCACTGTTTGTGCTGATCTTCTTTTGCTGAGGACCTAGTTCAGGAGCACACATCTAGTCACCAAAGAGCCATGTTTTAGTAATAAGCTCGGTGCATTATTTGGATTTGATGTTAAGTGGAAATTTGTCTGCAGTCAGTAGCACTCCACCCAGAAAGCCTCCCCTACTTGTGTGCTATTTCAAATGAAAGGATCAGTAATACGGCCTTTGCAAAAAACTAGGAATAATATCTCACACTTTCTGGTATCTCTAAATTAAAGGCAACTCTGAGTTCAGTTTCCATGGCCTCCAGTGACTGAGAGGATGTAGAGGGTTCATACTTATGCACACATTAGGTTTCTGACCCTGGTTATGTTGTTGCCACTAACAAGGGGAGCTAAATAGTATGATGATGAATGAGTTACTGGATACTTTTCTGCTCCAAATCATCATGAAAACATGCCTGGTACCACAAGAGATCAGTTGAAGTACCAGAGGCCAGTCACAAACACTGCTGTCAGAGAAGATTTTGTGATTTACAGGTGGAAACCGATTATTCCACTTATTCTGTAATTTACAAGGATGCTAATTGAATCAGGTGGGAAAGGCTGCTGGGAAGGTATTTTCAGCACAGCCATTTCTGACAATTTCTAACTGGGGCCTTTGCCAGGAAAAATGTTAAAGTGACTGTGTCTCGTAGGAGATGTTGTCAGGGACATCTTAAGGATTTTGGGGATCCTGGGCCAAATATATTTTTGGGGCCCCTGTTCGGACCAGCTTTACATTTATGATTCAGAAAAGGGGGTGGTGATGAACAGAGTGTCTGAATTAAGCAGACCACTCTTACCCAGTCCAAAGATCAGGGCTTGATCCATCACCGTTATTTAGCTCACTGCACCATCCCAGCTCAGAACCTGGCTACATGCAAATTAGTCTGTCCCTGGCCCAGTGCATCATGGGAACAGGGCAGACCAAACTACCAAGCCAATTATTTTACTGGAAAGGAAACAAGCTTCTGGGGACCGGTTTCTGGCATTACAGCCGTCTTCGGCCCGGCTTGCTTGAATCTTGATGGTGCAGTGAGCAAGGGACTCATGTCTGAGCATACCCTTCCACGCTTATGGTGGACAAAACGATTCAGAAAAGGGGGTGGTGATGGACAGAGTATCTGAATTAAGCAGAACACTCCTACCCAGTCAACAGATTAGGCTTGATTCATCACCGTTTTTTAGATTTATGATCAGCTTTTTCACGATATATTTGGCCAGTTGACAGACACTGTACCGACAATCCAGTTCAAATTCTAAATGTGTTTCTATCTAATATTCAGGGATACTAATGTGTGTTTTCAACACTGTAATATAGCTCACTAATAACATTGCAATTTTTCTCTGTGACCGAGGTCCTCTTTTGATCTAAAAGGAACATTTTTATGGATGTTGCATGGTGTTGAAAAAACAAAGTTTCTGTGCAAAATATATGTAACTCCCACACATCACTCGTATTAAAAACATATTAAAGGAAAATAGTATTTAAAACGATCTATGTTTAAGAATCATTCAAGGTTATCAGGGCAGGACTGTGTGGAGAACAGAGCCAGATCTCTCAGGTGCCCCTGAAAGACTGGGGCCAGAGCCCACTTCGCCATTGCCTTAAAACGTCTCTAGGGTAGACAAAGAGAAGAAATTGATTCAGGGTTAGTAGTGGACACTTTTTGTAAGTGGAGCATTGAAAGAAAGTAATTTCGGATGGAACACAAGAACTGTAAGTTACCCAGACCAGTTCTGGGTCTATTAATCTGGGGTTTTCTTTTTCTTTTTTATACAGTTAGCCAGCTACTGTCCTTGCATGTTGTAATTGCACCTAGGTGAGTCAAAAGTTCTGAGGTAATGGTCAGGATGGTCAGAGGAATAACTACCACATATATATCACACAAAAGTCCAGGACTGCAAGCAGAGCCCATAAAGATATGATGGAGGTGGTCACTCTGTCTTTTTTCTGTCACTACAACTTTCTGATTTAAATAACCATCTAAAAAAGCAGAGGGTTTCGGGACAATCCCATTGGGTAGTGGCAATCATACTACTGAGGTGGGATGTCAGGGAGATTCCTCAAGTAACAGCTGCAGGTCTGCAAATGTAGGTGGAACCACATGTGGTACATTTAATTGAGCAAACTTTGTTCTTGTCCTAACATTTCTTCAAATCCTACTCTTACTCTGCTAGGCAAATTACTGTAGATGGTTGTTCTGTGGTAGTTCATGGTATCTCACCTGTGGAAATCGATACAAGCCGAGCACCCGTGCCATGACGATTGAAGACGATGACCCAGCATCGCCAATGATGCCCACAAGTGGCAGGTTCTGCTGGCAGCGGAAGTTTGGTGCAGGGAGTTTTTTTCCAGCCAGCATCCACAAGGTCCCCTCGAGGGACCGCTGCCTCATCCTGCAGGAGTCATAGATCTGGAAACCCAGGGTGACATTGGGCAAGAAGAAGGGGTTCCTATTGATCTCCTCAACAGCGAATATCATAGCCTGGAGCGCCTGGTAATTCTGGGTGCGGAAGCTGGAGAATAAACAGAGAATACCGAGAATGAATTGTATGCATCATGGATACAGTACAAAAGAAGTCTTCAGTTGATTGTTGATCAGTCACCAAACACCAACCATCAAATTACCTCCTGGCCAGGGTCAGGGGATGACCTCATTAGCCGTGCCCAGTTTCGTGAACCAACAGGACTATTTCAATTGTAACTCCTTTACAGATTGTCAGCAAATAAGAAAAATGTATGTCTATCCTGGCTTAGTCGATTTTCATAGGAGTGTGTATGGTTATAAGTTCTGCATCATCACAGAGCAGCACTTGACACCAAGGTCATTTATGCTCAAGATGAACCTAAGTTTGAAATTATAAGCTGTCCTCCTCAACAGAGGTTGACTCACTGAGCAATAAGGGCCTTCGCTTTGTGCACGCAACCCTACGATGAGATATAGAGCTCAGTCCAATAGCAGCCATGCACACACTAATAATGGTAGATGTGGGTGATGTACTACAGACGCCTCATATGATTCGCCGGGGACCTGATTAGGTGCACTTCGTGTGATTTGAAGATTTACCAATGACCCAGTGGCAACCTTAAGTTACACTGACCTTGTGATGTGATCTGCTCCCTGGACTTGAAGTAGTTCACCCCTATCTCTATGAGAAGCTATTGTGATCTCCTCCAGGCCTTGTGCTGCTCAGTTGCATGTTCACCACTCCCTGCCAATGATCCTCATTCAATTCATGTATCACCCTCCTGATACTCATCTGGTGATACCACGCACTATGGACCTGGATACTCCAATGTTTCATTATGGGGACTCTCTCTGGACACCTCTGTTCTGCTGTGCTATCTTTCAGAGTCCCAGGAATCTGACAAACAGGCTTGGATTACTCAAAAATAAGTCCGCCCAGACATGCGTGAACTTAACTAACGTTTCTGACCTGTTCAGCAGCACTGAAAACAGAACCCTGATTTCCAGTGGATACTAGAACCGAATTTAATTAAAAGTAGTTTGCATTGTATCTTATAGCTATTACAATATTTGCCATTAAATTATGACGTCTATCATAGCATTTTATTCTGCAAATCCTATAATATTCCATGACAAATCCTAAACATGTACATTTTTTTGATTCAATTATATTGGAAAGTTCAATTTGTTCTGGTTTTACTAAGAACAAACACTGGATGTGCTTGAAAATGCCGGCTTCACACTACAACTAGAAACCTAGGCCCTTATTTATGAGGCCTTGCGTCAGTTTTGCGCCGCCGGTGCGTCACTTTTTGTGACGCACCAGCAGTGTAAAAAATGCGCCTCGTTGCGCCATATTTAAAAAGTGACGCATCTAGGTAGATGCGTCACTTTCTAAACCCCTGCGCCACATTATACCTGCGTCAGATATAATGTATGCAGAGGGGGTGTTCCCCCGCAAAAAGCCTCGTAATAGTGACGCAGTGAAATCTATGAGATTTCACTGCGTCACTTTTAGGACGATGTTGCGTCAAAATCTTGCGCCTGCCTCACAGCAGGCGTAAGACTGATGCGAGCCCTTTCACATGGGGCTTTCCCCATGTGAAAGGACGCATTGCTGGAGTTGCGTCACTTTTGTGACACACTCCAGCAATGCGTCACTTTTGCGCTTACAGATACGTCAGAAATACTGACGTATCTGTAGCTCCTTGCGACATGATGCGTCATACATTAAATATGACGCGTCAGGAATGTCGTAAGGAGTGCGTAGTGAAAAGTGACGCATCGCTGTTTTCACGCAGCGATGCGTCACTTTTCATAAATGAGGCCCCTACAGTCAGCATCTTGACATCAGACGCCTCAATTTTGCATCACCCTGCAGAAACCCAGCAACTGCTTGGTGGGAGGGGTGGTCCTAAACTAAGGCATCCTTGTATTCCCACCCACCTGAGAGCCGAGCTAAACTATCTCTAAACCAGCTAACAACACAACACAAAGCTTTCAAATGAATCGTTTCCTGTTTGTTGTCCTGGATCCACCGACGAAAAATGCAGGAGTGGTGTCCACTTCCCCCTGCTGGGCTGTAAGTGACTCGTGTTTGTCATGTGTGGTGTTTTTTTTCTCCTTTTGTCTTATGTGCACTTTAGTTCTCTGAAACTATTATAAGATGGCCGCCAGCCCTAACAAAATCTTCAGCCTGGCAACGCTTGACTTAGGATGCCAGGCGCCTGTGCATTGGTGCAATCAGAACTTCTGGCTGGTTGACCCTGAGATGGTGAGTATCTGTCAGGCTGACCTTTGCTCTCAAAAAGGGAGAGGGCGGAGCCTTGGCACACCTATAGACAGGCTGCCTCTGATAAGTGTTCTGTAGGCGTGTGGCAGTACATAAATGAAAAGTACCACAATACGGTCTAAAGTACTATGGAATGCGACGGACTGTGTAAAATACTTGAGGAATGCTGACATTTTATAGAAAGTGCAATATGGTCAAAATAAGACAAAACAATATTCAAATATCTAACCACGTTTTAAGCATCTGAAATCCTTGACTGATGTACATATCAGCAGAAAAGGAATGCACTCTTGTGAAGCATGTTAAAATGCAATCAAAATGCATCTTACAAAATGGGTTAGGCAATAATATCTTGTTCACTGTGATCTAAATGTTGCAGGAAAAACATTCTACTAGAGAAAATCTGAATAAAATATTATGTTTTCATTTGAAACTTTTAATTTCTTGAATATTTTAGACCCAGAAAATAACATGTGCTTGCAACAAATTCGTTTTTATATATAATTTAAAGCTGAAGCACTTTCAGTGTCAGAGAATATAACAAAAAGGTCGGTCGGGCTGGTATACAGATGAGGTCCCGGGCACCGAAATTAAAACGGCCCCATTAATGAACTGGATAGCTTTAAAAATTGGCTTAGTTTGCTAATTGGGGCAGTTTTGCACTTGTTAAAATAAGCTCTATAAGTATTATGCAGGGTAAGGAAGAATGCGTGGATTTGAGTTTGCTATATGCAATGTTTATTTTCATATCATGGAACCTGCCGAGCAATCCATAAAACAGGGCCATAAACGCCAGAAAGCAGGCCAACAGCCACACCCTGACTTGTCGGACCGCCCTGTCTGTCACTGCCCGACTGCTATAGGCCTGTGACCCTGGATCCACAGCCTTAATTTCGCCCACACTAGACCACATACAGCAGTACAAAATGCTTTAATGTTACTTCACTCTGCAGCTTACTGCACAGTGCCAGGTGCACATGAATTTAGGTACACTTTCTAGACAAAGCAAGTGCCAAGCTGGATACCAGGTAGGGTGAGCAGGATAATGACTAGTTACTAGAGAACGTGACTTGTGTATTTATTTATTATAAAACGATGTCTCGGTTTTTTATTGATCAAATTATCATCGGAAAGACAGGAACGTGAAAGAAGAGAAGAAAAGACAGAAAGGGGAAAAGAGAAGGAAAGAAGGCGATAATGATAATGATGAAAGTGGATAGTGAGGAAAGATAGAAGTCGGGAGGCGAGTAAAAGATGGTGGGAGATAGGGAGACAAGCGAGAAAAGATGTGAGATATAAAGGAGACTGAAAAAGCAGGCAAGTGGCAGGGACGGTGAGAAAAAGAATGAAGAGATACAAAGGACAACATGTACAGAAAAGGACGGGAATAGGGACAACAGTTGGGATAGGAGAGAAAATGAAAAAAAGATAGGGAAAATAAATAATGGAAAAACAGAAGGCAGGACGCAGAGAGGGACGAAGAGATATGGAGGCGATAGAAAAGGAGTGGGGAGGTTCAGCGTGGGAAAAGAAACAGAGGATGAAAATCAGAATGGCAGGGAGAGAAAGAGGGAAAGAAGGAAGGTATAAATGTGAGAGAAAGGGGGAACGAAGGATATAGAAAATGGTGGGAAGACATAATGGAGAAATGAGAAGAGAGGAAAGAAAAAACGAGGACAGAATATAGCAAGGAGAATAAAGATCCGAAAGTGAGTATGAGATGATGAAAAAAGTGAGAAAGGAGATAAGAAAAGGCTAAATTACAGAGGGGGGAGTCGAAATATGTCAGACATAAGGATATCAGAGAGAACTTTTGAAAGAGATTGAGAGAGAGAGAAGGACGAATTAAGAAAGAATATAGATGTTGAAGAGAAATTCTTGAATTGGATATAAACAAGATAGGTAGATTAGTGGATTGGGAGAAGGAACTGTAGGAAGCTGATAGAAGCGGAAGGAGAGAAGACGATGTACAGTAAGGGAGGAGAGAAAAGTGGGCAAGAAACAGAGAGTAAAGGGAAGCAAACAGAAGAAAAGGGAGAAAGAAAAGAAATGACAAGTAAGAGAGGAAGAGGGATGCAGAACGTAAGGGATTTGGGAGTAGAGAGTAAAATGGGTGAAGGTGATGAGTGAAGGGAGAGAGGGATAGAGATGTGGAGAAGAGAAAAATGAGGAACTCAGAGGCCTCTGGTCAGGGGCTTGGCGGTCATTCGTGCAGCAGGTAGAAGGCCCTGATAGATGGCGTAAAAAAGGGGGAACACGATACAGGATTGCATTACAGTACCTCTGGCAGGTGACCGGTGCAGGTGCCACAGTGAAGTTGGCTTGCTGGAATTCCACGTCATCATGAAGGGGGAAGATCCCACCTAGAATAAGGTCTCCGTCTCTGGATAGACCGGTCACCTCATTGATGGGAAGTCGACATGCCCGGTCCATCATTTGGGCATCATTCACCAGCAGCACAAAGTGTATCAAGACACAGAGCGAGACCTTCTTTGGGAGGGACCGCTCCATGGGCCTTCCTGTAGACATGGACTCCTGGGTCCAGGTGGCCATATTGGCCTCAGCCCAGAGCTGGTGCTGCCATAATAAGAGCGAAAAGTTGGTCTAAGCAGAGATAAATTAACGGTGGACACAAGAGTTCCTTCCCTTTGAAGAATTACTACTGGTGCTGATGCTGCGGTTGGGTAATTAGATAAATATTACTGCAAATATCTGCAGCAGAACTGTGGGTTTCTATTGGTCTATTCACTTCAAGAAGTCATTAGCCTGTGGATGATTAAAGGCTGGCCACTATAGCTATCACACGAGTATGGAAAGGGCAAGAGTAATGTCCCTGGTAGTGCTCTGTCAACACTGTACATACCTATGCAATATATTATGGTATGATACACCATGCACTGAGTGTTTCCAACTAGCCCTGTCAACTACCCTTCTGAAAGCAGGAACAGTGGATGTACAGATATTATATGAATATCAGGCTTGCTGTTTAAAGTGTGAGGAGGAGCAGAGCTCCAGCCCGGGCTTCCCCTCTTGCAAGGAGAGTGCCTTCACTCTGTCAGCTGGGTCTAGGGCCAGGTGTGGGTCGACCAGCGAGTAATGTAGCAGGTCCCAGGCTTTATATACTTAGCCTGGCCTTTGTGTGGGAGGGGTGAGATGAGAGGAGAAGAGTGGTTCACTTTAAGTGCATAATTGCAGAATATTTTAATTGATGTCCTTGCTATTATCAGAATTTCACCTGGGAAAACTCCCTGTGACTAGGATACAGACTTTAGAGACTTGTTTTCCTCTAACATGCCCCCCCCCCCACTCTACGCGATGTTGTGCACTGTGCAGGATGTAACACACATGAGCAGGTTGCTAGTCTGCTTCGATATTTTACTTCAGTGTTTTAAAAGCTGGTCACCACTGCCCCTGTTTGCTCACTCATACCCAACTGCAATGTCTCACTGTTCAATACAATCTGCATCTAAAATAACAATGTCCTATCAGTATGATCCACTACATAGTCTACGTCCCGAATAAGCAGTTCCATCGATAAATTGCCGTAAAGATTTAGAGGACTCATTTACGAGGTTTTGGCGTTGGGCAGCGTTGCAAGGAATCGTGCACTGCTGCCCTGCACCAAAAGCAACGCGTAGGAATGTGCTGTATCTATGAGAAATGCTGCATTCCTGTTCTTTTCCCCTGTCTGGCGCACAATGGGCTGCCAGGCGCCAACGCAGGCACCCTAGCGCCATGGTGCAAGGGTGTCTGCATTGCAAGGGTGATTGTTTTTGTGCACAAAGAAACACTTTCCTGCACAAAAACAATCACAAGAGGTGTTTTTCTTTTTCTAATTGTGCTGCCGAATGCGGAAAACATAGAAGGAGGAAAGAACTCGGGGAAATAAGGATATTTCTTCTCATTGCACCTCCCTAATGTTACAATCTTAAGCATTCCCAGGTTTACGATTCCTCATGAAACTGGGAATTGCTTCAGATTTCATGGGTATTGCATGGGAATGCCCAGAACACCCGTGAAAAGATCCTTTCATGCTGTGTTTTGCCTGAAAGAGGCACATATGTACAAGGGGCCTCATTTATGAGGCCGTGCGTCACTTTTACGCCGCCGGGGCGCCACTTTTTGTGACGCACCAGCTGCGTAAAAAATGTGCCCTGTTGCACCATATTTACAAAGTGACGCATCTAGGTAGATGCGTCACTTTGTAAACCCCTGCGCTACATTATACCTACGCCAGGTATAATGTATGCAGGGGGGGCATTCTGACGCAAGAAAGGGCCATAGAAGTGACGCAGTGAAATCTATAAGGTTTCACTGCGCCACTTCTAGGACACAAATGCGTCAATTTCTTACGCCTGCCTCACAGCAGGCGTAAGACTGACGCAGGCCCTTTCACATGTGGCTTGCCCCATGTGAAAGGACACATTGCTGGAGTTGCGTCACTTTTGTGACACACTCCAGCAAAGCGTCACTTTTGCGCCATACAGAAACGTCAGAAATACTGACGTATCTGTAACTCCTTGCGCCATGATGCTTCATACTGTAAATATGATGCATCGTTGGTGTCGCAAGGAGGGCGCAGTGAAAAGTGACGCATCGCTGTTTTCACGCAGCGATGCGTCCCTTTTCATAAATGAGACCCCAGGTCCTCAAAAATCACGCAAAGTGGCTTTATTTGGCCTTGTAAATATGCAGTGGCAGATTGTGCCACCGGAGCATCACAAAAGTCACATTACTGCAGTGCAAAAGTGTTTCTAGGAGCCTTGTAAATGAGGCCCTGAGTTTCTAATAGCATTTCAACTGTATTTAGACATAGGCCGGACATTTGGGAAATGACCTTTGGAAATCATTGCTCCCTCGTTCACCATCAGCAAACAGGTGGAAGAGTTATCTAAGGCAAATATTGTGTGATGTGCAGAAATAAAGCCTAGACACTTGGCCAGGCTTTAAGTGGGATGATGATAGGGGCATGGCCTACTAAGCATAACTAGGAAATCTTTCCAAGAGGCGTCGGCCTAGATATTGAAGGATGCTGCTTAAAATATGTACACTGAAGTTTCCCAGCTTTATTTCATGCCATCTATGCTTATTACACAGTAACAGACAAGCACATAAAACAAGCCGGGTCTATTGGATTTCCAGTGCTAGTTAGCAGTAGCAGAGAAATGACCATCTCAATCATCCCGTTCTTCCCTTAAGACAACTTAATCTGGAATTTCTCTGTTGAACTATTATAGAATTTTCTATGAACATTTTCAAAAATATTCCATCAGCATACTTCAGGCATCCTTTTTTTTCCTCATCCTTTTTTTTCCATACTTCAGGCATCCTGTTTTTTTCCTCATCAGTACCCTTTTAAGAAGAGGAACAGTCCATCTCGAAGACATAAGAACACTTCTTGTGGGGGTGAACCTTTAAAGTCACTAAGTCAAACTGCTATTGCACAGAACAGACACTATTTAAGGTATGTATGCAGTACCAAATCCGTTTATAAAGCCAAAATGCAAAACATAAATGACTCTCAAACTGAAGTAGAAAAAGAGAGCATGATCTTATTTACAAAATGGTATCAAATTGAGAGAAAGCTAATAAGGAAAATCAGAGGTAGGAGTTTTAAGTAATAATAGCACCAGAAAGCGCTAGGCGCCAATGATAGTCTCTGGTTGCGGTAGATCGAGCGTAGTCTCAATTTCAGGCTGACAGGGATGGAACCCAGGAGAATGCACTAATTAGTTTTATCTATCGTGCCCGCTGTGGGGGGCGTTATTTTAAACATCTTGCCCCCCTGCTGTGGAACGATCTTCCTCTTGCGCTCAGATCCAGCTCCAACCTGCTGGCATTCAGGAAAGATTTGAAAACCTTGCTGTTCATGCAATAACTCCAACCCTTCCATGCTATGCTCTTCTCGCTCGTCCCGTCTTTTCTCCCACTCTAGACCTGTGAGGCTCTGACAGCGCCGGGACACTTCTCGGAGTAGCCGTGCGCTATAGAAGCACCCCATTTAACATAACATAACATATCCCAGTCAAAGATTTTTGCTTTTGATTTAGTCTTTTAAATTCCAATCAAACTCAGGGGTATGTTTGTAAAGCCCCCCAAGGACCTTTGGAAAGGCACTTAGAGAATATTGGTATGGAATAGTCTCTGCCATAGGAGCCCTACTGAACTGATGTCTGGATCCCTAATACTGATTTTATTGTGATAGGCAAACACAGATCATGTGTGTGTGCACCATGACATAGGCCTGTCTCATGGATTGTGGTCTTGTTGGACTGGGAGGAACGCCCAAAGCTCCACCATCATAGTGGTGGAGCGCTACCGCCTCTACCAGGAGTTAAGCAGCACGAGGGCACTGTTGGTAGCATATCATGCAGTCATCATTGGGAGTGAACAGGTTCGTTTTAAACTGTATCACTGGAGGGAGGTCTACAAGCTCACTTACTTGTTAAATGTTTGCTACTATGCGCTTAACTTATCCTTGGGCTACAACAGTTAGATGTGAAGTGATGTGCAATGCAGGAGTGGAGCCTCCAAGTGTCTACACAGAAGGACTACAGTACATAGTAGTGCACGCAGAGTGTTTTGCTGAATATATGTGTGTCTGTGGTGGCACAACACATTGAGGTAACAGATGCGGATAGTGTGTGTGCTGTGTACATATACAGAGTGCAGGTGTGCTGGTAATGGTAGATTTCATGGTGGACCCTGGGTTCTATTTTGGGAGGCCTAGCACTGCCTGATGAAGATATTAGGCGGAAGAGGAATCCCCCAGATCGATTTGTGTTGTGCTGAATTCCGGTGAGTTGAATGAGACACACTGGAGGAGGAGCGCAAGCCTCCCCTCTTACACCTCAAGGGAAGTTTTTTGATTCAGTGAGAGATCACAAGGCAGAGGCCTGGATGCATCTCAGGAAGGAGAAGGGGCTGCTAGGGTAATCACAAAGAATGTGACTGTGAGCCTGAGATTAACCTCTTGATGCACATATCACTGTGGATGTCATCCAGGTGTGAACTCAAGTCACTACTGTGGCCTGGGTGGTGTGACCACCAGATTCAAGGTCTCTCCTGCAGTGACAGATGAATTTTCAAAAGGTAGATAAGTATGTACTTCAAAAGAAACAGAACCCCAAATAAAATGTCAAAGACCCAGACCATAAATTACATTTGTTGTCTGGAATTGGACTATATAAACAGCTGTTGAGACCCCAAAGGTCATCATCTGCAAGGCAGCCAGATGTGTGAGGAGGGGAAGCTCTGTAAGACTTCTGTCTCTGACTAGGACTGGGGGATAAAGGCTGCTAGTCTTCCTGATTGGTGAAAGGACATCACCCAGGAAACTAAGAGCACCTGCTCTGGAGCCTGAAGCACCAAAGCCTTCCTTCTTAACAAGTCCAGTGTATTCTGTGAGGAAGAGGAGAGTGCTGAAGGAAGCAAGGTCCGATGGAGAATCCTGCCGCATGGGCTTCTGCAAGGTGTGAGGTGGTGGCTGCTGCACCAATGAGGTTTTGTCCCTTGTGCAGACTTGAATCAGTGACCCCCATATGCCAGGAGAGGCTGCCATGAAGATAGCCTTGTAAAGATTGCTGTGCTGGAAGAGAGGAAGCCTGGGCGGCACCATCGCGGACTGCCCTGTGGAAAAGGGTTGAAGTCAGTGCAACCCATAAACCAGGAGGGTCTGCTGTGGTAAGGACTGCTGCATGATAGGAGCCGTAGCCTTGTATGGCAGTGGCAGAGCAACCCTATGTGCCAGGAGGGGCTGCCAGGAATCATCGTGCCATGCAGGTGCCTGAGAAGCGGGGAGCATGGGCACTTATCCTGGAGGAGGATCATGGAAACACCTCGGATCACTGATGCAGCCCAGCTGCAATGGCTCAGAGAAAAGATTGTGCCTTTCAATTGCTGCCTTAAAACGTGCATGCAGCCGCCGGAGCAGGACCAGAGCTGTTGAGAATGCCGGAGGACGAGACCCTCTTACAAGATGCTGTACTCTTTCGCTCTGCTGGAGTGTGCAAGACTTGTGACAGGCATCCAAGGCCCCGGGGAACTCACTGCTGAGGAACTAAGGCACTCTTGATTGTAATCCAAGAGTCAGAGTACACTCTTTAGGTAAAGACCTACTAGTTGGTATTCCCTGGATGAGGCCAGCAGTGAATGGGGAATACATTTGTTAGAAATGGGGATCTCTAGTTGGCAGAGGTAGGTACCTTTGTCCAAATGAGGGCCTCTTGCTTCCAGTCAGGGTAGGGGGATACACTCCTAAAATAACCCCTGCTCACCCCCTTAGTTGCTCGGCACGAGCAGACAGGTTTATTTCAGAGGCAGTGTGTAAGGCATTTGTGAACACATACAGTAATACCGTGAAAACACTACAAATGGACACCAGACACGTTTAGAAAAATAGTAAATCTTTATCCAAAAACAACAAGACCAAATACGATAAAAATCCAATGTACAAGTCTCTTGAAAAATAGTACTTGTGCACAATAACCTTTAAATTGCAGGAAAATCAATAAATCACAGTTCTTCTGACTCGGTAGCTCCTCCTTGGGCTACCCCGATACTGAATAAGTCTAAAAATTTCAGCCGGCTGCGTCAAGACGGGCCAGCTAAAGCATTGTTAGGCTCGGACACCGCACCTTTCTTATTGAGACCAACATGTTGGTGCGAGTCGGTCGAGGCAAACATCGTGGTCGGGTTGTGAGGTGGAGAGTTGCGGCAGGCGGTGTCCTCATGATCCGGGGCAGGCAGCGGCTCGTTGATGGAGTCGGTGAGACCAGGGCTTGCATTGAAGGGTGAGATGGTGCTCACTGCAGTGCTGGCAAGTCACGGTGCAGCGATGGATCCGGTCAATTATTGGGTCATGCAGCGATGGAGTCGGTGACGTCCTTGCAGTGTGTAGTGAAGTGTTGTGGAGTGCAGTGCCCACAGGATGCGTTGCAAGCAGCGGCTCGTTGACGGAGTTGGTGAGACCAGGGTTGTGTTGCGAAGAGAGGCATTGCGCTCTGCTGTGATTTCAGGACACAAAATCCTGCGACGGACTCGATGACAGAGTTGGTTACCCTTTTTCTTCTGCGGAGACGATCAAAGATGGTACTCACAGATGCGTTGAGGTCTTTGCTCTTCCTGAGACCTCTAGAACAGGGGGCAAGCTCAGTTCAAGCTCTTGGAGATCTTTTCCTGAAGCAGGGGGAAAAGCAAGCAGCAAAGTCCTTTTCTCCTTTCCTTGGAAGCAAGTAGCCACTGAAAGCAAACCCCAGACAGCAAACAGCACTTGGCTGTATTCCTCCTCAGCTTCTCCAGCTCTTCTCCTTGGCAAAAGATCCTCTTGATTTCCCAGAAGTGATCGAAAAGTCTGAGGTCAGAGCACCTCTTTTTATACACAAAAATCCTTTGTTCTCTGAAGGCAGAGAGTGTCTGTACCCAGCCAAAACCAATTCTGTCCTCACTGGTGCGGCTTCCTGGCAGGAGGTGGAGACAACATTGTTGAAGGCAGACCAGGCCCATTCAGGTGAAAAGTAAATCTCCTCCCGACTCTGAATGCAGCCCAGGTCTATTCAGCCCAGCCCTGACTCATCAGACGTCTAGAGCCACTGCCCCTCTTGAGCCCTTGTCATCCCATAGCCAGACATGAAATGCATAAACCTAGCAGAGGCACACTGGATGGTTAAGCAAGAAAATACCTACTTTCTAAAAGTGGTATTTTCAAACACAGAATTTAAAAATGACCCTCGCTAAAAGATGCATTTTAACACTCTTAGTTCAGGCATACTAAACTTTTTCTACCTCGTTCCCACGGGTAGTTATGTTTATAAGATTTTCTAAACAAACTCTCCATTCTCCCCAGGGGAATAGGCAGCCTTGCAATAAGGAAAAAACAAAAGTGGCAGTAATTCACCATCAGGACATGCCAAACACATTAGGGCATGTCTTACCTTTCACATACAATGCACCCTGCCCACAGGAGTACCTTGGGCCTACCTTAGAGGTGACTAATATGTAGAAAAGGGAAGGTTTAGGGACCGGTAAGTGTGTGCACTTGCAAAGTCGACATGGCAGTCCCAGACTGCTCACAGGCTCTGCGATGGTAGGCCAGAGTTACATTTTATAGGCTGCTTCTGTGGGTGGCACAATCAGTGCTGCAACCCACAACCAGCACTTGATTTACAGGCCCTGGGCACACACAGTGCACTATACTAGGCTCTGACAAGTAAATCAAAAATTCCAATCATGGAATCAATTATCGATAACAACATTTTACAAAGGGAGCACTTGCACTTTGGCACTGGAGAGCCGCGCCAAAGTGCCAAAGTATCTAGACCAGCAAAATAGAGTCCAACACACAGCAAAAACGCAAAAGGCAAAGGCAAAAAGTGCAGGGGAGACCCATGCAATGGTGCCAGGTCTAATAAACTCCAATCCCGTTGAGACAGGGGCTTAAAAATTAGAGCCTCAACCTAAAGGGGGAAAAGGAATGTTTTCTTGTCTGTGAATGCCATAGCTTTCCTTTGCATGAGTAGAGCTTAAAATGTAATATTTATTTTTGCTTTAAAAATAATCATTTTGGCTGGGCATTAATTTATTGCTGCTCCTGGCAGCAGGTGGAGACAACATTGTTGAAGGCAGACCAGGCCCATTCAGGTGAAAAGTAAATCTCCTCCCGACTCTGAATGCAGCCCAGGTCTATTCAGCCCAGCCCTGACTCATCAGACTTCTGGAGCCCTTGTCATCCCATAACCAGACATGAAATGCATAAACCTAGCAGAGGCACACTGGATGGTTAAGCAAGAAAATACCTACTTTCTAAAAGTGGTATTTTCAAACACAGAATGTAAAAATCACCCTCACTAAAAGATGAATTTTAACACTCTTAGTTCAGGCATACTAAACTTTTTCTACCTCGTTCCCACGGGTAGTTATGTTTATAAGATTTTCTAAACAAACTCTCCATTCTCCCCAGGGGACTAGGCAGCCTTGCAATAAGGAAAAATCAAAAGTGGCAGTAATTCCCCATCAGGACATGCCAAACACATTAGGGCATGTCTTACCTTTCACACACAATGCACCCTGCCCACAGGAGTACATTGGGCCTACCTTAGAGGTGACTAATATGTAGAAAAGGGAAGGTTTAGGGACCGGCAAGTGTGTGCACTTGCAAAGTCGACATGGCAGTCCCAGACTGCTCACAGGCTCTGCGATGGTAGGCCAGAGTTACATTTTATAGGCTGCTTCTGTGGGTGGCACAATCAGTGCTGCAGCCCACAACCAGCACTTGATTTACAGGCCCTGGGCACACACAGTGCACTATACTAGGCTCTGACAAGTAAATCAAAAATTCCAATCATGGAATCAATTATCGATAACAACATTTTACAAAGGAAGCACTTGCACTTTGGCACTGGAGAGCCGCGCCAAAGTGCCAAAGTTTCTAGACCAGCAAAACAGAGTCCAACACACAGCAAAAACGCAAAAGGCAAAGTCAAAAAGTGTAGGGGAGACCCATGCAATGGTGCCAGGTCTAATAAACTCCAATCCCGTTGAGACAGGGGCTTAAAAATTAGAGCCTCAACCTAAAGGGGGAAAAGGAATGTTTTCTTGTCTGTGAATGCCATAGCTTTCCTTTGCATGAGTAGAGCTAAAAATGTAATATTTATTTTTGCTTTAAAAATAATCATTTTGGCTGGGCATTAATTTATTGCTGCTCCTGGCAGCAGGTGGAGACAACATTGTTGAAGGCAGACCAGGCCCATTCAGGTGAAAAGTAAATCTCCTCCCGACTCTGAATGCAGCCCAGGTCTATTCAGCCCAGCCCTGACTCATCAGACTTCTGGAGCCACTGCCCCTCTTGAGCCCTTGTCATCCCATAACCAGACATGAAATGCATAAACCTAGCAGAGGCACACTGGATGGTTAAGCAAGAAAATACCTACTTTCTAAAAGTGGTATTTTCAAACACAGAATGTAAAAATCACCCTCACTAAAAGATGAATTTTAACACTCTTAGTTCAGGCATACTAAACTTTTTCTACCTCGTTCCCACGGGTAGTTATGTTTATAAGATTTTCTAAACAAACTCTCCATTCTCCCCAGGGGAATAGGCAGCCTTGCAATAAGGAAAAAACAAAAGTGGCAGTAATTCACCATCAGGACATGCCAAACACATTAGGGCATGTCTTACCTTTCACACACAATGCACCCTGCCACAGGAGTACATTGGGCCTACCTTAGAGGTGACTAATATGTAGAAAAGGGAAGGTTTAGGGACCGGCAAGTGTGTGCACTTGCAAAGTCGACATGGCAGTCCCAGACTGCTCACAGGCTCTGCGATGGTAGGCCAGAGTTACATTTTATAGGCTGCTTCTGTGGGTGGCACAATCAGTGCTGCAGCCCACAACCAGCACTTGATTTACAGGCCCTGGGCACACACAGTGCACTATACTAGGCTCTGACAAGTAAATCAAAAATTCCAATCATGGAATCAATTATCGATAACAACATTTTACAAAGGGAGCACTTGCACTTTGGCACTGGAGAGCCGCGCCAAAGTGCCAAAGTTTCTAGACCAGCAAAACAGAGTCCAACACACAGCAAAAACGCAAAAGGCAAAGGCAAAAAGTGCAGGGGAGACCCATGCAATGGTGCCAGGTCTAATAAACTCCAATCCCGTTGAGACAGGGGCTTAAAAATTAGAGCCTCAACCTAAAGGGGGAAATGGAATGTTTTCTTGTCTGTGAATGCCATAGCTTTCCTTTGCATGAGTAGAGCTAAAAAGGTAATATTTATTATTGCTTTTGGCTGGGCATTAATTTATTGCTGCTCCTGAGTTCTCTTTCTAATATGAGCCGTGTTCACTAATATGTATCCAAACCTCCTCCCCAAGGGGGGCAATAATTACTGTTATTGACCCCATCGGACTTTTATGGCCATTCATACCGTGGGCCCTATTTCCTTATTAGGTAATGGCGGTCTTTCACTGTCCACACTTCTAATGGTACAAATCAGGTTTTTGCGTTATATCCTCCGGTAGAGCATTTCACAATGTTGAAGGATCCGTGATTGGAATGAGCTGTGGTCTAGAGTTTAGATCAAGACTCAGTACGGATCCTAATTCCTTGTTGCCATCCTGAATACTTCCATAATATTGCCCTCTGAATAATGCAGCCTCTAGTGAATGGATTACATGTGGACATAGATTTTATTGCCAGCGCAATGTTACTATGGTCTCATTGTCAGTCAAGTACCTCAGCTACTACTTAAGTGGGCCCTAAAGTAGCCAAAAGGGTGGTGAGGTCCACCATTTTGCATTCCCATTATCCACCACTCCTGCTAATAGATATGATCATCAGCTCAACCTGTAGAATAACCATGCACCATAGTGGATATCACAATCTCTACTCTCTATTCTCCGTACTTCACCTTTCAGCATCCGACATGTCCAACAGTGTATACAGTATTCATGCCCCTTTTGACTAGTGCATGTTAGTGGCTTCTCCTCATGCTTGGTTAAGCACTCACGACTGAGTACGCGAGTCCTTAGATCCATGTTTTTTTTAAAGTTTTATATAGCGCGAACTAGACCAGAGACATCGGGTATGAGAGTGCTTTACATGAACACCAGTTTTGTCTCAGAAGGACACAATTATTTTTGTTAGGCAAGAGGAGATTAAGTGAATTGCCCAGAATCACAGGATGTTTAGCATCATTGCTGAGACTAAAACCCAGTTTCCCAGCTTCGAGGCTGACCGCCCTAGCTGTTAGGATACATCCTCTCCCCATTTCATTGAATGACACTAGGTATTTTCAAACTGTCAACAATTCTGAGATGCCTAGACCCATATCATCATTGAACTTGACAGCTGCCCTTGTAACCAGAGACTCTCACTTTTAACATATGATCAGGCTGATCCCACCCAAGCTCAAGCTCCACCTTTTCTTCTTCCAAAAACTATAGAACTATCTTGTGCACTACCTCGCCAGCTTGGGTAACTGCTCTGTGATGCTGCCACATCCCTATTGGCCATAAGCTAAGAAATTGTCTCTTCCACTAATTCCTTGTGGACAGATGACCAAGACCATTTATGTAGTTGCTCTATCCCACCATTTTCCCTTTTCTCTTGAGGTTCCTCTGCATTTGTCCCTTTAGGCTCAGTCAGCAGTCCCTATACCCAAAGGACACCCCAAACCTGCATATCCAGGTCAGTAACAGAATGCTTTGGTGAAGAGGGAGGCCATACACTAATTTCCCCAACCTTTAGTTCAAGGAGATACCTCCATGTGCCTTTGCCTAGGGTCTTGCAGGTGACAACATTACATTTGTTCTAAGGTGATGTATACTGAACTATGTGAGGAAATTAAGTCCAGTAAAGAAGGCTCTTCATGTTTATTGTTTTGTTCTCAAATAAGATGGGAACAATCACAAAATGCATCACTCTACTCTACTCTGCACTACTCCACTCTATGCTACTCTATTTTACTCTGCACCAATCTACTGTGTAAATGCGCTCTGCATAGCTTTAACTCTGCACTATTCTACTTTATGCCACTGCACCATGTCCCACTGAACTCTATGCCATTCCACTCTACGTCACTCACTCTTCACCACTCCACTCCACACTACATAACTTTATTCTACTCTGCACCACTGTACTCAATGTCATTGCTCTCTGCGCCACTTTACTCTGCAGTATTCCACTCTGCACCACTGTAATTTAGGTCACTTTACTCTACGCCACTGTACTCTATTCCACTGCACTCTATGCCACTGGATGCTACACAACTGCATGCAACAATACTCTTTTCCACTCTGCACCACTGTTCTCTGTGGACTCTACTATGCACCATTCTACTCTATGACACTCTACTCTATGCCACTCTATCCTATGCCACTTCACTCTATGCCACTGTACTCTACAAGACTACTCTGCAAGATTGCCCTCCCTGCCACTGAACTGAACACCTCTCTACTTTGCACCAGTGTGCTCTACACCACTACACGCTATGCTACTGCATGGTACAACTAACTACATAATTCTGCTGTAAGTCACTGCACTCTACAACACTCTATTCTACTCTGCACCACTGTACCCTATGCCACTGCTCTCTGCACCACTCTACTCTGCAAAAGAAACAGTTGATGAAAGGAATATTGGACAATGCAAACATTCACCCCCAGTCACAAGGATATGGGTTTAATCCATCATTCTTTTGCTCACCACACCATCCCAGTTTGGACCCAGCCATATGCGAATCAGTGATGACACTGTGCCCCATGGGAACAGTACAGACGGAACTGCCAGGCCTGGTCCTCCCTGGACCGGAAACAAGGATCCTGAGACCGGTTTCAGGGTATATCACCCTTCTTCAGCGAGGCTAGCTGAATCCAGTGGCATAGTGAGCAAGGACTCATGTCTGGGCATACCCATCCCACTTAGGGCAAAAAGTGTTACAGAAAACAAATGATGGATGGAATGCTGACAATGCAAACATTCTCCCCCAGTCAAAAGATCTGGGTTAAATCTATCGATCTTTTTCCCACTACATCGCCTCAGTTTGGACCCAGCCATATGCAAATCAGTCTTGATCCTGTGCCCCATGGGAATAGTCCAGACCTAACTGCCCGGCCAGGTCCTCCCTGGACCTGAAACAAGCATCCTGGGACCGGTTTCAGGGTATGTCACCCTTCTTCAGCCAGGCGAGCTTGAATCCAGTGGCACAGTGAGCACAGGACCCACGTCTGGGCCTGGCAGTTCGGTCTGGACTGTTCCCATGTTTATATTGTCAGCATTCAGTCCATCATTTGTGTGCTGTAACACCACTCTACTCTGCAGCACTCCACTCTACGCTAATGCACTCTATGGCAATGCACTCTTTGCCACTCCACTTTACAACACTGCACTCTATGCCACGGCACTGTACTCTGCACCACTCAACTCTGCACCACTCTCCTGCCCTCCATGCCAATACTCTATACACCACTCTACTCAAGGACACTGCACTTTACACACTCTACTTTACACCTCTGTACTCTATGCTGCACCACTCCATTCTATCCTGAACCTCGGCCCTCTATGCCACTTCAAGCTACTCTAAAATAATCTACTTTAAACCATGGCACTCAGAACCACTGCACTCTACACCACTACAATCCACTCTGCACCACTCTACTCTATGGCACTGCACTCTATGCCACTCTACATCACTGCACTGTACCCAATGCATTCTACAACACTTTACGCAAAACCAATACACTCTACGCCAATCTGCTCTGCACCACTCTGCTTTGCCCCACATCCCTTTACTCCTCTCCATGATACTCCACTCTATGACACTGCACTATACAACACTCTGCACCACTCTTTGCAACTCTGCAACACTACTCCACTCTACAACACTCTATGCAACTCCCTCTAGCTACTGCATGCCACTTTACTCCACTTTATTCTATGGCACACTACTTTACTTTTCTCCACTCTACACCACTCCACTCTACTCTCTGCCACTTCTCTATCCTCTAAGCGACTTGAGTCTGTAACACTCTACTACATTCTATGCCATTCCACTCTGCTACATTACACCACTCTATGCAACTCCACAATAGGAAAATCTATTCTGCTCTATGCCACTCTACTCTATAACACTCTTCTCCACTCTAGGCAATACCTTCTTAGCCACTTCGCTCTGCTCTACACTGTTGGAAATGGTCCTTTTTGCAGGGTTATCCCCACACTTTTTGCTTCTTCCTCCTTTATTTTCCGTGACCTGTGGTTGTTGGCAATAGGCCTCTGGTCACTTTACCACTACTGTTCAGTGCTAAAGTGCATATGCTCTCTGTATAAATTGTTATTGTGATTGGTTATCCATGATTGGCATATTTGTTTTACCAGTAGGTCCCTAGTAAAGTGCACTGAGTGTGCCAGGCCTGGTGATTCAAATGCTACTAGTGGGCCTGCAGCACTGATTGTGCCACCCACATGAGTAGCTCTAAAATTGTGTCTCAGGCCTGCCACCACAGTGCCTGTGTGCAGTTGCTAACTGCCATGCTGACATGACCAGTGTCCACACTGGCCAGGCCTAACTATTCCCTTTCTGTACACATTGGACACCTCTATGGAAGGCCCAAGGTACCCCCCTGGGCAGGGTGCAGTGTATGTGAAAGGTAGAGCATGTACTAGTGTGGGTGACATGCTCTAGTAGTGAATCACAGCCATTTTAATTTTTCAGTATATGAAAGGCTATCCTGCCCATAGGCTATAATGGGGAATGCCGTATACAATGTTTACCAGCATATCTTCCCATAGGAGCAAGATAGAATATTGAAGTCTGGTATCCCTGAACTCAGAATTTAATAACACATCTTTTAGGAAGGATCGTTTTTAAATCCTGTGTTTGAAAATGGCACTTTTAGAAAGTGGCTGCTTTCTTGTCTGACCTTTCTGTGTGCCTTTGGCTGTTTGTGAATTGACTGTCTGGTTTGTGAGTGACAGGGCTGAGGGATTCCAGGAGACAGAATGAGTCTGCCCAGTGGTGAATAGAGAGATCTGCAACTGGATGGGAGGGAAGAGTTGTAGAATAGGTCTGTGCCTGCCCTCCACAGTGCTGGCTCCACCCCCTGTGGTGTGTCTGATGTCTCTGCCCTTCACTGTGAAAGGAGAGAAGGAATCATGTCAAAAAAGTGCTCCAGCGCTGTGATTTCCCTCCACAATGCTGGCTCCACCTCCTGCTGGGCAGCTGACAACCCTGCCCCTCTCTCTGAAAGGAAATGAGAAGACAGAAAAACAAAGAGCTCAGAAACTGACGTCAACTGGTTCTGAACACGCCAAGGCCTCTCTGTCTCTAGAGAACAAAGGAAAGACTGCCCAGACAACAGAAAATAAGATCATCCTGGAATCAAGAAGGAACTTCTGCTGAGGAGAAAGCTGGAAGACTGTCCTGCTGTGGGCTTGTGGACTGACCTGCAGTTGCTTTGTTGCCAAGGAGAGGGGAAGGACTTTGCTTTGTGCTGTTTCCCCTTGCTTGAAGGAATCTCCAAGGGCCTGAGAAGATCTGGCTCCCTGTTAAGAAGTCCCATGAACAAAAGAACTTCACCCTCAGCGTCCATGAACTCTATTGAGAGAGTTCCGTCCGTCCTAGAGTGCTTCGGCCAGTTGTGGTGCCTCTGGAAGTTGTACCTGCCTTGGGAAGCTGGAAATAAAAATTCTAAAGACTTTCTGCAAAGTTTCACGCATCGCTCACTTGCGGAGTGCATCCCCGTCATTGTGTGAAATTCCCGCCGCCGCGAAGGCCGAGATCTTCGCAGCGCCTGTTGCCGCTGCCAGAGTCGTCGCATCCTTCGCTTGCGGAACGCACCAGTCCAGTGCGGGAAGATTACCATCGCAGCCTGTCGTCGCTGGGTGAGATCGCTGCACCGCTTGCTTGCGGACCGCATCACGTCGCTGCAAGAGTCATCGCAGAACCATCGCATCGAGGGGCCGCGAGAGGAGAAGATCGACGCTGAGCCGCACATCATCGCCACACCAGAGATCGTCGCTGCCCCGAAGATCGTCACATCGTACCTTTGCGAGACGCTTCCTACGAAATCTGCGCACCGGAATCCATACAAGGTATCGCATCCCTCCCGAAACAGACCGGAGTCACCGCAACACGGCCGTTGCGACCAGCGGGGTTGTTGCATCGCCTCACCGGGGGGCTCAGGAGTGACACATCACTTGTTTTTCAATGCTGCAGCTTTACTTGGAAGTTTTGCCGCATCTAAAGGTACTTTTGGCTGAAAGGTGACGCAACTGTGGATTATTTTATTGCAACCTTAAGAACTCTTTTGAAACCATATTCTTGAACTGTGTATGTTGGATGTTTGTCGTTTTGGTCTTGTTTAGTTGAGATAAAATACCTTTATTTTTCTAAACTGTTGTGGAGTCCATTTGTGGTGTTTTCACTGTGTTACTTTGAGTGTTGGTACAAATACTTTACACATTGCCTTCGATAAGCCTGACTGCTTGTGCCAAGCTACTAAGGGGGTGAGCAGGGGTTATCTGAAGAGTGTTTCCTCCTTACCCTGACTAGAAGCAAGGGTCCCTATTTGGACAGTGATACCTACCTCTGCCAACTAGAGACCTCCAGATCTAACATACACCATTCCATAACACTCTGTATCACTTCACTCTACTTCACTCTTCTCCCTCCACAATAGTCCACAACACTCCACACCACTCCATGACACTCGACTCTGCTCCACTGCATGACACTTCACTCCACACCACTCTCCTTTACCTCAGTAACCTTTAACTATGCTGAACAGTAGTCACACTGGTGTACAACTTGGCTATAACTTTTTGACAAAGCCAATAGCTCTTGCATAGACCCGACCCATTGGCTTTGCCAATGCTCGTTTTATTATTTGGTAAAGCAGTCTGTTTGCTTATCTAGGTAGGTGATTTGTAGTGCATATCACTGTTTTCAAGAATGGATGGATGAGTAAAATTATGGGGCCAAGAGCTACTGCTTGAGCTCCTGGATGGACAAATCAATTAGTGAATTTAATTCCTGTTATCTATATTGATTTGTATTTTGTTGTTCTGCTGGAACTGTATAACCAGCATGCATTCTCTAATGATGCTTCTTGTACTGTACAGGTATCATCTAATTTTTCTCATGTGGACCTAGAATTGTGCAAGGAGCCTGGATTTTGTGATATTGGTGGTATCGTAAGATACTTATTTGGATACTTGTATTGAGCTTCGGATCCCATAGCAGCAGTAGCTTGACTCATAATAAATAAGTAAGGTTGTGTTTTTCATGGCTCTGGGTGCTGCTTATGATAAATATATAGCTGAGTTGTGGACATGGAGTAGATGGCCCTCCGCAGGAAGTAAAAATCATTCAGTTGATGTAAGAAACAGGTAAATCACCAGAGGATCCTGCCAACTTTTACTACCAGAAAGTAGAATACTAGTGAGCAGTACATTATCACATTTACCATCACTATCTTACAAAACAGAGGAACTGGTTCAAGGATGTAAGTAAATACAATGCCAAATTCTCCAGCATCCCTCTTGGGATACAGCTCTGATGCAGAGGCTTTTGGATTCATCTCCAAAAAGAGCCAACCTGAACCACATGTGTGGTACTTGAAAGTGTGGAAAAGAGCACCCCTTAACACCTAACAACTTCAATGAGTCCCAGCGAATTCTTGGTACAACAGTGATATATTGGACATTAGTCATCTATCTCAGTCCTAACCTGCAACACAGTGCACTCTTGGGAACTACCCTATCTTCCTCGGTTACATTTCTGAGATTGAGGGGTTATAAGCGGCAGTATAGCAGCAATATTTTGAGGAGACTCGTTTCACTATTATCCTTTTACATAATTTACATATTAGACTTTCTCTCCCACCTCCACTCACGTCCTGAACACTATTAATGAGTACATTGTTTCCTGTGGTATCCTCTCTACTTTCTCTATGTTATTAGGGAGGTCTCTCCCACCTACTAGCCAGTGTTAGGATTGTTATTATTGATAATATTGCTAATCTCTTATGATATTAACTTTCTATATAAGGATGGGATGTATCCGCTTGCATATGGAACCCCAACTAATGTAGTCCACTGGAGACCTTGATTTCTGGTATGGTTGCTTGATCACATTTGTCCTTCAATTCTGTGATATATTGCTGCCTAATAAGTATTTGTTTCTATCTTGAAAATGCCAATACCAAGATAAAAAAAGGAGAGCACTGCTTCAAATGACAATGATTCAAAAGTAATAAATTCTGGCATAGGACTGATGTGTAGCTGAGAAAAAGGATTAAGACTGTGTGGAAGGGTGTAATGTCCTCCAGACGTCAACCAACCCTGCATATTTCAGCCAGCGGGTTCCCTGTGGGGTGAATGACCGGGTGGGCCCTGCCCATTGAAGTGATCAATCCATGGAGGTATCAGGCACCAAAATAAAGTCTCCCCATTACTATTTTTAAATTGTGCATGGTGAGGATGGTACCCATTGTCTAATGTATAAAGGGCTCCTGGTGGTCATTGGGTGCTAAAATGCATGCTACTATAAAAGTGTAGTTATAGAGAGATATGCACAACAATAGCATGCAGACAGTGATTTCGGAGTGTTTTTGGAGGACTCGTCCATGGAAATGAGTGGCATCACGAATGGGAACACCTGTCTTCTTCCCCAGCCCTGCAGAACAGAACTGATGGTCAAATGTTGTAGATCGCATTCAACCCATCTTTTTTCAAAGGTGACTCCAGTAGGAGACATATATCACAGTTGGTGGTCTTAAGTTGGGCCTGTAATGCTACTCTCTTAGTTGTTGAGTTTAGGCCCCTCATATTCAAGCTACCTATCCGCACCATGTAGCGGTGTAGTTGTGTGATTGGAGGTGAGTGTCTGAAAAGTTTCCCGCTCCGTTCATCATCTCCTTGTGTTTGCTTTGTTCACCCTAATTTGCAGGGTATGGCCAGACGTAGGTCCCTTGCTCACTTTGCTACTGGATTCAAGTTAGCCTGGCTAATGAGGGGTTTACCCCCAAACCGGTCCCAGGATGCTTGTTTCCGGTTTAGGAAAGACCTAGCTTGGCAGTTCGGGCTGGACTGTTCTCATGAGGCACAGGGCCAAGACTGATTTGCATATAGCTGGGTCGGAACTGAAGTGCCCAAGTGAGCTAAAGAATAATGATGGATTCAACTGAGATCTGTGACTGCGGGTGAGTGTCTGAAAAGTTTCAGCACTCCATCCATCATCTCCTTGTGTTTGCTTTGTTCACCCTAAGTTGCAAGGGTATGCCCAGAAGTGGGTCCCTTGTTCACTTTGTCACTGGATTCCTGCTAGCCTGGCTGATGAGGGGTGTCACCTCAAAACCGGTCCACAGATGCTTGTTTCTGGTTCAGGTAAGACCTAGCTTGGCAGTTCAGGCTGGACTGTTCCCATTAAGCACAGGGCCAACACTGATTTGCACATAGCTGGGTCTGAACTAAGGTGGCAAAGTGAGCTAAAGAACAATGATGGATTCAACCTAGATCTGTGACTGGGGGTGAGTGTCTGAAAGGTTTATGCTCTCCGTCCATCATCTCCTTGTGTTTGTGGTATAATTACCAGCAGCTACATGTATTCCGGTCGGAACAGTCGGTGTCCACTCTCCCTTCAGGTGTGTTGAGGTGTGACAGTGTGGCATGGTGATGTATAACAACTGCATAAACATTAAAACAAGAGAAACAAGAGCAACAAATGGTGCAAAACAAGTGATTCTGTAGTAGGGGTCCATGTCGTCGGTCGCTTGTGTCAGTGCTCAAAGGAGTGTTGGAAGTTCAGTAGCTTCCGCCGCTGCCAGTGGATTATCAGCTGGTTGGAGACGGACTCGAAGGCACCCTCCTCGATGCCAGCTCAGCACGTCCTGCTGAGACACCAACATCACCATTTCTATAATGTTCAACATTTGTAGTGATCAGCATTCCCATTCCAGGTCTCAACCCGACACTGGTCACTCATATTCCCTTTCTGGGGATTGGCCTTGCTCCGTGAGTTGTTGCAATGGTGCTGACCTCTCTCTGATGCTTACCATCTTGGTCAGTTTGCTAAGCTGCTGCTGTGTTCGTGCCCGAGTAAAACCTCTGGTGGCAGGGGCTCCTGTGGGGACACCCGAGAGCTCTTCTGATGCGATGGAGCTCCTTGATCCAGCTCTAACTCCAGAATCGCTGCTGCCTCAGGCAGTGTGCGGACCACATGAATTTCTCCATTCCAGACAAAGACAAGATGGAAGGGGTGTCCCCACATGTAACGCACCCCCTTGTATCTCAAAAATCCTTTGACTGGCTTCATGGTACACCATCGCTGCAGGGTAATAATGGACAAATCCTGGAACAGGCAGACTTTGTTCCCTTCAAAGAGCCCGCACTGCAGACATTATGATCTCCTTTTTTCGCTAATCATGGAGGCATGTGAGAATGTCTTGTGGAGAGTCGGGCACCTGGGGTGGAGGCCTGCCCTATTTGTATGGTCTAGAGGAAATATCCTTCCCCTCCAGCTCCAGGACAATATGGCAAAATAATCGTAAGACTTACTCCTCAAGGCCGTCTGCATCTGCCTGCAACGGGACTTCCTTGATGCGGATGTTGGATCTGCTGGACCTATTTTCCTGGTCTTTCAGGTGCTAGTTCAGGTCAGCATTGCAGTCTTTAAGTTCTAGGTTCTAGGTTCTAGGATCTCCCTGAAACACTCCTCCAGTTCTTCTTTTCAGGTGTCTCCAGACTGTTCCACATAGTCTACTTGTTGTTCCAGCTCACTCATCTCATGGCATAAGCCCTTAACCTCTGAAGTCATCTCCGTCCTCAGGTTCGCTATATTGTCTTGCAGCATGCTGAAGAGGGCTTTCATAAATCCATGTGTGATTGGAGCCTCCTAACTTTCATCCTGTCTCTTCGGAGGACCTGTGGTGGAATGACTAAGAGAGGCTCATTCCAGGGCCGGCCCGTTAGCTTGGTGGAACCCTTGGCGAGGAGGTCTTTAATGGTGGAGTCCTTTTTGGGCCTGGCTAAAGTCATTGTAAATAGGTCTGGTGTCCTTTCTCAAGTGTGTTCCTGGTCACGTGCATCTTTCTTCACTGACAGCAGTCAGGCAGAACCCCTCTCCCACACTGCCGGATGGTGCTAGTGTACATTGCTGGGTAAACTCCTTTCTGCCACAAGCCTCATGTTGTCCTGTCCAGGGCCTTTAACAGCCAGGAGCAAGAAGAGATGGGGCACCAGAGTGACCTTTTCTATTACTACTTCCCTTCTTTCATGTGCGCTTCAAAATTCTGACTCCCAACCTCTCAGTGGTGGCGGGCTAGGGTGTGCTCCTTCATGCTAAGTCGATTGGGCCTACAACGTCCCCTCAATAAGATCATCTGGCCCAGTAGCGCATTGACCAGAGGATTTCCTATTCAGCTGGTGTTCATTTATTGAGGGTCAGGTCAGCTGGTCTCACCAGGTGTCATTACCAAAGGTCAAGGCTTACTGCAAGAATGCCCCTTCAATGTCTGTGCCCTCTGATACCGGACTGTCGCCTCGTCAACCAGCCTCCCCCGCCTCCAATCAGTGAATAGGTATATGAGCAGTACATTGACCAGGGGCCCTCGCCAAAAAGTGCTCTGTTGGGGTAGAAGGACATGGGATCCAAACTGCAAGTATCCCATTGCCTCTACACACAAGCTCTCCCTTCTCCACCACTGTCTGGGCACCCAGTGAGTTCCCAGCCTTTGTTAGCTGCCATCTTGTGCTCGGGATGGCCCTGGTGCTGTGCTGGGGTTATCGGAACAAGAGTTGGCACTGCTAGGCTGCCACTGGGCTGCAGATCTGCTATCTCCTCAAGTTGCCGCCATCGTTTGGGAGGCCAGTAGAGTCCCAGGAGCTCTCAGCTCAGCTCCAATGTGGGGGAGGTGGGATGTGGCACAGCCAGCGAACTCTCCATAGGCCTCTCACCCTCACCCCGGCCAATCCTTTGCCACACAACTACCAGCTTTTGTTGAATCTCCGGATGTGCCCCAGTGCGCTGGTGGGAGTCTGGATTTCTGATCATCCTCCAACCCCACTCAAGACCACCCAGCCACCTTCTTACAGACTGGTCAGCATGGGCGCTCGGTTGATATCGCCTCTCCGAGGCTTTCGATCTGGGCGTACAGGTCCCAGGTCAGTATCTCATGCTGCCACCATCTTGTGCCAGCACCAAGGAATGGCCAGCCCTCTGGGATCCACTGATTTAGAAGTAGGCATGGAGGAGCTCTGCAAGGGTTCTATTGCATGGATGCCACCTTGGAAATGCCCCATCTAACCTATATTTATACTCACTTTATAGCATTTTTTTTGTTTTGTATATTTTCATTCTCTATGTGGAAATGTTATGTCAGGTTAGTCTTGTTGACCATGTGTCTTATTTTTAACTCACAGTACTTTTAACTTCATCTGTTTTGACTTGTGTATTGCTTGATGGTCTGTGACAGAAATAAAGCATTGTACAACTACTACTACAGTATAGAACTACAAACATGGCCTTCTACCAATTCTCTCCTCTAAGAAAGTCAACCAATTTCTTTCAGAAAGCTAATTCAAAACTGCTTTTCATGCCCTCATACTTATATTTGTATGGTGGATATACCCTACTCCATGTAGTCCCAGATTCCACTTTGGCACCCCTTAGCAGTATCCTATACACGTATCCTGGTCTTAAACAAATTTGATAACATCAAGCCTATCCTGATAGAATACCCTGTGCTCCACTTGCCGCCCTCACCATCTTGAAAACTAGATGCATCATTTACAAAGCCATCACAACCAGCAGCCTCACTCATCCTGTAGACTACCTCACCATTTGTGGTGGGTCTTGGCAAACACCTGCAACCAGGGCACCATCGGACTGCAGATGTGTAAAAAAATAAAATAAAGACAGGAAGACTTTTCCATCTATGCACCAAGGATCTGGAACAAGTCCCTATTAAGGGTGGGCGTAAAATCCGTTTCGTGGACAAATTTGCAGATTTTCCGCGAATCTTGCGAAATCGCAGTAAAATCCGAGAATCAGCGGGGACGAATTTTCAGCCAAGCAGGGGTTACAGCAGCAGGTGCAAAAGTTGAACATAATTTCTTTGTAACCTTTTACAAAAGGGTTACAAACAAATGAACTTCCACTTGGACACCTGCTGCTAATTGCTTCCTGGCGCCTTGTTGCCTACTTGCAACTATTCTCTGGCCCTGCTCTGACCCTTGAAGCAGGGTCAGAGAATAGTTACAAGTAGGCAACGAGGCACCTGTCCAAGGAATTAAACCTCATCAGGAAGCACTTACAGATATAAAAAACAGGAAGAAAGGAGAGGATGGCAAATACACCCATTTTGAGTTGTCAGGAGGGGTTAAACTAAAAGAGACCTTTACAGCACAATTTTCATATGCATTTTGCTAAAAATAAAAAGCTGTATGTTCTGTAGGGGCAACTCAGGAATCTGGCCCTTCAAAGATCCGGCCTCTCTTTCTTTCTCTCGTTCTCTCTCTCCCTCTCGCTTTCCCTCTCTTTCTCTCTCTTTCTATCTATCTATCTATCTATCTATCTATCTATCTATCTATCTATCTATCTATCTATCTATCTATCTATCTGTCTCTCTCTCCCTCTCCCATAAACGACTGCATGGGTAACTTCGCTATGCAAGCGGCTCGCGAAGACGCACACATTTGCGAATTTTGCGGATCGCAAATTCGCAAATTCGCGGATCGTGAATTCGCAAAATTCGCCCATGCTTAGTCCCTATATCCAGCTAGACCACTCCAACACTACTCCAATTTAGGAAAGAGTGGAATACTCACCTCTTTAAAGAACACTGTCACAATGCATTAACTATCAACAACCCAGCTTTCTTTCCGATTATTCAATGGCTCTTTGACCATCTACAATGCTCTGCTGTCTTTTGGCTATGTTTGTACTACAGAATTACCATATAAATATGCAAATGCATGCACAGAGTTAGACATAGACTGCATTATACAACTCACTGAAGACATAACTGGCCAGGTTTCCCACTGCTGTTCGTATGGTGCAGCTGGCCTCATGATTTGCGGTAGGATGACTTTTTTTAATGAGGAAACTCATGAGATGTTCAAAAGCTCTAATCTGCATGTGTTTTAGTTTTTCTCTTTGAATGTTGCTTTGGTTAAAGAAGCACATCTGAAATGCTGTCACTCACTCAAGTGTTCTTAAATTTCTGCTACTGGCCTAAACAATCTGCTTTGTTAATTCTTTGAAAGTAGCAGGGGTGGGTGGAATTTGCATAGTCGCTCTACGCATAGCTCAGCGAAACAATAAAAAATCCGCAGAATTGCTTGTTCCACCTGTTCGCACTTCTTTTTTCCTGTTTGCGAAAGCTGTTTGCGTGCTAAGGGGAAATATCTTGTGAACACGCATTTTAAAAGAGCGAACAAGAAAACATTCCTTGAAGCCGTGGATCACAGAATGTGAAAAATACATCAAGGCCTAATGCAGTGCAGGCAAGGCCCCAAGGAGTAAAACAACAACATTGAAGTAAGATGATAAACAAATCAGAAAAAAATCCCCGAAAAGCACATAAGAAAATGGAGCAAAGTTATATTTAAACCTAGGTCAACACCATCCCAAAAAAGTCAAAACATTTTTAATTAAAAACAGTTAATCCCAAAGGGGTTGAACCACCAACAATGATACAAATCAAAAGAAAACACAAAAAAGAACAAAAATAGAGGTGCATGCCCTTTGACAAACAACAAACCTTTCCCAAAGTGCTGCATTGAACTTTCCTGATTTTACCCAAAAATGTAAAATTTGAAGTGTGTAGATGTAGCAGATTTTTCAGACAAAAAGAGACTCCAAAATACAAAATGAATCCAAAATACAAATCCAAACTGATCACGGGCTGTAAAAAGCAAAAGAGGAGTCTTCAGGAAAGGTAGAGGACGTTCCCTCTGTATGTACTGTAACCTTAGCCTTCATAGCACTGTCTTCCTAATTAAAAAAAAACTTTTGGTCCTCAAATAATATCAGAATACTGTATAATTTAATTTGATTTATTTCCCAGTAGCTCACACTCAAAAGACTGCTGCTCACATTCAGAAATTGAGGCTCAGATTTAGCTAAGAATTTGCATCAGGGTTGCATGACTTTTGTGGCACAGCTCCAATGTGAAATTCATTTTGACATCTACTAAGTCACACAAAGTTTATTTTCATAGCTTTGTGTGGCTTAGTAAGTGCAAAGTAACACAATCCAGCTCACAGTGCAGCCTTGTGTTATTTTGCATCAGGTAGGCAGTATATGGGTGGAGCGTGGGTGTTCAAATGCATTCACCCATGTACTTTGATGCAAACACAGATTTGCAAAGACTTGTAAACTTGAGTCTTTCTCCTAGTTACTTTCTCTTTTTATGTATACTGCATTCTACAGCACCCATAGATTGAGGAATATGCCTCCATGGATTGTGTTTGTGAAGGATGTTTCCCTTCCTGCACAAAAACAATCCTCTCTGTAGTTCAGGCACTCTTGCAGCATAGTGCAGGGGGGATTTGTTTCCGTTAGGCAGCCTCAAGTATGCCAGCACAAGTAAAGAGCTGAAGAGTGCCACATCTTAGTAGCTATGGTGCTCTTCAGCTCTCTCCCATTCACTTAATGCAGCTTAGCAACTTTGCTTGCTACCCTCAATTCTGTGAACTTTTAATAAATATGCCCCAGGGTTTGGCTCCCAAAAAGTACCCAAACGGTCCCTTGAGTAAAAAATAGAACTGAAAAATGTTAGCTTACTGCCCAACTTCAAAGAGATGCAGCTCGCATTTGGATTGAATTTCTTGCATTCAGATTAGCAGTTTGGTGCTCAAAAATAACCTGAAGGGTTTGCTCAGATAAAAAGATCTACCTGAAATGATTGTGTTGACCTTCCACGTTAGAGTACTAATGCTCCTGTTGAAAAGATGCAGTTCACATTCATGATGTGTTGTTTCTCTTTACCTTACAGTATGAGTTTACAGGGGCGGCTCTAGGCTCATGGCGGCCCTGGGCAGGGAGCATAGGTAGGGGGCCCCGGAAGAGGGGGTTCGGGCGGGGCGGAGCAGGGATGCCAGTGAAGAGTGGTGGGTCAGGGTGTTGGAGGCCGTCAAATCCCTGCCAGGGGCCGCCACGCAAATATGTATCCATCCTCAGAGGATTATTATATTAAGGATATATATTGGCGTGGTGGCCCCTGGGGTTTGGTGGCCATGTGCAGGCGCACAGCTTGCACATGCCCAAGGCCGCCCCTGGAGTTTATTCGCAATCAGGAGTCTAGTTACGCAAACTGGCATTATGTAGGATTATCAGCAAATACAATTCAATTACATGAATTGAAATTACCAAAATTATGCCAATTACACAAGTGTAATTAAAATTATGCTCATTGTCTGGCCGAACTGCACCGTGTATCAGGTTCCGTCTGCCCCAACCACTAGTGGTGTATGACAAAATGTGATAAGTAATCCCTAAAGGAAGGAGAAGAATCATTTTCTATGTGTAAAGGATGCATGTATTATCCTAATTATTAATATTCCAACCAGCCATCAGCATTCAACAAGTGGATAAATAGTGATGTTAATGTATTATCTGAGCTTATGAGGCACGTTACTCACTGGGGTCCCTGGGTTGGAGGTTCCAGGAGCTTTGAGAAACAGCAAATGGGGGAACCCGAAAAATGTATTTTTACATTTTGAAACAGATATAGCGCCAAGCACACATTTTCGTTGATAGTCGATGGTCAAGGTACATCAGAAGGTAGGTGCAATTTAATGCTGACCACCATGCAATGTGGGTCAAATAGTCTAACAAGGTTCATCATGGTCATAGATATTAATTTCTAACTTTAGCTTTTTAGGTTTAAATCCACCACAATAGTATACTTCTAAAACCCCCCAGGATCTTGAGGAGGCAATTAGAAACTGAGATTAGAGAGAGCAGCAGGCTGAGGCCAACAGGAGTGCCCATTACAGGTTCAGCTGCTACTGCTGAGCAACACAGTTGCAGAAAAAGGCCTCTGTAGCTTGTTGTATGTCCCTGTAGCTTTAACAGGAGTTCAGTCCTATGACCCTTGGGGTCCACTTCTTTGTACTTAGTAGGGCAAAACTAAACTTCCAGCAACCATAAAATGGATACACACAAATCGTTTCTGGCATTCTGTTTCCATCATTTGAAGCACACCCCCAATGTCATATAATCCCTCCCACCCCCTCCCCCGGATCAGCCAATGAGGTCTTGACAGTTCAGCAAGATCTAACACTGTTATGTCAACATACAGTCAACTGTGATGTTGGGCTGGCTGGAGGGACAAAAGAATAGTGCATACCTGGGTGACATGGTAGGCCACTATGAATGTAGTCAAGTCCTTGGGCTGAGCCCACAGGCTATCCTGTCAAGGGCACAACACAACCTCCCGACATCCAAGGCCATTTGCCCCTATACCAGGAACAAAATACTGGCTGGCAGAAGGGAGAGAGTAAAAATGAAGATTTAGCATACAGGGACTTATATCAGGGTAAAGGTGACATTTTAAAAGTCATGTTTTCAAAAACTAATCTATTCAAAATACTCATTACACATCCGACTTCACCAGTGAATTGTATTTGTAATAAATATTTCAAAAAGCTCAAAAATTTAAATTATAGATTTTTTCTAGGAGGGGATAAAATGTATTAAACTTAATAGTGTATCCCAATGCCCTCCAATGGAACAGCTAGCCCTGCTATACTGAAAAGGGTTTTTAGGGCATTTTCACTGTAAGGCCATAATAAGCATTAAACCTTTACATGTCCTGCTTTCAAATACCATGCACCTGCCTTGATGGATATTAAGGCCTATTTGTGGGTGACTTGTAAATATTTAAGAGGAGAGGTTTTGGGCTGTCACAAGGTGTCATTTTGACAGGTGGAGTTGGCAGCTAAATCCTACATAGCCAGGCTACTGGTGGAATTGTCACTGTAGTGGCTGGCATAATGAGTGCTGCAGCACTGGTGGCATTTACATGACTGGCTCTGGGTACCATGTGGGTACCACATATTAGGGCCTTAAAGGTAATTTAAATATGCCAATCAGGGGTATGCCAATTTCATCAAGTTGAAAGGAGAAGCACAAGCACTTAAGCTCTAATTAGCAGAGGTAGAGTGCACAGAGTTCTATTGACAGCAGAAACTGAGTTCAGCACAAAGGCAAAAAGTAGAGGTAACTGTCGAAAGCACAAATTTTCAACGTACATGTATGCCAGATAATTTGATCCATTGTCCTCAATGGGCAGTATGTAGGCCAAAATCCTATGTGTGCTAGAGTTGGGCTGGATAACTTATTGAGGGTCGAGTGGTGTGCTCAAATTATGTACTTTGGACTAATAGCTACATTTTGCTATGCAGATGAACACCCACCAGAACACTGAAGAAATAAGACCTTGTGTGGGACAAAATACAAATGTGCCGCAGAGGCCAAGGGTCAAAAGGGGCAAATCAGACGCAAACATGTCGGGCTCTGAATATGAGCATATTGTTGCACTGTGTGTTGTCTTTGAGTGTAGCCCCATTACACAGTATAGTTCGAAGAGGAAATATATAGAAATATATAGTTAACTGGTGCTTACTATCATAATCGGTCACACCAGAATCAAGGAAGAAATTAACATAAGAGAGGGGTTTGACGCTGGCGTTAAATCCAGAAGAGGTTACCTGCCCTGTTCTAAACCTGTCCTGATTCTGTCACCTGAAACTTTTCCGAGGGGCCCAAACTCTTGGCTAGAGAGGTTTCATCTTGCACCATCCTAGGTAAATATAATCTGTAAATTTTGTCAATGTGCCTTTTCTCTCTATCCTCTTTTTCCTGAGGTACTCATCACTAAAATGTATAGTCAAATTTAGGTAAACAAATCTTACCTCTTCAAAATGATGGAGTTAACACTGTAATTTGAAATTGGTTTCACTTTAAAATTTAAGATAAACCTTTAAAATCTAAACTGAGTCTGTGGTCATTAATGAATAAACCAGGTAAACTTTTCTTTGTTAATTATCAATACTAATCAACTAAAATCGATCCACGTGTAAGAAAGAGCTTAGTAATTAAATAGGCTCAAATTTATAGGAAGATCGGATATATAGTAAAGCCCTAAAATTGATCTCCAGCGAGGTTTCATCGACCGTATATTGTGAGTGAGTGTGGTTTATGGGCCAGAATGTGTGTATTTTAGTGATAATTGTCCGCAGGTTGGTGTCCCGATGGATCAGTAGGCAAGGAGAAATGAAGTCATTTGCCCAGAATCACAGGCTGTTGAGTCGACTGTGGAGACTCAAACCTGGTCCCCCAGCTCTGAAGTTAGCAGCACTAGCCATTACACTACATCCTCTATCCTCTTTCATGATTAGTAGTTGGTTGTGTTTTAGATGGTGTTAACAAGAGAAATGTGCAAGCTGACTCTTTAAGTGAGCCCTGATGCCCATTTTTTTTTACAAATGAATCACTGTTTGTTGCATTGTATGAAACGTTAGTAAATCTGGCCCCTTTTTCCCAAAGGCTTATCCATATAACTGTTTGTGTTTTAAATCTTGCATGTAGAATAGGCCACTAGATTGCTCAGAGTCATAAGGCAATCCTTAGTCAGAAAGTTAGGATTGACAGGTGCACAGAAAGATCTTACAAAAGACCTATTTGCAAAGTCGATTGTGCTTGTAAGTCTGATATTCTTTGGTAGGAAGGAGACGGAACACCTCAACTATTGGGGAGTGAGTAAAAGAAGTTGTCTCTCCATTGTGAAAATATTTTCCTCATGGAGAAAAATATGAAAAATAAAATGTGTCTTTTTAAACCAGCAATAACATATCTCCATATTTAAAACATACGCAATTACACATGCATAAATACATTTGCATTGACAAACAACTTTTTTCAAGAAGAGCACCTGGAAACCTGTAATTACCTTTCCATGTGTGCTTCAAGAAGAATTTCCGATCCCAGAAAATCATATATCTCCACCCCTGAAAAGTAGTATAGCTGCCTGTGCAGATTTTCCACGTTTTTCCAGAATTGTAATTCTTAACTTCTTAGGTAAAGCAGCAGGGAAGTAGAGGATAGATTATAAATCTGCCAAGAACTCCATGGGCCATATTATCAAGAACACACGATAAATATCGCAAATCGCGCTTAGCGCGTTTTTCATTATCGCCCTTTATCGCTGAATTATATCACTGTGTTAGCGGTGTATTAGCAACGCTTTGCTAACACGCGAAGTACAATCCAGTGATAGACTGAGATAAGGAATATTAGCTTGTGAAATCCAGCAATGATTTCACAGTGCTAATGAAAAGCTTGGTAATAGGGGAGTGTGTACCTAGCCATACAATCCACCTCGGCAATGATGCTAAGTCAGGTTTTATTCTGGCGTTAGAATCTTGCGATAATGGGGGCTTAGCGCGCCTTTCGTCATCGCTTCGATGTTCAAGGGCAGCGTTGTTAATACCGCAATGTTGGTTTTGCAATCATTTCACATAGTGTTCTAGGAGGGATTGCCTACTTTGCACCTCATAAGCGATATCTATTACTGTCTAGAGATGCATTGCAGATTCGGCTGCAAACATGCGCTAATGTATGTTAGCGACGCCTTGCTAATATTGAGATACTAAAATCGCCACTTTTTCTGAGCTTTTTGCCCAAAATGGGCAATATATCTTTTGATTATATGGCCCCCAATGTTTGTGAATTGGTTCTATTGTATCTGAATGGAACATTTATCGCTAAGAACTAAGAAAAGTTGAATAAATATAGATCAGGACATAGTTTTTTTATCCAAATAAAGATGAAGTAGAACAATACATTCTTACATGTACCTAATGTGCATTTTTTTCCTTATAATCTCTTTGGATGACAGTATTCACAATCCTTTGAATTCCTTAAATATATCTATGAAATGACAAAATTATATTACCTTGCTTTTGTTTTTATTGACTTACATGTATCTCTTAATAGTGTCTGATTTTTTTCTTTGATCATAGGTGACTTATACCATCAAAATTAATTCATGTTTTTTTATATATTGTAATCTTATCATTTCAGTGCAAAGGGAAGAAGCAACTTAATTGAAATGCATGGTACACGCCAAAGTATGGATGTGTTATAGTTTTCGTCCCATCAGGTGCTCTTTCGTGTTCATCTCTGGTCTCAAAAGGATGATATAACACTTTGGAAAAAATATGCAAGACACTAAAGCAGAGCTTGAAGTTAAAATGGCGAAGACCTCCATGGCCACCATGTATTTGCCCTTGGTGCTGAGATAGGCTGGAATGAATGAGATCCAGACACTGAGAAAGGCCAGCATGCTGAAGGTGATGAACTTAGTCTCGTTGAAGCTGTCAGGCAGTTTCCTAGCCAGGAATGCAACTACAAAACTAATGGTTGCCAGAAGTCCAAGATATCCCAGCATGCACCAGAAAGCAATGGAAGCCCCCTCATTGCATTCGACTATTATCAATCCAGGCTGAATATGAATATTGTATACTAGAAAAGGAGGAGAAAGAATTAACCAAAACACACACAGAAGCACCTGGAGGAGCGTCCCGATACTGACAACAGCATTTGACAATTTAGGTGTGGCCCATCTCTTTAAAGTACTGCCGGGCTTTGTTGCATTGAAGGCGATGACAACCATGACTGTTTTGGCTAAGACACATGAGACACAAAGAGCAAATATGATACCAAATGATGCTTGGCGGACGAGGCATGTCATTGATGTGGGATATCCAATGAAAGCAAATGAGCAGAGAAAGCAGAGGGTAAGGGACAAGAGGAGAAGGTAGCTCAGCGAGCGATTGTTTGCCTTTACAATAGGGGTGCTTCGGAAATGGAAAAAGAGACCCAGAATAGCAGTAGGTATTACTGAGAGGAAAATGCAGATTGCTGCCAGACTATATCCTAAAACACCTTCATAAGAAAGAAACTCTATGTCCTTAGGGATGCATAGGTCCTGTTTGGCATTTGGCCATTGATCCCATGAGCACTTGTTGCACTCTGTAGAGTCTAGGATAGAGAAAAACATAATATTACAATACACTCTAATAGATTTGGATAATGGACATGTATACCGTTATTTGATATACTGAATACTGATCTTAAAATGTTCATAACACAATGCTATATTATGAATATACTGATACATTCTCCAAGACTGTAAATGAGAATATATGTTTATTTTTAGATACAAACTAAATCGGCCCTTAAATAATGAAACAACGACAGCATTAACATTTTACTCCACTTTATAGTTGCTTACTATTGTGTTCGAAAACTATACGATTATTTTATCTGACATATTATGATTTTGTTCTACTTAGCATAGACGATTGGAAAAACATTCTCTTTTAACTCAAGCAGGAGATTTTGTATTGGAATCAGTCAGTTGAATATTATGCAATGCTATATGGTTGTCTCCAGGCAGAGAAAAAGTGAACAGATGAAAATGCTCATTTATGTCAGTGTTTTAGTGAAAACATTTTGTGTTATTTAAAAAAGATATACATTTTATTTGGTATTTGTGGTATACTAAAAGTAAGAACTTGTGGTATCAGTTGATATAATAATCACAATGCTTCTCAGGGTCAACAGGTAAATGGAGATACAGATTTGAGTTTCAGATGCAGACTTTTATTCATGTTTGATCTTATGCCAACAAGGGGAAACAACATTTAAAACAAGGCACATAAGACACAATTATCATGAAACTTGTTTGTAAAATATTCAAAGCCCCAAGAATCTGTTAAAAAAAGATTATACTAACACATCAACTCTTCATATTAGTAGTCAGAAAGAGTTCACTACAAATCAACAAAAAAAGTCATTTATTACACTGTCATTACCCTTCTAATGTAATGGTTTATGACCCAAAGGATGTCTATTATAGTGATAATAAATTTAGTTATGATAGAGAAGATCTATATGCAAAAAACGATAAGATTAATTGCAACTATTGCATAAATCTAGAAAGACCAAACATATCAACTAAACAAAAGAGACTAGGTTGTACAAAATCCGCTAGTAAAATGCGTAGTAACCAGGAGGAGATATACAGTAATTAAACACAGGAGTATTATTAAATTAGTGATTAATGGAAGTTGTTGATAGATTAGGTCTATTTTATATATCAGCTACTCTGTACCTCGTATCACATATTTTAAAAGCTCTTTCACCAAGAATTGGTTAATACTTGATCAACATAGAGAGGTCAACAACCACAAAATCCTAACATACATTAGTTCAAGGTTGTTGTGTGCTAGCCATGAAGTTGTCTAACGTCTCCGATATCGATTTGGATCGCGCTTTCCAGGGGGAAACCTGCAAAGAAATGTTGTCAGCACCCCTAATAAAGGTAGGCCAATTTGAGATTGGAAGTATTTTTCCACTTTATAAGAATTAGTTTGCAAGCTAAAGTGAGCAGGAAATCTAAAAGTTGTTTGTCTCTTTTATGGGGAACGCTAGTATTGAGGGGTCCAGTAAGAAGAGATTTAAATTCTTATTTTGGTTGACCTTATACAAGTGATTTAGTAACACTAAAATTTACCTCCAAAATATTGTAAGGGTGGGGCAATAGAAAAGCATATTTGGAAGGTCTCCAATGCTCACATTACAGTTCCCACAGGCAGGAGACTGGCTGATGTTCAGTTTGTGCAGGTGGGATGGGGTCCATAATGTCCTATGTGATAACATGTATTTGGTATGTGCCAGGATAGAGGTGATCTTGTCTTTCAATGACGATATCCAAATTTTAAACCAATTAAAGTAATCTGTAAGTTCAAAGCCAGCTATTTCCTATTTATTGTGTAATTATTTAGCAGCTTTGTTTACTTAAATTGCAAGCATTTACATTTTAGAGACTTCATGTTCATTTTTAGCAAGGGATTGAGCAAAGTGTGGGAGGGTAGGTTGTTTGTCCTCACATGCTAGTTTGTGTATGCATGCTTTTAGTTTCAGGATTTTGTAGGCATCAAGGTTAAGTAAGTTGTAGAGGTGTTGTAAGTCAGCAAAGGACAAAGGATGTTTATACTCTAACAGGTTAATGGTAACAAAGCCCTGATTTGCCCATTTAGCCAGTAGAGTGGTTGATGGTTCAGTTTGACTTTGGAGTTGTCCCAAAAAGAAGCTAAGTTACAGATGTGGATTTTATTGTCAAAAGGGGAGTAAACCTTCACTATAGCTGTTCTAGTGTTGTTCAGTACATGCTTGGAGTGTGGATGGGGGATTACTTCATTCTTGGACAAAAGTGAGATTAGGCTCCTGATAGGGAGAATAAATTCTTTTAACATCAGCCACTGAGGTCAGTATTGATCTCTGCGAGGTAGCTCATGCCACTGAATCCTTTTTTGAAAAGGAAGGCTGTTTGGTATGTTTTGAAGTTTGACAAATCAACTCCTCCTAGGTCTTTCAGGAGTCTTGTTTTTTTTAATGAGAATCTAGTTTTTTTATTTTGCCAGAAAAATGTGTTGATAAGGTAATTTTTTAAAATTTTCAGTGCTTTGGTATGTCTAATGGTGTCAATAAGGTTGTTAAAAAACTCTCAACCTAGGCATTTTACGTGATGTGGTTGCAAGGCGTGTCTTGTACTGCCTATATTATGTTATGTTAATCTGGTTTGCAAAGTGCGCAGATACTCAGCAGTGTCCCAGCGCTTAGGCAGTGGGCACCCAACCGGGCACCAGATTGACTATTTAAAAGAGCCAGATCTTAACTTCTTCCATGCTTGTAACGAGCTCCGCTCGTCATGAGGCACAGTTGAGCTGCACTCATGACGAGCTGAGCTCGTCACGGCTGTTGGAATGTTCGCACGCGGAGATAATTTCCCGCTGTGCTGAACATTCTAAAATGGGTGTGGTCATGACGAGCAGAGCTCGTCACGAGTGCAGCTCCGCTGTGCCTCATGACGAGCCGAGCTCGTCATAAGCACAGCGGCTCCGCGCGCGGCCCCCCTCTCCCCGCACAGCGGGGGGGAACACCCCGCAGCGAAGGGGCTAAGCTTCCTCTTGAAGATGTCCAGGTTGTCTACTAAGTGAAGGTTAACTGTAAGTTTGTTCAGTGGACCCAAATAGGAAAAAGATCTCCCGCCTATTCTAAGGCAGTTGATGTTAAGCACCCTTGCAAAGCACGCAGAGGTAGAGCGCAATGTGAGTGCTGGAATATATTTGCTGAACCTCTCTCTGAGAACGACCATGCCTGTGTCATGCATGGCCATATGTTTTAGGACCATAGCATAGAAAATCCTCTTTTTTACAGGGAGCCAGTGGAGGGCCCTCAAATGGGGAGACAGGTGAGACCTAGGTGGGAGTCTGAGTAGCAGTCTCTCTGCCACGATCTGCACCATCTGCTGTCTGTTAAGGAGATAGTCAGGGGGACAAAGATAAAGAGCATTTCCATAGTCAAGTCTCATCGTAATTAGGGCCTGCACCACCTCTCTCCCAGCAGACTCTGATAGAAGAGGTAGAAGTTTTTTTAGCATGTTTCGTGTGCTGAAGCAGGAGCCAGGGTGGGCTTGAATCTGTGGTTGGAAGGAGAGGGAGCTATACATTTTAATCCCTAAGTTCTTTGCAGAATGTTTGGGGGAACCGGGGTGTGGTATATCGCTCAACAAACAGGTTTCCACTAAATTATGATTGATATCCCCGAAAATCTCAATTTCAGTTTTATTCGGGTTGCATCTCAGATGGTGCATGTCCATCCAATGGAACACCCTAAAGAGATACGCAGAAATAAGATTCCCATTTAAATCATTTCCCTTCTCACAGGCAAAAAGGAACTGCGTGTAATCAGCGTAGGAGATGGCTTATGCACCCTGGGTCTCGACAAGTGCAGCCAAGGGGGCCAGATATATATTAAACAGGATCGGACTAAGAGCCGAACCCTGGGGAATACCTACAGTCAGGGTTCAGGCTTTTAAGGTATATTTCCAGAGTACGTTTGTCCAGAAATGATGACAGTCAATTTAAGGCTGAATGTCTGATCCCAACCTCTTGAAGACGCTTGAGCAGCTAGGAGTGGGGCACAGTATCGAAGGCCGTGGAAGGTCCAGGACTATCAGGATGTCCTTGCACCTGAGACTGGAGTGTCAAGAAGTGCTGTCTCTGTGCTGAAATGAGGTCAGAAGCTGGGTTGGCTAGGGTGTAGTATTTTTAGTATTTTATTTGCTTCCAAGTAATTGGAGAGTTAGTAATTGACTTCCTTTTCCAGAATCTTCAAGAAGGCAGTGAGAGGGGAGATAGGCCTACAATTTACTGCTTGTTTGGGATCAGCTGCAGTTTTTTTCAGCAACTGGAGCACTTTTGTCTTTTTTTCAGTCTTGTGGAATCACGCCTGTTGCCAGCGAGGTGTTAAATATGTTGTTCGCTGTCGAAATGATAGATTGGGATACCATTGTTAGCACAGTAGTTTGACAAGGGTCAAGAGGGGAGCCGGATTTCAGGGCCTTTAATACTGAGAGTGACTGGATGAGAGACAGGGGAGTGAAATTGTCTAGGGAATGAGACACGGGGGGAAGCAGATTCCTAACACATTGGGCCTGTATTTGGGTAGTTTGGGTGCCACATCCTCAGTCTTCCATGTTTCCTGCAAAGCTAATACTGTGATATTTTCTCTCCTAATGTTGAGGTAAGAGATTTCCGATTTCTCTTCAATACGGATATGTTCCAAGGATTAACTTGGGTGACACCATCATCAGGAACTCCAGAGTGGAGGTTTTGTGACCTAATGTAGTGAATGTATTGCAGCAGCGATCCTGTTCCAGTTCTGTATATTTGTATATTTGTAGAGGTACATTAATGTTTGTGTAGATTTGTCTTTCTTGATCTGATTTAAATATTAATATTCTTTCACCCACCATAACATCACTATTGATGTAAGATTAAAACCTTTTTACTCCTCTGAATATATCCATCATAGGCAGTTTGCCTAAGATTACCAATTGAATTAAGAACTGTGTCTGCTACAATCCTTGACTTATGTTATGCCAATAGTATTTGAAAAGTGCACTATCACTCTTGAGGGCATCCTGGCACTGAACAGGTGTGTGTGTCTAGCTCTGGCTATGGGAGATCGGTTAATTGAAAAGCCAGGTCTCTAGCTTCTTGAGGAATTTAAGATGACAGGAGGAGGAGGATCTTCTGTGGAGTGGGAGACTGTTGCACGCTTTAGGTGCAATGTAAAAGAAAGCCCTGTCCTCATGATCTGGTTCTGTGCATGTTTGGGACATGGGCAAGTAGGAGTCCTGTAAGAAGGAGATGTCTGTGTGATTAGTGAAAGGAGATGTGAGTGTTCAGGTTTGGAGGAACTAACTTATGTAGTGCCTTGAATGTGTGTTTTAGGTGTTTGAAATAAGTGCATTTGTGTATCAGGAGCCAGTGGAGCTCCTTTAGGTGTGGTGTGATGTGAGCTCTTTGTCGGAGGTTAGTAATGATTCTGGCTGCCAAACTCTGGATGTTTCGTAGTCTATAAATTAGTTGGTTGGTGCTCCTGAGGTAGAAGGTGTTCCAGTAGTTCAACTTGAAAGTGGTTAGGGCATAGGTGCCAGTTTTTCTCGTGTTGCTTGTGAGCCATTGCGGGATTTTCTTATTCATCTTCAGCGTGTGGACACAGAATACAGTAATCGTGTTGACTTGTGTGGTCATGTTGAGTGAAAATCGAACTAGCGCATTTGGCCAGATTGATGACAGTTCACTTTCTAGAGCGTAAAAAACCAGGGCTATATACTCTGATGTCATTTTTGAAAGCCTTTTGACTTGTTTAAGTGTAACTCAGAGTCCCAGGCTGCAAAGACATCCACCATCTGGTTGTTGTAGCCTTTTAGGATCCAAGCGTAATTTACCATTTCATGCCCTTATATAGGTATAATTCACATTGCCCTGCTATAGACATAGAAATCATACCGATATTTAGACATAATCCATCCAGTCCAAATACTGGCATGGCAACTTCCATTAGTTCCAAAAAGCCACAACGATTTCTTGGAAAACTCAGCTTCAGCAGTCAGGGACATTCTCTTGCTTGAATATTGATTTGTCCTAGAAGTCATGGAGTTTTCGAAGAACTACCTTCCCTTGGGGTTCTTTGGTGATGTTATTATGTCCGACTTTACATCAAACTAGGCACCTTCAAGGTATAAATATGCCCACACTTGCCCTAGCAAGGACACGGTGGTTCGGAGCAGCTCGACTATCTACTTGCCTGACGCAGCTCACCACAGCAAGTACTGAAGGAAGCCGATCCTCCAGCTGACGAACTGACAGAGAAACTTTTCTTTCTCTCGCTGAGTATCCAGCTTCAGTGTTTCCAAGCTCCCCTCACGGGGTGTTGGGAAATCGAGTCCCAAGACAGAGATACCAGACCTCCTTCATTCTAAAACCAAGGTATGGAGCTGATTAAACCCCAAGTGAAATCTTGGTTAGACTCTTGGCAAAGAAAAACTAAACCTATGCTACACCTCACTTACCTCTTTCCTCGTACTAGACTTAGGTTAGGTACATTGGGGTAGGCGTATTTTAGAAGCACCAGTTGAGTATGTTATGTTATGTTATAGGTATTTATTGTGCGCACAGCTGCTCCAGCGAAGGAGCGTCCTGGCGGCATTAACAAGGTAGGACATAGCATAACTGAGGCCAAGACAGAAAAGGACAGCTAAAAAAGATGGCTAAAACAGAAATGTTTTAATAGCTTTCCGAAAAAGCATAAGATCCTCCAGCAGGCGAATTTCCACCGGGAGGGAGTTCCAGATGGTTGCAGCTCTGACACAGAAAGAGCGTCCACCGGCACGACAAAGCCTGAATCTAGGGACCACGGCGAGAGCCTGGCCCAGGGAACGCAGAGCGTCTTGGTGGCATTAAGCTGGAGACAGTTCGCCGTCAACCAGCTGGCCACCGCCTTCAGTCTATTCTGAAACCTGGGGGCGTCTTGTTCCGCATCCCCGCTGAGAGTAACCACCAGCTGAGTGTCATCGGCATATGAGACCAAAGTCAGGCCCCACTGCCTAGCGACCTCAGCCAGCGGTCTCACGTACAGGTTGAATAACGTGGGGCTCAGCGAGGATCCCTGCGGAACCCCCATGGCCAGCGGCTGGAATTTGGACTTGAAGGGAGGGATGGCCACACAGAAGGAACGATTGTCGAGGAAGGAGCGGAACCACTGCAAAGCCTGTCCCCCAACGCCGATCTCCTCTAGCTGGTGCAATAGAATGCTGTGGGAGACAGTGTCAAAGGCGGCGCTGAGGTCTAATAATACCAGCGCCGCCGTCTGACCAGCATCCAACACCGCTCATAGGTGCTCTACCATAGCAAGAAGGGCAGTTTCCGTGCTGTGCCCAGCACAGAAGCCATTCTGCGTAGGGTCAAGGGCATTGGTCCGAACAAGATGTTCTGACAGGGCCAGGTTGACATGAGCCTCCGCAATCTTCGCCGGCCAGGGTAGCAATGAAATGGGGCGATAACTTTCGGGTTTCGAGGGGTCCAATGTAGGCTTCTTGGTGATTGGAGAAACCACCGCCTGCTTCCATTTAGTTGGAACCACACCTGAGTTCAGTGAGAGATTAACTAGGGAACATACTGCTGAGCGTCCCAAGAAGGCCTGTTCTCTAAAAAGAGCGGGTCTTACTGGATCCAACGGAGAGCCAGATTTAATCTGCGAAGCAAATTTTGTTAAATCCCTCCAAGAGTAGTGGGGGAAAAGAGTGCAGGGTTGAGTGGCTTTGAACCCCATCTAGGAATCCCAGGTCAGTACCCGTACTGGGGAAGGCCCGGTAGATAGCCTGGACCTTTCCCAAGAAGAAGGAGGCCAAGGACTCACAGTGGGAAATAGACCCCACAGCCACAGAGGAAGTCCTTTTCGCCAAGAGATCTTTCACGGCCTTGAATATGGTCTTGGACTGGTTTGAGCTGTTGCGGAATTCAACGGCGTGAAATGCCGCACGAGCTCTACAAATAGCACGATGGTAGGTCTTGACGGAGGCAACATATGCGGTTTTCAAGTCAGCCCCATAAGACTTCCGCTATGCTCTTTCCGCCAGTCTACAAGTACTCTTCAAGGCACGTAGTGCACTATCATACCAGGGACTCGACTCTCTGGTGCTGAATTTACTCGAGACAATGGGAATCAGAGAGTCCAAGGCCTTGGAAATCCAAGTGCAAAACTGATCATAGCCCGTTTCCACATTATTCAATGGACCCAGCGGCTCTTCCGCTAGGAGACGGTGCAGATCATCCAGCCTAAGTTTATTCCAATGCCGCCTGGAGACCCTTCTAACCGATGGAATGGGGGGGGTCTCAGGTAGAGGGTATTGAATGATCACCAGAAAATGATCTGTCCACCCTAGAGGGGAGATGGACATAACCTTAGTTTCGTCCAAGTTGGTGAAGAAGGGGTCCAAAATATGTCCCCCTACATGGGTGGGCTGAGATACCTGCTGGGAGAGCTGAAGAGCCTCTAAGTCAGCAAGAATACTGCATACCGTCGGGTTGGTCGGAATATCAAATGCAGGTTCAGATCACCCAAGATGGAAAAGTTAGCACATCCCATGGCTAACGTACTAACAGCATCGGGAAATGTATTTCTGAACACTACATCGCTACCAGGAGGACGGTAGACAACCATCCCAGAGAGCGTAAACTGGGGGCTGACTGAGATCTTGAAAGAGGCGCTTTCGCAGCCGGCGATGTTAAGGCCGCTCCACTTACAGGTAAAACAGGACCTGACTATGAGGGCTATGCCACCACCTCTCGTAGATCGAGTACTTCTAGCCTTTGTTATTTATGTATGTATTTATCTATGGTCTAGAAACCATACGATGCTTTTACAGTATTATTTTATAATACTCTTCTCACTGTACACATTATACTTTGCAACCAGTATTACGATTGCAGCAGTTAATTTTACCTGTCTGAGAAAGAAGACTGTTCAATAAAACCCTTTTATTGAAAACGCCTGTCTCTCTATTTCTCTGCACCTCTGTTGAAATGAAGCCTGCACGATTGACTGAGTAAAATATCTATCTATTGTTTTCACGACTCTGAAGATCAGTTTTATTCTTGGGGAAACAAAGTTGTCATGTTTATGCGGTTGTCAGAAACTAATCCCTTCTTGTTATTCAAGAAAGTTTCTAGTGACCTCTGAGCTAACTGGCACTCACAATTAAGTCTAATATATTCGATAGAGACCTAGTAGACACAAGTCCTACATCAAATCTATAGGATATGTTATTCAAAAGCGCAGAGCCTATTGGAAATATAGGAACTACACTACAATCTGTAGAGCCCATTCATTGATTTGATAATGATACAACAGTTTCCACTTTCTCGACTTAAAGTACATTCTTGATTGCCAGATGCGGCATCCATATGTGCACCCGCTTTAACTTGAGACTGATTAGTCAATGGCATACTGGTTATTGAACTCAAATCTGTTGGAGGCGACTGTTTGATATTGTGACCTTTTCCTCCTTTCTAATACTCAAAGAGCTTAGTTTGCATTGGTGGGCCTTCTACTATAGTTTGTTTCTTCATTTAATGTACACCTTTTTTCTATAGTGAAAGGTGTTGTGTCATGTAAAGATTGTAAGTAGCTTGGTCCTCTATGTTATTTTCAAGTGAGAGATTATAGCGCAAACTAGTTCCGAGACATCGGATATCGGAGCTCTTTACATGAGCACCAGTTTTGTTACATGAGGACACATTCTTTTTTGTTTGGCACCAGGAGAATAAGTGATTTGCCCAGAATCACAGGATGTTGGGTGTCATTGCTGAGACTCGAACCTCCCTGTTTCTTGATTAGCTGATGAAATGAATATCCCATATTAATGTCCTTTCTGTCTTTATTATTTTTTGTCACAAGGATTGCAATAGAGGCACAATCTCTGGGCTTCTTATAAGAGATAACTTACAACCGACTAGGGTTAAATGAGTTTTATTAATAAGATGAACTGCTACAATACCTGCTTGCTCACGCTTTTGTTCTTTGAGTGAGAGGAAAGAGATGTGTACATCCGATTATCATCGGTATCTCAGCTTTTTGTCGCTGTGACACTTAAGGGCTGATTAGGATGGCGGGCGGACTTTAGTCTGCCACCATCCTTGCAGTGCTGGGACCGGCCGCCATATTTGAGTGGTCCAGCACCGCTAATTAGGATGCGGCCGCCACCCTGGCGTTCGCATTTCGCATTTAGAACATTGTGGCGGGTGCTGCTGTAATGGTGCAAAGGCATGCTGTGCATTTCCATGCACAACGTGGCAGGCACTGCTCGCTGCCTGCCACCTTGTGCATGGCAATGCAGGAGGTTACTATAAGTACCCCCGAAGTGCAACCCCCCACTCCCCGGGGACCCGCAGCAGGCCCCCAAAATGAAACCCCACAAGCCTTTCCATGGCGGCATCGCCGCCTTGGAAAGGCCTTGATTTACGCTCATCCTAATATGGATGGCGGTGCCTGCTAGGCCCCGAAACCTTATTGAGGCTCAATTCTGCCCGGCCAGCAATAAGAACAATTGCCAAACAGCGGTAAAACCATTCACACACTTTGCATCTGTTGCGATACCCCCGCCATAATAATATGGCAGGGGGTAAATCAGGTTGAGATTGGTGGGGGGATCGCCACCGCTGGCCCGGTGGTGGGGATCCGCCTCCCATCATAATCACCCCCTTAGTTGTTTTTGTAAATCTGCGTCACCTATGTTTAGTTAAGCTGATCCTTGCAGTTCAGTAAATGTGTCCTGTTAAACTTGATGGTTTCTCTGGAAAAGTGGAATGTTCAGTGCTATTTTAAATGTGCTATAAGAGGGATTTATTTTTTATTTCCAGAGGCACGGAGTTCCAAATGTTTGAAGAATTTCTTGAGAACACTTGTTTCAGAGATATTAAATTTTTCAATGGAGGTGTTTCAGATGGAGGGAGGCTGCACTTTGGAGAGAGTGGGACCCTCCCAAGAAGGCTAGTTTCTGTGCTCAGTTCTTTGCTGCCCCCAAGTTGTAGGAACGTGTGTGCTTTGTGGTCCACCTTGAACACACATCAGTGCTTGGCGGAAAGCTAATTTGGAGAGATCTGGGTTGGGGTGTTGTGGTGAAGACTTCTTGTACCAGGGTGCTGGGATATTATTCCTAGGACATTTTTCAGTCAGCCACTGCATTATGGGTAGATTATGGTGGTTTGATGTATAAGAGTGTAACATTCATGTAACTTGTTTTTGTGTAAATATGCAAAATGATTGCAAAATAACACAAACTATTACACAATATTATGCATAATTATGTGAAATGCAAATCTCTAATTTCATACATTATTTTAGAGCAAAAAACCTCCTGGGTCAATTTTTGGTACAAGGACATTTAAACAAAAGAACCGCAAACAACAGCTGCTCCCATTTAGTTATTCCTTTGAGGTTACAGAAAATGTGTATAATTATTTGTATGTTCTTGGTAAATTTTTACTGTGATGGTGTGGAAGTACACAAACGTGCAGTAGGACATAATTTTGGGAATCGCATGTGACAAGAGTAAAGTAAATTATGTTGCAGCAATTTAGATTGTAGCCAGGCATAGTTTAGTGTCCCTAGGATGTAGTGCAGTTAGGTAGGTATTGTCCCATAGTTGCAGGGCAATTTGACAGGGATGTGCCTTAAAATGTAGTCCAATGTGGTCAGTTAGTGTTCAAGTGGTTAAGTGTCCCTTGAATGCCGCAGGGTGTGATGGTGTATTGCCCTAGAATGTAAAGCATTGAGCTTGGTAAGTATTCCTAAGAGGCACAAAAGACTGTTGCATTACTATCCCTAGGAAGCAGTAGAGTGTGGCGGTTTAGTTATCATTTGGTTCAATAAATTGTGGTAGGTGAACATCCATATGATTGAGTTTGGTGGGGAGGGTCAGCTTTTCTAGGATGCAGAGCAGCAAGGAGAGTTATATCCCATAGGAAAGAGTGCAGTGTGATTGTGTGCCAATGATGCAGTCCAATATTCATGAATAGTGACTGTATAGCACATTACAATTTGATTGCTTAGGCCCATATGCACAAAACTTCCATTTTGCATTTTCTGAAAAGTGAATAACAAGAAATCGCTTTTCAGGAAATGCAAAATGAAATGTTCTGAAATTGTGTTTTCCTAATAGCGATTCCAACAGAGTCACAATCGCTATTAGGAAATTGCAAATTGAGAAATGCAAAAGCACTCATACTAGTGGGCCTAGGGCTCCCCCTTACATCTAAAAAAAATCTAAAAGTGGTGCACAAGTAAAGCATTCTAATGCCCGCTGAGCGAATGCGCAAACATGGCACTGCAAAAAGTGCATTGTGGGTGCTCTTTTTCATTTGATATTTCCAATCTTGGTTATCATAAAATGCGATTACTACGGGGTAGTAAGGTCAATTTGCGATCGGGCTTCCCCTATGGTACATATGGAAAGCCTATTTATCATTTCTTAATGGTCTGAAACAGCAATTCGGTCAGTTTCGAAATGCTAAATGGATTTGTACATATGGGTGTGAGTGTGCTTAGGGTTCCTTGGAGAGTGAAGTGTTAGTAACTATACAATGAGGGGGTATGATTAGGTTCCATAGCATAGAAAATAGTTAAGTGTGTGTTTGGGTTTATGTGGTACAGTGTTGTGTGCAGAATTCTCTGGAGTTAAATGAAAACTCCTGAAGATTCTGCAAAGTTCCACGAGTGGGGGGAATCATTATGTTGCACTTGTTATTTTTAGCACTGCAAACATATATTCTGCTCTGCAAAATCAGTGCGAACGGCACCTTGCAGGACACCAGAGGGCGCTGTTTCATTACTGCTGCTCGAGAGGATTTTCAAGCTGCGTTCCCACTGCACCACCGCACGCGACCGCCCCATTGGGAAAATCTTACCAAGTGTCACTTAAGCGCTCAAAAATCACACTAGGGGATGCCAATGCTCACTTGACAACTTACCATTGGCAATCCGCGTGTAAGAAAACAATTCTCCACACACCTGTTGGCAGAGTTTTTCCAGAACTCCTCATCAAAAGCAGAACACAGAGTAGGCAAAATTCTGCAAACTCTGCCTTCAGAGAGGAATATACCGCCTAACCTAGTGTAATTGCCCACTGAATGCAATCCAGCAGGGGCGGCCTTAGGCATGTGCAAGCTGTGCACCTGCACAGGGCCTCTAAACCCCAGGGGCCACCACATCAATATATATCCTTAATATAATAATCCTCTGAGGATGGATACATATTTGCGTGGCGGCCCCTGGCAGGGATTTGGCGGCTTCCGGCGGGCCACCACACCAATATTTATCCTTAATAATAATAATCGTCTAAGGATGGATACATATTTGCATGGCGGCCCCTGGCAGGGATTTGGCGGCCTCCGGCTCTGTTCCACTTCCAAACACCCTGACCCCCTCCCCTTTTCACAGGCCTCCACGCTCCGCCCCCCGGACCTCCTCTTCCGGGGGCCCCCTACCTACGCTCCCTGCCCAGGGCCACCATGAGCCTAGAGCCGCCCCTGAATCCAGTGCAGGGGGCTTGTGTTCATAGGATGAATTAACATGTGCTATACAACACTCAAAATCATATTTCCATGCTCAGATGGTTTGCCCAGAGATGAAAATAACAAGCTTTTAATGAGTAAGCAACCAAGGTTGGAAAATCTAAGGTGAAACAAAGTTCTGTATCTCTTAAAATGTTGTTATAAAAAGAGAGGTCATGACCCACTTAGGACCTGATGACAGAGGAACAAGCAATTAAAAAGCACTCTTTCAGAAATCTGACACCAGAGAAAATTGGCAAAATGTGTCTGAACTGAAGTTCAGTGGAACAGTCCCAGAAGATGTCTTGTGTGATTTCTGGACGAGGCACATTTGTTAGGGATGCCAGGTTATATTGGTTTATCATAATCCAAACAAGATGCAGTGCATTGTTAAGGGCCATTACGCCAGGGTTCAGTGCAGTTTAGTTTGCTAACATTACTATGACTCAGTGAGGTGGGTTTAGATGAAGGGCGATCGCTCTGCCCCGGGGAACTATCGTCCAATTAGTCTTATAGACGCGGTACAAAAGATTGTGGCCCGCATTCTTTTGGGTCGTATTGAGTACTGGATGGCTGATTTTGGTGTATTAACACCCCTCCAGGCGGGGTTTAGGTCCCATATTGGTACCCTAGACCAGGTATTTAGGGTTATGCTCCTATACTGGCAAAGAGATCCTCCTGGGGGGCGGCATGCTATTTGCGGCCTTTGTGGACCTAAGGTCCGCATTCGATCTTGTCCCGAGGATTAAGCTGTGGGAAGTACTATTGGGGCTGGGTATGCCTAAAGAGTTGGTAGCCTTCCTCATCAACCTGCATGAACATACGTATGCTAGAGTTCGATCGGGTAAGCCTGGGGAGGTGACCGACAGTTTTGAGGTTTCTAAAGGGGTCAGACAAGGGTGTGTGTTAGCTCCTACTTTGTTTTCTCTGTTTATCAATGGGGTTATGAATTATTTTCATAACCACCCGACTGACGCACCCTCCCTTGCTGGCAAGAAAGTTCCATTGCTCATGTTCGCGGACGACACGCTCTTAATTTCTAAGACGAGACAGGGGTTACAATTTGCACTGTCTCGCTTTGAGCTCTTCTGCCGCGAACATGAGCTGGAAGTCAACGTTGGGAAGACCAAATTTATGGTCTTCTGTGGCACAAGACCAGTTAAAGCTAGGGTCAATATGGGTGTGGTCATCCTTGAACAGACAGCTGTCTTCACATACTTGGGTGTCACCTTTAGTGAAAACCTTAGTTGGAAACAGCAACTAGATCTCCTAACTCTTAAGCATGCCCAACTTGGTGGTGCTCTGCTGAAGGAGCACAAAAACTCCCTAACCAAACCTTTGGGCCCCTTGATTAAAATGTATGGTTCCAAAATATTACCGGCCATTATGTATGGAGCAGAACTGTGGGGGTTTAGTGACACTTCCCAACTTAGGGTCGCACAGAATACATTTTTTAGATCGGCAATAGGGCTACCCCAATCAACACCTCGTATTCCTCTATTATATGACCTAGGATGTAACCCCGGTTAAAGACGTGATTCGGTGTAGACCATTGGCGTTTTGGCGGCGCCTGTGGACGACACCGGAACTGTCATTGTACGCTAAGGCCCCTTTGGAAGTAAAGGGGCTTCGGGGTGCACACAGGATTCCCTGGCTATCAGGAATAAAGGCTTGCCTTATGGATATGGGGCTGGGATCCTTATGGGTGGATCCAGTTACTGCTGTTTTCCCCTCTAAGAAGCGTCTTAAGGAAATTTATTGGAGCAGGATCAGGGAAAAGAGGGTGACACCTGTTATGGGAAGCTGTATGACTGCTTTATTCCTTGCCATCAAGGACTAACCCCACTACGAGGAATATTGGGACATTATTACAAAACCGTTAGATCGTAAACTCTATCACCAGTTAAGAGTAGGCTCTCTCCCGCTCAGAGGGTTAACCTGCTTGTGGAATTCTGGTAGTTCTGACAAATGTCCCTTTTGTGTGGAGCAGGTGGAAACAGTCGACCACTTCCTCTTCTGTTGCCCAGTGTACTCACAACCCAGACAACCCTGGCTGAGGCCTGTATGTCGCTCGCTGGGCACCAGATCCGCATTGGTTGCTAGAAGAATTTTTCAATTTGAATCCACAAAATTTATTGTTATATGTGTATCTAAATTTGTCAGTTGGGCGTGGATAATTCGGTCCCGGAATATGAGATCTTAATACATTGTGTATTTTATGAACTATGTAGATTAGCAAGATTGTCTACTTCTCATGAATTTCGTTTTTAACCACTATATGTTTTGCTGATTCTTTCAGTCGTGAGTCTTTGTATACCCAATTTAATAACTTTTTATTCTTGTTTTTAATATGTTTCGTATTTATGGATTTTATCATGATATTTTACCTGGATTTGTGCTGTACTTGTATAGTATGTCTTTTATGATGCAAATCGAATAAAGACTTCTTTGACTTGATTTCTGGACGAGGCACATTTGTTAGGGATGCCAGGTTATATTGGTTTATCATAATCCAAACAAGATGCAGTGCATTGTTAAGGGCCATTAAGCCAGGGTTCAGTGCAGTTTAGTTTGCTAGCATTACTATGACTCAGTGAGGTGGGTTTAGATGATTTTTCTTAGGGTGTCGTGAAATGTGGGCCTGATTATCAAAGGTAAACTTACTCTTTTCTGTAAGTTTGCAATTTTTTACTATTCGCAAAGGTATTTTATGAATAGTAACTTTACTACTGTGGAGTCTCCACACCCATAAAAATGATTGGACTCTCCTATCTTTTTATGTGAAGAGTCTCCGCCATGAGTATTATGACGGTGCACCTTTATCATCTAGTTTGGGGTGTTTGGCTAATTTCTCTCCTGACGAGATTTATGTGGTATTTATTGTCCTGTGGGGGACAGTGTGTTGCTCAGATACAGTGCAGCATAGTGGGTTAGTGTCCTCAGGTTGCAATGAATTTGTTGGGGTCATTTATATAGGATGCAGTCTCCTGTTTTAGATCCATGTCCTGTCAATACATTATGCCTGGTTAGTATCCATAGGAGAGATTAAAAGGTAGAGGTTTAGAAACTCTTTGGTCCAGTACATCTTTACAATGTAGTGCAGTAAGGTGGGTTAGTGACCCTTTGAATAAGTTCACTGTATTAAAAGGACTCTCCCTCATGGGCCAGTGTCACTATGACACAATGCATTATGGCGGGTAAGTGGAGCTTATGTACACTGCAATATGTTGTGCTGCTGTTTCTGTGATGCAGTGTGGTGTTTGACATTTCATAGGTAGATAACAGCAGCATCCGAAAGGTGGTGCATGGGTCGTGATCTTAGACTGCAGTGCAGTGACCTGGGCTAGTGCCTTGAAACCTTCAGTGCAGGTTGTCTTCTTACTGTTCTTATAGTTTAGTAAATCTGCAGTGAATTCTTGTTTCTAGAGTTCCATGCAGTGCCCTAGCTTAGTGTCCCTAGCATCGAGTGCTAGGTGGTGGCTTGCTCCCAGTAGGGTAAAGATCTAGGAGGAGAGGTTAAGAGTGTCTTTTGGTTCAATGCAGTGTGGTAGGTTAACGATGGTACGAGCCCCCACATGCATCAAACTCCCGTTTTGCGTTTCCAAATTTGCGATTTTTACCGAATCGCAAATAAGGATTCGCAAAACGGGATGCATCATAGAAAGTGCTTAATATTTCCGATTTGGTAAAAATCGCATTTTTTACCGAATCCCAAATATTATGCGAATTCAAAATTGCGAATTCGCTATTCCCATTGATTCCTATGGGCCAAAAGGCCCATAGGAATCAATGGAAATTGCGAATTCGCAATTTTGAATTCGCAAATGTTGATGCATTCCATGGGTGCAGGGGGGGGTCCAAAGGACCCCCCCCTGCACCCCTGAAATGTATTTTAAAATGGATGTTTCAAACACACATGTCCTAAGGACATGTGTGTCTGTAACATGACATGGTTTAAAATGCAAATTAGAACATTTTAAACAGTTTTCGCAAATTACCACGAGGTTCAACCTCGTGGTAATTTGCACTTGCAATCTTTGATTTCGCAATTTGTTTTCAGAATGATGCATTGCATTTAAGGAATCGCAAAATTGTGATTCCTTAAATGCAATCGCATTCTGGAAAGTCGCAATATTAGCGATTTTCATAAAAAAATAATGATGCATTCCAAAAAGCATTTTTGGAATCGCAAACGGCCGATTTTAAGGAATCGCACCGTTTGCGACTCCAAAAATGCTTGATGCATGTGGGCAGAGGTGTGCTACTTTCATTGCTCTGCAATATCGAAAAACAGTGTCCTACAGGCAACACCATTAGGAAAAACATCCATGTAAATGCTGCAGCATCAGTGTCCCTTTTGTTGTGTGTGAATTGCACAGCTGAACAGACTAAACCTCTCATTAGGCAGATTCGTCATTTGCCATTTGCCAAATTATTTATCTCGGATGGTGCACTGAATTCCCAATATATCCACTCACCAGTTTCGTTCGAAATTTCTCCCTGAGGGCACCTAATGCACTGGAAGCAGCAGACTGGCTCTCCTTCTATCACTGCTTTCCGGAAACCAGGAATGCAGCTTTGACTGCACACAGAGATAGGCACCTGCAACAGATAGCAAGTATTTTATGAGTAGAATACAGCAATAGGAAAAGGGAGCGTGTGAACGTTCTCATTGCAATAAGCAAATTTAACCAAATATGCCAGGGTCATCCCCTTTGCCTTGGACGCCTTCGATTACGCATTTCTGGTCGTCCCAAAAACTTTTTGCCAGCTTGCCTCCAAATGTGCTTAATTCTTTTTGTTGACCTTAGGACTCTGTGTACTTTATCACTGCTAACTAGTGATAAAGTGCTTGTGTTCACTCCACCCTAAACATGGTTTGATTGACTAATTCACAATTGGCATATTTAACAGAACTATATGTCCCCTATTAGAGTGCACTACCTGTACCCATGCCCAGGGCCTGTAAATTAAATGCTACTAGTAGCCTTGCTGGTCAATAATCAAGAGGTTCTGCCCACACCACCCTCCCACACATGAGCAAGGGACATCAAAAAGATGAAAAAGTAGAAACAATGGTACTGAGGGATTAATTACACATTTAATTTGACCCAAGAAACCATTAATTCTCCTGTTCTGTACAAATAAATGTAAAACACACACTATTCGCAAATTTAATTTTATTTTATTTTTTTAAATATATTTATAGTTTTTTTAGATATACGCACAGCACAATACAAAAAAAAAGCAAGTAAAGTAATACATCATCATTAGCACAAAAACAAAATAACCATGGCACAATATTACGGTACTTAACAGAGATACAACAAAATGTTTATACAAAATCAAATTCATACACTCAATCACTAGCCATACCCTCTTTCCAGTCTGCAATTGGCTTCCATATTTTCTTTCCTAATTCCCTCGCTCTTCTGCCTTTCCTAGCATAAATGCCTTTTTCTAGGTTATAGACAGCGAGAAGAGTGGCCAGCCACTGTTGCATCACAGGAGGTATTTTATCCAAGCATGCTCTCGCTATCACAAGTCTAAAAAACTGCCATAGACACAAACTCAAACTCAAACTCCTCGTATACACTATCGCCTTCTGCACTAACTCCAAGTAATATTAAAGGAGGGGTAAGTATAGTGTCAAGCCCAAGCGTGCCAATCAGGAAGTCTTCGATACCCTTAATGAGTGTATAAAGCAGGGGGCAGGCATCAAAAATGTGTATACTATCTGCCTCTAAAGCGATACACCGTGGGCATGCTATCCGGGAGGTCCCTACTCACTGTGCTATTTGAGCCGGAGTAAAATAGAACGAAAAAAGTGTTTTATAATGCTGAGATTGCAGTGAAGCGGAGCACAATACTAAAAGCCCCAGGTCTAAGGAATTATGAAACAAGTCTGCTCAATCTCTAACTTATTTGCCCATTTATCTCCATGTTTTCCCAAGTCATCTGACTTGGTTGCTACCGGAGCTGCATAAAAACTACGAATTGAGCACTCCCCCCCTCTTTCAATACTCTCATTAATGTTATTTTTTAAAAATCCTATAGCCCCCCTTTTCTCTTATTTAGAAAACTGTGTACCTGGAGATATTTAAAAAAACTACTCCTATTTATATGAAATTTAGCCTCCAGTGTTGAAAAGTGTTGCAGACCACCCTCTTGACAAAGCAGATCCCCAATTTTCACAATCCCCTTAGATGCCCACTCTGCCATAGTTGTGTCAGCAAAAATCAATGCAGGTAGGGTTCTGTTCTTGTATAACCTAGTATACCTATTGAACCTTCCCAAGCCAACTTTTCTTGAAAAGGCAGACCAAATGTTATATGCGGCTCGGATATTCTTAAACCTTGTCCTTTTAAAATAGGAATAATCGGTACAGCTAAGAAAACAATTCTCTGTGTCTGCACCAAGGATAGTTGCATAAACTTTAGTAGAGGTTGATGTTATTTTATCATCTACCCCCCACCAGTCCCTGCATAAACTGCAATGCTGATGCCCAATAATAGAATCTGAAATCTGGAGCCCCCCACCCTCCTCTAGTCCTAGGTAAAGACATAAATCTATACGCTTCCTGGTTTTCCCGTGTGCCCAAATAAACCTATTCAAAAGCGCCTCCAATTTATTAAACCAAATACTCTCAAACATCAGGGGGATTGCCCTAAATAAATATTAAAACTTCTGGAGAATCAGCATTTTAATGACGTTGGTGCAGCCTACCAAAGAGATATGTGGCATATTCATCCTCACCAAATCTATACTAACCTTTGACATGAGAGGTGCCATATTTCTCTCAACTATCCTATCTAGATCCGACGAAATCTCCACCCCCAAATACACTGCAGCACTAACTACCCGAGAGTCATTACACACAACATCGGAATTTTTAACAATTTGGGTCTTATTGCTATTTAGCCTATAGCCTGAAATTTCACCAAACCTATGGGCCTCTAATTCTATCTCCTTAATAGCTAGGGTGGGGTTGGGAGAAACTATTGCCATGTCGTCCGCATAGGCGAGTATTTTAAACTGTCTGCTGTTGACCCTTACCGCTGGAATATTCGGGTTCCCTTCTAGTTTGCGCAGAAAAGGATCCATATACACAGCAAACAGCAGGGCTGACAATTGGCATCCCTGCCTAGTCCCCCTCCTGATGTATACCGGTGTGGTCAAGCCTCTGTTAATCCTAATACGAGCTGTTGGTTCCTTATAAAGTGCTTGTATTGCTCCAAAGTAGTTATACCATCTCAACACCTCCCACAGATAATCCCAGGAGACCCTATCAAACGTCTTCTCTGCATCTAGAAATAAGGCAGCGATAGGGCCTCCTGGAACCCCAGTGACGTCAAACAGTGTAATAACTTGCCTAATATGCTCTATTACTCTAGCCAGCCTTTTCGCTAAGATTTTGGAGTATACCTTGGAATCAGAATTCATTAATGTGATAGGCCTATAAGATCCAGGAGCTGTCGTAGGCTTCCCTTTTTTTAAATGACTATAACTTCCACCCCTCCCCATGAATTTGGTATTGAGTGCCCTTTCTGCACCTGCACAACTGTATTTAATAGGTCAATAATCAGTTCCTTCTGGAAAACTTGATAGAATTCCACTGGTATCTGATCTGGGCCAGCCGCTTTGGCAGAAAGAAGATCCGCTAATGCTGAGGACACTTCCTCCAAGCTAATTGGGGATTCTAAAATTGCTTTCTCCTCCTCTGGTAATTCTGGAGCTAAATTATGATTAAGATATTCCTTAATCTCCGCGGCGCCTCCACCCTCAGCTGTACCATAAAGATCAGCATAAAATTCTTTGAACACCCCCCGGACACCCTCTGAATCAGATATCAACATCCCCCGATCATCCACAATACCCTTAATTTTTCCTGCCGATGCTTGCTGCCTGGTACGAATAGTCAAAATATGCCCAAATTTCCCGCTTAATTCAAAGGACTGTTCCTTCTTAGCTAAATATTTGGCTGCAGTCTTATTAGCAATATCCTCTATCGCCTCCGCTTTTAACGCAATAATTTTTAATAAGTGCTGCTCAACCGGCATGCCCCGTTGAATTAGTAGGTTGAGGTCTTCCTCTGCCTTAACTAAAGCCCTTACTAGGTCCTCCACTCTGCGTCTCTTAGAGTTCTGTTTATGCAATGAGTAACCAAGGGTCTCCCCTCTGACTCAAGCCTTAAACGCATCCCAAGCATTACCTGAAGCTGTGCTCCCCCTATTATTCCTCCCAAAAACTATTCGCAAATTTATAAGGACATATCACGTGTCACAGGATAAAGTGGTGCACAACAAAAAAAATTAAACAAATACTGCTACAAAAAACACAATTATGTATATACAAATCACAAACACATTATATACAAAATATATACAACAATGTACCCTACAAAAATATATACACATATACTACTCAAAGTGATCACTCCTAATTTCGAGTGATGCACATCAGAAAGGGAATCCGTACAACGCCTGAGATATAAATTCTCTCAAAACCACTGTTTTATCCAAGGCGCATGAAATTGAACAAACAAATATCAAGTTATGGGGACTCCTTAACACAATGGTGTCGACGCAGTCGCGGTCGCGTTTCCGCCAGTAATCTGTTTTTGGCTTCATCAGGACAAGGGTACTTAGAGCTTAAAGCCAATGTCTCGGTGGATCAACCAATCCCACACCGGGGAAGGGAAAGAGGAGTCCTCCTCTTGGACACAATTCACAAACCCCTCGTAGCAGACAGGCCAGCGCCTATTTCAAACTCCGGGGGTATCCAATCGTAAATACACCCACAGGAAAAGGAGGGTGACAGGCAATTACGCTCCTATTGCGCTCCAAACACGGAGGTCACCTCATAATCAGTGATCCTTCCTGTCGCTCCTTAGGCAGCAAACATCTGCGGTCTCTAGTAGCCTTGCAGCACTAAATGCGCCATTTACTCAAGTAAACATATCTCAGGTCGGCAACTGCAGAGCCTGTATTTGCAATTTACACTGGCATTTCGACTTGGCATTTAAAACTCTGTGCCAAGCCTTAAATACCCCTTTTATATCATAGTTGACCCCTAATGTAGGCCATAGGTAGCCCAAAGGGCAGGAGGCTGTGTAATCAAAAGGTAAGACACGTCCATGATTGTGGTAATCCCAAAGAAAACACGCCATTGGAGCAATGCAGCTCTTTCTGGCCCATCTCCTTCCTAAATTTTTAAACAAAGGTCCTCGTAAAAGTACAATCTAACCGCCTCAACCCCATTATCTCCTCAATATTCCATCCAGACCAGGCGGGTTTTATGCCCCAAAGAAGCACCAGACTAAATTTCCGGTGCCTGAATGGCATTATTGAGGAGACTGCGATGAACGTGGCAGAACCCAGGGCGGTGCTGTCTTTAGACACCAGTATGGCATTCAATAGCATTGAATGGCCCTATTAACAGAAGTCTTCACTCGGTTGGACTCCAGTTCCAAATTCCGTGCCTGGATCTGTCTGCTGTATAATTATCCATTGGCGGTACAAAAGGGGGTGGTGATGGACGGAGCATCTGAATCAATCAAGCACTCACACCCAGTCAAAAGATCTGGGTTTAATCCTTCACCGTTCTTTATCCCACTCTGCCACCCCAGTTCAGACATGGCTATATGCAAATCAGTCTGACCCTGTGCCTCATGGGAACAGTCCAGCCCGAACTGCCAAGCCATGTCTTCCCTGGACCGGAAACAAGCTTCTGAGGACCGGTTTCTGGCATTCCAGCCGTCTTCAGCCCGGCTTGCTTGAAGCCAGTGGCAAAGTGAGCAAGGGACTCACGTCTGAGCATACCCTGCCACACTTATGGCGGCCAAAAGCGGTACAAAAGGGGGTGGTGATAAAAGGGGGTGGTGATGGACGGAGCATCTGAATCAATCAAACACTCACACCCAGTCAAAAGATCTGGGTTTAATCCATCACCGTTCTTTAGCCCACTCTGCCACCCCAGTTCAGACATGGCTATATGCAAATCAGTCTGATCCTGTGCCTCATGGGAACAGTCCAGCCCGAACTGCCAAGCCATGTCTTCCCTGGACCGGAAACAAGCTTCCGAGGACCGGTTTCTGGCATTCCAGCCGTCTTCAGCCCGGCTTGCTTGAAACCAGTGGCAAAGTGAGCAAGGGACTCACGTCTGAGCATACCCTGCCACACTTATGGCGGCCAAAAGCGGTACAAAAGGGGGTGGTGATGGACGGAGCATCTGAATCAATCAAACACTCACACCCAGTCAAACGATCTGGGTTTAATCCATCACCATTCTTTAGCCCACTCTGCCACCCCAGTTCAGACATGGCTATATGCAAATCAGTCTGACCCTGTGCCTCATTGGAACAGTCCAGCCCGAACTGCCAAGCCATGTCTTCCCTGGACCGGAAACAAGCTTTAGATCTTTTGACTTGGTGTGAGTGTTTGATTGATTCAGATGCTCTGTCCATCACCACCCCCTTTTGTACCGTATAATTATCCATTGGCGTGAGCTTGGGTAAATGGATCGGTCTCTAGGCCCTTCGCACTGCATAGGGGGTACACGCCAGGGGTGTCCCCTATCCTCTATGATTTTTGCATTAATGCTGGAACCACTTGCTGCGTGAGTCCGGATGGACCTACTGATCTGAGGTATTGACATGGTGGGTGAATGGGAAGAGCAAATTTCTTTATACGCCAACGACATACTGGTATATGTCTGCAGACCCAGGCAAACTATCCATAGAATCATCAACATACTCCACCTCTTCGGTAGTTATTCAGGATATCATGTCAACTGGGACAAGTCTCTCATTTTTAGTTTAACTGGTGAGGTCCCGCAGTCACCTTGGACTGCAGTGCTATGATACAACAGGACCAATTCAAATACCTTGGTATCTGGATCACTAAATCGGAGGCAGACTTCCTGAATCTAAATATACCGACTCAACTAGCGAGACTGCGCAAGCATATCTCACATTGGAGTAAATTGCCAATACCCCTCATGGGTAGGTAGGGCTGTGCTATTCAAAATGAGGGCTCTCCCTAGGCTGTTATACGCACTGCAGAATACCCCCTGTAAGATACAAAAGAACTTCTCCTGGGCTATTGAAGGGGAGCAGCGCAATCTACTATTCGAGGGTGGTACTCCGCATATTGCCAGCACAAGTTGGAATGTAGGGTCTATGAGGGCGGCCTGGCTGTTCCGGATATTCAGAACTATTACAGGGCGGCCCAGCTCATTAGTATTAATGGATGGGTGTTTGTGCTCCTCTCTGTACCAGCTGTAATGGGGTTTGGAGGGTACGCTTCAATTTTATAGCAAAAGACTCGAGTGAAGTTTTTACCTATACATACGCAGACTGTGGTGCAGGTTTGGAACACACTGTCACAAAAGTGCTGGGATGGAATTGCGACTGATCCAACAAACTCCGCTCTGGAGAAGTGATGCCCTGGGCAAAGTGGGAGGTCTTCAGGTTTTTCGTAGATGGAGTCTAATTGACATCGACAGCCTTCAGGGCATATGGAGGTGGCGGGCCATATTCACCTTTAGTGAAATTCAGACTGAATCCCACATGGCGGCCGGAGAGCGATTCCATTATCTGCATTGAGGCATGTTGTGCATTCTCATGTAACAGAGGGGGTGGTCCTACCTGAATACTGCCCACCAGAAGACCGACTATTACTGGATCCTAAGGTAGATAAGGCAGTCTCTCTTACATACCTGAAAATATCGAACAATTTTCCGGATCCTCTTGTTCCACTAAGAGAGACATGGAAGACTGATGTGGGACCAGTGGAGGATGACGACTGGCTAGAAGCAATCCAATGTTCAAGGGAGGTGGCAGTACACGTGAGGTCCAGATTAATTCAGATCTGCGTTTTACATAGGTCGTACGCTCCGAGAATGCTCCAATACAAGCAAGATAGATGTGATACGGGTCTATGCGTCCGGGGTCAGGGGGAATGGGTACGTTCTTCCACACTATGTAGGCATGCCCAAAAATTTACCAATTCTGGTCTGGAATAATTGGGGTGATGTCTGAGGTGGCGGCCTTGCAAGTACAACTTGATGCAAGGTGGCATCTGCAAGGAGTCTCAGGGTAGGGTATATGGCCTGCACACAGCAAGACTATGGGGGGGTGATAAAGATACAGAGGCTGACCGACTGGGAACAGGATCTGGACTGGTTCTATCAGGCACAGAAAACTGTGTACAAAAGTAGGGCCTGCCCCAAGAAATGGGAAAAAATCTGGAACTCATGGGAAACGTACAGGACCTGAAGTGGTGGAAAACGAGGCGAAGGGTCCAAAGGGGAGGAGGGCCATTTTTCAATGTGTACATGCTGTTGTTGATTCTCAAAGTTCTCCACTTTGTTTTTGATATGTGGCTTGTGTGCTGTGTTATGCTTTCAGAGAGGATTCCCTTGCTTTTTATAATGTTGTGCAGGGGGTTCTGTGCGGTGCTCATGAATTTTTTAATTGTCCTTTTTGCAGATGTTCCATGTGGAGCTTATTTTCCACATGTCACAACCCAAATTTTGGTTTGGATGGAGTTTCTTATAAGGTTTTTAAAGTTCTGTGTGGAGTATAATTTCCACGTCACAACTCAAATTTCAGTTTGTGTGGAGTTTCTGCTTGGTGTCTGGGCTTCTTGTGTTCCAGGATGTTTTTGGGTGAAAGATTTATTCAAGCTTGTTGTTATGTTTGTGCAGGGTGTTACACCCTTACAGGTTGCATGTGGCGCATCCTTTATCACACATCACAACCCAGAATTTGGTTTGGGTGTAGTTGTTGCTTGGTTTTCTTACAGTTTCCGTGTAGAGTGTACTTTTCCACACGTCACAACCCAGATTTTGATTTGGGTGAGTTTTTGCTTGGTTTTCTTCTGGATCCTTCTGGAGCATAGTTCTCTAAACGTCACACCCCATCTTTACTTGGGAGAAGTACTTAGATGTTGAGTGAAGTGATTGCATAAATTCCGTGTAGAAGCTTTTCCACACATCACACTCTGTCTTTCGGTGGGGGAAGCATTGAATTTATTGAACTTCTTGCAAGTATTGTTTCCTGTTGCGCCTTTTAGTTGGGACCCTTCCTACCTCTTGTTGGCCTGGCCAGCCTGCTTGTTTGGTTTTTGGGGTTTTGTTTGTGTTTTGGTGGTGTGGCAGTGTGTGTGTTTCTTTGGCTTGGTTTTATGGGAGAGTGGATTTTGTTTCTTTGTATGCGAAAGGGAGAAGTGGTGCGTGTTAGAGTTGCTGGATTGCGAGACCGGTTACTTCTCCCAAATGTTTATCTTTTGCTATTTTGTATACATGTTTATCCCCATCTACATGTATACAAATAGGGGAAATTGGTTTGATGGACTCCTGGTGCTACCACTCTCCTGAGACACGCTATTTTTCTTATTATTCACATGTCCGCCACTCGTACTCGCGCATAGATTATATTTTTATCTCTCACGCCCTGATCAGCGACACGCTTTCGGCATCCATGTCCGCCATCTCACTCTCTGACCACGCTCATGTTGAACTTCTCCTGCAGGACTCGGCTGTATGTACATCCCGTGCCCCATGATGGTGTCTGCCGCCGCACATTCTATGAGACCCAGTTGATGTGGAGAGCATACGGACTGCCATTGACTCTTATTTTGCACTATTGATATCCCTGAAACAGCCTTCCCTGTAGTATGGGATGCCTTTAAGGCTACAATCAGCTGTCATATCACATGTCTGGCAATTGCGCGAGTGCCAGAGGCCCACCTCCTGGAGGATAATCTCTCCAAGGACATGAAAGATCTAGAAAAAACAGGACCAGGGACGCCCCACACTCGCACGTAAGCAATGCCTTGCAAACCTTAGGTGGCAACGTCGTTCTCGCCAAACCAACAAGGCTGAGAGGGCCCTCTTAGCGTTAAAGCAGCGACACTTCAAGGGGGGGAAAGGTGGGTAGGTTGTTGGCGAAACACCTGAGAGCGCGCACTGCAAGGGCACACATAGCTAACATCCATCTCCCTGATGGTGGGAGGGCCACCGCAGAAAGGGCCAAATGCTAGGCATTTCGGCATATATTCAGCCCTATACGAAGCGGATGAGCCATCCCCAAACCAGATCAAGGGTATCCTAGACCAATGTCCCTTTTTCCCACTCAGTCCCCATCACGCCAAACAGTTGGAGGAATCCCTCACAAAAAAGGAATTGGGGATGGCGCTAAAGGACCTCCCTTTTGGGAAATCACCGGGCCCAGATGGCCTTCCACTAACTTTGTATCGCCTGTTCCTAGCACAACTCCAACCCCATATCTTGTGGCTGTTTAATTCTTTCTCTGACATGGAGGGACCATCGACCTCCATGGGAATGGCAAAAATAGCCCTTATTCCCAAGCCAGGGAAGGATCCCACATTGAGCTCATCCTTCAGTCCTATAGCCCTCCTGAATACAGACCTTAAAATCTATAGCAAAATACTGGCCAAACGCCTCGACCCCCACATGCCTGGCCTTGTTGAACAGGACCAGGTCGGCTTCATCCAAAACCGACAGGGAGCAGATAATGTACACAGAATTGACCATCTTGTGGGGAAAGCACAACACTGGATTTTACCAGGACGCTATCACTAGACATGGAGAAGGCATTTGACTGGGTTGATTGGGCCTTCCTACGTGCAGTACTGTAGAAAATCGGACTGGGCCAGAGCATGACAGCTAGGATCATCGCTCCTTACCTCTTCCCACAGGCTCGGGTGCAAGTCAATGGTCAGCTTACGGACCCTATCTCCATACACATGGGCACGTGGCAGGGCTGCCCCTTGTCTCCTCTGTTGTTTGCTCTCATGGTAGAACCCCTAGCTGTGTTGATTAGGGAAGCTGCGGACATACATGGCCTCTTCCTCGGGGGACGGCAGAACAAAGTGGCGCTCTTTGGCAATGATCTCAGCTTTACGTTATCTCGCCCGCACACATCCCTCCTGGCATTGCACTCCTTGCTGCAGTCCTATGAGCGAGCCTCTGGTCTATAAATTAATCATGTGAAGTCTTGGGGCCTGAACCTTATGTTCCCTGAGGCGAAGATACCGATCCTGCAAGCATTTGTCCGATACCAGTAGGCCACTAACTCCATTCGATGCCTAGGGCTCCAGCTGACCCCTTCTCCTGCCACATGGACCCAAAAACAGTGGCAGGAATGTAGGAAAGCTGTCATGGAAGACCTCAGGGGGTGGAAATCTCTGACCCTCTCCTGGCTAGGCTGTTTAAACGCCATAAAAATGTTGATACTCCCAAGAGTTCCAGTGCCTACCCACCCTATCCCACAGCACCAGATCCAGAGCCTTCAGCGAGATCTTGCCATTTTTATATGGGGCTGGCATAGGCCATGTTTCTCCCACAAAGTCCACATGCTCCCGCGGGACAGAGGAGGGCTAGCATGTCCCAATCTACTGGGTTACTTTTGGGCATCCCATCTTCATATCGTTTCAGAATGGATAACGGCTGAGAGCGAAAATATCTGGTTTCATATGGATAGGGCGGTAACCGGACAAACCATCTGGGATCTTTCTTGGCTCCATCGGACTGCAAACTCTCGAAGCGCCTATATTGCCATGCCCACCAAGACAGTGTTGGATATATGGGACAAAGTGGCCGTATCTAAGGAGCTCACGATCTTCCCCTCTCCTCACACTCCCATAGCAGGCAACCCGTTATTCCCTCCGGCCCTAACTCGCAGGCTTTTTCACAATGGCTGAAAGGTGGCTGCAGAACGATCAGCGGCCTGTACGCTGGGGGCACACTCAGAACATTTGCTAAATTCAGAGAGGAGTTCCAACTCCCGGTGGGAGCAGGAATTCTAAATGCACAGCTGTGACATTGGATATCCTCGCCCGAGATGCAGCAGGCTGCCATTCGTCCATTCACCCCCTTCGAGTGAATGGTACACTCCTTTGATGAGTCAAAGGGTCTTATCTCTCGGACGTACCAGATCCTGTAACACCCCCCCCTCTAGTAACCATTCACTCATTTCAGCACCAGTGGCAATCAATGTCCCCCACCCAAATTACGCCAACTCAGAGGAGCCGCCTGTGGTGGTACATACCGAATGTCTATCGCAGTATATCGCAGCCAGAAACTGCACAATAGATCATGACACAGTGGTACCATACACCCTCTCGATTGCACAGGATGTTTCTCGCATCCTCAGCATTGCGCTGTATATGTTAGAAAGCCTCTGGAGACTTCATTCACATCTGGTGGCCATGTCTTCTCCTGACCCTGTTCTGGAAAGAAGTTCTTAGTCATATTAAGGAGGTACTGGGCTCCTTTTAGGCCTTAAGCCTGACAACCTAAAAGCGCTAACTCGTAATGACTGGCACATAGCTCTCCATTTGCTAGGAGCCGTTAAGCAACTCATAGCGCTATACTGAAAAAAGCTGAGACCCCCCCCAATTGCTGCCTGGTTTGGTTGCCTATGGCACGTAGTGACTATGGAACTCTTCACAGCGCAACTGTAGTCCCGCGACACGCGCTTCACCAAAATCTGGAATTCATTAGTTACATAGCTGTGTAAAATGGAACATGCGCGCCTCTTGCCCCCGAAACTCGGAGCCCTACGCCTATTTGAGGATGCTGTGACTCCACCTGAACCTGATAGATTGCCTTCACAACCATAGCCTGGCTAGTATGCACCATTGGCCCACCTCGCTCCCCCCACTCGCCTACTCTTTCCCCACTATCTTCTTCTCCACATAGCCTCCTCGCCATAGGAGTTTTTCTCTCTTTTGCTAATTATTTGTCTGCTTCTCACCACTTTCTTTCAGTTTGTCTCTTGCCTACACCCTCTTTCCATCTTGTTGTTAGATTATTGTTCAGGTTCAATATGGGTCTTGAAACTTACCCACGATTAGAAGTCTAATGCTACCCTACATGCATCACGTGGCCGGCCCAGCAAGGGATGTAGGCGACATGCTGTGTACAAGCTGTGCTGATAAGCCTCCCTGAAATATCTTGTGACATTTCTGAATTATGAGGCTGGCCTTATAAAGGGTTGTGGGCTCTGTGCTGTGTGTACCTTGACCCCCCCCTTTATGTTCTCTATATGAAAATAAAAAACAGATTTAAAAAAAAATCATAACTCTAGATGTACCTATTGGATTTTTGTCGTTTTTGTCTTGATTTACTCATTAAAATTATCTCTTTTTATAACCTGGTTGTTAGAAATGGGGGTCTCTAGTTGGCAATGGTTTGCACCTTTGTCCAAATGGGGCCATTGCTTCTAGTCAGGTGAGGGGCTAAACTTCTAAAATAACCCCTGCTCACCTCCTTGGTAGCTTGGCATGAGCAGACAGGCTTATCTCAGAGGCAATGTATAAAGCATTTGTGAACACATACAGTACTACAATGAAAACACTACAAATAGACATCACACCAGTTTAGAAAAATAAGTAATCTTTACTAGAGTTAACACAAGACCAAACAACAAATCCGCAATACAGTAATCAAAAAAGACTTTAAAATGGTAGAAATAGCTTAGTTCAATGTAGATGGTAAATGCAACACTTTAATATCAAAGTACCTTGGATGCGTCACTCAAAACAAACAAAAGGGTCGCAGGGAATGTGATGCGTCGGTTCCTTGCTTTGGGGGAGGTGTTGCGTTGGTTCCTTAAAGCAGTGCGGGGGAGGTGATGCATCAGCTCCTTATCGGAGAGGAAGTGATGTGTCGGTTTCTTACTGTGTTTTGGTCACGATTCGACGATCTGGTGCGATGCAACAAAATGGCGTGGATGAAATGCGTGCACGCCCGATGGCCGTGCGGCAAAATAGATGAACTTTGGAGCCGCAACAGACCCTGCAGAAAGCTTCTCCGGTGATGTATTGCACTTCGTCTACGATGCGACGGTGAACAGCTGTGGCACGCTTCTTCAGGATGCAACTGCAATTCTCCTTATTGCGTCGCACTTCCAGCTCCCAGTGGCACGCAGTCTCTCAGAGTGCATAAACAACAACAGGGACCTCACTGAAGGTAGAATTCCCAGCAAGGGTATTCAGGGGGAGCTGGTATTGAAGTCTTTGTGGCTCTGAAACTTCAGAACAGGAGGTAAGCTCAACTTCAAGCCCTTGGAGATCACCCTCAAGATGATTAAAGTACACACAAAGTTCCTTTTCTCCTTTACTTGGCAAAAAAGTAACCACTGCAGGCCAACCCTATACAGTCACTATCGTTGGGGCAGTCTCCTCCTACAGCTTCCTTGGTTCTTCTCCATGCCAAAGATTTGTCTTGATTCCCAGAAGTGATCTAAAGTTCTGGGGTCTGGGACCCAATATTTATACTGCAAAATCCTTTCTTCTCTGAAGGCAGAGAGTGTCTGTACCTAGTCAAACCCAGTTCTGCCCTCCTGGGGGCAGCTACCTGGCAGGAGGTGGAGACAGCATTGTTTGAGAGCAGACCTGGCCCAGGTAGCTGAAAGGAAATCTCTTTCCCCTACTCTCTATTCTATGGAGGAACAGGTCAGTGGAAGGAAATCTCTGCCCCCTACTCTCTATTCTATGATTGCTCAGGGAAGTGAAAGGAGATCTCTTCCCCTACTCTCTATGCAATAGAGGTCCTATTCAGCCCAGCCCGACCCATCAGACTACTGGAGCCAAAGCCTTTTTCAGCCCCCTGTCACTCACAAACCAGACATGGAATACAAAAACCTAGCAGAGACAACTGGATGGTTAGGCAAAAAAATACCTACTATCTAAAAGTGGTATGTTCAAGCACAGAATGTAAAAATCACCCCCAGTAAAACATGTATGTTAACATTCTGAGTTCAGGCATACTAAACGTGAATTTCTACCTTGTTCCCCGAGTCAGTTAGGATTATAAGATGTTATAATCAAACTGCCCATTCTGGCCTATGGGAGCAGGTAGCCTTGTAATAGTGAAAAACCAAATTGGCTGTAATTCACTATTAGGACATGCCACACACATCAGGGCAGGTCCTACCGTTTACAAACAATGCACCTTGCCCATGGGGGTACCTTGGGCCTACCTTAGGGGTGACCAATATGTAGAAAAGGGATGGTTTAGGGACTGGTAAGTGTGTGCACTTGTCTTGTCGACATGGCAGTCCCATGCTGCACACTGGCTCTTCAATGTCAGGCCTGAGCCACACTTTACAAACTGCTTCTGTGTGTGGCACAGTCAGTGCTGCAAACCCAAAAGCAGCATTTGATTTACAGGCCCTGGGCACACATGGTGCACTGTACTAGGGTTTGACAAGTAAATCAAATATGCTAATCATGGAATCACTAATTCATTACAACAATTTACAATGAGATCATATGCACTTTAGCACTGATCAGCAGTGGTAAAGTACCCAGAGTCATAAAACCACCAACAACAGGTCAGAAAAAATACAGGAGGAAGGCAAAAGGTTCAGGGATGACCCTGCAAAAAGGGCCATGTCCAACAGTGGTCAACAGTTTTTTTGGTGGTATTTTAATTTTGTTACTGTTTCAAGTGTTGAACAAATACTTTACACATTGCCTCCTAAAAAAATCCTGACTGCTCTGAGCCAAACTACAAAAGGATGAGCATGGAATAATATATGATTTGTGGTGACTTATCCTGGCTAGGGCTATGGTTCCTACTTGGACCGTGTACATACCTATGCCAATCAGAACCCGAATTTCTAGCACTTATACTTTGCATTCAGAACAGTGGTTAATTGTATTACAGTCAAAGGTAAATATAAATGCTGTTCTGGCCATTTCTAAGGTGCGAAAAGGAAAATATTTTCTATTTAATATGTTTTTGAGAGTCCAAAATCCCCTTATGTAGACAATGGCTTAAACCAGCTTGTCAAGGTTTTGAAATCAGGAACATACTGATTGCAGTAACTGCATACTTTGAAGGAATCAACTGGCAAATATTTTCAAGATTGACAGAATATAAAGATAAAGTATATACAGCTTTAAAAGAAACAATAATAAGAAGCATCAAAATTATCATTGTAATCTTTATTTTTAAGCAGTCAACCACAACACCATAATCACTCTTGATCATGAACCTCTTGTATGGCCAATAATCAATCCTTTAAGCCCATGGATCACATCAAAATATTAAAGAAAAATACACTCTCTCAGTGAAATATTGCCAAAAGCTGTATGCTACTGTGTAGGTAGAGTAACATTTTCCCAGATCTGCCTTAGTAACAAGTAAGAGCCTGACAGTGACTTTTAAATGTCCATTTTTATGCACAGATAATTTTTTTAAACATTTTCCTTTAAAGTTTAATAAACCATACCTCCAGTTTCCATAAACCAGTTGAATCACTGATTACAAGTTTAAACATTGGTTTATTTTTAAACTGATAATACAAGTTAATTAAAAATTCACTTGCAAAGGCGTTCTAAAGGGGTACCACACACATTGGAAGAAGTGTGAAGATGTTTAACCTTGTTGTTACTATGGAAAAAGGTTCCACAATTTTTAATATTGTCCCTTAATACAGAACTTATTTAGTTAAATGCAGAATTAAGTTTCCTCATCATTGCTATAATTCTGTAAATGTGCATAAATATACTTATATTCCAGAGTTCACTCTAAGGTAGTTATGAACCTACTCTTATACAATGGGAGTTCGTGTAACTTTTTTCTGAGTGGTGTAAACCTAGCCATTCAAATCCAGTTGTCGCTGTAGTCTCCATGTGCCCTACCGGAAACTACTACCCTAACTAGTGGATGACTTTCATCTTCAACCTATTCTTTGTTACTTTACAGATTAGGGATTCTATTATAAGATTTTCAGAGGGAGATTTTGTTTCTTCCGTATATTCACATACTGTGCTAATTCTATAGGGTGATAAGGACCTCAAGGAGCAGTGGTTTGGTACAACTGATCAAGCCATGGGCACAGAGAATATTGGATAAACACATGAATATGGATTTTCCTGCTTAGATCCCTCTGTGATAAACAAGGAGACCATATCTTAGGCACATACCTGATTGGCCCTTGATACCCACAGGATGGCACTGGCATTGACCTTGATGTTCTGCCCATGAGCGGCATTGGAGTCGTAGCTGCCCACTGTCATTTGCCTCGGGCCTCTCTCCTGGTCTTGCTGCCAGTTCACAATGTCATAACGAACAGGAACTTCACCATTCTGATTGAAGAATATTTCTTCTCCAGATTTGCTGAGAAAATGCACATTTTTTACATAATGGAGAAGCTACAAAAACAAGGGAGAAGAGAGAGAAACATGTGCACATTCTCGGTTAATCAGGTGTTCTTATGCATGTCCTAATTTTTTCGTTGATCCTGTCTGAAAAGCAGGTCACTCCCAAACTTTATGAAGGAATACATTTGAGGTGCAGGGAGGCGAAAGATTCTAGAATGTCTGAATTACAAGTAAATAAAAGTCATTTAGAAAATATAATATGCTGCAGGCAGTGACACCCAATTTCCCTTGCTGTTACTTCTTAAAATATTATTGGATTTATGTATTTTCTATTATAAGTATGACTTCCCCAATAGAATAACATTCTGTTCTATAAGCTGCATTGTTACTTTGCTCTCTGTGTTTTATTTCATTTAGGTGGCCATGCTGGCTACCAAATATCTAAAAATTCTTTAATAGACTACACTAACTAACTTGAGTGACTGGTAACTTCTTTAATATGCTCCCACCTCCTGAAAGTCATTGCTGTGAGGGGGTTCAGTGTTCAGTATACCTGCCAAGGTTGGTAGTTATTGATATCTGCACATGCCTTCTTGGAGTTTGAGTCTTTGTGACTCTGGCAAAAAATCAGATCATGTAAACTCCAAGCACTGGCATAAACTGCATTATAGACGTTATAGCTGCTTCTTAAGTTGGTCCCATCATTGAAGTCAATTTGAAGGCTCCCTATCCTCTCATGTCCAGTGCAAAGCTTTGATTTGGTATCCCAGAAGGTTGTAGAGTTATTCTGAGGTGGCCATATGCAGTTGAAAACATCTTCCCAGAACTCTGGCAAAAATACGTTGTCCGGTGATGTGAAAGGATTAATGGAGTCGAGATGTTCTTTGAACCCCGGTATCTCTCCACTGTGCATTGCAATCCCAATGGTGCCACTGAGGAAGTCATTGTACTTTTCTTTGGCTAAGGTAGCAGATGTAGACCAACCCTCACTGGCAATGAGTACTTTGCCACTTACATTTTGTAGTATCATCTGGTCTATTAAAGGAACGAGTCCAGCATCACTCGAGAAGAGGACAATGGCATTGGCTGTTGAGTTTTTGATCACTTGAATGATGTGATTGGCATTCCTATCTGCTATACTCAGGATGATAGTCTCAGAAAAGGCAATGCAAGCACCAGCTTTGGCCAACTCCTGCTTTAATAAATGGTACCCTTGCTGTCCATAATCATTGTCCTCAATCAGAATACCAACCCAGGACCAGCCAAAGTGAACCAGTAGCTGGGCCAGGCCCTGGGCCTGTAAATCATCGTTGGTAATGGTCCTGAAAAAAGACGGGAACTGGTTTCTGTTGCTGAGGAGTGGACTTGTTGAAACATAACTGATCTGAAAAAATCACAATTAAAAGAAAGGATGAGATATCCTAAAAACAAAATGTCTAAACAATTTGTTTTTATCATTAAGTAGATATAGAGATCTATGTGGCATATTATCCAGAACCGTGATAAAATTATCGCCGCTTTAGTGGCAGAAAACTGCTGCTAAAGTGGCGATAATGGGCTTGATAATATGCCCTTGTGAATTCTCATAGCAGCCCAGGTTAACACTAGAACCTGGGCTGCTATGGGAACTCACAAGAGCCTATTATCAATCCATTATCGCCGCTTTGGTTGGAGTTTCCTGCCGCTAAAGCGGCGATAATTGTATCGCTGTTCTTGATAATATGCCCCCTATGTCTTTTACTGCAAGCTATAGAAATATCTGGGGGTATCACAGTGTGTAGATGATATTTGGCTTTTTGAATCATTTTTGAATGGTCCTCTTTAGAAGATTTTTCATGGGAATCAAATTAAATTTCTGTTCTTGCAAAAAGGTAATGACTTTGATTACATGAGCAATACTGTATGTTTCATCTATTTCCATCAATGAAACATGCGTAATAGCATTCACATTTCTCTCAATTAAATGATTTCTCCTTTACATTATGCCCCATTGACTATAGATATTTGGAATCTTTTATAAAGAATGTACAAAATTAAGTGGCCTTGTTGAGGTGTATCTGGTAATAGACTGAGGTGATATTTATTTAAACGTTTATTTAATGATGGCGTAAAGTAATCTTGCAACGTCTCTGCTAATATATTTCTGTGCTTCAGTATTGATTCATTGAGGATTATTTTACCCTTCCTTACCTGAGGGACTTTGTAAAGCCCTAATATCCGGGCCATGACAATGGAGCTCGATGATCCGGCATCACCAATGATACCCATCAAAGGGAGCTCCCTCTGGCAGCAGAAGTTAATAACTGGTTTTTCCTGCCCTGTCAGCATCCATAATGTCCCCTGGAGGGATCGCTGCATTACTCTGCAGGAATCATAGATCTGGAAGCCGAGGGTAATATTTGGTAATAGATTGATGTTATGGTTGATCTCTTCAACAGCGAACATCATTGCTTGAAGCCCCTGATAGGTTTGGGAAGGAGATCTGAAACATAAACAAATCCATTATATTGTAGAGAATCTTTGTACCATCTATAAATCAAATGAAATGTACAGTTGCATATTCAGATAAAACCAACATTACTATTAAAGGTGTCTTTTAGATTGAGGTGGTGTCCCACCAGGCAGTCAGTGGAGAGAAGGCTCTTGTCTCCATGTGCCCATCAAAACCTTTCCAATATAGAGATACATGCTATGTAGACATGGGATCGCATTGTCAATAAAGAGTATCAGCTGCTTTAGTTAATACACTTTTGACAAAACTGAATGCCAGGAAGTAGGCCACCACATTTTTCTTTTATAGCTCAAATGTGACCTGCATTGGGTATCAGAGCGCTTTACATAGCACCAGTTGCATTACATGAGGACACATTCATCTTTTTTTTATAGGCACAGGGAGATTAAGTGATTTGCCCTGAATCACAGGATGTTCAGCGTCATTGCCAAAACTCAAACCCAGTTCCCCAGATTTGAGGTCAACTGCCCAAGCCATTAGGCCAACTTCTCTATCCAAACATTATTGTGGACTGGTAACTAGACAAAATATCGAAAAAAATACATAGAATGGACACAATATTGAATTCTAAATATAGAATGGACATAATATCGAATGGACATACTATAGTGGTTAATAATATCGAAATGCAGGTAAGTAATGTCGATTGTCAAAATATCGAAGTACATAATGTAGGCTTTAAAATATATTGAAGTTTCAAGAATATCGATTTTTTTAAAGTGTTTTGTATGTTAGTATATGTGTTAAAAGTGTATATAATTTTAAAGTAATTAATTTTATGTTATTTAATTTTTGCGTAATTTAATTCCATAGCGGGTTGTGGATTCATAGGGGAATAGGGTGGGAAGTAATTTAAATATAGTAAATTAAATAATAATTTTTAAAAATTATGAAATATTTGTCATAATGAAATATTTGTCATTTAATTTTGTGTTTTAGTTCAGTAGCGGGTTGTGGGATTATAGAGGAATAGGGTGGGAAGTAATTTAACTGTAATTAAGTAATTAAGTAAATATTTATTTTTATTTATTTGTATTGATAATTTATTGTTAATTATAATTAATAATTAGTAATTCATTTTTATTAATCGGTAGTTAATTTTTATTAATTGATGAAATGATAATTATGTTAATTATATTAATGAATTATTTGGAGCAGGTTGTGGGTTTATAGGGGAATAGGGTGGGAAGTAATTTAATTGTAATTAAGTCATTATTAAAATTATTTTTGTGTATTGATAATTAATTTATTGTTTTAGTGAGAGAAAAACCTTTCAAGATCGTAACTGGGTTGAATTACAAATTGCTGCCAAAGAACCAAACCAAAGAACCTATTGGTCCATAATAGCCAAAATATCAGGGACAAAAAAGAAATTACAAGCAGTACCTGTTCCTCCGAAAGAGTGGGAAATCTACTTGGCAGAACTATACAAAAAAAATGTGGACAAATTACAAGCAAACAGTCCAGATAAAGTAAAGGAAAAAGTTATGGAAAAAATAATCCCGAAAACAACAACTATAATGGTTGAAACACACATTCGGAGGGCAAGAAGCACAGGAGCCTTTGGTCCCGACCAAATTCCTATAAAGGCCCTGCAGACAAATTCTAAGGAATGGAGCCTTCTACTAACCCCACTTTTCAACTATATTTTTTCCACTGGTCAAGTTCCCAAGTCATGGCAAGGGAGCACTATTATCCCTATTCACAAAAAAGGTTGCAAAACGGTAGCAGGAAACTATCGCCAAATAGCCCTGATGGACGCTACCGGGAAAATCTTCGCAGCAGAGGTACTATTGCAATTAAAAAACTGGGCCTTCTCGATGGGTCTGATACCCATGTTCCAGGCAGGCTTCAGACCCAAACATTCTGTTACGGATAACATAGCAACTATTCAGTTTTTTCTGGACAAATACGTCACACGAAGAAAACAGACGGTCTACATGGCTTTCATAGATTACTCGACCGCATTCGATCGAGTGGATCGCCCCACATTGTGGAAAAAATTGAGGAGTTTGGGAATCAATGATCACTTGCTACAGGTAATAATAAGTCTCCATACAACTACATGGTGTCGAGTCCAAATGGGGGGCGAAAAAGGATTAACGAAAATAATATACACCGAAAATGGCCTTAAACAGGGTTGTCTACTAGCTCCCATGTTGTTCTCGTTATATCTCAACGATTTGCCAAATCAACTACAAAAGGGCTTAAGCCTGCCCCCAAAAATTAACCAACAAAGAGTTCATTTGTTGCTTTATGCGGACGATATAGTCCTATTCGATCTTACACCATTTGGTCTGCAAAAATCTTTAGATATTCTGTTCAAATATTCAAATGACAATTTTTTAATCCCGAACGTAAGAAAAACCAAAGTTGTAGCCTTTTCTGGGAGGAAGAAAAGTGTCAAATATAATTGGAGGCTAGTAGATGAAAAGGTCGATGAAGAAAAAGAATATATTTACCTCGGCAGGATTCTTTCTAAGAATCTAACAAATACAAAGCACATCGAGAAGTTAACGAAAAAATCTGATTTACATGCAGGAGCACTATCAAGACTATACAACGCCACGGGGAGCAGGCATTTTTCCTCATTAATAAAAATATATAAAGTTAAAATACCAGCGGTCCTGTCTTATGCCACAGAATATATTCCCATTCAACAATGGGGCTTCATGGACCGTCAGGAGGGAAAAATCTTGAAAAAAATAATGAAGGTCCCAACTGCTACACCAGTTCAGGTCCTACGGCTGGAATTCGGAATTACTAGTGCTTTTGCCACTGCCGTGGCAAACATAATTAGATGGGCCTACCATCTCCTTCATGCTACGGAGGGAACTCTTAGATTTCTGTTACAAAAAGAGACTTTTGGCACAGATGTAGTTAAGCAAACTTTTTTAGTGAACATGTCTGCGGCGTTCCAAATGGCTGAAATTTCTACAGAAATCTTGCAGACTTGGTCCGTGTCACAACTAAAACTCTTTCTCAAATGTTTTACACCTAGGTTGAGTTATGATTTGGACTATGCTCACAGCTATAGGCTAAAAATATTCAAGCCATTCACTACACTTATAGAGTACAAACATATACAGCCATATATCTCTTTTTGTCTTTCTCATAATGCAAGGAGGGTAATTTTCATGTATCGAGCTGGGATTTTACCTGTACAAACTTATAAAGCAAAATGGTTACCTGGAGAACTCTCCCATTTATGTTTGTTATGTCAAGGGGGTGAGCAGACTGTGGAGCACTTACTGTTCATTTGCCCCAACTCTAAAGTGGTAGCAGCTCGCGCTCATTATATTTCACCGATATACAGATCCTGTAGGCTAACAAAGGAAAAAGAAATATTAACAGCGGGCATAAATCCTCCGAACGAATTTGTATGTTATAATCTGTACAAATTTTTTAAATCCATGTTAGCTTTATATTAATTTGTGATGTACTTATCTTATGTAAAATTCTCTTTTTATCTTATGTTATATTTGTGGTCCTCGGTTGAGTACCTACACAAATAAAATCTTTTTGACTTTGACTTTGAATTTATTGTTAATTAATTATTAATTGGTAATGTTTTTATGACTTATTACATTTTTGGTATTGAAAATGAATGTGGTGTTAATTCATCATTAATAGGTAATTTATTTTTGTAAATAACATTTATTGGTATTTATAATTAACTATGTATTAAATATTTTGTAATTGGTAGTTAATTTTAATTACGTTTTTTATTGGTATTAATAATAAATTTATTTTAATTTATATAATAAATCATTACTTTCCCTACTGTTGCACTCACTGGAGAGGGAATAGTAAAGTTTACCCCTACGCTATCCAACCCTTTCCCTACTATTGCACTCACTGGAGTGTGAATAGTAATTTCTACCCCTATACTATCCAATGCTTTCCCTACTGTTGCACTCTCTAGAGTGGGAATAGTAATTTATACCCCCTGCTATGCAACGCTTTCCCTACTGATGCACTCACTGGAGTGTTGATAGTTCATTGTACCCTCCTGTTATCCTATGTTAAAAATATTGATTTTTTTCCAATTAAGTCAATATATATATGTATTAAAAAATAAAAATGCATGTGTATTTTTTTTTAACTTACATTAATTCCTTATTAATTTTAAGGTGATTTAAATATTTGTAAGCATGTTTTATTTCATAATATTTATTATTTTGTTAATTTTAGATTTTAACAAACTATATAATTTACAACGATATTTTGGATTCGATATTTTGGATTCGATATGTTTGTACTTACCTGTTTGTAGATAGGAATTCGATATTTTGGCATTCTCTATTTTGTCCACGAGATTTTGGCAGGTCGATATATTCCTCCTTGATATTCTGTCAGTGATCCTTGTGGAGTACATGGCATTCTTTATTGGTTCACAGAAACAAGTTCCAAAAGCAGGGGGATGATTCTGTGAATCAAAAACAAATGCCACTGATCTTCAAAGAACGGATGGAATCAACTATGTCAAACGGTGCACGTCCACACAGAAGCAAGCCAAGTGTCAAGCTCCAAATTCTATAACTCTCAGCATGAAAAAAATCATGAGAGCCAAAGACACTACAACCATGGTGCCATCTTAGTCCTAATCACAGGAAGTGCAGTGGTTAAGCAGGTCTGAATAAAGGTTGCCCTAAAAGTCACCCCAGAGCTCTGTGTTCTGTCTGAGCTTGACATGCAAGATTTCCCACTGATGTGACCATATGATCATTCACTGGGGTCCGGTCATCCTCTGTGGTCCCTGCCAGTGGAGCAGTTTACCATCCCTCCCCACTTATGGCAGCAATTAGCCTTTCTACTGTGAAGAATGGGCCCTGTTTGAAGGCCACATAGTCCTCATCAGTTTTTGTCTTCCCTGGGAGATAGAGTAGCCCTATTTCTGTGTCTATGTTTCTGTTTTTAACCTTGGCTGCTAGGGGGTTTTCCCCTCCTGCGCTGGATTTACAGGATCCCCATTGTTCATGACAAGGTCAACTCGTCATAAGCACAGGGCAGGTAAAACCCATGACGAGTTGACCTTGTCATGAGCACTGAAGGTGTTAAGGCACAGAAATAAGTAGTCCTATTTCTTTGTCTATGTCAAACTGGGCAGGATGAAAGGCAGGTCCTCTTTAAACTATAGTATGCAGTTTGGATATTGTTCATGCAAAAATCGACCCAGGTCAGTAATTCTCTTCTTTCCAATCCAGAAACACGTTCATCTTTGCTAGGGGTCAAGCAGGTCACCATTGCCTGGCAGGAAGCATATTTATGGAATTCTGACTAATCTGGGGATTTACACATCATTGCCAAGTCTCTGCCTTGAGTTACTTTGCATTGTGAAGGAGTTAAATTGCGGGAGAATGGCTTTCCCATACATCCACCCATGGTTTTTGGCGCATTCAAAGATTTATTAGGACTAGTAAACCTGGGAATACGTCGAAACAGTAGACCTTCTCAACAGAGGTGTAATCAGTTGTGGCTCCTCCGGAATGGCGGACCAGCACCAAAGCACACAGCAGCCAATGAAAAGTTAAAATTAACCCCTTCGCTGCTGGGGTAATTCCCCCGCTGTGCTGGGGGAGAGGGGGGGCGCGCACAGTGCCCGCATGCTCATGACGAGCTAGCTCGTCATGAGCTACAGTGCTCCTGTGCTCATGACGAGCTCAGCTCGTCACAGGTGCATTGGCTCCTGTGGAACGCTCAGCACAGCAGGGGAATTCTCCCCGCACCTGAGCGTTCCACGGCGGATGACGAGCTGAGCTCGTCATGAGCACCGGAGCACCGTGCCTCATCACGAGCTCAGCTCGTCATGAGCATGGATAAGGTTAAGCAGGGAAGAAGAGTAGGTGTAGCAATAGTGGATTTTTTGATCCTAGAGCGATACAAAAAGTGGCCTTAAACGATATTGAAAAGGGCATGATGGCGGGTTACCAATTTAAATGTATTGAGATTTGGAGGCGTTCTGTACATAAATGCTGCACATAGTACTAAGTCAGTGCTTAAAGACTGGTACATATTTTGGGGTAAACACATATAATAAAAGATGATATACTTGTTTAAGTGGATTGAAAAGGTGGAGGCTCCTGCAGGGGTGTAATCTAAGAAGAGTAACTGAAAGAACCCTTTATAATAAATGTAATTTGTGTAACTACCAGCCTGGCCGAGTTCATGTAAACTACAGTCCTTTGCATGTCAAATTAAAAGTTTTACTAGACGAAAAATAACCCTATTATTATAAAGTTTTGCCTTTATCCTGGACAATAAGCAAAAAAAAATAAAAACAACGACAATTCACAATGTAAACTAAAAGGCAAGTGAAGCTGTGCTCTGCCAGTCGAAGTCACGGTCACTGGCAGCTGTAAACGGAGACGGCAGCTTCATTTCAAAATGTGAAAATGACTGCATTTAAAAGAAGTGAAAGCTGATATCAGAGGGATGACACCTGGACTTTCAGGATATTACCAGAGCATCTCACTTAAGATTTTTGTTGACAAGCGTTTCCACCTCATAGCAATTTTCTTTCTTGTGTTTCTTGTCTTAATATTAGTTGTGTAAATCATCCTTTTCATCATAACGTTAACTGCACCTTGTATCGCTTCTGTATGTATGTAATGAATTTTGTTAATGTTTTTACATGTACTTTTATGGTCGTAATTGAATGAATCAAAGAATTAAATGATTGAATAAACAGAGCATCGCTGTCCGGATCCAGAAGTGAAAGAGGGTGACATTTGATGCACTGATAGGGATTGACACCTGAGTGTAAGTAGCAACAGCACTCATTCGTTCACATTTCACACAAGTTAGTAACCTATAGTCTACTGACACGTGGGCAGGTCAGTGATGCAAGTTTGAACTACTGGTATGTCTCACTGCTCATGCTGAGTTTTTAGTGACAAGAGCTTGTTCCACGTGTCAAATAGGTGCCTAGCATGCAAAGCGGGCCCCAAACCGCTCGCTATCACCTAAAAGCTGTTGCTAACTAATGTTAGCGACAGCTTGCTAATAGGGCGATGAAATTATCGCCATTTTGCGGCAGAAAATGGCCGCAAAAGCGGCGATAATTTCATTTCGCCTGCCTTGATAATATGCCCCTGCATTCCGCAGGCAGCGTCTTCTCATCAGTTTCTCTGCGTATAACTGTTTCCGTGTGAATAGCATGTAACGACGTCTAGAGGCTAAGAAGAGCTTAGTTGAGATACCTGTTCACCCACAACGCCATCTAGAGTGTGTTTCTGGTACAATTCGCTGTGCACTTTACGTCAGCGATCTGCATGCTATTCATGGCTGGTTTTGCATATTTTCAGCAATTGCCACTCCTTTTATTTCTGGTTTTACATATTTTCAAGGATCGGCACATTTTTCATTGACGGTTTGCAGCACCATATTTATATATTTACTGTTTGATATTTTACAGGTTTTGTGCCAATCCTCAGGGAGTGGTACGTTGCTCGTTGCTGTTTTAGTAGATCAAAATAACCCCCGCACTCTGCCCCACTCCCACATGTATGCCACCTTTGCCATACTGTATTCCTTATCAGGACAAGAAAAAAGCCCACGTACACGTTCGTCTTGTGGTGGTCATTTGTTGGCCGCAGTTTATTAGGAATACAAGGAAACATGTATATACGTGCATACTTTATTAGCGTAGTTCTCCACCACGCTTTGCCTGTTCCTCAGCCCTGCGACATTGCTGTTCTTTAGGTGTGGGTGGGTGGGACCAAAATGTGGGCTCTGCTGCCGGTGCTGCTTCCTGCTCCGATAAGATAGGAGCTTGCCTGGGAGAGCGTTGCTTATATGCCCCCCCACCATTCACCCTCCAGCCAGCCCAGTATGCCCTATGTCCATTGGGTGGTTATTCTCCCGCCTTCGCCTCCATTGGCGCCTCTTTGGTGGCTGCTGTGGGGGGGAGGGGGGGCGCAGGCATTTCCTTTGTTCCTTGGTCGCTTTTGCGCGCCTAAACCAGCCCGCACTAGTTTGTGTCCGGGGGCACGGCGCTAGTTATGGTCCCGGCATTCGAGCTCCCTTTGGGAGCAGCCTCTGCATAAGCGACTGACATGCTTAAGCAGATGTACAGCAAACCGCATTGGAATGTCCAGCACAATTGGTGTTCTATCTTCAGGGACTGCTGAGTAGTACATGGTGCATGTGATACTGAACAGCGATCGGCACGTTTTTGGAAGAGTGTCAATTATTCTTTAGCGATTGGCACGTTGTTGGACATTTGGATTTGTGTTGTCAATATAAGTGATGATTGGTTATGGAGTTACCAATGTTTAAGCACTGGGTATGTTTTTTTTGGGTGGTAGAGTCTTAGTGGTAGTAGAAAACCATGATGCAAACTGTTACACTACCAGCTTTGTTTTTTGCAAGATCTGGTCGAACTAACACTGAAGCAATGCATTTGGATCAGATTTTTTTTATCTGTATTTAGGAGCTATTCATGGCCAGAAATGTTAAACCAGATAGAAAAAGGAATCTTTTGTATTATTATTATTTAAGTGTGGAAAGTCATAATATTTTTGACCATTTACCAGTTTTTAACCCAAGTGAGGAAGAAGAATTGGATGAGTTTCAGAGTGCAGTTAAGCAATTGAAGATTCCTTTTGAGGGAAGAGTTAACTTGTTCATGCACAGACATAAGGGGGCAGATTTACAAGCCCCTTGTGCCCCTTTTATGCCGCCGTTGCGTCACTTTTGTGACGCTGTGGTGGCGCAAAAGATGCGCCATGCTGGGTATTTACAACGTGACCCATCTGGGAGATGCATTACTTTGTAAAGCCCTGCGCCAGAAGGAGGTGTTCCTACGCAGGGGGGGGGGGGGGGCGCGTTCCGGCACGGGAACGCCTCCTAAAAGTGGCTGAGTGAAATCTACAAGATTTCTCTCAGTCACTTTTGGACCCATGCTGCGTCAAAACCCTGCGCCTGCTTGAAGCAGGCATATGGCTTGTGACGCAACTCCAGCAATGCAACGCTTTTACAGCCCAGATGTGTCACGCATCTGTGCCGTTTTTGCCCCATGGTGCGTCGCATTGTAAATGCAGCGCATCCATGGTGGCAGAGGCATGGCGCACAATAACTGGCGCATCCGTGCTGATATGGAGGGAAGCGCCAGGTATTGTAAATCTGCCCCAAGATTTTTACAAGGGTACAAGCACTGTCTGAATCTATTGATTCCTTTTTAACAGCGTTAAATGTTTTAGCTTCTTATTGTGACTTTGAGAATGTTACATCACAATTAATTAGAGACCAGTTGGTAGCAAGGTGTAGTTTCAAGAAAATTTTGCAGCGTCTTTTAGCGTGTAAAAATCCAACATTAGGTGAGGCTGTTGATATTATGAAAAGCATAGAGTCTTCCAGGGAGGATGTTAAGTTATTTCAGGTGGGAACATAGCAAGTAGTGGCAGTTAGTCAGGGTTCTGCCAGAGGTCAACAATCAGTTCACCAGTTGCAACAGCAAGAACCTTTTTGCAAGTCTCAACAGAAATCTGGGGTTTCAGAAACACTCAGAGGAGGGACTGGTTCCAAACCGGTATGCTTTAGATGAGGCTCACATTTCCATGTGTCTAGTTTTAAGGATTGGCCCGTCATCTCATAGGAGTGTTGGAAATATAATAATGTTGGCCATTTTGTCAAAGTGTGCAGAGGAGGGAAATGTATGGAGAATTTTCAGAGACCTCAACTATCTGAAGGCACATCTGTTCACACGGTCCAGAGTTATGACTCAGCAGAGGATTTGCAGTGTCCCAAAAACAAGGTTGAAGAGTTAGTGGTAGTGGTTGATATTGTTAAAATTAAGTATGAGCCTGAACTTTATAGTGATCTATTGGTTGAGTTTACTATTAACAATCACGCTATTACATTGCTAGTGGACTAAGGGGCAAGGATCCCAATTATTGGCATTACGAATATTAATGAAATGAGGTATGATCAAGTTTAATTACCCCCGATGTCATTACTACTGTGTTTGAAGGGAGTAGAGTAGATTTAGTGGGGTTCTTTTGGGCAGATATTGGGTTCTCCACCAAGGTTTTCAAAGGGAAGATCTATGTGGCAAAGAAAGGCATTAATCTACTAGGGTGATGGCACCAAGATGACTTGGGACAGTGATAAGAGCTTGGATGAAATATCCTGTGGTACTAGAAGAAAACCACAATGTTGTCATTGTTAGTGGCTCTGTCCATTGGGTATTTTAAATCCCGAGAAAGTTGGAAAGATCAAGGATTTTGTGATTGTAATTAAAGTTAATGATGGGACAATCCTGATAAAGCACATGTTACATAATGTTCCTTTCATTGTTAGAAAGGATTTATCAAAATTCATTCTCAGATGCAGCTTGATGCCATAATTGAGCCAGTTGGTGCTGCTCCTTGGTTGTCACCAGTTGTTTTTGCTAAAAGAAAAAGCTCTAGGGAACTCTGCTTTTGTGTGGACTTAAGATCAGTAAATTATGCCTTGTGGGTTGATAATTTCCCCATTCCACAGATTGAGGATATAATTACAGCTGTGGGACAGGCCAAATGGTTTACAAAATTAAATTTGAAAGCAGCTTAACATCAAATAGAATTGGCAATGAACTCACACCATTTGACTGCATTTGTGAATCCTGATGGTATGAGTTAATTTTGTAGAATGTCATTTGGCCTGGCCACGGCTGTATACGTAAGTCTGAAGATTGTGTCAAAAATTCTGCAGGCCTTAGATAATTTAGCTGAGTTTCAGATTGATACCATAGTGTTTGACAACTCATTAGATGAACATGATAAGGTTTTACAAAAGGTGTTCAGTGTTTTGAAGGGCAACGGTTTTACTCTAAGAGGAGATAATTGTGTGTTTGCAGTGCATTACATTGAATATTTGGGCCATGTGTTATTGTCAAAAGGCATAAAACCTAAACTTGGGTTGGTAAATTGCATCATGAGGCTCCTTATCTGGTGGAAAAAGATCAATTCAGTTAATTCTTGGGAATGTGCAAATTTTACTCAAAGTGTATGTGTAATTTTTCAGACTTGACAGAGTGTTTTCATGCATTGTTTAAGAAAACATCACAGTTTGTTTGGTCCAAGGAATACCAGCAACGTTTTGATCTCATCAAGGAGAAAACTGTGTCAGTTCCAGCTCTTTAGCCGTATGTGAAAGGTTGCATGATAGTGATTACTGTGGACATTAGTTCAAATGGACTGGGAGCTACTCTTTCGCAACATAATAGCATCTATGAGACAAATGTGGTGTTTGCTTCTAGGAAATTGTCAGAAGTTGAGTCTAGTTATTCCCTCATAGAGAAGGAAATGTTAGCAATAAAGTACTAATGGAGAGTGTTCAAAGTCCTTTGAAGTATTGTGTTGTTTGTGAGAAGGCCAATAGAGACACCGTTTTGGTGTATTGCACTGCTCCTCACTCAGTCATTTGACAGACCCCGTTTGAGGTGATGATGGGGAGGTGTGTAAATTTGTGTTTGTTTCTGGGAAGGATATCAGATGTCTTATTAAGAGATGTTAGTGTGTATGAGGAAGGGAAGGTAGCCTGTAATGAGGCATCAAGGAGGAGAGTGGAAGGTAATTTGTCAAGAAAGTGTAAGCGCAGTAATGTGGTTACAGTAAAATTAAATGTTGGTGTTGAGTACGCATTAGGGATCCCTTGATGTTGAAAAAGGGGTTATCTAACTCCTGAGACCCGGTGCAGGTAGAAAGAGTGTGTGGCAATTCTGTTCAGGTGTGTAATAGGCGGTGGTAGAATTTGTCTCGAATTGCAAGAGTATCTATGTACAATAGTGAGGACATCCCGAAGAATGCACTGGAAGATGTTGAGAGTATATTTGGGTTCACTGGAGTACAGACTCATTAAGAAGAAGTATGCGTATGAAACATGCATAGAAAGAGTGTGTGGCAATTCTGTTCAGGTGTGTAATAGGCGGTGGTAGAATTTGTCTCGAATTGCAAGAGTATCTATGTACAATAGTGAGGACATTCCGAAGAATGCACTGGAAGATATTGAGAGTATATTTGGGTTCACTGGAGTACAGACTCATTAAGAAGAAGTATGCGTATGAAACATGTACCAAAGAGATTGTTGGATTAAGTGGTGATTTTTTTTTCTATTCTTCTTCTCTTTCTTCTCTCCCTATTTTTCTCCTTGTTGTTTTAGGGTTATATATATATATATATATATATATTTTCCACGAGTTACCACACTGCGCCGAGCACTTCAGGGCGGGGGCTTCAAGTGCGAGTGGCAACGCACTAAAACATCCAAATAAACGAACCTCTCCAGCAAGAAGACGTCAGCCCACACAGGTAAGTTGAACGGACCTCCTTTATTAACAGGAAACAAACGGCATGATGCATTTCGGCGTAACGTGCCTTTTTCAAATGCCTAATGTTTGTAGAATTCACCTGCACACAACGGGTTCCACTGAGGGGAAGATGAATTTCAACCCGCAACTACGAGTTGATTGGCTGCAGACACACTAGCGGAAGTCCTTGCCCCAGTGGGCGGTGTCCACAGCTCGCCCAGGATTGTGGTCAATGTAGTGTGAGGGGGTCAATTCTCTTTACCTACACCCCACCAACAATACTAGCAGCGCACCAGTGTCACTTCCCTTAGTAGGCAGCGGTGATGCGATGCAGTTGCCACTCGCACTTGAAGCCCCCGCCCTGAAGTGCTCGGCGCAGTGTGGTAACTCGTGGAAAGTCTCAATGCTCTTGGGAAGACGCCGAGCCACCGCAGCTGACAGCGCATCGAAAGGCCATTAACATGGGGAGATGACTGCATCGCGTCACCGCTGCCTACTAAGGGAAGTGACACTGGTGCGCTGCTAGTATTGTTGGTGGGGTGTAGGTAAAGAGAATTGACCCCCTCACACTACATTGACCACAATCCTGGGCGAGCTGTGGACACCGCCCACTGGGGCAAGGACTTCCGCTAGTGTGTCTGCAGCCAATCAACTCGTAGTTGCGGGTTGAAATTCATCTTCCCCTCAGTGGAACGCGTCGTGTGCAGGTGAATTCTACAAACATTAGGCATTTGAAAAAGGCACGTTACGCCGAAATGCATCATGCCGTTTGTTTCCTGTCAATAAAGGAGGTCCGTTCAACTTACCTGTGTGGGCTGACGTCTTCTTGCTGGAGAGGTTCGTTTATTTGGATGTTTTAGTGCGTTGCCACTCGCACTTGAAGCCCCCGCCCTGAAGTGCTCGGCGCAGTGTGGTAACTCGTGGAAAGTCTCAATGCTCTTGGGAAGACGCCGAGCCACCGCAGCTGACAGCGCATCGAAAGGCCATTAACATGGGGAGATGACTGCATCGCGTCACCGCTGCCTACTAAGAGAAGTGACACTGGTGCGCTGCTAGTATTGTTGGTGGGGTGTAGGTAAAGAGAATTGACCCCCTCACACTACATTGACCACAATCCTGGGCGAGCTGTGGACACCGCCCACTGGGGCAAGGACTTCCGCTAGTGTGTCTGCAGCCAATCAACTCGTAGTTGCGGGTTGAAATTCATCTTCCCCTCAGTGGAACCCGTCGTGTGCAGGTGAATTCTACAAACATTAGGCATTTGAAAAAGGCACGTTACGCCGAAATGCATCATGCCGTTTGTTTCCTGTCAATAAAGGAGGTCCGTTCAACTTACCTGTGTGGGCTGACGTCTTCTTGCTGGAGAGGTTTGTTTATTTGGATGTTTTAGTGCGTTGCCACTCGCACTTGAAGCCCCCGCCCTGAAGTGCTCGGCGCAGTGTGGTAACTCGTGGAAAGTCTCAATGCTCTTGGGAAGACGCCGAGCCACCGCAGCTGACAGCGCATCGAAAGGCCATTAACATGGGGAGATGACTGCATCGCGTCACCGCTGCCTACTAAGGGAAGTGACACTGGTGCGCTGCTAGTATTGTTGGTGGGGTGTAGGTAAAGAGAATTGACCCCCTCACACTACATTGACCACAATCCTGGGCGAGCTGTGGACACCGCCCACTGGGGCAAGGACTTCCGCTAGTGTGTCTGCAGCCAATCAACTCGTAGTTGCAGGTTGAAATTCATCTTCCCCTCAGTGGAACCCGTCGTGTGCAGGTGAATTCTACAAACATTAGGCATTTGAAAAAGGCACGTTACGCCGAAATGCATCATGCCGTTTGTTTCCTGTCAATAAAGGAGGTCCGTTCAACTTACCTGTGTGGGCTGACGTCTTCTTGCTGGAGAGGTTCGTTTATTTGGATGTTTTAGTGCGTTGCCACTCGCACTTGAAGCCCCCGCCCTGAAGTGCTCGGCGCAGTGTGGTAACTCGTGGAAAGTCTCAATGCTCTTGGGAAGACGCCGAGCCACCGCAGCTGACAGCGCATCGAAAGGCCATTAACATGGGGAGATGACTGCATCGCGTCACCGCTGCCTACTAAGGGAAGTGACACTGGTGCGCTGCTAGTATTGTTGGTGGGGTGTAGGTAAAGAGAATTGACCCCCTCACACTACATTGACCACAATCCTGGGCGAGCTGTGGACACCGCCCACTGGGGCAAGGACTTCCGCTAGTGTGTCTGCAGCCAATCAACTCGTAGTTGCGGGTTGAAATTCATCTTCCCCTCAGTGGAACCCATCGTGTGCAGGTGAATTCTACAAACATTAGGCATTTGAAAAAGGCACGTTACGCCGAAATGCATCATGCCGTTTGTTTCCTGTCAATAAAGGAGGTCCGTTCAACTTACCTGTGTGGGCTGACGTCTTCTTGCTGGAGAGGTTCGTTTATTTGGATGTTTTAGTGCGTTGCCACTCGCACTTGAAGCCCCCGCCCTGAAGTGCTCGGCGCAGTGTGGTAACTCGTGGAAAGTCTCAATGCTCTTGGGAAGACGCCGAGCCACCGCAGCTGACAGCGCATCGAAAGGCCATTAACATGGGGAGATGACTGCATCGCGTCACCGCTGCCTACTAAGGGAAGTGACACTGGTGCGCTGCTAGTATTGTTGGTGGGGTGTAGGTAAAGAGAATTGACCCCCTCACACTACATTGACCACAATCCTGGGCGAGCTGTGGACACCGCCCACTGGGGCAAGGACTTCCGCTAGTGTGTCTGCAGCCAATCAACTCGTAGTTGCGGGTTGAAATTCATCTTCCCCTCAGTGGAACCCGTCGTGTGCAGGTGAATTCTACAAACATTAGGCATTTGAAAAAGGCACGTTACGCCGAAATGCATCATGCCGTTTGTTTCCTGTCAATAAAGGAGGTCCGTTCAACTTACCTGTGTGGGCTGACGTCTTCTTGCTGGAGAGGTTCGTTTATTTGGATATATATATATATATATATATATATATATATATATATATATATATATATATATATATATATATCTGCAAATACCTCGCAGCAGCGCTTCCTCAGTGAAACACGAGGCAAGGACCAACTTTTTTCAGCATCTTTTTTATTTAGCCATTAGACAGGTAGTCATAACGCGTTTCGGCCGTCCCAGCGGCCTTGGTCACATGGCGTTACAGAATGCTTTTGCCCTTTTTTTTTTAAAGTGATATCGTGCAGTCACATGTTCCAATGATGGACATAAACAAAATACTCCATGTATAAATACATTTGCTGTTTGTTTCTCATCAATGCCATTGCAAAGGATAGTTAATAACTGTATAAATACATAAGTTAATCCTGTAGTTTTTTTGTGTAGAAAAATTATATATACATTTGCAATTTCAAATCTCATGTAGCAGAGTATTTTTTACTTTTCAATCATATACATAGCAGCATAAATGCCTATAACTCCTCAAGTTGTACTGAGAAAATTATGTCAACCTTGTCCATCAAGTAAATAAATAACTACTGTGCATAGTCAGTGCTCACCAACGTGTATTAAATCATAATACAAAGAATAATAATAATCACTACTATTTCATAATAGTAGTGAAAAGAAGATCCAAAAAAAGAAAATAACTTAATCTATAAGGACCATACAACAAAAAATGAATCCATAATGAACATATTACCAGCCACTGAATACTCGGAGGAAGGGGATATAATACCGCTTGATATTATTTAGTTCTGTTAATTCATTCTCGCCTTCAACCATATTATTGCACATATTTTTAAAGTGACTTCGTGTCAACTAGAAAAAATATATAATTTTTTCATAAAGTGACATCGTGCGAACAAAGTGCAGATACAAGTAAAGTGGCTGGTGCTAGGGGGTTATACTGGAATGAGGTAGTTTAAGGAGGGAAAACCTTAACTCTATTCAACAACAATTATAGTCATCAAATTCAAGACAAGATATAATCATACATTATCAATGTGGCACATATAGAAAAAATCACACCATAAAACCAATCTATAAAAAAAGGGGAATCGGTGACATGACTAAAATCAGCTATCATAACAAACATTAGGATAAAAAGGACTACCCCAATATTTAAAAAGACGGCTAAAATCAATCAATTCATATATATACACATACTTCACACTATATATATAAATTATACACATTATGTTACAATATAAGTACATATGTGCAAAAAAGTGCAAGGTACGATCCAACTCCTCTTTTACTATGGTGTACTATGGTATATTGGTGTTATATGTGTGGCTATAATGTGGCATGACATGATCATAGGTATGTATGGAGGTCTTCCGTGGTGTTCAGACCTCCCGGCCACTTTGAATTAAACTCCAAAATATATTTGGTTTCAAGCCTGCGCATACACGCCTCTCTGTCACCTCCTCTTTTAGTGAGAGGGATCGATTCTATGGCGAAGTATTTGAGACACTGAGGCTTACTATTGTGACATGCCTCAAAGTGTCTGGCCACCGGATAACTCTGATCCTTGTTAACAATGGCGCGGAGGTGCTGTAAGATACGCTTGTGGATTTGTAATTTACTGCTACCAATATATTTTAGTTTACAGTCACATTCCAATATATACACACAGTATTCAGTTCTACAGGTTAGATGCTGTTTTATCTCCTTCGTGGTTCTTGGAATTACTGTTGTGTATTTTTTGGTGTTGACACCATGTTGGCAAGCCTTACATGCCAGGCATTTGTAGAAGCCCCTACTGGTGGGTCGCCACGGCTCTTTGCCTATGTATTCCTCACTGTTTTTTGAGAGGATAGAGCCCATGCTTAAACTTTTACGAAAAGTTATGGAAGGATTTGGGGGCATCACATCCCCAATCATGGGATCATCCTTTACAAAGTGCCAGTTTCTTCTGACTATACTCCTGATTTCTTTCTCCTGCTTGGAGTATGTCAGTACTAGTCTGACTTCATTAGTTTTGTCACATTGTTTTACTTTTTCAATCAACAAATCACCTCTTTCTATAAGCCTGGATTTCCTTATAGCAGTGTTCAGTATTTTGGTAGTATATCCCCTATCTACAAATCTCTGAAAGCTTTCTTGTTGTTTCGCAATCATGTCATCATAGTTACTACAAATACGGCGGATGCGTAGCATCTCGCCGTAAGGTATTGATTTGATTAGATGTTGGGGATGAGCACTCGTGGCATGTAAAAGAGTGTTACCTGCCGTCGGTTTCCTAAAAAGGGTACTGGTAAGAATACTGTTAGATATAAAAACCTGTACATCTAAAAATGTCACCGATTCCCTGCTTACATCAGAGGTAAAATGCAAATTAAGATCATTTTCATTGATTTCATGTATGAAATTTAAAACACTTTCCTCAGAACCACGCCATACAATAAATAAGTCATCAATAAAACGGAGCCAACAGGTGATGTTTGTGGTGCATTATTTTTCAAATTTACGCTTGAGGACCAGTTCCTCCCACCACCCCATAAACAGGCACGCGTAACTGGGGGAGAAACTGGCCCCCATTGCTACACCTTGAACCTGTTGATACATTTGTCCGTTAAAAATGAAGAAGTTATTATTAAGGCAGAATGTTAGCATTTCTAAAAGCATTTTAGTATGTTGAGCCAGTTCGATAGGCCTGCGGCTCAGATAGTATTCACATTCACGCAGGCCATCTCTATGCTTTATACACATATATAACGAGCTAACGTCCAACGTTACCAACAGCAAATCTGGGCTCCACACTACATCCTCTAGTTTTCGCAGAAAGTCACTAGAATCTTGTACATATGACTTTAGGGATTTCAAGTGTGGCTGCAAAAAATAGTCAATGTACCTTGAGAGGTTTTCCAGCGGGCCACCACAGGCTGCAATTATTGGTCTGCCTGGCGGTTTGGTGATACTCTTATGGACCTTTGGTATGAAATATATATATGGAGTGAGTGGATGATCTTTTTTAACATACTTAAACTCATCTCCACTTAACATGCCAAGGCCCTTCCATGCCACCAGGTTCTTGCATATATGAAAGCTCCAAGTTTACCCACTGGTTCGGGAAGCACTCCAGCCACGGTGTACATCCACACACCCACAACCACGTCTCAGACAGCCGACGCGTTTCGAAAATTAATTCTTCTTCAAAGGCTTCATTCCACAAAGTACACAGTGTTCGTTGAGACCACACCTTTATTCCATGCAAAAACATTAGTTGCCTTCTGATAGGCTGCCGTTAGATGCCTCCTGATAGGCTGAAGGTATTCTGGGATACGTAGTCCACCATGTACAGTTGCATGCGGAATTACATTAAAAGACCCTCCAATGGGCCCCGAGGCGTGCGTGGTAATTGAAAGGTGCCATGGCTCCAAAAGATCAGGCAGGAAAGCAGCGGGCCAGTGAACAGGGAATCTTGTCCTGATCTTTTGGAGCCATGGCACCTTTCAATTACCACGCACGCGTCGGCTGTCTGAGACGTGGTTGTGGGTGTGTGGATGTACACTGTGGCTGGAGTGCTTCCCGAACCAGTGGGTAAACTTGGAGCTTATATATATATATATATATATATATATATATATATATATATATATATATATATATATATATATATATATATATATATATATAATATATTCACTGAAATGTGATGCATGCATTTATGTTTGTATTTATATAGATATACAGATGATATATGTTTATATATGTATGTATATATATATATTCACTGAAAAAAACATAGGTTATAGACCATATATAGTTAGGAATTAGCATTTACAAAACCTTGAAAATTCACTGAAAAAACCATGGGGTTATAGACCATATATAGTTAGGAATTAGCATTTACAAAACCTTGAAAATTCACTGAAAAAACCATAGGTTATAGACCATATATAGTTAGGAATTAGCATTTACAAAACCTTATTTTACTCACACAAAACCATTGAAATTCGCATATATAGTTAGTTGCACTAACTATATATCGCGCACCCGCAATCCACTGCTGATGATGTCATATATTACATCATTCATGACATGGTCAGTGACATCACTGATGACATCACTGATGACATCTCAGTGAATTTCAATGGTTTTTTAATTGCAAATATCAAAAGCTGTAAAATTTATTCTTCTTTCAAAGGAAAAATATATTTTTTATGTATTTAATATAATTTTTTTATGTATATAACTTTTTTTTTATTTTCGCTACTGGTCCGCTCACCGGGTAGCTTCCCGTTAGCTCAATTTGGTGCCGCGACCCGATCCGCGCACCGGGAAACGTTCCGCATTCGAAAACAACATTGTGACGCGTTGCGTAAGCGTTGCGTAAGCGCGACGTATCGCGTTGCCACGTAATGCGTCTTATGATGCGCCGCGTTAGCGCACTCGGAAGTGCCCCTGAGCGCGAAGCGCAGCACCCCGGAAGCGCTCTGGGCGCGGAGTGGGACGCGTAACGTAAGCGTAACAGGTCATGTGACCTGAAAATAACACTTTTCATTGGTTTAGAACATTTTTTTTTCCCAAATGATGAAAGCCACCACCTTTGCATTATTCCAATCAAGATGACTTCAGGTGTGCCATACTTTTGTCATAAGTAAGACTGTTAGCGTTCTAGTTGTTCTTTAGAACACTCTGGGACATTCTGTCATTGGGCTATAGTTGGGCTACATCTGGCTGATATTTGGGCTACATTTGGGCTCTTTTGTCTCTGGTGGCCATCTTGGGAGACTGCATATCAGAATTTTTTTAATGAAATATAAGAGATTTGAGAAGTCACTCAAAATGTGCCCTAATTTTTCTTTCTTCAGCAATAATCATAATTTCTATGGCAAAATGAACCCCCTCATTTTGTTCCTTTGCAAATTAAATGTTTTAAGTGTCAACACTTTATTCCAATCAAGATGACTTCAGGTGTGCCATACTTTTGTCATAAGTAAGACTGTTAGCGCTCTAGTTGTTCTTTAGGACACTCTGGGACACTCTGGGACATTCTGTCATTGGGCTATAGTTGGGCTACATCTGGCTGATATTTGGGCTACATTTGTTTTTTTTTGTCTCTGGTGGCCATCTTTTGGGCTACATTGGGCTACATTGGGCTACATTTGGGATCTAACATATATATAGCCCAATGTAGCCCAATATATATTTTTTAAAGTTAATTTTCGGAAAAACCACTGGAGCATATATCTTGAGACATAGCAAAGGCACATCGGGGTACCAGTCCCTACAATTTTGCCAAGTTTGGTGGAAATCCATTCAGCCGTTCGGGCTAAAAGTGAGTCCAACCGCCCTATGGAAAACTCAATGTTAAAAACACGTTTTGGGACCCCCCTTTTTTCTCGGCCGCGCGCTTGACGAAACCCCCCCAAACTTTCAGGGGACGCTCAGGAACAAAATGTGCCATTTTCCTGACAATTTCAGCCAATTCCGTCCATCAACGCCAAAGTTATTCAACATAGAATTTTCAGAAATCCCTATTCAAAAAAATCCTAACTATATATACCTACTGGCGACCGCCAGTAGGTCATATATATATATATATATATATATATATATATATATATATATATATATATATATATATATATATATATATATATATATATATATATATATATATATATATATATATATATATATTCTGCCTGCTATACCTGGTTTGGTACAACTAACAAAACAGAACAGGATTTTGCATTTAGAGGTGTCACTATATTACATTCATATGATTTTTAAGTAATGAGGAAGGTCTGTGTGATTTTAAGTTTGACATTAACCTTAGTAGTTGCTGACCATCCCCAAATTTATCAATATGAATCTATGTGGTCAGATTTTTATAGAGTTTTTAAAAGGCATATTTATGGATATTAATATATAACTTTTTTTTAAAACCATATATATTTATATATTTATGTGTTTTGATATATTTTCAATATGCTGCTAAACTCTTGATGTATTATACATTTATATAATTCTGACACAATTATTTACACCAAATGCAAATGGCGTTAGTATGTCTTTTATGTCTATCAGTATACAACACTGCAGCTGATGCATTTCAAATACGTCATGGTTACTCACGACTTTAAAAGAGCACTGCGCCTTTTCAACATTGTCATGTGATCAATGCCCTTTCAGGGCTGAAACGCGTTTTGGTGTCGGGCACACAATAAAGAAAAATTGCATCATCCAGTGGGTTTGCCTTGTCTTTTTGCCTTGTCTTTTTGCCACGCAATTTGAAGACGTTCCTACCATATATATATATATATCATCAGAAGTAACATTCAGAAGAGCCACCAGTCTGAGAGACAAGTTGGTGCACAGTCACCATCAAGATCCGGATAAAAAAAAAAAGGCATTCAATGGTTGAAAAGTAAAGGCTTCATAAAATGTCAACAATGTAAAGCATGTCAGATTGCCGTGAATATAAAAGAAGTAACCTTACCAAACAAAAAATCTTGGATAATCAAACAACTGATAAACTGCAGAACAGACTATGTAGTTTACGTGATAGAATGTCCATGTGCTTTAAAATATATCGGCAGCACAAAAAAAGAACTAAAATTAAGAATCCTTGAACACGTAAGGGCGACAACCAACAAAGATAGAATTAATGCTGTCGCCAAACACATGGAGATTGCACACAATGGAGACTGGAAACTTCTAAAGTTCTACGGCTTGGAAACAATTGTACCTCATGAAAGAGGAGGAGACCGAGAGTGAAAACTGAGATGCAGAGAATCACGCCAAATATTGAATTTTCGAACTTAGCACCCTGACGGTTTAAACCAGAGTGAAGAAATTTATGTACATTTGTAGACAACATGTATATCTTAAGAAAAAAATGATAGAGCACCAACTATAAAATAGTCGCATAGGGAATGTCAAAAACATAAAACATGAATAACAAACCTTTCCTTCTGTATGGTCATAGTACACAATATGAAAAAATGGGGCGATGATAAAACACACGTGAATAAGTTACACTAATACCTTGCTCTCTCACAAAAATAAGGGGTCATCATAAAGGTGAAATGTCATAGCCCACTTGAGGGCGGGAAAACATAAAATAAATCATCGAAGTGAAATTGCCCACTGGAGGGCTACACTAAATGAACTTCAATGACAATTCAATCGTTATTGAAAACTGTTTCAAAATACATAAGACAATTCATACTTTGATGATATATGGGTAAAAGATTATGACCTAAAACACTTCAAACTCTACCTTGTGGCAATATAGCAACAATGACAAACAGTGATGAAGTTAATCATGTTTGAGAGAACAATTTCTGTGTGCTGTTTTTAAACATAATTATTGTTATATTGAGGAAAACTACAAGTCCCATAGCTCTTAGCAATTTTGACAGGAAGTCATAATGTAATCACGTGGCTTTGGTAAACCACTCCTTAAAGGAAGTTAGTGGGTGATGTAAATATCTACCGTGAACAAGCCGTCTGTTGGCGGTGAAACGCGTTGGTATATATTTGTATATTGAGAACTATGGATGAATAAAGAATTGGGAAAGAGAGATCCTACGAGTGCGTTTTCATTCCGTAAGAGGAGGTGATTGACAATTGAATTCGGCGGGGCTCTGCCGAGGAATTCTGCACCGATACAAGAATCGCCAGGGGTCGAACAAACCGAGCCAAGTTGTTGGGATATATATATATCTATATATATATATATATGATCAAGGGCACATGCGCCCGAAACGCGTCATTGCTGCTGTTGTTTACCTGCGCAGCCATAAAAGACATCTGAGGCCAGATCCAGTGGTCCGTCTCCTTTCTTTGCTTCGCCCGTCTAACGGATTGGAGGTGGCTTGGGGAGTTTTCTTTTGCATATATTTATATATATCCCAGCTCATACGTTCCTCACTCAATAAAGAACGGACCGCACTCTGTTGTGTTTTGAAATTGAAATCCACAATTTTATTTCATCGTCAGCTTGCGAAACAGGACGCGTTTCGGCATCTCGTCTTTGGACAACAATTCATTCTTGTTGCTGCAGCGTCCATCTTATAACGTGTTTCAAATTGATTAATTTCATACACTTTTTACAATGAGCGCCTTTAAACAGAAAGTTATTAAGCCCTGGATGGGCATTTTGCCAAGCATTTTGCTATGATCGTTTGCACATATATACATGTAATTCATTCAAGTTGATATTCTATACAATCCATTGCTTAAACTTGAATATAACTAAACAGAAGTATGTACAAGTTCTATGGCTACAGATAACAGTTAATTGAGGGAAAGCACCATATGAAATCTCCTAATGATTACTAAAGATGAGTCTCTTTGAGATACAACCATTGTGATGTCAGATTACTGACCAAGATGACTGGCTAATTTTTCTTCAGTATTAATCCCACGTGGAGACTTAGTTTTGGAGGTCTAAAATAAATCTGGACTCCAGTCTCCGCAACTGCATCCCTCTGTCCCCTCCCCGATCTTTTAGGGGGACCTGGTCCAAGCAGAAACATTTCAAAAGATTACGATCACAGTTGCGTGCTGGGGCAAAGTGTCTGGCAACTGGATAATTAGGGTCACTATGTTGAATTGCTCTGGCATGTTCTAAGATTCTCTTCTTGACCGGGTTTATCGAGCTGCCATTATAATGTAATTTGCATGGACACTCTAGACAATATATACAGAATGAACTTAACAGGTTAAAAAATTGTTGATTTTTCTGAATTTGTGTGTTCCTGGAATTTCATATGTTGTCACTTTAGAGCTAGACTTACAAGCTTTATATATATATACTTTCGGTTTGCAGAGGCTGTCAGAAGGGCGGTCTGGCACGGGTTACTGGATAACCCGAATAGATTAAAAAAAACTCCCTTCTTATAAGTAAGGATACCAGACACTCCAATGTACTGGAAAACTGTAGATTTAATGGCACAAACGACATCCATAAACTTTCTTCATGATTTAAATACATTGCAACAGAAAGCGGACTACACCATCACCATGTATCGTAGCGAAAGTGAGTAAGAATAAAGCAGCCATCTTGTAACATTGTTTAAAGCTCCCAACTAAATAAATGGTTGCTGAAAAATGCTAGATATTGACAATGAATGAAAAATATTTATAATATATACATTTATTGAAGACACTTTCCCTATCATTGTTGTTTCATTCTGAAATGATAGTAGACATGATCCACTTCTGTTTAACAAACAATTTGGTGGTGTATTTGCAGAGAGATCTGGCATTGAAGAGGATACATCTGAGTTGATCTAGTGGGGTTTTGCCAGAGCGCGGGATCTCGCAGAGGTAGTCAGTCCTGGTGGGGAGGTGAAGTGGCAGCAGAGACAGAACCGTCCCGGCATGAAGTGGGGATATGCGATGTAGCGGTTGTTATGACGAGCGTCAAGGGTACATAGATCAGTGGTGGAGTACCTGTGGAAGTCAGGGTGGCCAGGGTTCATGGCACTGGGCATGGTTCAGGAGCAGACAGGCACAGAGGAACTTGCCTTTGACACACCCTGTGTGCTCCAGTGACACAGCCATTTTGCAGCATAATTAAGTATGTCCTTCCTGAGAGGATGGATAGGGTGCAGGGAGGCGGAAGTGCAGGAAGCGGCAAGCACTGTGATGGCAAGGGCAGGAAAACAGTGAGAGGTCCTGGAACCTAATAGCATGGGAACCTGGAGGGCTGGGGGCTGCGCGGCGCTGGGGCTGCACTGGCTGTCTGCTGAGACTTTCTCTGGGCAGGAGAGACCTTGCGGTACTTAGGTGACCGGTACGAAGGTGAACTGGCAAGGACCTGTTCCACTTCTTGATTCTTGATTATTCCCAAGTTTTACAGTTAAAGAATACAATGCCAAGTCAAGTAAAGTGGTCTTTTGGAGATCACAATATTTGGTCTAATGGAGAAACTAGCCTTTAACTTCAAGGCCATATTTTCTGGTAACATACTTTAGCTAGTCTACTGGAAATATTGCATCCTGGCTCCAGCTTCACCATAACCGATTAGGCTTTAAGCATGGTGGTCTCAAAGTCCATACGTTATGCAATTAGGTGTAGCTTCTGGCACATGGCTCAAAAATGCATCTCAGCAGTTCCAAAAAATACAAATATAAACAGAAGCATATCAAAGCACATTAGTCATATGATGATATCACTGGCTTCCTCAACAGAACAAACTAAGGGCCACATTTTTGACCTGGTTTGCGTGACTCTTGTACCGGGCAACGTGGTGCAAGATCCACACAAACCTTAAGTATGACTTTTGAAGCCACATAAAGCCACTTTTTTGTGGCTTTGAGTGGCTCCCAAAATTTGGAGTAAAGCAACACACTGCACATTGCTGCATTGTTCTGCTCTGCCCTGAGTAGGTGTTGCATGGGCATGGGCATTGCATGCATGTTCCGATACAACTCCCATGGCTTTTTACGCAAACCCAGATTAACAATGACTTGTAAACCTGGGAATGTGCCAAAATTTTACGCCTTCCCAGAAGAGGCGTAATGAGGAGAAATATATAATTAGAGGAAACAGCCTCTCGGGATTGTTTTTGTGCAGGAAGGTGTGGTGTTTTACGGCTTAGGTCGGGTTACTTTCAGGGCTAAGGGATGAGTTTTTAGGCTCAATGCCAAGGTCTGGGGTGTAACCTGCACCACACATATGCCTTTATCAATCATGCCTTTACAGCTAAATTTGTAAAGGCTTGCGTGTCAAATCCATGTGTGGTTGTGGCAAAGACCGCTTTGTTAATGCATGCAAAGTAATCGCATGTGTGGTTCTGTCATACAGCCCTGTGACACAGGTCTCCGGAGTTCAGCTTTGCTTCAGTCCACTAACGGTACATTCAATTACTTGTGCTTTGTTTATTTGAAAAGTTTTTGGGAAGGAGAGACAAATTATGTCTAGCTACTTGAAGTGGGCAATGTACTAGTTCATAAGGCGAGAGGAGTCAGAGCTGAGCCAAGGGTGGCTTGGCCCTCCTATCCAAAGCAGGAGTCGAGCCATGTGAAGGTCAGTTGTGAGTGTCTGGTGGGCAGGGTTTCACTTCCTTGTTTTGCATTTTTTTTAGACTGGAAGCCCAATGTGCATTTAGGGCCTCATTTATGAAAAATGACGCATCGCTGCGTGAAAGGAGCGATGCGCACTTCTCAGTACGCACTCCTTGGGTCATGATTAATGCGCCATATTTATAATATCACGCATCATGTCGCAAGGAGTTACAGATACGTCAGTATTTCTGACGTATCTATAGGTGCAAAAGTGACGCATTGCTAGAGTGTGTCACAAAAGTGACGCAGCAATGTGTACTTTCACATGGGCAAGTCCCATGTTGTTAGTGCCTGCGTCAGTCTTACACCTGCCATGAAGCAGGCATAAGATTTTGAAGCATTAGCGGCCAAGAAATAGCGCAGTGAAATCTTATAGATTTCATGGCGTCACTTCCATGACCCTTTCTTGCATCAAAACGCCCCCTTTGCATACAGTATACCTGGGGCAGATATAATGTGGCGCAGGGGTTTACAAAGGGACGCATCTACTAAATGCGTCACTTTGTAAATATGGCGCAACAGGGTGCATTTTTTACGCCACTGGTGCGTCACAAAAAGTGACACACCGGCGGCGTAAAAGTGACGCATGGCCTCATAAATGAGGCTCTTAGTGTTTCATTCGTATTCATCTTACGCATCACAGCTCTCCTTCCGGATGGAGGATGCTGCTTGTGTTTGCTTACTGTTTTTTTTGTTTGTCCTTATACTTATTGCTTCATAAAGGTGGGGGGAGGGGACTGTGACCTGACTCTTCTGTTGCGCACGCTTCACGTGGGCACCAGAGCGAGCCAGAGACACCTTTGACCCGAGCAAGGCTCGAGAGTATATAAGAGATCCTCACGGAGTACCACTATCACGTGTGCTGTGTTGCATCTGTGGAGGCAGCACGACTTTAGTTAACAGGGTGCTGCATGCTTATATTCACACACACGCAGATCCTTGGCCGGCCGTGCCCCGTCAATCAAATCTGACCCAGTCTGGCTGCTGGTGCCAGACACTCAAAAGAGCCTTTTTTTAAACCCGAATATGGCTGATTTTCTGCCTGCAGAATACCGCCCGCATTACAGTAAAGATTCAGTAGAAAATACACCTCGACCTTGACTTTGCTTTTTCTATTATATCCAGTTTACTCACTTAAGCCAAGATTGTTTGATCCTGCGTGGCTCTGAATTGAATGTAAGAACATTTGACATTTTTGTGAGCACCCACAAACTGTGTCGTTTTTTAAGGCTAAATGCCGACTCGATAACCAACCAATGATGTTTGTCAGTTATGAGATATATTTCTCGCATTCTCTACACTTGACATAAATGGGCGAAGCTGTCCTTAGGGGCCGAGTCTGCAATTATCGTTTAGAATGTTCTCTGCCTCGACATTGAAATAAGCAAAGACGTAAAACCCGGCGCTGTGTCCATTTAAAGATGCATGCAGGGATGAACTCCCAAAGGTTGTATTTTAGAAGATGCTATGAATGAGATGGAAGTAGACAGCAACAACGCCGTTTCCACGATCCATTACCACTGACATAAAGTTGAGCATTAATATTAGAGAAAACAGTGTGGTAAGAAGGTTACCGCCAGCCATTACTGCATCTCTATAAGAATGTCGTCTGGATACTTGTTGACGTTGGGCTCTATCTGAAAGTTCTAACTTCAGCAGTGGTTGGAATGACTTTAAGAGTGTCAGATCGGCCAAGGATCACACGATCTAAATAAACAGGGCTGGGACTTTAGAATGCATTATTTTTAAAAGGGAGCAATCAGATAATCATAATGGATGTTAACAGTAAATGTGTAAATTGGAAAAAAGGGAAAACAAAAATTAAGAAAATAAAAATGTTTGTGAAAGTGTTAAATAAAACGGATGTAAGCAATAAAATACAATGGACTCACAGGAGATCAATATATTTGAAATAAAATGCTGCTTCAATGACTTCCAAGGATCTATTTTTTCTAGGAGGCACATATATCGATTTCCAAAGACTCAAAAAAAGCAAATCATAACATTATTTTACGTACCTCCGGCAGTTGATTGGAGCGGGTTTGATAGTGAAATTGATCTTCTCGAATTCTGCGTCATCGTGGAATGGGAAGATACCGCCCAGGATGACATCTCCGTCACTGAAGAGACCGGTCACCCCATGGGCTGGAAGGCGGCACCCTGACCGCACTATCTGGGCATTGCACGTGGCAATCATGCAGTGCATCAGCAGGTAGAGCAGGACTTTCAAAGGGATGGAGAGGTTTGGATGTCTTCTCCCAGAGCCCCTTTCCATGGTTTGGGGGTAGACACTGATCATTGGAGCAGAGACCTGATTGAATCCCTAGGCAGAGATTAAACTAGTATAGAGAGATAGACTGTGTCCATTTCACTCTCCCTAAATTCAGAAATTAGCAATTCAGGTAAAAAAAAAAACCAGATTACTACGGCGTGCTGATTACTGTTGCGCTCTATGTGGACAGATAATACGTGTTTGCCACATGAAAAAAGTAATTTATTCTCAATTTCTCAATTTAATTACCTGGAAAAAAGTGAACTTGAGTTTAGGCATCAAGTTTTCACAGCTGAAATCAAGACATTAGGCCACATGGCCCACCGAGCCAGATGATTTTAAGCAGCACACCTGATTGGATAGCAGAAAAAAGAAACTGTTAATATCTTTTCTTTTTATCCAGCTCCTTCGTAAAAATGTGTCACACTGGCATCTGCTCTGTGATGCTGTATGTCTACCAGGTGACAGACAGGCCTGGTACCCCACTCTTTCCTAAATCACAGAAACTGACTTAACTACTTAATTATAAAATACAGACCTGACAATAAGGAAAAGTAATGACCTGAAAGACTTCAAAAAATCAAAAGTATCTATCTGTTAAACAACACCGACAAATCGAATTAACAACTAAGAGACGTGTTGCGATGTTTGCATGCAGTTTGCTTAAGGTGCCATTGTGGTCACTAAGAAGTAAGGCGAGGTTGCCTTAATATATCCTCAGCTCTGATAGTAAGGGAGGGGGAGCAAGGAGAAGTGAACAGCTGGCTTCATTTAGTGAGTCACTTATCTAAGTGCTAATTGCATGTAGATAGACATGATGACTTGAATCCATCAGGGAATACAACCTGCATGGGACGAGTCCATGTTTTCTATCTAAATTTGCGACCAGATGTATCATGTCCTTGAGAATTTGCAATGGGTCAGGCAGCTTATTGCAACAGTACAAAGCGACTGTTCAGTGTGCAAAATAACCTTTTAAAGCACAAACCAACCATAGGTACTGGCATTGCACTGGAAAATAATGCAATAATACTGGTCTGCTGCAGACCCAACACAAGCTTTACATGGAGATATAGTGAATCAGATGCAACTTAAAAAAAAAAATCAATATTCGGGAATATGCAAGTGCTTGGTTACAATGGTATCCTGCCAGTGTAAACTCAAAGTGAATGCAATGAACTGCTATATATGAACTCATCCAGGAATGTATTACTAGTGCGCACTGTGGTTGCACCCCATATGAGAGGCGGGTCACAGGCCCTGATTTTAATTTTTGATGGGGGCCATGTAAGGCTGTACTGGCACAGGCCCTGTTTCTGCCTGGCCCACCAAATTTAAAGTTGTCCATCAGGTGACAAACAAAACTGTGATGACAGATCCTTCATACCACGGCATCTTCACAGACGAAAAGCCCTTGTTTATCTTAACCCCTCCCCTGCTGGTGACGGAAGCACTCCGTCATCAGCCGCGGTCGCGCTGTGCTGATGATGGAGCGGTTCCGTCACGGCCCGCTCGGAACGCCTGCGCGGCGTGGATTCCGCGCCTGCGCAGACAGTTCTATTGAGCGGGTGGGGCCGTGACGGAACCGCTCCATCATGAGCACAGCGCAACCGCAGCTGGTGACGGAGCGGTTCCATCACCAGCATGAGCCCGCCGCGCGGCCGCCCCACCTCCTTAGCACTGCGGCAGAATAGCCGCCGCAGTGAAGGGGTTAGAAAAGAAGAAGTTAGCCGGATATGCAATGTAATGTGAGGTGGATTTGTAGAGCACTGCTTGTGTCACCCGTGAGGGAGTCAAGGCCGATATGCTGAGAGCCGCTACCAGTTTTTACCAATCCATGCAGAAGGTTTAGCCCTTTTCCTGTCCTAGATCCCCAAGATGTGCATGGAAGTCTACAGTATCAATGCTGGCAGATGTGGTGTCATGGGGCTCACCCTAAATAGGGCAGCTCCCCTTCCAGCTTTTCCAAATTATAGAAATATGGGTGACTGATTCCTAGTTTCAGTTGGAATCATGAGGTACTGACGTCTACTCAGCCGCGGCCGCTGCAGGTAAGAGCAGTGGGGTGGTGGGGCCTGCTGGGGGGGAATTTCGAAAGGCGACGACGAGAGAAAATGAATTATTTATTTAATTTTCCCTTGTGGTCATCTCTTGAAATCCCCCGCCCCCAGCCGGCCCCACCGCTCTTATGTGCAGTGGCCTTGTCTGCGTCTACTTAAGTTGAATTCTCCAATTTAGGATCTTTTCAGTCACAGGCTATCAAGCAGAGTTGAATGAGTGGGGTGAATTGGTGGATTACAAGAACAGGATAATAACTGCATCATTTCAACATACATTGTTTGATTGTGATATCAACTATGGTTGTTATGCATAGACTCTCCCGCTAAGATTACATCGGACTATATTCCATCCTAGTCTGGAATATTCAGTGGTACTGAACTTTTTCATCATCATTTGTGCTCACTGGATGGTCAGTTGACATCACTGTCTGTGCTTTTTGGTGAAAAGTTGTAAAATTGAAGACAACCCGTAATTGGCTGCTGGCCTGCTCTAGTACTTCTTTTAAGGAACAAAGGGGCATATTACCAATGGGTAGCAATATTTATCGCTAACTAGGCTTTGCAACTATTTTTTATCGCTAAGTATCGCTTGCAATTATCATTGATTTAACTTGCTATTAGCAACGTTTATCTCAGAAGTGATAAAAATCCTCACGCTAACTGCCAAATGAGAGATTATCGCTGGAAAACCAACGATAATCTCTCGAAGTTTGGCGTTAGCTTGATGATAAAGGATCACAAACTTAGCCATGGTATCCACCTTCCATAGATATCATGGCTGAGTCAGGAAAATACCAGGTGTAAAAAAAGCAGCGCTAACAGGGTTAGCGATATCCTTGATAATAGGAGAAATGGAGCTTAACAACATTTCTCCTATTATTTTTTTCTGGAACGCCCCCTTTGCATCTCATTAGAGATGCAAGGGGAAGTGTAGAGATAAAGGGTGCTAACATGCAAATTTGTGTGTTAGCACCCTGTTGCTGATAGGGAGATAATTTTATCTCCGCTTTTTTGGCTTTTAAAGCCAAAAAAGCTGAGATAAATCCCTTGATAATATGCCCCTAAGAGTATTCAAGAGTATGTGTTCACATCCCCCCAGCCCCTTGGTCTATTGATAATTTTGAGGTCATCGACCTACGAGTAAGTAAGCATGTGATTTAAAAAGAATTGAACTTAGAGGAAAGTGTTTTAAAGCTCAGAGGCAACTCTCGATCTATGCTTAACCTATAACTATAGAATAACTATCTCGATTACTGATGAAACTTTACAAGAATTGTCTAAGATTCAAATTGAACAGAATCTGTTTGAGAAGGCCAAGCTCGTTATTGAGTGGTATAACAAACTGCCTGCCACAGTAGTGGCTCTCCTGAAAGTCAGTCATGAGGTAAACTCTATAGCAGGTGTCAGGACTTGGCGACTCCCTGAAGGGATAGTAGGATCAGGAGTTTAAAGAACTACAAGTTACAAAAGTTCTTAGACCAAGACATAGGGGGAGTAAAGGTGTGGAAGAAAATGTGAGCTTGGAACTTAAAGCTTAAAGCTTTCTAGAATAAGTACCAAAGGTTGCTCTCAATAAAAAGTGAACATTTTATGAATACTACTGGGATATTAGGCCTAAAGTCATTACTAAGAATAACTGCGAACTCTTCTGGCGATTGGCAAACAGTGAAATCTTGCTATCTCCATCAAGTCTTCTTGAAGCACAAGTCACAGAAACTCAATGGGTAGAAATTTCGCATCTATACAACACTGGTGTAGAAACTAGCACAGACTGTTTTGAGGTCTATGGCTGTGTTAATCAACTAACCATTTTAAAGGGTGCTGAGATAATATCCTAAACAATCAGTAATATGAATCAGTTGCAAGCAGGAGGGCCTGAGAATCTGTTAGCATATTATTGAGGCTGATTCATTATAGTGGGCTGAGGTGCTTAGTCCCTTTTTAGGTCGAGCTTTGATCGACCTGTTATATCTGTTCTTTGGGGTTTAGCAAACCCACCGATTGCCATTGGTTACTATCTGTGGCACTCTGAAAAGCTTGCTTTTTGTTGGTGCATTTGTGTAAATGCCCCTCCTCTGCCTGCTTAGTTCCGTACCTGGCAATTTCACTCAGAGAATGTTTTGTTCGGCCATCACACTGTACAGTGTGTGATTGTCCTCCTCCTTCTTTTCATTCCTCTGCTAGTTTCATTTGGTAGTGGCTCCAGATGGCTTTTGGCTTCACATCCGCTTTACTGTAACTTGTTCTAGTAATGTAGTGAAACTATTATATGGAAGCTTGTTCCCCTTTGTAAAACAAAGCACTAATAGTATGTGCTGTAACCCAAGAAGGCAGGAACCTAAGAGCCATCAGCCTACCCAGAGAGTTAAACAAAAGTTTTATTATTTGTTGAAAGAGCCCTTCGGATGGGTTTGTTAGGGCAGCAGCGGCGGCCGCGGGCTGTAAAAAGTCTGGTGTGTCCCATTTAACCACTGTGGAATGTAGAGTTTGGACTCCAGGCTGGAACAGCGTTTCCTATGAGGTGCTGAGGTTCGCTGGATGTTGGTAATAGGACAGGCGTCATCAGTCCTCCTGAATGTGACAGCACTAAGTGGAGGGCCTGGGCATCCACTCTGCCCCACCACACACTTTGTTAAGCCACCCGGGATCAGGAGGTAATATTCCATTTGCTGACACACACCGCTCATGTTTCTGATACGAGGATCTGTAAACCAGGATTAGGCTTTGAGGGTGTTTGGGAGGTAAAGTCTTGCCTGTGTGTTGGGCCCGAGGAGTATGTTGCACCTTAACCCGTCCCTGACCAAGACTTGCAGCTCAATGTTTCAGACGATATCCACAGAGCCTTAGTTGAAGGTGAAGCCTGTCTCCTCATCCTTATTGACTTATCAGCGGCGTTCAACACAATAAATTGTCTAGCTTCACTTGAGACTCTGAAGAGGCACTCCGGCATTAATGGGAGAGTACTAAAATGGTTCACTTCCTTCCTTCAGCACCGTTCTCAAAAAATTAAAATCAACTCCTGCCTCTCTGTACCAACACAAGTCAAACTTGGAATCTGCAAGGATCGATCCTCTCACCATCCCTCTTCAATCTCTTCATGGAACCCCTTGCAATTATTCTGAAACAAGCAGGGGTTCAATACCATCAATATGCAGATGACACACAAATATACTACAAAAATCAAATCACCCAGTGACGTCCGACACCTCAATGTCACGCTAACTAAGATCCAAACATGGTTTAAAGCAAACCTCTTAAAGCTGAACCCCCACAAAACGGACTTAATACTGTTCTCCCTGAAAAGTAACCACAGACCAATTCAAAACTGGCTCAAGAATCTTGATCCTCTAAACTTCTCTCTCAACCTATTCGATTCGGTAAAGTCACTAGGCATTACCCTAGATAAGAACTTGTCAATGAAGGATCACATCAAAAACTCTGCAAAAGGTGCACTTTTCTCTCTAAATCACCTCAAGAAAATTAAATCTTTCATTCCCCAGGATGATCTCAAGACAATAGTACAATCCCTAGTCCTTCCTAAACTGGACTATGCGAACACCATCCTAACTGGGACACTAAAAGCTCACCTAGCTCCACTAAGGCCAGTCCTTAACATGGCAGCTCGACTCATAACTGGTGTAATAAGATTTGAACATCTCACACCAACCCTCAACACCCTCACTGACTTCCCATGGAAGGTAGATGTATTTACAAACTGGCATGCATCACACACAAGGCCCTTCATGCACATTCCGCCAACTACCTAAACAGCAAACTGGTAAAAGCAGGAAAATCTAGAACTCCGAGAAGCTCCAACTCACTTCTTCTCATCCCTCCGGAACTGAAAAGGAAAACAACTCAGTGCCGATCCATTACTGGTAACGTACCCAGGATGTGGAATGCACTCCCTCAGATGCAACCCCTCCTTTTCTTGCTTAAAAAAAAACCTGAAACTCCTTCTCCTCAACCAATACTTTACCGACCAAATCAATTAACCGAAGCATCATAAACCTAGTGGACTCCCCTCTCACTAGACCTTCAATGAAGGTGGTTATCTGCAGTGGCGGTTTTGTCCATTTGGGCGGTGGGGCGTTGCCCCACTAATAATTATCGGGCAATTTATTCAAGCGGCGCGTTAATAAAAGTTTTATAAATTAACGTGCCACTTGAATAAATTGTCCGATAATTATTGCCCTGCTGCGGCCGTGGTGTCAAGCGCTTCACTTATGTGTCAGTATACTGTCTGCAGACACTGGGTGGCGCTGGAGTGTCAGTGCGCACTGCGCATGTGACGTTTGCCCGACTGCCTTTATGCAGAAAGCAAACGAAATGGATTTTCAAAAAACAAGCAGTGCAGAGTACGGGGTTAGCATTTGCAACAGTCCCCAGTGCTTGTAAAAAGGCCGGCGTTTTTTTTGTGCTCAGCCCAATCCTGATGCTCTCCTCTAAAGAGGGCAGCGTCAGGATTGGCTACTGTAGTCCTGTGTGCGTGCAGTCCTGCCTGCAAGAAATGAATTTGAAAACGGCGCCCGGCCGGAGTCAAGCTGGCTGCATTGGCACGGGAGTGGCAGCCTCCTGGTCATCATGAAGAACAGGAAGCCCAGAAACTCAGGTAAGGACGCCGGGCGCCTTTTTCGCTATTTCCGGTCCCAGTCTGATCATTTTCAAACCACTCATGAATACACGCACACTTTCTCTGTCAAAACAGCAGCCGCTTTATTATTTCCCACAGGTAAACTAAGTTTGAAGACTATAATTTTTGGTGTTAGTTTGAAGACAGAGAATGCTTTATTTCAGATGACCAGAGACAGGTCTGTGTTTCGGCGCTAGGATTCATGACTGTGTGCGAGGTGCAAATCTTTCATCCGGGACCCAGGCCTCAAGGCCTGCAAACCCGGGATGTCTGAAATGCCGACTCTGGTGTGGTTGTTTGCAGGGAGTGTTCTAGTGGGCCATAAAGGTGAGTCAGGCGCTCGTCGTTGTACAGCTCCTTTTATAGCCACGGTGGCCTAAGTGTTGCCTCGGCGCCACCACGCAGGCCCGGACAATATGCGGAGAGCTAGAGAGAAGGCCTGATGGATTGCAGGGTGCTGCACTCTGAGACGGCAGACCTTTAAAAGGAAAGTCTTCGTGACGGCCTCTTCCGACCCGAGGGAACAGCCAGCTCAAGGTTTTCAAGGGGCCTGGAGGCACGATGTGGCCAGCAGTTGTCACGTAGGAATCTACTTTGTCCACAAGAGTTGACATGCGGTTTCTCCGGACACCACGTTTCCAGTCCTTGGCTTTTCTTGTTACCGACCTTCTTTCTGAGGAGTGTCAGTCGTGTGTGGGTCCGTCAATGAACTTGTACTTAACATGTTAAAAAACATGTGGGGACAAAGTTTTCTTAAGAACATAATGCCAGACTGTCAAATGCCAACGTTGTCTAACTGTTATTCCTCCACGTTCCTCTTTCTCCACAACCCTCACCCTTATCGCTTATTATGCATCCCTTCTTCTTTGTCCCTGTTTTCCTGTCTTTCTTTTCCTCCTACTTTCTGTTCAAGGCAAAGGATTAGGGCAAGGTTTGAGGCAAGTTTGGTTGCATTTTGGATGTTTTTGAATGTGGGGTGTGGGGTAAATTCGGGAGAAAAGTCGTACCCGTTCCGTTAGATCGAGGAAGTTGTGGCTTGGTGAGGTTGTTGGGAATCGCTGGAACTATGTTCCCTGCAAATGTGATGAAGATTGAAGCAGGGGAAGTGCTTATTTTGTGATTGTGAGTCGGACACGATTTTGAGGCCTAGTCGCGGTTATGCGTTTTTACGTGATTTGGGTGTCGAATTTGGGGGTGTTCCAGCTAGTTCTAACACCGTTTGGCGGGTCGGGAGGTATGTTGCATACGAGAGCCACAGGAGGGGGTTTTAGGTGTGAGGAATGAGGTTTATGGTTCGGGATAGGCTTTAGAGCTGGGCTCGGGTTTAGGGCTAGGCATAAGGGTTTTGGGCTAGTGTTTGTGGCTTAGAGTTGTGGTTTATGGCTAGGTATTAGGACTTAAGGCTGGGCAATGGGGTTTAAGGCTTCATTTTATGGTTTAGGGCTCATGGTTGGTGTTTATGGCTAAGGATTAGGGTTTGTTAATAGGGATTATGGCTCAGGGTCTCTTTATTTATGCCATAACTACACTTTCACAATTGCTTTATCAACTCTCTTGCTTCCTCAAATTTACTTAAATGCACCATTTGCCTGCTCTTTTTTCCGGGGTGAGGGAAGGGGTTTGAGGAGAATCTCCTCGAACCCCACCAAATGGTGGCTGGACTCACCCGCTACACGCTCTCGCCTCCGGGGCACTCATACAAAACTTTTACGCCCTACCACCTTCAAATGTCACCAGCCGCCACTGGTTATCTGACTGTTTCAACCATCTGCATTTTTCTCCCCTTCACTGTATACAAAAGTATTATGTCTTTGCTTATATCTTTAAGCATCCTCAAGTCCTGCGTTATAATACAATTTTTCTTCTCCTTTGTGTATGTAAAGCGCTCTGATAGCTACGGGTCTAAGTAGTGCTATATAAAACTTTATAAATAAAATAAAAATAAATATGTGGGAGCAGTTTGATTGTCACTCATCAACCAAATGTGACTTACTTCTCTGATATAAAAGTGATTCTGTTTTAGCGCCTTCTATACACAAATGGTGGCAGTTTTGTTGTCCACTCCAGTGGTGAGGATGTATATTCAAATACATGTTTTACTAGTTCAGATAATGAGTACACCCGGGGGAGTGAGGGGACAGCCACATCACAGGGAACAAGTACTGTGCCAGGGAAATGGTTCCCCATGTATCCCCACTAAGCTCCACCTACTATCTGCCCATATTTTTAATTGACTTGTGTCATTGTCCATTGTAAACTGAGGCTTTTTATTGGTCAATGGGCTCAGTAGTCTCTCCTTAGTACCACCTTTTCCCATGTTGTAACCTCACAAGAGTCAGCCTCTGTTTACCTTAATTGAATCAATCCCCTGTGATCGTTTGCTTAACCTTAGTGTAGACACTTGTCTACGAGGGAAACCTTGGCATTAAGTTCCAAACTTGAGCACTATTGCCCCAGCCAGTTGGAGTACTCCCCTCCGCCTGGCAAAATTACTATACGACACTTGCAGGTGTGGCACAGTCATCCCTTTGTTCCAATTTGGTCCATTTTAAATTCACGTACCCAGAAAGAGGAAGAAGCTAGTCACACTATTTTTATTATAGACATCTAAATGTCTGAACCTAAAACACTAAGTATTAGAGAGGAAGATATAGCAGCATTACTTAGGAGGCCATCAACATTGAATCCAGGCAATACAGCAATCAATGTCAGCCAAACTACAGAATTAGAGAAAATCACTCGTCTTAAAAAGAAACAAATCAGGACATCTCTACATGGAGAGGTACTATTAGAACATCTAAGAGCAGGAACCACACCGGTTGGACTGCAAGTCAAGAATGTGCCAGTCATATTCACAGATGATCCAGAATATCTAGAAGGATTCAGCCATATAGGTACAAAATGCTCTAGAGATTGGATGTTCCACTCAATCAAAACCGCTGAACGGCTTGGACTAAAAGAACAGCAGCTAATCAAAGAATTGGAAGAAGCCTTTTTGAATAACAGTGCAGTCGAGAATGCCCAAGCACTTCTAGCTAAACTAGAAAAGGAAAATCTAACCTTCCAAAAAACAACTGAAGATTTCAAAAGGCAGAAATTACAAAAAGACATTACAAACTATTCTGAGAAAAAAACGTATCCATATTTGGAAAAGGATTTCTACAAACAGCCCCAAAACACCGGTGCCTTACGAACATACGGAGGCAGAAGCAGGAGACAATTCATTACATTCTCCGAAGACTCCTCGGCGTCAAACAGCTCAAGTGACGCAGACGCGACCACCAGTAATAGAGACGATCAAGCCCGCCAGTTTTACCAGCCGGCACCTTTTTCCGACAGAGGCAGAGGCAGACAACGCGGCCGCCAGAGAGGGAACAGGCGGTTCAACAATCAGTATCAAGGAGAAATCACCACGAGGAGACGAGTGTACAGATGGTGAATACGAATAACTGTGCTGTATTCAATTTATCCAACCATTCTCTATCATCCAGCGAAATGAGTGTACTACAAAAAGGCTTAACATTTATTCCGACGGTTAAACCAGGCATTTGCCAAACAAAATTGGAGTTAATCCAACTTTTTAGGAAAATGAGGCTGAAGATATTTTTTCAAGACCAACAAGATATGACAGCACGAAATTATTCAGGACTCAAAAATCCCTCAACCTTTTTTCCTCATTCTAATCAGATGCCTGTAGAACTACTAACATTCGAGAAAAACGTTCTACGAGATCTTGACACACTTGAGAAGAAAAAGAAAAGATACACCAAATGGAACTTAAAAAGAGAAGAAAAGACCGCCCTTTATGAACTTCAAAACAATAAAAGCCTCATCATCAAGCCGGCCGACAAAGGCGGCGGAATCGTCATCCTCCCACGGGATATGTACGAAGCGGAAGTTCAAAAGCAAATTTCTGATGAGAAATATTACAAAAGAACCGACAAGAATTGGAATAAAAAATTGACACATCGATTGGAGACACTTGTTGACGCTGGCCGCAGAGAAGGCTGGCTATATAAAAAAGAAGGAGAATACTTAATAAACAAGAATCCCAGAACACCTCTTATGTATGCCCTCCCGAAAGTGCATAAGGACCCCATGAATCCTCCAGGCCGACCAATAATCTCGGGAGTCAACTCCATACTTGAGCGCCCAGCCAAATATGTGGACACTTTTCTTAAACCGCTTGTGGGCCAAACAACTAGCTACATCAAAGATACTATGGAAGCCATTAACTTCCTTGATGGACAAAGCTTTGATGAATCTATGGAAATATTGGTGACAATGGATATAGTCAGCCTTTATTCTAATATCCCACAGGAATAAGGCTTGGAAGCCCTTGAATTCTTTTTAGATAAGAGAGAAAGACCTCACAATGTCCCCACGGAGTTCCTCTTACAATTAGCAGAAATCTGCTTGAGATTCAACTTCTTTAAATTTAACAATGTCCAATACTTACAAATCATGGGGACGGCCATGGGTTGTCCCTTTGCGCCAGAAATGGCTATTATGTACATGGCACTGTATGAAGCAATGTGGATTTACAACAATAACCCTTACGACGGCCATATCAAAATATGGCGTCGTTATATAGATGACGTATTCATGCTTTGGAGAGGCGGAGAACATCAATTGAAAGAGTTTGTTGTATGGCTCAACAACAGAAATCCAAATATCCAATTTACATTATCATACAACAAAAAGGAAATTAACTTCCTGGACCTCTTGGTAAAACATGAGGAAGGCACCATTTATACCACTCTGTACACCAAAGAGACGGACCGAAATACATTTTTACACTTTTCAAGTTTCCACCAACGAAACTTACGTGAAAATTTACCTCTAAGCCAATTTATGCGATTACGCAGAAACTGCTCAAAGAAAACTGACTACTTTTCTAACGCCCAAGAACTGATGCAGAAACTACTTGAGAGGGGTTACCCAAGGAAACTAATCAAAAGAACCATGAAAAGGACCTGGTATATCCCTAGAGAGACTCTTCTGACCCCAAAAGAGAAGACCAATGAAGAAAGCCCAATAGTATGTGTAACCACATTTTCCGGAGTCACCACCGAAGTCAAGAAGATTGTTTCCAAAAATTGGAATACAGTAAAAGGCTTGAAACCTTTTGAAGTACTACCTATATTCGCACTGAAGAAAAACGAAAGTGTGAGAAACAAACTGGTCCGAGCGGATACATCTTTGCCGAGACAGGACATTTCCATCCAGTCATTCTTGAATCTACCTCCTATAAAAGGGCATAAGAAATGCGGTAACTGTGTTTCTTGTGAAAGCACATTGGAAGGAACTATATTCACATACGGTCAAAAACAAATCAAACATGATGAGTTTACGAATTGTAATACACACAATGTTATATATTGTGTGATATGCCCATGCGGACTTACATATGTGGGAAAAACCAGTCAACCCATAAAAACAAGAATCTCTCAACACCGCTCAAGGATCAGATGCAGAACAGAAAATGCACCAATGGTATCTCACTGCATAGCTAAAGATCATGGACCCGATGACATAAAATGGACAGTAGTCAGACACATCAAGGGTAAAAATGTGGCTAATAACCTCTCTAAGCAGGAAGCTAAAATCATCATGTACCTTGGCACAGTCGAAAATGGATTGAATGAATTTGCCGAAATTTCAAGCTTTATCTGAAGAATTCCAATACACTGAATATGAGTAGAACAATTGAATCTAATATACTTGAGCAATATGGATCCTCCGTGATTTTAAACAGCTAAGACGACAGCTGTGCACAACACCTGCCACCATCAGAAGGAACCTCCCTAGGCTTCAGCTCCCAAGAGCAACAGAAGTATCCAGCTGTAAATAACACATTGCGTCCTGAATATAACCCCAGATGGAATGATATGTCGCTAAAGATATCACATACAAATAAACCACCACGTGATGACACCAGCCTGCCGGGACGACCTGAGAGCCGCTACAAAACTAGTAGTAGATACAGCCAGCGTCTCGTAGCATAGCAACCACCCACCAACCAATAACAGGCTCCAACATAGATATCCGACCAATACGGACTTAGTTGTGTCAATCCGGAACCACATGATCTCAACAGTAAAGGACATAGCGAGCCCTGAACAACCCACTAAAAATGTTCAGTTCTTAAGACATTGTGCACATGACGGACTTCCACCAAACTGTAAAACCATAGCCGGAACGATACTGCTATGTTTTCAGAGGCCGTGAGCAGCGTCATGTATCCAAGCAACGAGACACCAACCAGAAATGGTCTTCCAGCACAGTGAAAGCGTCCGACCAATACGGACACAGTTGCGAAAATCCTTCAATAAAAGAACCAATCACCAAGGCTTCCCATCGACACCCGGAAATAGTGAGCCCGACGGGAGGAACGCCGCATAGCGAGCAGACGCCGTCAAGCATGAAAGCCGAGTAACCCGAGAGTTGCGGGAGGTCCCTCCAAAAAAGAACGACAGCAGGTACGAAAAAGCAGCCAGAAAAAAGGCTCTCGACGCATGCAGCGAGGGAAGGTTTCCCTCGAGTTCTAATGTAAAAATCAGACATTTGCCGAGCAACCTGGAGGAAAATTTAATTTAAACACTCACCCAAGTGATTTCTTTCTCCAAACAGGCTTCTAAACCATATATAACAGCCTGTAACTCAATACTTCCCTTTCTTCTTTTTTCCCGACCAGTGTATACACGACCACATGCAGTAAAGACTCCACACTGCTGGTCAACTCAAAAAAACGACACGACGCTGGGCTCAGCGATCGACATTACATCTTGACGACAACAATTCAAGAAGAATCCTCCTTCTTTACACACAGGGTACGTGACCCTCATCATTGTAACTGTAATTATAATGAGTTTTAGTATTGTACATACACCCATGACCCTAAACAAAAACCCCCCTTTTTTACATCCTTATAGGTGTAACCCAAAGTCCTACATCAACAACATTGAGCCCTGATGAAGACCTTTTTCAACTTAATTCCTGCCTTTTTCATATAAGGTCGAAACGCGTAGGCTTACCACCATCTAGGTCAGGAGAAATGCAAGCCTTATGACCTGACAAATCAACAGGACATTTAGTGAGAGACGCATCTCACACTATGGCCATAAAAAACTTTTCTTAAAAAGGACTCTCCGACCTAATACAGGACTATATCGATTATCTCTTTGTGGAGTAGTATTCATATCCCAAAGACAGTTATTCTATTGATTCCAAGTAGGACCTGATAATAGATTTTTGTAAAAATTGTTATATATGTTTAGTATTGTTAAATGTTGTGTAGAACAATGTCCAAAATGTTTATGCTTTGAATTTACTGTTTTGATATATGTTGAATGTGTTTTTTGTCAAAGGAGATGATGACAAGCTAAGTGCTAACACCCTATTGTGTACCACTGAATAACTTTAAAGTAGAATACAAAAGTAAAAATTGATGACAATGTCAATAAACTATGACATTGAACTAAATTGAGTATCTAATCTATGGTGTCAGAGGCATCTCTTACTTGCTATCATTTAACTAGATTCCAGCCTCTGTTTACCTTAATTGAATCAATCCCCTGTGATCGTTTGCGTAACCTCACAAGAGGACACGCCTTGTAACTAGTGTTGTTGCTCAGTAGGCTTTAATTACAGCCTGGAAGCACTATTTTCTCAAACAGCTTTGTCCTGCTTGCTCTTGCAGGTAGGACACTCTCTCTCTCTTAATGCTGAATGGATTTGCGAGACTTAAGTAATTAGAATTGTAAAGGACAACGTCTTTTATTTATCTGTTTTAAAAACAACCCATAAAAAGAGGCATTGTCATTACAATGCCCAGACATGGGTCCCTTGCTCATTTTACTACTGGATTCAAGATAGTTTGGCTGATGAGGGGTGTTACCATGAAACCGGTTCCAGGATGCTTGTTTACAGTCCAAGGAAGACCTGGCATGGCAGTTCGGGCTGGACTGTTCTTATGAGGCACAGGGTCAAGGCTGATTTGCACAGAGCTGGGTCTGAACTTGGGTGACGAAGTGAGCTAAAGAACGATGATGGATTCAACCCAGATCCATGACTGGGGATGAGTGTCTAAACAGTTTCAGCATTCCGTCCATCATCTCCTTGTGTTTGCTTTGTTCGCCCTAATTTGACAGGGTATGCCCAGACATGGGTCCCTTGCTCACTTTGCTACTGGATTCAAGCTAGCCTGTTTGATGAGGGATGATACCCTGAAATGGTCCCAGGATGCTTGTTTCCAGTCCAGGAATACCTGTCTTGACAGTCCAGGTTGGACTTTTGCTGTGAGGCACAGGGTCAAGACTGATTTGCATAGAGCTGGGTCTGAAATGGGGTGGGCAAGTGAGCTAAAGAACAATGATAGATTCAACCCGGATCTGTGACTGGGGTGAGTGTCTTAAAAGTTTCAGAATTTTGTCCATCACCTCCTTGTGTATGCATTGTTATTTACAATGCCAATAGCTCAAACTCTCGTAAATGCGAGACCTATTGCATTGCAAATTCTTGTTTTAAATGGGTTTCATCCACCGGGTCTCATGATAAAATCGCACTCTGTTGCGTGGCCGTTCAGTGCTTCTGTTGGCTGCAAAGGGAAGCAGCGTTGGCTTTCCAGTACAGATCACCAACCACCTAATCGCTCTTCAGGTACGCTATTGAGGGATGAGACTCTAACGGGAGAATTTCTAACACTGGACAATGAACTCCACTTAGCTAGCGGAAGTTGCAGAGATATGGTAATTACCCATTTCATTGAAAGCACGGAATTCATGCAGGAATTTACACTCCGCTACGCTACGCAATGGAGTTACCTACTGTACCTAAAACCTTTTGGTAAATCAACTTTACCTTTACATGCTAAAACGCATATAACCAATTCACAAAAGTGAACTTAAACATCAGGCAATGAGAGAGGTGATTATTTTGGGGTCTCCCCTCCCCTAGGGGGAGGGCAAGCAGATGTCTTGAACACAAAGAGCATATCATGCTGAACAATTCGGCAGGGGTCCCATCCTCCAAGTACCACCCCAAGCAAAGTTATGGGCAAAAATACAATGCCAACCAAAGGCCAAGCAAAGCATTATGGGGCGAGATTCTAGAGTTTAGTGAATATTATAGTATTAGCTCTCAGCTGAGCCCGAGAGCCCGCCCCTTGAGGAATGTTTTGATATTGGATACTATAATATTCACTGCATTCTAAAATATCGTCCCATAATGCTTTGCAGGGCCTTTTTGGTTGGGATTGTATTTTTGGCCATACCTGTGCTAGGGGTGGTCCTAGGCGGATGGGACGACCACCGAATCATTTCCGCATTATGTGCTCTTTGTGTTCAAGGCATCTGCTTGGTCCTCTCCCTAGGTTAGGAAGGACCCCAAAATCATCACTTCTCTCACTGCTTGCTGTATTTCAGTTTAACTTTTGTGAGATGACTATGCGCAATTTAGCATGTAAAGATAACATTATTTATTGTTTAACTAAAGGCACTGCTCCCTATCTTTTCATTTTCCGGGGATGGCTGTATGGATTTAAGTATGAAAAGAGAATTCTTTCTTATTATTTACTAAAGGTATGTGTGAATTCGGTTTAGAACTTTTATTAATGCACAACAACGGGGTTCATGCAAAAACTCTGGATTAAGCTACTGCACCCACATTCCATTGATAAAACAATGTTATCTTTACATGCTACAAAGCATGTAACCAATTCACAGAAGTGAGCTTTGAAAATTATCAGTCAATTAGAGTTGTGATAATTTTGGGGTCCCCCCTAACCTTTGGGGAGGACCAAGCAGGTGCCTTGAACACAAAGAGAATATCATGCTCAATGATTGTGGTAGTCCCATCCTCCTAGGACCACCCTAAGCAAAGTTATGGGCAAAAATACAATGCCAACCAATGGCCCAGCAAAGCATTATGGGGCGAGATTCTAGAGTTTAGTGAATATTATAGTATTAGCTCTCAGCTGAGCCCGAGAGCCTGCCCCTAGAGGAATGTTTTGGTATTGGATACTTTAATATTCAATTCACCCTAGAATATTGTCCCATAATGCTTTGCAGGGCCTTTGTTTTGGATTGTATTTTTTGCCCATAACTCTGCTTGGGGTGGTCCTAGGAGGATGGGACCACCACCAATCGTTCAGCATGATGTGCTCTTTGTGTTCAAGGCATCTGCTTGGTTCTCCCCCTAGGTTAGTGAGGGCATCAAAATCATCACCTCTCTCACTGCATGCTGAATTTTTACTTTTGTGGGGTGATTATATGCATTTTAGCATGTAATAACAGGGGGGCATATTATCAAGGGATTTATCTCAGCTTTTTTGGCTTTAAAAGCCAAGAAAGCGGAGATAAAATGATCTCCCTATCAGCAACAGGGTGCTAACATGCAAATTTGCATGTTAGCACCCTTTTTCTCTACGCTTCCCCTTGCATCTCTAATGAGATGCAAAGGGAGCGTTCCAGAGAAAAATAATAGGAGAAATGTTGTTAAGCGACATTTCTCCTGTTATCAAGGATATCACTAACCCTGTTAGTGATAAAAAAAGCAGCGATAACCGCGATTAGTGCTGCTTTTTTTACACCTGGTATTTTCCTGACTTAGCCATGATATCCTATGGAAGGTGGATATCATGGCTAAGTTTGTGAGCCCCTATCATCAAGCTAACACCAAACTTCGAGAGATTATCGTTGGTTTTCTGGGTGCTTTTGGTGGCGGTGTTCTTGATGCCAACCAGATTCCTCATTTGATCACAGACTGATACCCTGCTCAAGAGCAGATATTTGTTGATCTACATCCCCCCTTCTTTATTGTCAGCTGTGATGAGGAGGCTTGCTCACTACCTGGGCAAAAAAAAATGACCCTTGCCCTGCCTCTTCTGAGGGCTCCTCTACTCACTCTGATGGGATGTTATTGATTATCAGACATCTTCTCATCCTTTTCGTTCTTCTTCCCACAAAATGGTGGACATCCTCATAACAACAGAAACTGACAAAGGACTGATCCTAATACAGCTTAAAGAGACAAAAGAAGGACATGTGCAACCTGCTCTACTAACTAAACATGAAAAAGGACAAGATCTGTCCAGAAATACAGGCTTTACACGGATCCCTCTTTCAAATATCACCTTGTGCTTCTGGAATCCCACGGTTTAAAATATTTGCAATTATTCCTCATGCAATAGATCTGTATCAACTTGTGCTGCTGCAATCTCATGGTTTGAAATTGCTGTAAAATGTAATTTTCATCCTTCGGCTCGTACTAGATTGATGTGCTTGTAACGGAACTGGACTCATATTGCGTGAAAATTACAGCTATAATCATTTGCCATATACTAGGTGGATTTGCAGATACCTGAATATAAACTGTCATACTATTTATCCTATCTCAATGGTTTAGCCCCTGACCTTTCCTTGAAATCTATAAAATGTAATGGATTTAGTCACTCTAAAGACCATGAGTTAATCCATTGTCATTCATTCTCGCTGTGCACTACCTGGGCATGCCCTAGAGGTCTCACCCACAGACATCACCTCAACCTTCTCTCCCCACCTTTACCCTGCCGTTTCTCACACTCACTTAGAGACATGTACAACTGATTCACACCTGTGCATCACAACATGAGTAAGATATATAACTGACTTAAACCCTTGCCACTCATCATTCCTAAGGTCGATGGCTCCAACTTCAAACACCTGCTCTATGCATCCCATTCGGCGATGAATCCGGGGACAGCAATGGACACAAGCTTAGCAAAATATGGTAAACATGTGAACAAAGTAAATTATCCCCAGAACCTTACTAAAAATGCGGCTAAGATGTTTAACTACAGCTTCTAAAAGCCCATCCTGAAACCCTGATCTCTGACCCATACTTCTGAACTTCCAGATCCCTCTTTCTGACAAACTTTCTTCTAGGATGCAGGGTCGTCCTCTTCAGACCTCTCAAGCTTTTTATCGAGTGTCCCCTGACATGATGGCGCATGCATTATCATCTCACCCTTGCCAGCTGTCAGGTAGTTTAGAGGTGGATCTTGACCTCCTGCAAACATGGTTTGTGGAGAGACTCGATGAACTAGCCCCGGAGACTTTCTCCCTCAAACTCATCAGTCGGGCCTCTGCCCCTTGGTTCACTGCAGCTCTATCTGAGATGCGGCGAATGTGTAAGAAAGCCGAAAGGGCCTGGTGTCGCCATTATGACCCATAAGACAAATCAGTTTATAGGGAATCCATCAAATTATACCACAGTAACATCCTGCTAGAGAAGAAAGCTTATTTTGCAAGAAAAATTGAGGCCGCTATGAATACCAGCAAAGAAATATTTTCAATTGTTAAAGAATTCACCTCTTCCACTATGAGCTCGTCCACACATTCTCATTCTGAATCCTGGGTTACCCAACTTGCTGATTTCTTTGCTAAGAAAATTAAGTCCATTCAGGACTCTTTCCGGCCCCCTGGCATGGTGATAGCTCCTGGCATTAGTGCCCCCTTGCTCCCGTCCCTGACCTGTGAGGGCCCTACCCTTTCCAACTTTCCTTTTCTTTCTTGTTCCACCTCGCTTGACCTTCTCACTAAATTAAAATCAGGCTCTCCTCTGGATCCTTGTCCAGCCAAATTTCTTGGAAAAATGGCCCCAGTAATTAATTCCCTAGTCAATCCGGTGCTCAATCTTTCACTCAGCACGGGAGTGGTCCCTTTGGCCTGGAAGCAGGCTCTTATTTTGCCGCTTCTGAAAAAGCCAAATCTGGACCCACTGGTACACGCCAACTACAGGCCCATTTCTCTCCTCCCTGCGTTTGCCAAGACGGTGGAGAAGCATATCCACTCCTCTCTCTTCAACTTCCTTGAAAGCAATAACATCTTGCATGACACTCAGTCGGGCTTCCGTGCCAATATGAGCACGGAGACTGCGCTGCTAGAAGTAACAGAGGCTATTAAGGAAGTTCTTGATATGGGGGGTAAGGCAATGCTGGTGATGTTGGATCTGTCGGCGGCCTTTCCCCATGGCGGTCTCCTTTTAAGACTCAGGGAGATCGGGCTACGGGGAGCAGTGTTTAGCTGGTTTGAGTCCTTTCTAGCGGGCCGCCGCCAAACAGTGTGGGCACCTCCGTTCTCTGCCGTGGAGGTCGGAGTTCCTCAGGGCTCAATTCTGAGCCCTACTCTTTTTAACCTTTATATGGCCCCCTTGGCGGCACTGGCAGAGTCATATGGTGCCCAGATCGTTTCTTATGCGGACGACACCCATCTCCTTTTCACTTGCAAGACGGGCTCTGACTTTGATGGTGTGATTATCAGAAGCTGCCTTGTCGCTGTGTTTGATTGGTTCGAGCTTAATAGCCTCAAGTGCAACTCTGAGAAATCAGAGGTACTCTTTTTTGGTTGTCCATCTGACCCTAGGTGGCAGTCTTGGTGGCCTTCTGCCATGTTCCCTCCTTCAGCTGCCTCATCTAAGGCCAAGAATCTTGGTGTGCAGATGGACAACGGCCTCACCTTGAAGCCTCAGATTCTTGGTCTAGTAGGGAAATGCTTTGGCCTTCTTAAAATGCTCAGATAATTTCTCCCTATGCTTTCTCTTGACTACAGGAAAATTACTGTGCAGGCCTTAATAGGCTCTCGCTTGGATTATGCGAACGTGCTTTAGCTCGGCTTGCCGAAATATCTCCTCTCACATCTGCAGATCCGCAAATTCGCAAGCAGCGGATTTTTTTTTCTTGATGATACAATTTTGCGGCGTAAGGTTGCAATTGCGAACATGTAGGTGCGGCGGGCAGCAACAATCTTGCACTTGCGAAATTACAAAATTTGCAATTCTGCACAAGAAATCCACTAGCAAGCAGCATAGACCTTCTGAAAATGATGATTTTTATCAGAATAACTCCTCAGGTTGACATTTGCCTGCCCTTTTTTGGATTTGAGGCCTTTTGACTTTCTTTGGATCACTTTTGGATTAGAAATCAACTTTCACAAGTAAGTTTGTTTGGGGCATTACATTTGCTGTTCTGCAGAAAAACGAGTTTTGCTAAACTGAAAGCACTCAGCAGGTGCAAAAGTTCAAATCCATCATTAATAACCATTACCTGTAGTGCTTCCTGACTGGGGCCCCTCTAGAGTTCAGTTGCTAGTTGCAACAATTGTATGACCCTGCTCTGACCCTCACAGTGGATCATAGAATAGCTACAAGTAGGCCACAAAGGTCCTGGAAAAAAAAATTGCACTGCAACAGAAAGCAAATTACAGATAAGGAAGCAGGTGCCAGACTGGAATTTTAAAACAGTGACACATTAATAAATCAACCCCAAATTAATTCATGTCAGTTGAAGCAGGGCAGGTGTGCTTGCTTTTTCCCCCCATAATCTACAGTGATGATGATGAACCAGAGGGTGGCATTGATGTACCAGAGGGTGGCATGGGTGAAACAGAGGGTGGCAGTGTTGAAACAGAGGGTGCTGTGAACCTGTGATGATGAACTAGACGTAGAAACAACATAGTCGCGACCGTTGCGTGCCGCCAAGTAAGTTCGCAATTGCGAACTGGTACAAAATCCTCGCGAACTGGCAGAAAACCTTGCGAACACTATAAAAACAAAAAAATCCGCAAATTTGCGAGAATTCGCGGATTTCGCGGATTGCGAGTTTGCAAATACGCAAATTCACGAACGCCAGATTCGCAAAATTCGCCCATGCTTACTCCCTATACCTTACCACATTCCCACCTCACACCAACGGGAAACACGGCTGAACCATATAGTCATAGTAACCATTTACCTACTCCAACCGTATTCCCCACCCCCCTCTCACTAAAATCCATTGAAGTCCCAAGGACTAAACTCATTATGACGGACCTCAACCAGTCACTGACCCTGCCTCCTTCACGTCACCTTAACCCCAATTAACTAATCGAAAGCCCTCTGACTCAATTGATCCTTTATCTCCACTCGCACTTCCCCCTGGCCAGCAGCATTACGCCTACCCAGGAGTCACCTCCACACCACCTACTCTCCCTATACTCCAAGATCATAACACTGAGGCCACTCCTCCTACGTCTCTGACTACTAGTCAAACTTACCTGCCCAGCATAGATTCCAACCTCCATCTCTATCTCTCCTCTCAGTTCAAGCCAACACAATACCCACACACAATCTACCAGCAACCAGGATGGATGAGATCGTGCAAACATGACATCAAATGAAGGAAGACTTACATAGTCTTATACCTCTTACAATTAAGTTGACTACCAATGAAAGGATAAGTAGGAATTTCAGTTCAACTGAGCCTGGCCGTGATGTCCAGTCACATTGTCTGGGAGTTATCTGCGAAAACACAGATGTCTTTGGGATCATTTGTTCTCAGAAACCTTAAACAGGTCAGGACCAAGAGAGGATTAAAAAACAAGCCTTTACAATGCAATAGGTCTTGCATTGCTGACAGTTTGAGCTATTGGCATTGCTAATAAGAATGCAACACCAATAGCTCAAACTTTCAATAATGGGAGAGCTAATGTATTGCAGATGGACCGCAGAACTCCTGCCTTGGATGTTTAAAGCTAAAGTGCGAGGGCCGCGATTGCTTTGTAATTCAGTAGCTCTTGCATTAATGAAAGCTTGAGCTATTGCGCTGCATTATTATTAGCAACGCCAATAGCTCAAACTTTCAGCAATGCAAGACCTATTGCATTGCAAATGCTTGTTTTATATTGCCAGTTTTGCCTCATCATAAAGTAGCGCAGAGGGTTAACATGCCTGCTTCAAAAAGTAAGCATCATGCAGATCACAGAACTTGATTTTGTGTGGGTAGCTCAGTGGGTTATGGATTTTGTCACAGAGAACATTTTGCTACTTGCATTTTATAAGTTACAATTCTAATAGAGCACAGTGACCTATGAACTGCCATCAAAGCACTGCTTGAGTGCTGCATGGTGTAGGTTAGAAGGTTATGTTTTTTCCACTGTCTTTCATTATCCTAATCTTGATAAAAAAAGGGTTAGTTTTGTTATTAATACAATATTATGAATAAAGTCAACTTCAAATTCAGTGTGAGCAAAAACTCTTGAATTATAGGGTCTACTAAAATGGATGGCACGTGGCTTCTACACCTTGTAGTCCTGCAACATTTTCTGTAGGCTGATGTATACAGGTATGATTCTCTGTCTCTGAGTAATGTGCCTGTGTGATGTAAAGTGCTCTGGCTTCCTACACCAATGAGTAGGGCTATAAAACACACTACCTGCATATGTGACCGTGGTTATGGAGATATGAGGGGCTCAGTTAGAAGGTGGTAGTGATGGAATCCATGGAGACGGCCCAAACAATGTATCCCCCTGGCCGCCACCAGCGCTAATGCCAGCAGTGCATACGCCACCTTTCTTTATCAATGCAATATACTTTGGAATTTGTATTCAGCAATGTGCAATTTGGGCCTGTGTCCAGTAGATGGCGTGCACTCATGTCTCAATGTCAACATTTGTATCAATTACTAAAGGTAAAAGCATTGGTAAGATATGATTTTTTTAAAGGCCATCGCCAATCGTTGCTGTAGTGCATTGACATTTATATTACTCCATTGTCCTGTTCCACAGAGCCATCATAATGGCCAGGGCTTATTAGGGCAAGCAAGCAAAAAAATGCCAAAACGTGAACGTCCAAATCTGCTGCAAAAGACAATTAGGAAGGTCCGGAGGTATCATTTTTTGGGGAGTCTGGACCTCGTTTGAATTAGTCTCTCGACCGGATCTTTCTGTGCTGTTCTTGTATTTCTGCAGCACCAATGTCCTCGCGGATTATTCATCACTTGTGCGAAGCACCTCGCGCTGCAGGAATATGTTTTAGTGAGCAGGGACAATACACACATTTTACTAGATAGCGGCATTAGTTCCTTGGTGTTATTACATGTCCTCGGTGGTATACAGTGCAGATGTGGAGTGCTGGAAATATGTGTGACAAGAAATGGAATTAATTTTAAGCAGATGAACTGCAGTTGAGGACAGCAGCACAATACCAGACACAAGACCACAAAGTACATTAACACACCAAAATAACACAACAGCAACACAGCGCACAACCACCCACAATAACAACACACAAAGCGAAAAGATATCTGTAACATAACAAATGTGTAACACAACAATACATCAACATACAACAAAACATCACTAAAATGCAATAGACATAGAAAGCACAACGCAACAATTTCGACCACGCCTATCCAAAACATTATAACAAGATACTTATTACACCAACACAAAACATCTTAAGAGCACAACAATTCAATGGTGTTATGCTAGGTTGTTATGTCTTTTTGTGTTCTGATGTTCCGTTATTGTGTTGCTATTTTGCTGTGAATGCTTTTGTTGTGTTGGTTTGTGGTAAACTGTTGTGTTGTTGCATTGATGTGTCATTATGAAAATGTGCTCTTGTGTTATCGGTGTGAATTATGTTGGTATATTTAATGGATCATTGCTTTTTATTCTTTTTGTATTCTAGTATTGACTTGGTGTGTGTTTTGTACTGTGACATTCTGGGTATTTTGTTCTGAATGGCTGTGTTTCTGTTTTTCTGTTGCACTTTCATATTGTGTTGCTGTGTTGTTTTTGTGGTGCATTGTTTTAGTATTGTTATTTTTGTGCAATGTGGTGCTTTGTGTTTCGTCATTCCCAGTAGGGGCCTACAAGGCAGTATGTAGTTTGATGGTATTGTTGTGTTGCTAATTTATAGTGGAGCTAGCTGAAACCCTCATATTGACCTGTTCTTCCCGTTAAAGCTCCTTAACACTGATATCCATGCGCTAGAGTACTCCAGCACTACCATCATAGTTTTCAATCTGGATGAGCTGGGGGTTATAACTCAAGCTGAAAGCAAATGTCTCCAATATAAAGATTTTCGATTTTTGAAGAATTTGGGTGGCAAAAAAAGCAGATTGGGCATTTGGACTAAGGATAGTTGATCATTACCTTCTTTGAAAATTAAGCCCTCGGTTTTTGATATGGGGAAGTTCAATATACGGCTTCAGGGCGTCTGCAAGTCAGAACATAGAAAATGCAATATTTTGCCTTCAGCAACCTATAGTCACGAAGCAGCGTTACTAGCTTGTTGAACTTAGTCTAATGTTCTCCATATGGAAGAATCATTTCTTGACCCAATTCTACATCTCAGGTTCAGCTATGTTTAGAAATTGGTTCCATTATTCAAATAATAGCAAATTTGACAAACGGGTAAGTTTACATTTAGGGTTAAGGCTGCAAAGGTGGGTTTTTAAAAAGATTTGTTGAAACCTGTGATTTTACGTGATTATTCACATTTTAACTACTAGATAAAATTGACTAAGTATGGCCTTAAACGGCTGGAGTTAGATACCGTTAGGGATATTGTTTCTCTTAAAATGCAGTTACTACATAAATTCCTTGAGGGACCTAGCTGAATATCTACCAAATATCTACCTGTGTACACCCTAAGGATTCATTGTTAACTCAGCCTTAATTACTGCCTACTGTCACGAACAACCACACGGCAAATCCTCTACATATACGTTTTATTATTCTCTTTCTATTAAATAAACAGAGGGTGATCTGCATAAGTTAATTTATCAGGCATGTGCAGATAATATTGATTTGTCTAGGAAAACATCTAATCGATGTAGGTCCTGCTCTTCATGGGGAAACATGGGTTAGGTTTGTGAGATTAGGTCATTGAGACTGGTACTAGGATGGGATGTATGACGTTACAACGCATACCTTTACAACGCATACCTTTACAACACATTTTTTACAACGCAACATCCATTACAACACATTCCATTACAACGCATGCCATAACAACAAATTTTTAAAAACTACCGATACAACGCATTCCATTACAACGCATAGTACCTTTACAACACATACCATTACAACGCATACCATTACATTGCATGTATGGTAAGTATTGGATAGTGTAGGGATAAAAATTACTATTCTAACTCCAGGGGGGTGCAACAGTAGGGTAAGTGTTGGATAGTGTAGGGGTAACATTTACTATTCTAGCTCCAGGGGGTGCAACAGTAGGGTAAGTGTTGGACAGTGTAGGGGTACAAATTACTATTCTAACTCCAGGGGGTGCAACAGTAGGGTAAGTGTTGGATAGTGTAAGGGTACTATGCGTTTTGATGGTATGCGTTGTAATGGTATGCGCTGTAATGACTGTGTTGTAATGACATGCGTTGCAGTAGTATGCGTTGTAGTGTCATGCGTTGTAATGGTTGCATTGTAATGGCCTGCAATGTAATGGATCTTGCGTTGTAAAAGTTTTGTTGTAATGGTAGTGCGTTGTAAAAGTTGCGTTGTAAAGGTTGTTTCCCCTAGGATGCATAGGAACAGACACAGCAAGCCACCTTGCTGTGCTACCCTGCGTCAAAGTAAAAGGAGCGGCATATGGCGCATTCCAGTTCTTTCCCCCTGCGCCAGTGTCATTTCAGCAGCCTTGAAAATGCAGGCTCCCTTTCACCATGGTGCAAGAGTTCCTGCAGGGACATTTTTCCTGCACAAAAACAACCCTGAAAGGCAGTGTGCTCTAGAATGTGGCACACATAGAAAGTGGAAAGAATGGGGGGAAATTAAGTTATCTTTCCTCATTGCTTCTCCCCTGAGGAGGTGTAACATTTTGGCACATCCCCAGGATTATATGGCCTTCTAAATCTAGGGATACATAAAAATCCATTGGTGTTGCCTTAGAACACCCACTGCAACACCCATAGAACGCTTCCCTTACGGACAGTAAGGCAACACAGCGATACGCCCTGCCTGGCCTTACTTCATATCTATGAGGCCATTCAAAGCATGCAAAGTGGATGTGCGTGGATTAATTGGTTTGCACCACGTCACAGAAAGTGTTGCAAGGGCAGCACAAGGGGCTTGTAAATATTCCAGGAGTGTTCTTTTGCTTTGTATTCAAGCCTGCCATGAGATTAGGCAATTTTGCTACGTTTTGTACTACACGCCATATTTATGACCTTAGTGGCACAGGGCAGCAAAGCAAATCACATTTCTGTGCTGCCCTGTGTCAAAGGGAAGGGGCAGGAATGTGCAGTATTCAATATTGCACATTTCTTATCCTTTACCCTTCCTCTGGTGCAATTTCGGCAGTCTAGCGCCAACGCAAGCACCCTTCCATCTTGGCGCCTATGTTGTAGGCAGGATTGTGTTTGTGCAGGAAGGGGTATCTTCCTGCTCAAAACAGTCCTGAGATGCCTTTTTTTCTTTCTATGTGTGGAACAGAGATCAGCACACATAGAAAGAGGAAGTAAAAAGAAGAAATAAAGATATTTCATAACAAGATATTTCTCCTTGTTACACCTTTCTTGGGAAGGTGTTTCTTTTTGGCACATTCCATGGTCTTGGAAATCTGGGAATGCCTCAAAAGCCATGGGAGTTGCATGGGAAAACCCACGCAATGCCCATTGAACAAGTACCCAGGGCAGAGTAATGCAGCGCAGCGATTTGTGATGCGTTGCCTAACCCCACATTTTTGGAGCCACCCAAAGCAACTTTCCAGGGCTTACAAAATATGCCTTAAGATTTGCGCTGCTCTCGAACCTGTGGTGCAAGAGAGACACAAACCAAGTCATAGACATGGCCCTCAGTGTCCAAAGCATTAACAATTGTAAAGATTAAAACATAGTAATTGCTTTTGCAAATAAAATGTTTTATTAAGGTCTTTATTTTTTAAGATGTGTTCTACTTTTGACTTGCATTCTGAGTTGTAACATATATTATAATCTTATATTGCTATTGTAAGATTTGAAATATTTATGCAATGAACTGTTAGGACTACTGCAAATTCTTTTTGTGGTGGGTTGTTGAGTTGGTATAGCATTTTACTGTGATTAATATATTGTTGTGGTGTCTGCTGGTGAGGCTTTTGTGTTGTGTTGTCCCTATTGAAGTTTTGTGGTGTTTTACTTTGCTCTCTTGTATCATGATATTTTGCAGTGTGTTGTAGCTTATTTACACACTAAAACAAGTGCTACTATGTTTCCAGCCAAAAGCAGCATACTGTGGGGGAAACATGCTTTACCCAGCAGTCTTTACAACGACTAGCCTTTACAATGAAGTCACTACCCTACCTGGGATGTTACCATGTGTTACTTTACCAAACAAGTTGTTACAGCTACTTGATATAGGGGGTGTGTTGTTGGACTGATGTTGGATTTTTTAGTCCAACACCTTCGCTACGGTTGCAAAAACTGAAGTTGGAATAGTAATTATACTATTCCAAATTCCAGAGCCCCCTAAAGCAAGTCATTGTAATGACTTGGGTGCTAAAGTAACACATGGTAACGTTGCTGGTTGGATAGTGATTGTGGCATAAATGCATACAAGTTCCTTCATCCAACCTACTGTGGAGATACCTAAAGTTCAGATTGGCTACAAGTGGTGAAAAAGGCTACTTCCTGTGTGGCACTCAAACAAAATAATGTCATGGTGTCTCTCCTGTTCTGAACACATTGCACTGGTTGCTAGTAGGCTGAGAATGTTTTTTCATAATTTTGCACTTTGACTAACAATGTCTCTTAGTAATGGTTACAATTTACCTTCAGGAAATAACTAGTATGGCTCCAGCCTGATGCTGTCATGTAAAAGTCGTGCAAATAAAATAACTAACTAACTAACTACACCCTCCTGTGAAGAATTCTCTGCTTTCTTTAACCAAAAAACCGACAACATAAGAAGCGATCTCCTCAATGACTCAAGCCTCTACTCCAACCCCCAACACACAGCAGCGTCTGAACCAAAGAACAATGCTACATGGTCATCCTTTGGCACCTACTCCGAAGAAGAAATTGGCAGATTGATCAGCACCCTGAAACCATCCAATCACCTCACTGACCCTCTTCCTGCCAACGCTGTAAAAGACTTTACCCCTCTGCTCCTCCCACTCTGGACTAAGATTATCAATAGCTCTCTTCAAAAAGGATCAATCCCTAACGCCCTCAAAGTCTGACAAGTCACACTGCTACTAAAAAAACCAACAGCAGACCCCACTGATCTCAACAATTACCGTCCTATTACAAATATTCCCACTCTTGCTAAACTGTTGGAAAAATGCGCACAGCTACAACTGACTAAACACATAGATAAGTTTGATCTCCTCAACGCTCATCAATCAGGCTTCCGAGCAGGGCACAGTACCGAAACTGCCATGACTCACATAGTTGACGACGCCCTCCAAATCCTAGACCAAAACGATACCTGCCTCCTCATCCTTCTTGATATCTCCTCAGCTTTCGACACAGTTAAACATGAGAACCTACTCGATCTTTTAAACACAAGAATGGGCATATCTGGGACTGTTCTCAAGTGTTTCACCTCCTTTCTACACAACCGGTCTCAAAGATTCAAAAGCAACAACCTGATGTCCTCTCCGGTACCTGTATCGCTAGGCGTCCCTCAAGGATCCTCCCTCTCCCCAACACTGTTCAACCTAGTTATGGAACCTCTCACTACTTTGCTACAAGCATCCAATGTTAACTTTCACATGTATGCCGACGACACCCAACTTTATCTCAAAATACAATCTCCCAAGGACATCATGCTTCTGAACACCACGATTAGAAACACCCAATCCTGGCTTGCCGAGAATCACCTTAAACTCAATGCGCTGAAGACTGAGTTCCTCCTGATCTCACCTCCCGCAAAAATCTCTACCGCTCAAACATGGCTTAAGCACCTAACGGCTCTAAATGTACAACCTACCATCGTAGACTCAGCAAAATCTTTAGGCATGACACTCGACGCCAATCTCAACATGCAGCAGCACATAAGCAAGGCAACGAAAGAAGCGAACTTCCAAATCAGTACCTTGAGAAAACTTAAACCCTTCCTTTCAGCCAAAGACTTCCAAACTGCAGTACAATTTATAGTCATCACGCACATAGAATACGGCAGCACCGCCCTCTGCGGGCTCCCCCTAACTACAACGGCACCCCTAAGAGCGTCCCTTAACGCTGCAGCGAGACTCATCACTGGCTCAAAAAAGCACTCGCATATCTCCCCTGACTTTAAAGCCCTGAACTGGCTACCTTTTTAAGCCAGAATACATCTGAAAATAGCCTGCATGACACACAAGGCTGTACACATGAACTCACCCGCCTACCTCACTCAAAAGCTGACAATTTCTGGTGGTTCTAGAACTACTAGAAGCACAGTGGAGAAGTGTGGCTCACTGGTTAGAGGAGGCAGACATGGAAGCAGAGGTCAGCCCGGGACCAGGGTTCAATTCCCGGCTCGTCAGGTCTTGAGTCCTAAAATGTCCACGTACTCGACAATTCTCGCTCCGGTGCCTACTCGATTCATGGGTTCACACTCTGCGACTCTGGGCAATAGCTTGCTTAATCTCCACAACGGCCCCTCGTGGTGGGATGCCTGGCTTTCACCTTGTGGAAACCCTGCTGGGGTATCTCACAGGGGAATACCGGGACGGGTTCCCTAAGCAAGCACTTAGATACCGGGTCGGTGATTTGCGCTATATAAATACATGTACATTTACATTTACAAACAATCTTCTGCTGAAGCCTCGAAGATTTCGGAAAGAAAAAACCTATAAACGCTCCTTCTCAGGAATGGCACCCAGGATCTGGAACTCACTCCCTCCTCAAACCAGGCTCATCTTCTTCAACAAACTGTTTAAGAAAGAAGTAAAAGCGATCCTCATGGCTAAATACACATGATCTATTATTCTGCATCTCTCAAGAATCCGCTCTGTACTACCTGCCTGACCCCTTGGACTATTTGTATTACTTGTATTATCGACTTATTTGATTGTATACGTTCCCTCTTTGTACATTTTTATATTGTTGACACACCTGTCTGATTTTGCATACTGTACCTACACCACCTCAACTATCCCTACTCTTGTACGTTTGATGCACCTGTGTGACTATACACCCTGTACTCATCTCCTACCTCAACTATGCCTATCTTCATGCTAAGCATTTTAAGATCGCTTAAACAAGTATATGCTCCTTATTTTTGTACTTTTATATTATTGGCGCAACTGTTTGACTATGCACCTTGTACCTATGATAGAAGACACTGCCTCACCTTTGACCTACCATTCGTATTTGACCTACCTATGTAACTATTCACCTTGTACCTAACTACCTCAACTATTACAGTCTATTATTCTATGACCCCCTTGTCATTGTAAAGCGCTCTGATATCTGCAAAGATCTTGTTCGCGCTATATAAAACTTTCAAAATAAATAAATAAATAAATAAACTAAATAAATGACCCCCTCTACAGTCTTTCAACTATTTCATATTCAAACCTATGGTAATAATCACTCTATAAATTATTAGTTGCCATGCTCACTTTTTTGTACACAGCCCCCTAGCTCTAGAATTCAAAACGCCTATTAGCCTTCAATACCGAATTTGGATAAGAATGTTTACGAAAATAGATTTCTGTCTATCCTTAGTTTCTGATCCTACAGTCTAAGGAATCACTACTATTGTAAGAAGTTTATATTACTTCAAATGTTTGTACATTATTAAATTGTGCACTGTTGTCTGAAATTCAAGCTATTTATCACTGAGGCATATATTTTCTTTACATAATCTGCTTTGCCTTTATCTAAAGTGCCATATTTTTAACAACATTTTTTTTACAAGTAAAGCCTTAAGTCTCCAAGGGGGAATATGTCTGATGATGTCTGTACGTTTTGTCTCTGAAATCAAACTTGCAGATAATAAAGGTGGATTCATGGTCGTATGTGATTTCAAAGAAAGACAATTTGATGGAATACATTACTGAGAAACATTTTTACCTAAACTGTTTATTGGAATTTTTCAGAATGAATGTCATTTTCCTTTCTGCAGCAACCAATTCATCAAATTACTTTGTGGTCGAAAAGTTACTTTTGAATGCTAGGTGTAAATTAAAAGGTTGCAGGTCTAACTTTCAGAAACAGGTTTGTGGGAGATATTTATTTCATTTCTTTAGTACACGGGACATTATATCATTTTAATATATTTTACATTGTCAAACAATTTCTTTGGATGCTTCTAAGTCACTGGCCTATCACCATTCATAAACACCATCCATCTCTGACCCCTCACAATGATTAAACACTATCAACCCCTGCCCCCTAAAACCACTCTCACAACTAAGCTACACTTATCCCTGAAGCCTAAAATCCCTTTCTACCCCACAAAACCAGCATTCCTGTCTATAACATCACTCACTACCCTTAACTCCACCCATTCCAGAACACTAAAAACCTGCTCCAACCCATAAACCCCACCCATCACAAACCCCTTAAAACATCTCAGTACACCCAAACTGCAGCCATCCATAAACCAAAAAACCCTCATTGCCCTTAAACACCAGCCATCCATGACCCATAACATCTCCTCCTCACCCAAAACTACCCATGCTTTAACCCAAAAAAAACCTTTCTACATCTAAACTCCACCCATCCATGAATCTTTGAAACCCCCTCACCACCCTATAGTCCACCCCATCCTAAACCCTAAAATCTCATACTATTAATTGAACTATAAAAACTCCAGCCATCCGTGAACACTAAACCCCTCAACTCCCTTACACTGAAACCTACAAACACATCACCCACTCTAAACACCACTCATTTCTGACTCCTAAAAAACAATCGTCACCTCAAACATTACCAATACTTGAACCCCAAAACACCAAAGTTGTCTAAAACTCCACTCAAGTTTAATGCAATTGTGGATTTTACCTTAAACATATTTTTCCCTTAATATGTTTCATTTAATTTTCATGTTTTTTGTATTTCCTTAAAAATTGTCTCTCCATAAATTTGTTTTTCCATGATTTGGTTTTCTCCAATGTGGTTTCTCCGTTTGCATTTTCCACAAATTGACACATCAGGATTCTTTCCCCATTTCACAGAACAACATTCCAGGAGCCTCGAAATCTTTCAATTAGTTGGCATGTCCTTTTTGCCTTCCCATTAGATGGTTCTTTGAATTCAGTTCTGGTTTCATTAAAATAAGATAACACTTTGGTAAAAATATACAGCATACCAAAGCCAAACTGGAAGCCAGGATGGCAAAAACCTCCATCGCTACCATGTACTTGCCCTTAGTGCTGAGATAAGCCGGGATGAATGAGAGCCACACACTGAGGAAGGCGAGCATGCTGAAGGTGATGAATTTAGCCTCATTGAAACTGTCAGGCAGTTTTCGAGCTAGGAAAGCCACAATGAAACTGGTGGCAGCCAGGAATCCAAGATATGTCAACATTAACCAAAACGAAATGGGGGAACCCTCATTACATTCCGCTATAATTTTTCCAGGTTGGGCAAAAATGTTATATTCTGAGAAAGGTGGAGATATAATCAACCAAACAGTACAAAGAATGGACTGATTGAGAGTACAGACGCTAGTTATGATATAGGAAAATTTGTGTCCTACCCACCTCCTTAAGTTACTGTTCGGCTTGGTGGCATTGAAGGCAATGACCACCATGATGGTTTTGGCCAAAATGCAAGAGACACAAAGAGAAAATGTGATACCAAAGGCTGCTTGTCGCAGAAGGCACTTCTCTGGGGTAGGATAACCAATGAAAATCAAAGAGCAAAGAAAGCACAAGGTGAGAGTCAGCAGCAGAAGGTAGCTGAGGGAGCGGTTGTTGGCTTTGACAATTGGAGTGTTTTTGTGAAGTATGAAGAGCCCCAGAATACCAAGTGGGAGCAAGGACATTGAAAGGAAAACTCCTGTGAGGATGGCGCCAAGAGGGTCTTTGTAGGAGAGATATTCTTCAACCTTATGAACGCACTTTTCTTGACTCTGATCAGGCCACTGATCCCATGGACATTTCAAGCAAGTCACTGAGTCTGGTGGAGAAGAAATGGATGCATGTCCACATTTCATTATTCAGGCTACTTAACCATGATAATACAAAATGTTGTTAAAATACAGTATGTGTACAACACACTGATAGCAGCTCTTTGAAATCAGGGGCCAGATTTATCAATATTTGACACAGCACGATACAGCAAGACAACTTTGCAAATGGAGTGGGCAGAAATGTGTCATATTGGCCTATGGTGCATTTCTGCTCTCTCACTGCACTGACATATTATGTGCGGCCTATCACCAATGAAAAAGCAACAATTGATAGATGGAATGCATTCACCCCCAGTCACAAAGATCTGAGTTTAATCCATCATTCTTTTGTTCACCACGCCACCCCAGTTTGGACCCAGCCATATGGAAATAAGTCTTGACCCTGAACTTAAGGAAACAGTCCAACCCGAACTGCCAAGCCAAGCCCTCCCTGGACTGAAAACAAGCATCCTGGGACTGGTTTTGGGGCATCACCCCTCATCAGCCTGGCTAGTTTGAACTCAGTGGTGAAGTGAGCACGGGCCCACTTCTCGGCATTCCGTTCCCACTTAGGGCGACAAATGCAAAAGGAACAATTGATGGATGGAATGCTGAACAATGTAACGTCACACCCAGTCATAAAGATGTGGGCTTAATCAATTGTTCTTTTGTTCACCATGCCACCCCAGTTTGGACCCAGCCATATTCAAATCAGTCTTGACCCTGTTCCTTGTGGAACAGTCCAGCCCAAACTGCCATGCCAGGTGCTCCCTGGACCAAAAACAAGCATCCTGGGACCGGTTTTGGGGCATCCCCCCTCATCAGTCAGGCTAGCTTGAAGTCAGTGGTGCACTGAACAGAGAACCCATGCCTGGGCATACCCTTCCCACTTAGTGCAACAAGTGCAAAAGGAACAATTTGTCACATCGAGAGGGATGGGTATGCCTAGACGTGGGTCTTGTGCTCTCCATCTGACTTAAGTATTGTGTTATCCTTGATAAATCTTGCTCCAGATATCTATGACCGATTCCGAGCTGATATTAACTTACCAGTCTGGTTAGAGATTTCACCCAGAGGACATGGAACACAGAGGAAACAGCAGATAGGTTCACCTTCTATAACAGCTTTCCTGAATCCAGGCATACAACTTTGAGAACACACAGAGTCAGGGATCTGAAAATGTTACAAAGTTCATTGTTTTATATCATATTTTGTTTTAATTTTTTAATACATTGGCCCTCAAATCCTAAATATCTGTCAGAATGTTTCCAGCACTACATTCCATCTAGAAACCTGTGATCATCAGGTGCTCGTTTGTTTCAGTTCCTAGGATCAGAAGTTACAGAAGGGGAGGGCATTACTTTTCCTTCCTGGCTGGCAACGCCTGGAGCCACATTCCTTCAGTACTCAGTCACACAAGTTCCTTGTGCTGTTAGTGTTGATAGGTTCCTTGGAGCAGATGTCCTGCTTTAGAAATCGCCTACTTTCTTCAGAAAAATGTATCAGTATTTAACACCTTAGCAGCTATGGAACGTCCAGCTCCAGTGCTGGACGTTCCATTGCGCAGGTGCAATTCGAACGTTCAATGGCCGACGGCAGCACTCCCGAGGTAGTGGTGCCGTCGGCCGCCTAACGTGCGCAGCACCTAAGGTGCTAAAGGCCCTCTGTTAACATCTTAGTATGATCTGCAGGTTTCAATTCAGCATAGGCGCAGCTTTTCATCCTTTTAACTCAATCTATTGAGTCCTATAACAATGGGCAACATATGATATCTACTGTTCCCCGAAATGGTAAAGCTTTATTCTAAATTCCTAGGTAAAAAATCATTTGTATTATAATGATGAGTTGAAACATATACATCCCGTTCGTATTCATAGGTTTATTGATATTTCCATTAAATGCCTTTTTTTAGTTTCCTGGAGTCAGGGAAAGTATGCATGTTTTCTGGATATCATTTGTTGTATTAAGAGATGCTTCTAATACCATTTATCCACTTAATATTGTTAATCGCTTACTGCATAGTTTTGCTCAAAATCTTGGAATATTAATATACATGCAAGAAACCTCTGTATGACACATTCATACATATTTAAGATCAATACGATGCACTCAAGAAACAGAAAGAGTTGAGGCCACTTTTCTAAATATTACAGCACTCTCCCTCTGTAAAGGAAGATTTCTTGCTCACCCTCACCCACTATTATTTTGACTTGTAGGAGTTTCTTGCTTGCAGCCCGAAACGGTTCATTGACGATATTTTTTTCATCTGGAGGGGGGCAGAAGATCAACTCCGTGAATTCATCGAATGGCTCAATGCGGCGGACGCCAATTTGAGATTTACCAGCCATATGAGCAGATCTAAAATAGAATTCTTAGACATCTGGATTGAACATCATGAGAACCTCATTAAGGTATCTCTGTACACAAAACCTACGGCTCGGAATACCTTGCTCCAATATGCCAGCTTCCACCCGCGCAGTCAGAGGGACAGTATCCCCTACAGCCAGTTCCTTCGCATTAGAAGGAACTGTACTGACCTACATGACTTCCTGACCCAAGCAGACATACTCCAAGAAAAACTCTGCGTCCGAGGTTACCCACCAAGATTGATCAAAGAGTCGTTCAAACGAGCCAGGTACACTAACAGAGAAGCTATGTTTATGGAAAGAGACTCTGAGAAACCAAATCAATTAGTATGCGTGACCCGTCATTCCGAAATGAACCACAGAATCAGGCAAGCTATCAATTCTAGTTGGCACATCCTAAACTTGGAAAATGAGAAGACACACTTGAACCGCCCTATTTTTGCCTTCAAGAAAAACCCTAACCTGAAAAATCACCTGGTAAAGGGCAAAATACAAGAAATACCAGTAAACAATCAAACCGCCATAACAGGACTGGACCCAATATATGGCAATCACAAATGTGGGACGTGCCTTATTTGCCCACAAGCCATCATTGGTGAGACTGTGAGTACCAACAATCGCACTATCTCTGTTAGACGTAACACCACCATGACCAATTGCCGCACCAGCAACATCGTTTATCTAATACTGTGCCCGTGCAATCTCCCATATGTGGGGGAAACAGGCAGAGAATGTCGGGTACGAGTAGGGGAGCATAAGTCCAACATTAGAAATCAAAAATCGGCAGCCACGTTGGTGGCCCATTGGCTCGAAAAAGATCATAAAGAATCTGAACTTCGCTGGTTTATCTTGGAAAAGATTAAAGCCAGCCCAGGAACTGACCCGGTATGCCTCCGAAAGAAACGGGAGGTATTTTGGATTTTTTATCTGAATACTGTAGAAAAAGGACTAAATGAAGAGTGTCCTTGGCACCAGGCATTCCTGTAAAAATACTATCTGCCTACCTGATGTTAAAATCATATAGAGAATGGAAGGATATCAAACAGTTGACGAACCTGTAGACTTCATATATATGTGGTTCCTGCCTTATTAACAATATAAGAGAGACAAAAAAAGGAATTACTGCTATGGAGTTCATCTTCATGCTGTTTTTGGTCTCTCCTTTGGCTGAATCCGACCTGGAAATGTAGATTTGACATTGGTCGCTGTATAATTAGGATAATCATCAGGCTTGTTACTAATGTTTGATAGCGCACAGCTTGTTTACCCAATATGGCCATATCATTACTTCCAACAAGGCTGGAAACTAACGTGTCAGTGCACTATCAGTTTACACAAGATGGCGGCTGACCGCTGTATTGGTGGAATGAGTCCGTCGTTGATAGTCGCGCACTACGAACACAGCTGGTTCAACTTCCCGGGAGGCGCGAACTTTCCCCTATTTAAATATGGCAGGAAAGGACGAAAGGCGAGAATCCTGTCTCGCGCTGCAGGCCGACCGGTGCAGTCGGCGGAAACCCATTTGATGAAGACGGTCCTCGTGTCTAAGGTATTTGAAATTGATTGGCAGTCTGGAGACTAGATAGTAACGGATATTTGATAGATATTAAAGGTTCCCCTTGCTTGTTATCTCGCCACTAGGCATCCCTTCGACCCGTCCTCCGGTGTGACAGTAAGCCGGGTGAAGAAATAGACGGAACTCCATTGAAAAACGCTATCCACACTTAGAAGGTAACTTTCGTAGGTGGCTATGTGGCTATGTTGTTTCAAACAGGACCGGGTTTATCATGTTAGTAATGGGCTCCTCCTCTTCCTTTTTGGTAATCGCAATCAGGAATTTAAGCGACTTGTTGCTCGGTTTGGTAGAAAATACAGTACGAATATGCGCACTGGCTTTCTCGATATTTATATATTACATGCATAAGTCTCGATCATGTTTATATATAAAAACCTTCGGGATGTTTCACAGTTATACGCTTATCTCATCCCCTGTAGAAATTTTAACTGACAGTAGCGTGTCGTCTCTAACCTTCGGAGATATAGAACCCGGATATTGCTTCTCAGATCACCCTGCATTCGATTAAAATGCCACTGGATTTTGCCTTCTGGTCAGTGACACACTCAGGTAAATACGGCTAGGCAACTGACCGATTTAACATTTGGACTATATAGTCAAATTGGGGTCTAATGCTAGCATGTTCTGTCTGCCCTACTGGGAGCGGGCTGGAAGCAATTAACGTTTTCTGTCTTCCCTACAGGAAGTGTCCTGAAGATTATTAACCCCCTGTGCCGAAAAAAGTTTACCCTATTTCTACTATCTTCTGCGTTTATTATTTCAAGACACTTCAGGTACACTGTGCTAGATTTGATATCTTGCTTATGATAAAATGAGATTAGCCAATAAGACCCGCATGATAACCTTTTGAAATACATCAATCTATTTACTTGTGATCTGGAACTATCTCAATAATTACAACGAGCTAGTCTAATCCTCCACGGAAGGAACCTTGGGATTAAGATAAAAAAAACCATAGGCCCGTTATGATATAGAGACTATTGATCTAAAAACATGTTACACCCAGAAAACTGTTAGATCAAATATATAACCCTACCATTGCCTCGATGTATAAAGATGTAAATCTATCTCCACTACAGGATCAATACTTCTGAAGTCCAGTCTATCAAAGTTAAAAACATTAGCCTTCCAGTGCAGCAGAGCCTACTACACTCTTGTGGTTCCCCCTAATATAAATATACACAGGTAAATATCTTTATGTATGTTTGACTAAACAAACTAATAGCAAATATTCTCTACAAACAAGTAGGAATTAATTGTTCGGTCCACAGTTTAGACCCACAATTCATACTGATGAACTATACAAAACTCGTTTTTTAGGATTCTGGGCCTTACATTAATAACTTGGTCATGTGTGTGCAAGAATGGAATATGTGTAGAGTCTATAAAATATATGTATGTATGAATGCTTTCTTGAAATATGCTCTACGGTTCATTTAGTCGAGGCTATCTCTATGCCTTTCTTAGATTCCACGCAATAGGGAATCTACCCTATGGAGTGTTCCTAGGTAGTTTGACATTGCACGGCTACAAAAGATCAACATTATGGATATCGCACCTATATTCTATGTACCTTTAAAATGTTAACATGAACTACAATAATGCAAAGTATATGCTGGATGTATATATCTGTTTGTTTAGCATTACATGTATAGAAAAAAGAAAACTGAGACCTTTTGTACTTTCTATTTTTCAGATTTTATACTTGTGTCCCTCCCAGTATACTGTCCCTAGCCCTGACGAAGGTGTGGCCTTATCGGCCAGTCACCGAAACGCGCGTCGGCTCTTGTCTCCAGGAATACGGTTCTTAGTCCTAAGTACATCAGGACCCGTAGTTAAAGTCATCTGCCTGGACCAACATCTCGATCCATGCAACATATTAACCATCTATGTGTTGCACACGCCAGGATTTAAAAAAATGAATGGAAGAATGAAAGTTGAATGGTAGCACATGAGGTTGAGTGAGAATACAGATGAGTAAGTGTGATAGTGTGGTTGAAGTGTGGCTGGTACTGGGTAGGTTTGAATGTAGTACTATTTCCCCTTCTGTGGTTGTTTCCATATCAGTGTATGTCTTTTTTATGCTCTAAATGTATCATGAGAAACTAAAATACAATTCACTTTTTATAATTTTGTTACCACAAAAAAATAATAAAAACATATATTTTTCTAATATATCTTGTAGAGCCTACTTGAATTGACCTTTTGTCTGTTGTGTGCAATGCAAACTTCTAGGGTTATCACCCCGTTCTATATATCTGTTGGACCCTCTAGTTAGGGCCTTTATATCCTAAGGCAGGGTGTTCTCTCTTGCTCTATTCACAGTTGCAGCCCGATTTAGACATGCGGTTTTAAAATGGACATATAAAGCCAACATCTTTACTTACATCGCACTTTATTGTGGATAACAATGGAAATCTGACTGCACCTAAAAGCGGATTTTATTGTAACCAAACATCAACTAATAAGCGTGCTATAAAGAATATCAAATTGGTACTTAAAAACATAGGACTCAACATATAATCCCCAGCTCGCTACAAAGAAAACCAAATTGGGAATTAAAAACACAGGAATAGGAGGAGGAGCCAAGATGGCGATCGACAAGGACGTGTAAGCTCCCGGCTCCGTGTGCCTTTTAGCCCCGCAAGACGATCCTGAGCACGAATTTCGCATTAAATGGCAGCGGGGCGAAGGCGAATGCGCGCAGAAGCCAGACGCGCGATTCCGATCTCTCAGCCGGCCTCGCAGACGGACATATTGGCGGAGTTAATCGATGTCCTTCCACTGCCCTGCGCCGTGCCCTAGACTGTTACACAGGGCCGGGCACTGACTCATCAGCGGCGGCCAGCGAGTCCTGGGCGGAGTCGGCCCACCGGGAAGCAGCAACTCCGGATCGGTCTTCTCTGAGGGTGCCCCGGCTGTCGCTAGCGCGGCTGGAGTGAATCCTCGGAATGATGGCTCGGTGGACCTGAAATTGACTGCAGAGTTCGAGAGGTGAGCTCTCCGGCTTTGTTTACTATCCCGCCCAGCTATCGCTGACCGCTCCCGTATTTAAACCTGGGATTGAGTCGGACAAGAGATGGCCGCTGCCACTGTTTGCTTTATGGGTCCACACTTTGGAAGCCCTTGAGACCCCAGCAACGGTCTGTCTGAATCGATCCCGGCCCTGCCCAGCCTTTGTTCATCTGTCCAGCTGGTAACGCCTAACGGGTGCCTGCATAAGATGGAGTATCACACCCTGTCCACTGATGTGTTACGTGAGGGCGAGTGTGAGGCGCCGAGTGACTCTTCGGCGTGGGGACTTCAGCCTGTGCTGTCCCGCAGCGACATCCTGGTGGCCCTGCGTGACTTTCAGTCTGTTTGGAGGGAAAGCTGTCGGGTGCTTGATGGAAGGCTGGACGGTATTGCGACCACGCTGGGGCAACTACGTTCGGATGCCCCCTTGACTTGCAAGGAATTGCCCCCATCTGAGTTTGAGGAGGATCATGTGGTTTTGCTTGAAAGATGGGGGGACTGGACGATCCCGGATTGTGTGGATGTCTGGGGCGGGTTGCCCACATGTTTCCATTGTTACGGAGGATGCCTTCCCCAGCCATGGATGATGGCCCCGTCCGCTACAGTGTCGCCGATGACTCAGACACTGATTCAGCTACTGTTGCCTCTTATGACTGCCGACTCTTCCCATGCCCCTGTATCTCGGCGATGGTATGCTTTTTCAGCCTTGGGACTGGGAGTGATTATCTACAATGGAGGAGACTCTGTCTGTGGCCAACGTCTTCCATTTTGTGATGGTGAGCTGCCAGGCGTGGATATTTTCTTTTCTTTTGTCTGCTGAGTCGACATCTTCTCTGCGGGCGTGGAGTGGGGGACTTACAAAAACGGGCCAGGGCTAAGTGTTTTCCGCTAGTGTTTGATGTCTGTGCAGCTGGAAGAGAAGCGGACTAGCGAGTTCCTACGACATGCTTAATGGCGCACTACATGATGTTTCGCCCCCATTTTATTGTATTAAGTGACTGTATTATTTGGTTGTTTCTTTTGGGGTGGCGATTATACTAAAGGCAGGGGAGACCGGGAGCCTGTTGGGTTTGCCCTTCTCCGGTATTATGTTAACTCTTTTTTCTTTTCCTTTTTCCGACTCTAAATTTCGGGCGACAGGCACACTGCTAGGGGGGGGGGGGGGGGGGTAGGCCGTAGCCTCCGCATGCGTGCAGGGTGGGGTGTTGGGGGGTGGGTTTTCTGTTTCGTTTCATTTTCTATGGGCCTTATTTCTCTCCTCTCTTCCTGGTTCTTCTTACTTTTTCTTCTTCTCTTGGGTCAGTACGGTGGTTAGGTGTAGCGCTGCTCATTATTTCCGCTGTTAGTCCTGTCACTAACGTTGGTTAAGGTGTTCTACGTCCATGGGGCGGGCAATGACCAGTATGTACTGTGAATATGTGCTATCATCCTGATAAGTATCTTTATCTGCTGATTTTTCGATTGTTACCCTTCGTTTTGTTGATAATTGCTGTGATCATTGCCTGCTATGTGCTTTCGGTGGATTGGATGCGTCTGATCCTTCTTATCTACAAAACTTTTTAAAAATTAACCTAACTTCTCCTGTACCCGGCGGTCCCTTTTTCCATACGTCATGTTTTGGACACTTGCTGCTTTTCGTCTCTGGGACTGCTGGGCTGTTCTATCCTTGCTTTTTTGTGCTACCAGTCGATTTCGAGGCCGGCCAGTATGGTTGTGGGCCCGTACCTGTATGCTTATGTTGCACAATAAAGGTTTCAAAAAATTTTAAAAAAACACAGGAATAAGCACATAATCCCTGGCTTCATAATCTGGTACATGATACTAAGGCAAAGCCAATTACAGTTAGATGTCCTCTACTGAAATTCTCTAATTAGAGTATGAGTTATCAGGAGTAAAATATAATAGCTCCTCCCCAATTGAGAGGTATATTTAAATTAGATTTTCCTACTAAAATGAAAACCCAGGCCTTTGTTAACCCTAACAAATAAAGGGAAATTAGCGGTTTTACCAGCCCCTATAAACATAGAAATGTATGTATCTGAAATGTATGCTCTAGGACATTAGAAAATGAACTGTATCGGTTGCATAGGAATCTTGTATTCAGTCTCCAATCAATTATTGCCTTCTGATTGTCACCTTTGAACACAAATACAAATGTACGATCAATTGTCATGTACTAGGGAGGCCTTTATTCAAGTAATTCCCTTTGGCACTGTTACCTTTCTATTATAGGAGATTAAGACAAAAAATATTTTTTCGTGAACTATGATGTACCCACTCTAACCTATTGTGTCTCCATTTTTTAGGGAGATTATATTGACCCCTGTACTACAACAGATACCAAATGTAGTCTTGATAAAGGTGGATAAAATTGTGGAAAACCACCGAAACGCGTTGACGCACCATTTTTGTATAATTCACGACTCGGATACCCCTGTTGATACACTGTACTGTGGTGTGCATAACACAGGTGTCAGAAATAGAGTTTGAATATACATCTAGTATTGTACGAGTTCAATGTCTTACTGTTTTCTGTCTCCATGTATCAATCTTGCTGGTCAATATTGAATGTCAATCATTTTTATTGTTCCTTTTTTTAATAATCTGTGTCAAGTGGTTCTCTTATTGTCCACTTTTTTAACACTTGTATTATCAATAAATTGTAAACAATTCTTTTTACATACGTGAATCTTGGTATTGTTTTTGACCTTCAAGCTCTGTTAATTTAGTTCTGTTCAAGGGAATCCCTCCTTTACTCATCGGTTGGTTAACCCTACTTCCCTTGATTTTCGTTAAGGGGTACCTCTCACATTTTCCTCCCTGCTTTAGAAATCGCCTACTTTCTTCAGAAAAATATATCAGTATATAAAGGCCCTCTGTTAACATCTTAGTATGATCTGCAGGTTTCAATTCAGCATAGGCACAGCTTTTCATCCTTTTAACTTAAACTATTGAGTCCTATAACAATGGGCAACATATGATATCTACAGTTCCCCGAAATGGTAAAGCTTCATTCTAAATTCCTAGGTAAAAAATCATTTGTATTATAATGCTGAGTTGAAAACATATACATCCCATTCGTATTCACAGGTTTATTGATATTTCCATTAAATGCCTTTTTTAGTTTCCTGAAGTCAGGGAAAGTATGCATGTTTTCTGGATATCATTTGTTGTATTTAGAGATGCTTCTAATAACATTTATCCACTTAATATTGTTAATCGTTTACTGCATAGTTTTGCTCAAAACCTTGGTATATTAAAATAAATGCAAGAAACCTCTGTATGACACATTCATACATATTTAAGATCAATAAGATGAACTCAAGAAACAGAAAGAGTTAAGGCCACTTTTCTAAATATTACAGCTGTCCTGAAAATCAACCAATCAATAAATCAATAATCTTTATTCAATCATACAATGGTAGGTCATAAAAGAAACACATTTATAAAAACACAGTATTAAAAAGACAATATACTAGGTTGTAGGATTAGCAAATAAGATAGATAAACAAGTGAAACATTACCACAGTATTTGATAAATCTGATAACAACATTTCCTCAATATAAATCTGATAAAAGAAATCCCACCAACAAATAAACAAAATGAATTTGCTACTAAAAGGGGGCAAATTGTTTAGAGCCGGAACATATGATACAAAGATACAAAGTCATATCCTGTTGCTATCATCTAAAACATCGTGCAGTGGCGTAACGAAACTTGAGGGGCCCCCCTGCAAACTACATGGAACCCCCCCCATTCTCCATGCCAGTCTAGAGCTCTCAGGCTAGCGACCCGCCATACTGCAGGAGATGCGGGGCTATTGTTATGCCACTGTCACCAATACAGCAGTTATAAGTAACACTGGATGGTGGAGTTAAAGTTTGGGCTTAGTCTGCCAGCAGGCTATCGTAGGTGGTGGTCCATTCATTACAGGGTCCCTGCCATCAGTACGCCGGGGAAATTTGCCCAATTTTAGGTGGGTTTCCTGATGCAGACTACAGTCATAATATATATCTGGCCCACTCATTGTTCAGTTTTGACAAAAGTGCATCCACTGCTCCTTCTCGTTTCCATTTTAAAACATTAGACAATGCAACAATGCAGTCTTTCAAAAGCAGATGTAACTACAAAGAGCAGATTTTGATAATACATTTTTATTAGTAGACAATAGCAATCTTAAGAGGCATTGCATAGCTTCATACACACTTTGACCCCAATTCCATCACAGTCTCTCTCTGTCAGTCAGTCTCTCTCTGTCAACCAGTCAGTTTCTCTCTCTCTATCTCTCTGTCAGTCAGTCAGTCTATCTCTCTCTTGGTCAGTCAGTCTCTCTCAGTCAGTCAGTCTCTCTCTCTCAGTCAGTTTCTCTCTTTCTGTCAGTCTCTCCCTTTCTGTCAGTCAGTCTCTCAGACAGTCTCCGTCTCTCTGTCAGTCTCTCTGTCAGTTAGTCAGTCTCTCTCTATGTAAGTCCCTCTCTCTCTCAATCTCTCTCTCAGTCAGTCAGTCTCTCTCTCTCTCTCTCTCCCTCTGTCAGTCTCAGTCAGTCATTCTCTCTCTCTCGCAAGCAGCCAGTCTCTCTCAGTGAGTCTCTCTCTCTCAGTCAGTGACTCTCTCTGTCAGTTTCTCTCTCTCTCACTCAGTGACTCTCTCTGTCAGTCTCTCTCTCTCAGTCAGTCTCTCTTTCTCTCTCTCAGTCAGTCATTCTCTCTCTCTCTCTCTCTCTCAGTCAGTGACTCTCTCTGTCAGTCTCTCTCTCTCTCCGTCAGTCTCTCTCTCTCTGTCGGTCAGTCTCTCTTTCTCTGTCAGTCTCCCAATCTCTGTCAGTCAGTCTCTCTGTCAGTCTCTCTCTCTCTCTGTCAGGCTCTTCTCTCTGTCAGTCTCTCCCTCGGTCAGTCAGTCTCTCAGTCTCTCTCTCTCCTAGTCTCTCTCTCTCTCTCAGTCAGTCAGTCTCTCTCAGTCAGTCATTCTCTCTCTACCTCAGTCAGTCAGTCTCTCTCTCTCTGTCTGTCAGTCTCTGTCAGTCAGTCAGTCTCTCTCAGTCAGTCATTCTCTCTCTCTCTCGCTCTCTCTGTCTGTCTCTCTTCATCAGTCTCTCTCAGTCAGTCTCTCTCTCAGTCATTCTCTCTCACAGTCAGTCTCTTTCTCTCAGTCAGCCTCTGCCTCTCTCTGTCAGTCTCTCTCTCTCTCTCTCTCTCTCTCTCTTTCTCTCTCTCTCTCTCTCTCTCTCTCTCTCTCTCTCAGTTAGTCAGTCTCTCTCTCTCAGTGAGTCAGTGTCTATCTACCTCAGTCAGTCAGTCTCTATCAGTCAGACAGTCTCTCTCTCTGTCAGTCTCTCAGCCAGCCAGTCTCTGAGTCAGTCAGTATTCAGTCTCTGAGTCAGTCAGTCTCTCTTCTCTCTCTCCACTCTCTCTCTCTACTCTCTCTCCACCCTCTCTCTTCACTATCTCTCTCTACTCTGTCCACTCTATCGCCACTGTCTCATTCTCTCTCCACTGTCTCTCTCACCACTCTCTCTCCACTGTCTCTCCACTCTTTCTCCACTCTCCCGACTCCTACTCCACTGTCTCTCTCTCTATTTCCACTCTCTCTCCCCAACCTCTCCACTCTCTCTCCACCGTCTCTCTCTCTTTCCACTCTCTCTCCACTGTCTCTCCCTCTTTCCACTCTCTCTCTGTTAGTCTTTCTATCTCTCACTCCACTCTCTCTCTCCACTTTCACTCTCCCCACTCTCTCCCCAATCTCTCTCTCTCCCCACTGTCTCTTTCTCTTTCCACTCTCTCTCCAACCTCTCCACTTTCTCCACTCTCTCTCTCCACTCTGTCTCCACTGTCTCTCTCCACTCTCTCTTTTCTCTCTCTCTCCACTGTCTCCCTCCACTCTCTCTCCACTTTCTCTCTCTCCACTGTCACCCTTCACTCCCTCTACTCTCTCTCTCCATTTTCTCTCCATTCCCTCTCTCCCTCCCTCTCTCTACTCTCTTTCCAATCCCTCTCTCTCCACTCCCCCCACTGTCTCTCTCTCCACTGTCTCTCCACTTTCTCTCTCCATTCTCTCTCTCTACTGTCACCCTCCACTCTCTCTCCACTGTCTCTCTCTTTAGTGTCTCTCTCCACTTTCTGTCGCTCCACTCTCCACTCTCTCTCTCCACAGTCACCCTCCACTCTCTCTCTCCACTATCTCTCTACTCTTTCTCCACTGTCTCTCTCCACTTTCTGTCTCTCCAATCTCCCTCTCTACTTTCTCTCCACTCTGTCTCTCCACTCTCTCTCTCCACTCTCTCTCCGCTCTCTGCCTCAACTCTCTCTCTCCAATCTGTCTCTCCAATCTTTCCACTGTCTCCCTCGACTCTCTCTTCACTCTCTCTCTCCACTCTTTCTCTCCACTCTTTCTCTCCACTCTCTCTTCACTCTCTCTTCACTCTCTCTCCACTCTCTGTCTCCACTCTCTCTCTCTCCACTCTTTCTGTCCACTCTTTCTCTCCACTCTCTCTTCACTCTCTCTTCACTCTCCCTCCACTCTCTGTCTCCACTCTCTCTCCACTGTCTCTCTCTCCACTGTCTCTCCACTCTCTCTCTCCACTCTCTCTCCACTCTCTGTCTCCACTCTCTCTTCCCACGCTCTCTATCCACTCTTTCTCTAAACTCTCTCTCCACTCTCTGTCTCTCCACTCTCTCTCTCCACTCTCTCCACTGTCTCCCTCCACTCTCTCTCCACTGTCTCTCTCTCCACTCTCTCTCTCTCTCCCCCCAATCTCACCACTGTCTCTCTCCACTCTCTCTCCACTCTCTCTCTCCCCACTCTCTCCCCAATCTCTTTCTCTCCCCACTGTCTCTCTCTCGTTCCACTCTCTCTCCAACCTTTCCACTTTCTCCACTCTCTCTCTCCACTCTCTCTTCACTGTCTCTCTCCACTCTCTCTCTTCATTCTCTCTCCACTGTCTCCCTCCACTCTCCCCACTTTCTCTCTCCACTGTCACCCTTCCCTCCCTCCACTCTCTCTCTCTCCACTTTCTCTCCATTCCCTCTCTCCCTCCCTCTCTCTATTCTCTTTTCACTCCCTCTCTCTCCACTCTCCCCACTGTCTCTCTCTCCACTGTCACCCTCCACTCTCTCTCTCTCCACTCTCTTTTCACTGTCTCTCTCTTTAGTGTCTCTCTCCACTTTCTGTCTCTCCACTCTCAACTCTCTCTCTCCACTGTCACCCTCCACTCTCTCTCTCCACTATCTCTCTACTCTATCTCCACTGTCTCTCTTTCGTGTCTCTCTCCACTGTCTCTCCGCTCTCTCTCTCTCCACTCTCTCTCCGCTCTCTGCCTCAACTCTCTCTCTCCAATCTGTCTCTCCAATCTTTCCACTGTCTCCCTCGACTCTCTCTTCACTCTCTCTCTCCACTCTTTCTCTCCACTCTTTCTCTCCACTCTCTCTTCACTCTCTCTCCACTCTCTGTCTCCACTCTCTCTCTCTCCACTCTTTCTGTCCACTCTCTCCCTCCACTCTCTGTCTCCACTCTCTCTCCACTGTCTCTCTCTCCACTGTCTCTCCACTCTCTCTCTCCACTCTCTCTCCACTCTCTGTCTCCACTCTCTCTTCCCACGCTCTCTAGCCACTCTTTCTCTAAACTCTCTCTCCACTCTCTGTCTCTCCACTCTCTCTCTCCACTCTCTCCACTGTCTCCCTCCACTCTCTCTCCACTGTCTCTCTCTCCACTCTCTCTCTCCCCAATCTCACCACTGTCTCTCTCCACTCTCTCTCCACTCTCTCTCTCCCCACTCTCTCCCCCATCTCTTTCTCTCCCCACTGCCTCTCTCTCTTTCCACTCTCTCTCCAACCTCTCCACTTTCTCCACTCTCTCTCTCCACTCTCTCTTCACTGTCTCTCTCCACTCTCTCTCTTCACTCTCTCTCCACTGTCTCCCTCCACTCTCCCCACTTTTTCTCTCCACTGTCACCCTTCACTCCCTCCACTCTCTCTCTCTCCACTTTCTCTCCATTCCCTCTCTCCCTCCCTCTCTCTACTCTCTTTCCACTCCCTCTCTCTCCACTCTCCCCACTGTCTCTCTCTCCACTGTCACCCTCCACTCTCTATCTCCACTCTCTTTCCACTGTCTCTCTCTTTAGTGTCTCTCTCCACTTTCTGTCTCTCCACTCTCCAATCTCTCTCTCCACTGTCACCCTCCATTCTCTCTCTCCACTATCTCTCTACTCTGTCTCCACTGTCTCTCTTTTCTTGTCTCTCTCCACTGTCTCCCTCCACTCTCTCTTCACTTTCTCTCTCCACTCTTTCTCTCCACTCTTTCTCTCCACTCTCTGTCTCCACTCTCTCTCTCTCTCCACTCTCTCTCTCCACTCTCTCCCTCCACTCTCTCCCTCCACTCTCTCTCCACTGTCTCTCTCTCCACTGTCTCTCCACTCTCTCTCCACTCTCTCTCCACTCTCTGTCTCCACTCTCTCTTCCCACGCTCTCTCTCCACTCTTTCGCTCCACTCTCTCTCTCCACTCTCTCTCTCCACTCTCTCCACTGTCTCCCTCCACTCTCTCTCCACTGTCTCTCTCTCCAATCTCTCTCTCTTCACTCTTGCTCTCCACTCTCTGTCTCCTCTCTCTCTCTCCGCCCTCTCTCTCTTTCCACTCTCTCTCTCCACTGTCTCCCTTCACTCTCTCCCCACTCTCTCTCTCCACTCCCTCTCCCCACTCCCTGTCTCTACTCTCTCTCTCTCTCCACTCTATCTCCTCCACTCTCTCTCTCTCTCCACTCTCTCTCCCCACTCTCTCTCTCCAATATATCCACTCTCTCTCGCTCCACTCTCTCTCTCCAATCTTTGCACTGTCTCCCTCCACTCTCTCTCTCCAATCTCTCCACTGACTCCCTCCACTCTCCTTTCCCTCCACTCTCTCTCTTCACTCTCTCTCCACTCTCTCTCCCTCCACTCTCTCTCTCCACTTTCTCCACTCTCTCTCTCCACTCTCTCTCTCCAATCTTTCCACTGTCTCCCTCCACTCTCTCTCCACTTCCTCTCTCCACTCTCTCCCCACTCTCTCTCTCCACTTTCTCTCTCCAATCTCGCCACTCTCTCTCCACACTCTCTCCACTGTCTCCCTCCACTCTCTCTCTCTCTCCACTCTCTCTCTTTCCGCTCTCTCTCCCCCCTCTCTTCACTCTCTTTCCACTCTGTCTCCACTCCCTCTCCGCTCTCTCTCTGTCCATTCACTTTCTCCACTCTCTCTCTCTCCAAGCTCTCTACTCTCTCTCCACTCTCTCTCTCCACTCTCTCACTCTCCACTCTCTCTCTCCACTGTCTGTTGGGACAGCAAACAAGGTGTATTGCGCTACCATGGCACATTACCTTTAATAAGTTCAAGTAAGAAGATCAAGACCCAAGACGTCTTCAACAAATATAGCGATTTTTGCCTTAACACTCACATAACGCTCTTTGCAGAACAGCACCCTTTCCTTGTTATCGGTCCTTGTTGAGAGTTACTTGTGTCAACAAATATATAAGAAGGTGGGAATGGGAACAAGCGCCCGAGCCCAGAACCTAGGCATCCAGAACAGTCAGCCACCTTCGCACTATAATGTCCCCGCCTCTCATCTTCAACCAGAGCAACACAAACGCAACTTGGCACACTGAGCTCAATTATTAAACACGCCTGACTGAAGGCAGACACAAAGTAGTGTGCCTTCTAACAAGAGTGCTTACCTGAGGGCACCATTTTGCTGCCTCGTTCCTTCTCACATGAGCATTGCCCTGGAGAATGCTGTCTCTGGGCCCCCACCCCATCCTCTTTCCAGCTCTTGGCTCTGACTGCAGAGAAACAGTGTAACTTGTTATATTGTTTCTCTTCAGTCCTGCCCTGGGTCAACTGGAGGGGCTCAGACCAGGCTGCAGACACTGCAGCTGCTTCAGAGCCTCTCACAGATCTGATCTCCACCGAGGAGCTGGGTGGCCCCCTTCACCTACTCACGACTGAGGGCCCGTCCCACACCGCAGGGGCTGCGGGGGTGTTTGTTACGCCCCTGACATCATGATTTTCCTCTGGCCTAACATACCTTACAGAAAGCAGCCAACTGAATAACAGGTGTCACAGTCTTCAAGATCTGATAGGAAAAGAGCTAAGAGGTCCTATGCTTGGTAAACTCATATCTCCGTAACAGGGGCAATACATAAACCCTAGTGAAAGGGAGGTAGTATTTTCGAAAATATATAATGTGTAGAACAGTCTGGGGTGACTGCTCTTCACATGGGTAAGCACATATTTCTGCATGGGAAAATTACCCTTGCTGGAGTATAACCAATGAATCAATCCTAATCTAAACCGGGTCAATAACATTCACTACCAGACATTCTGAGAAGTGTGGAGAAGTGTGGCTCAGGGGTTAGAGGCGGCAGACCTGGAGCTTGAGTTCGGCCCTGGACCAGGGTTCAATTCCCCGCCTCGGCGGGTCTTGGGCTCAAAATTCCACGGACTCGTTAATTCTCGCTCCGGTGCCTTCTCGACTCACGGGTTCACACTCTGCGACTCTGGGCAATAGCTTGCTTAATCTCTACAACGGCCCCTCGCGGTGGGATGCCTGGCTTTCACCTTGTGGATACCCTGCCAGGGTTATCTCACAGGGGAATACCAGGACGGGTTCCCTAAGCAAGCGCGGAGATGCCCCAGGGTAAGTCGTGCGCTATATAAGTTTCATTCATTTCATATAAGTTTCATTCATTTCATTTCAATCTGGGCAAGAAACAAATAAGAGCAACCCTGGCTGACATCTGTATCAGACAATATTCTCTCACAGCTGGCTCCATTAGTTCTGCTGCCTCTTTTGTGGACCACCTGTGCCTAAGGAAACAGTCCTTAAACCAGTCTTTGTATTTTTGTTAGTGATGGTCTCTGGTTTTTCAAATAGATGCACACAACCCAAGGCTATGGTTGTTTCCTATATATATTTTAACCCAGGGGTATTCTGACAAGCTTATAGGAGAGGCAATCTCTAATAAATCCATCTTCCTTGTTTATCCAAATTGAGCACCAGATTACCAATGGGGCTGCATTTATAAGGTCTTGCACATATTCTCAGCCTATTTCCTGCTGCAAAGAGAAATGTGGAGTCAAAGGGGTAACTCCCAACAGGGGACGGAAAAAATCTATTTTTTTCCTCTTGGATAACACCTACATTTATGAAACCCTAAAACCCCGTACCATAAGTTGTGGTGGGTAAGCATTTGATTTTTTGTAGAATTTTGCCCAAGTAAAAAAGTGGTTCCAGTAGCACACCGAAAGTTAGCCAACCTATTCTTAAGACAAGGGGACCTGGAAGAAGCATCTTAAAATACCAACACAAGGTATGAAACCAAACTCACCCTTTATAATTTACTTCCCTTTATGTAAAAGTTGCAAGTTTAAGCATTGCTTGGCCCACACACCATAATAAATGCTTTGGAAAAGTTCATTTCCAAGTCAAGCCCTTTCATGAATGTCACAAAGCTGGAAATCAGCTTCTTAAGGGCATTTGCCATCCTAGTCAAAAGCACTGTGTAATCCGCAAAGATTAATGTGGGCACAGCTCTATTGTCAACCCACAAGCAAACTGGAATGGCATGGAGAGCAAATAAATGATGAGTTTAGGCCCAGATCCCTGTACTGGGGTCAAGGTATGACATTGTTCTGCATTTTGTCCATCAATTGTTCTTTTTGCATTTGTCACCCCGAGTGGGAGGGTATGCCCAGACGTGGGTCCTGTCCTCTCCATGCCACTGGAGTCAAGCTATCTTGGCTGATGAGGGCTGAAAGCCCAAAACTGGTCCTAGGAGGCTTGTTTCCAGTCCAGGGAGGACCTGGCCTGGTGGTTCAGGCTGGACTGTTCCCATTGTGTGCAGGGTCAAGACTAATTTGCATATGGCTGGGTCCAAACTGGAATGGCATGGTGAGCAAAAAAACTATGGATTTAGGCCCGGATCTCTGTACTGGGGTGAATGTATGACATTGTTCTGCATTCCATCCATCAATTGTTCTTTTTGCTTATTGTCAACCCACTGTACATCTGCCCCAGGAGTCACAAGTCTCCTTCCAAGCCACTGATATAAAGTAAAAATTGAATGGGGGCAATAACACAACCTTGTTGTACTCCACGATTAACTTTGAAAGATGGAATGCACTCTCCATTGTCCCTATTTCTAATGGAATCCGAAAGGTCCAGATGAAGAAATCATAAAAAGAATCAAGATCCATTTCAAGGCCCAAGAATACAAAAGCATCCCATAGTTTAGATCTATTAACCCAATCGAAGGCACTCTATAGGTCCATAAATATGAGTTGCATGGATGTGCCCTTTGCTTATATGTATTAGGCCACAAGCAGATGTATATTCATACACTGCTCCATAGTCCAGAGACCCTTCCTGAAGCCGTATTGTGCTGGGGATGTTTCAACATGACTATTTTACAGGTAGAATCAAGTGAAGATATTCGGCGGTAAAACCTTGGATCATGGCATTTCCCTTTTTAAAGATGGGTACAACTACAGAAATGCAAAAGGAAGAAAAACTCCCACCCGACATTTGAAAACAAAAACACTGGTAAGAACAGGAGAGCAGAGCCAGGGGTACTCTTTAAGGATATCCAAAGGGATTCCATCTGGCCCCGGGCGCTAGTCAAGGGGTAATATAAATATCTTTGAGCACCACTTCTTCAGAAAGGGAGAGGGTCATTGGAAAGGGGCATTCTACCTGCCCCCTTCCCGAATTGCAGCATTAGAAATGTAAATGCCAGAAAAAGGTTCTATCCAGGCAACAGAGGTGATGTGGACCCTAACTTTATCTGGGTGGGCCCAAAGGCAAGACCAGCATGAACAGCCTTCCAAAAAACCTGGGAATCCTTATTCTGACATGCAAATACAATAGTTTCCCATGTTTAATCCTTAAAGGCAGCTTCTTTTTTTTTCATTGCTAGAGTGTAGGCTTTCCTGCGTGCTGAACACTCACAGCTTGCAATAATCGTGGCAGGGTGGTTGGGGAATTGCGCGGGGGTTTATGCGGGGGTTTAAAATAAAAGTAAAACTAACCTGACCGGGTCCCACGTTTTCCTGCTCCTGAACAGGAACAGGAATGCTCCCTCCCCTCCTGTAAGCCAATCACAACTCTGCAATGGCAGCATTAGACGTTATCAAAGTCACAACTTGCATGTCCTTACACTTTGCTATCACAATTAGTACCTGGCAGTGCCTGCGCCATCTACTTGGGTCGCATACATCCTACAGTTCAGCTTGATAGGTTTTCTGCACTCTTACCCTCCGTGGTCAATTAGTATCTCTGTGGTTGGGGGCATGCATGGGTGTTTATGTTTCAGGCACCACATGAGGATTGCCTCACAACGCCGTTTGCTTTAGCTGATGCTCAGTCATTTCCACTGCAGCTTTCCAACTGTGCTGCCCGTTGATGTGATTCCTCATCATCATAGACATACTAGTCTTGGCCTTACTCATCAACACCAGGACCACGCATGATTCATTCCATCCTTGAATCCAACTTACGGTGGATCATATCTTGATGACAGTCAATGTTCAAATTACCTGTATTTGTGTAGGTCCTTGTTCACTTACCACAAAGGTCCTATCCTAACTGTCAAACACACCCATCTAATACTTCCCCTTTAATTGTGCAGGCTGTCCTTGTTTTCCTTTTGTCCTGAGTAAGACCCTCCATGACCACTAGCAATTTGCACATTTTGGGTCGAAATGTTGACGCGCCTGTCATAATCGTCACCCTATTCTCTCTTCTCCATGTCCAAATGAAATTCAAACCCCAAGATTAGATTTTCATAGATCTATGTATCTTGGGATAGACGACATCTGAATGATCATTTTTATCCAGCACTTTATCACTGTATATATCTTGTCCACAACCAGCACTTTTATGCACCATGTCACCCTAGCACTTGCGCTGTTTTATTTGTTTATTATTTGTGACAGCCTCTTAGTGTCATTTATACACTACAAAATGTTAAAAGAACAAAACGTTATTCTTTCCTTCAATATAATTAGGCTATCTAGTTTTAGGTTTAACCCTAGAATAACTGATAAAACCCCACCGGAAGGGAAATAGCCCTCACTAGTGTAAACATATAAACACTGAAAAAAAACCTGCACAACCACAAACTAAATGCTATTCAGAGAAAGGAAAAGGAGAGTGAAAGAGTCATTTTTATTTCTTCCTGAAGGCACCAATACAATGTAACTTTGTTATATAAGGTAGCAGTAAGAAAGACTGGGCTAACATTATTCTGCTTGAGTTTTGTTATTTGAGATGTCACTAAAATATTGTTTCTTCTTCCTTTTTCAGTTATGTATTCTCTGGACTAAAGCTACAGGGGTTAAAAGCATGTTTTAGGTGTTTTTATTTATTTTATAAACTGTGGAAAATCAGGAAATATCAAAATCATATGTGATTTTTTTGCTACGTTCGACTCTTTCACTGAAAGGAAAAATGTGGGTTTCATAAGAATCTTTCCCAATATGTACCATCACATTTACCCACAGAAAATAGGTAAAAACCCTTGATACATCAGACTCCTTTTCTAGTGAGTCAGTTTGGATAGTAGGTGAATTGCCAAACACCCCAAGCTTTAAACATTCAATGCAAGTTATAGTGACAGATATATGTGAAAAGAGTGCAATCACAAAGCATCTGGCATACTGGTGAAAACATGAGACCAGACTTTTGGAAAACATGGAATGCAGTGTCACTTGGAATTCTGCTGCAAAAAGTTCTTACCAAGTTTAACAAAGATTGGAGTGATAGTGCTTGTATTTGCAGTGAGTCAGCTACATATATAAAGAAGCTGTGTGATGAACTGTCAAAATCAATATCTGAGCTGAAGTGCTTCCCTGAAAGAGATCCTTGCCACTATTTAGATGCTATGTGAAAGCATATTTACAATCTTCAGACTTAAAAAAGAATGCTATTGACTTTTTAGTCCATTCTGGTGCACTGTTTTGTTATGTGCAGAAACTAAACACAAATATTTCTCATGTTGTGCTTTGTGTGGGATCAAAGAAAGAATCAACCCAAGTGTGTCACTTAGCTGGTGGTTCTCAGTCCTAGAGACCATGAATTCTACATTATCCATGTGGCAACCATTTATATAACTTCTGGTTTATGATGATGCCAAAGACAAGAAATGTGAGGATCTTTGGTCACATATTGATAGTGATTTGAAAAAAGTACACCCTACTTCATTCTACGATTTTTACAGGAAAGCATGACTGCTTTAGTGGACATATTAATAAAAAAACTAGAGTCTGAAAACAACCTTGTCCACCAAGTGTTCAGCATAAATGGTGTAGATGTGAACAATCTCCTTTAGAGTACGCTGGGCAACACTTTTATGGACGTTAGCACTGCAACATGTTCCATGTTAGAGTGCTTGCCACTGGTAAGCAAAGAAATGTTGAGGAGCAATTCAGGAACTTTTATTTTACAATGTATGAGAAATAGCCCTTTACCAATTATGGCATTTGAAGTAAATGAAGCCTCACTGTGGTACTCTGCACAAGTTACAGATCCCTTCTGTAAAGGGAAATTTTCACCAGAGTTTCATAAGAGCTGCCTCATTTTTGACCGCTTTAATAACTGTGAGGGCATATGCACCCAGTTCAACGAAGCGTTGCAGAACCTGTCACAGAGAATCACAATCTTCAGGTGCACCACTATTGGCATGGAAAGCAATGAGAGTGGCCAGAGTTAGCAAATTGTGTTCAGGCTATTTTGGTGTTGCTTGTCTCAATTGACAATGTTGAGAGGGCCTTTTCACAGATAAAAGTTTACATGGGAAGGAAAAAGCAAGCGTGCAGGACCAAAAACTCACTGAAGTATTATATGGTGTACTACGATAAGTTTGGTTTGTAAAAATGTATTTGGACCTCATATACACTGTACGTACAGGGTCTATATACCATGCACAAACAAACATGAAGAAGCATATATATATATACATACTAATACAGTTAATACTATTTAATACATAAGATTGCCAATATTTATATAAATGTAGGAATAGTCCAATCATCAAAATTAAAGTGCATTTAGTAGTGTACCACAAACTCAACAAGCTTATTTTCAACATCAGCAGAAGTCATCACCTAAATCATTTATATTCAAGAGAGGGCCATTCTCCTAAATTTAAGTGCAAATGCAGATTCATTTGAGCTCAGGAAAATACAATTAAACAGATAGAATTGGTACGATTAACTAAAGTACAAGTGCAAATTCACATATACTTTACAATTCTTTCCTTCAAAAGAAGCGTACATACATCTCAAAAACTAATACTTGAGATAAAAATACACATGGCGAGCATCACCTGGAGAATAATACTTAATCCAGCAATATCATAAACATGATAAAACTATCCCTGTAGATCCCTCTCCATTAGATTGAAAAAGTTTCCAAACCGAAACAAATTGCTTATCAGCTCCAACCCTTTTTTGCATAAACTTCTTCATAAGCTCTAACTTGTTTAATTTTTTTATACCATTCAATAAAACTTGCAGTTTTTGTTGTCTTACAGTTCTGCAGAATCAGGGTGGCACACCAGAAAGGAGATTGATAAAAACATTTCCCCCCTTTTGTTAAAACCTGGTTTGGGCTTTGTTTTAATAGGCCAAACAGTGCCACCTCCGGTTCTGGTTGTATATTGCTTGCCAGAGTATGGCTAAGCCCAGCGCATAATTCCACCCAGAAATGACTCAACTTAGAGCATCCACAAGCAATATGGAGCCAGCTGCCCTCACCAGCTTACTGACAGCAAAAACAAGTATTTTCAATCTTGGGATACATTTTATGAAGGACATATGGGGTATGGTAAGCCGACCATCAGGACAGGAAAGCCATCCTTTTGAAATTTGCAGCCCTAAGTGCCTGATTACCGTACTTCGAAATCACTTGCCATTCTCTGATTGAGAGGTTGCAGGACAATTCATGTTTTATTTTTTCCAGAACATTAGTCACAACAGGAGGCTCCCCTTGATTTTGATAGTCTTTACCAAATCCCTATACCTATTAATTCAGTTCTAAACAAAGTTGAAAGGACCAAAGGGTTGCCTATGTTGCTTAAAAGTACATTTTATCTTTCAAAGAACTTATCTGGAGGAAACTAAAAAAAAAGGACCCTACTCCTGCTATGACACAAATGTTTGAATAATTGTTCAATTTCGTTATTGTTGTGTTTTATTCAGTAAGAAAGAAAGCAATTTTGTACCAGACGGAACCAGCATTACTACTTATATAACCACCTCAATTGTGACCGGATCTATTTTAGGTTCCAGCGAGGTTTGGAGCATTTACATCGCCTTCATTATTGCCCCAGGGAGGACTAACTGAGGCCTACTGAGGCCTCCAGACTAGTGGGTCATGCCTCTTATCCCTGAGGAGTACTGGGGACTGCATATTTATCCATTTAGTTTGATTGGTGTGGTAGGTTTCCCTTGGGTTGCACCATTCCTCTAGCTCTGTGCTTTTGTCGGGACTGCTGCCAGGGAGTCTCTACTTCTCTTTGCACTGTCCTGCCTGGTCCTCCAATCTGGGTAGCTGGCGATGTGGTGGGTATTTGAACTTATGTTGCCAGTTCGCTAAAGATCCTCACACAGATTGTTTTGTTCTCTCACCACTTTGACTGACAATGGGCCATGTGTAGTCTACTATGGCCCTTGGAGTATAATTGATGTCATGGGGAAGTACCTCCACCTCCCCGAAGCAGCAGGGCCCCAGCGCTGGCTGTTTTTCTTTCTTTAAACACAAAAAAAAGAATAATCTGGCTCAGACTTGCGTCTCCCCGAGTGGACGTCCAATTACCAGTGCCCACACACCTCCCTCTGACCTTCTAACCTACTGTGGTCTCAGGGCGATTGTTTTGTGGTTGCACAAGTCTCCTGCATTGTTTGTTTTCTGAATCGCACTGTTGCTGAAGGGCCCGTGGGGACCTGACTTTACCAGAGGACCCTGGGTACCTACAGCTTCTTCCCACCACCTCGGGCCACTTCCCTCAGGGCACCACTCTTTCCCTTGCTTGTAGGTCCGCTCCCAGGCCTGTTCACCCTGATTGTCTATACATTTGCTATTTCGAGGTATAGGAATGTACTGTCACCTACGCCACCGCTGCAGTCGCAGATTTACATCTTCTCTCCTGCCACAGGTAGTACTCACTCCTCCTTCCTGTTCTCTCTGGCCTTCCAGGGCCCTCGAGGGGTTCACACGTGTGTGGGCCTACTCTCAATAAGGCTGTCACCTCCAGATCTCATTCGCGGTCTAGTACTTGCATAGCTGCCACTCGATTGATCGGGGGAGCCCCTCGGATCGTGCGGGCACCTGAGGCTTCTCTGGTCTTGTTTATGGTGGAGGGTGTGGCAGGCACGTACGCCTCTGTGCCTCCACCCCCCACAAGCCTTTGGGACTTCAATTCTCGGGCTGCCTGCTTCAGCGGGGCCACTCCCACAACCGCGTTACATTTAATCTCGGCTCACAGATGAATATGAGTTCGGCTCAATGTGGTCCTGGTGAGTTCACTGTGTGTGTGGTGCCCTCCAGGACAAGCAGGAGCCTGATGGGAGTATGGAGCTCCTCACTTAGGCAGCCATTACGATTGGTGCCAAGCCACAACCCCGGCTATAAGCAATTGTATACAAATCTCTCTCTTCTCAGTAATCTCAATAATGCCTGAAAAGATGATTAGCAAACAGCTGTTGTATTTTTTGGAAGAGAATCAGCTACTCCACAGAACTCAATCAGGCTTTTTCTCAGGATTCAGTACTGTAAACGCCCTGCTAGAAGTTGTAGAAATTATTGAGGCTAACATAGATCAGGACCATGCTGTTGTAGAAGCCTTTTTGGGCTTATAGGCAGCTATGGACACCATATTTCATACTACTAGAGACCTTGGAGGACGTATGGCTTCAAACACTCTCTAACAATTGCTTCAATCTTTTCTGTTGGACAGGTCTCAAGCTGTACTTCTCCCTTATTTCAGGTCAACCACCAAGCCATTGAGAGACAAAGTCACCCTTGTGCCCAGCTCTGTTTATTATACGCATGGCTCCCCTTGCTAAAATAATTGAATCCTGACTCATATGCAGTCTTGGCGGCGGGCGGGGCTCTGTTCACCGAGAATGAGTAATCTGGGCCCTCATTTGGTGCGGTACTCTTCTAGGGAGCTGCGCTCCTGGAATCATAGGGAGAGCTGCTGTTGTACTGTCTTTCCGGGCCGCTATAGGGGTAAGTCGCGTTGTCCGGGTTGTGGCTGGCATCCGACACGGGTTCTGTCATCAGCCCCGCCTATTGACATAGCTGGTGCAGAGTATGCCTGCATGCTGTTAAACACCAGATCAGCTCGCAGCCATGCGCAACACATCTTTGAGCTCCTCGAGACAGAGCAGCCACTCTGCCTAATGTTGACGGAGACTTGGTGGGGTGAAGCTTCTAATCCCGATGTGGCTATGGCCATTCCGCCGGATTTTGACATCTTCAGGAAGGACAGAGCAAAGGGCAGGGGTGGCGGGGTCGCATTGGTGGTAAAGAAGGGCACGCCCTGTACTATCTTGCCCACTGAGGACATCCGCGGCTCGGAATCGTTGGCTTTTTCAATTGTGCTAGCGCCGCATCAATCAGTAAAGGGACTGTTAGTCTACCGCCCCCCTGGTCCGCTTGGGACTTTTTTTGCTGACCTTGATTCGGTGCTGGTGGGTCTAGCACTGAGTGCAGAACACTGCTTAGTGGCAGGGGACTTTAACATCCGGATGGATGATCCGTCGGACCCCGCCGCTATTAAGCTTTTGGAGGCTATGACTCCGCTGGGTCTCACCCCGCATTTGCAGGGCCCGACCCATGACAAGGGGCACACTCTAGACCAGGTCTTCTCGACCTCTCCTGTAGTGGTGAAAGAGATTCTCCCGGTCTTGTGGTCGGATCACTGGCTGGCCAAATTTGTAATCAGCGGCAACGTCAGGGCGCCTAACCCTGTCTCACAGCAGCGGGGACGAGCCTCTAGAGCATTTTGCAGGGTGACCCCTGAGATGCTGGCTCAGGCTGCTGCGACTCACCCTTGCCCTCTGTCGGGCGAGCTAGAGAGAGACCTGGAGTCCCTGCAAGAATGGCTGACGGAGAGGCTGAATGACCTGGCCCCAGTCCTGCCCCCCCACCCGACATCTAAGCGGGTTTCGGCCCCTTGGTTTACCTCTGCTCTGTGGGCTACGCGGCAGCAGTGCAAGGTAGCCGAAAGGGCCTGGCGGGCACATTATGACAGCAAGGACAGGTCTGCCTACAAGGCTGTGGTTAAAGCTTACCACCGAGACATCCGCCTCGAAAAGAAAGCCTATCTTGCGGGGAGAATCGAAGCTGCTTCGAACTCCAGTAAGGAGATCTTTTCCATCGTTCGAGAATTCATCTCCCCTCGGACTACTGCGTCGGAAGAGGGGCCCGTAGAATCTTGGGCGGCGGATCTTGCGGGTTTCTTTACGGGCAAGATCAAACTCATCCAGGACTCCTTTCTATCGAGTGGGCCGGTTACATTGCCGATGCCCGAGGCGGGCACGCCTCCCCCAGTTGCGCAGGGCGCCATATTGGCTGAGTTTCCATCTCTGCCAGCCTCAGCTTCTCTAGCGCTTATGGGCAATTTAAAATCTGGGTCTCCGCTTGACCCCTGCCCTGCTAAGCTCCTGGGTAAACTGGCGGAGGTGGTTAATCCGCTGGCGCACCCTCTTCTCAACCTCTCGTTGAGTCTGGGAGAGGTGCCGCCAGTGTGGAAGCAGGCAATGGTCATCCCGTTGCTTAAAAAGCCGGGACTTGACCCGAAAGCCCCAGCCAATTACAGGCCAATTTCGTTGCTGCCGGCTCTTGTAAAAATTCTGGAGAAGCACGTTCAGTCGGTGCTCTCCAATTTTCTGGAGTCCCATGAGATCTTACATGACTCCCAGTCGGGCTTCCGTTCAAATCGCAGCACCGAGACCACGCTCCTTGAGGTTTCTGAAACCATTAAAGGGGTGTTGGATACCGGGGGCAAAGTCATGCTGGTGTTGTTGGACTTGTCGGCGGCTTTCGACACCGTCCCCCATGAGGGCCTGCTCGCAAGACTCTTTGAGATTGGTCTGCGGGGGACGGTGCTCAAATGTTTTTCTTCCTTTTTGGCCGGCCGCCGGCAAACGATCTGGACATCATCTGACACCGCCGTAATGCCGCCTCTGGGAGTCGGGGTCCCTCAGGGCTCTATATTGAGCCCGACCCTTTTCAACATCTTTATGACCCCATTGGCGGCGGTGGCGGAGTCATTTGGTGACCGGATCGTGTCGTATGCCGACGACACCCAGCTCCTCTTCTCTTGCGAGAGAGGGGCTGACTTTGACGGGGAGAGTATCCAGAATTGCCTTGGGGCTGTGTTCGCATGGTTCCAACTGAACAGCCTCAAGTGCAATTCCGACAAATCGGAGGTACTCTTCGTCGGGTGCGATACGGAGCCTAGCTGGCAGGCCTGGTGGCCCATCGACATGTTCCCTCCGTCCGGCTCTTCTCCCATGGCTAAAAACTTGGGGGTCAAGATGGACAAGGGGCTGACGATGAAAGCCCAGATCTTGGGGGTTACCGGCACTTGCTTCGGCCTGTTAAAAATGCTGCGGAGGTTTTTGCCTCTCTTGTCCGAGGAGCACAGGAGGCTGACGGTGCAGGATTTGATAGGCTCCAGGTTGGATTATGCCAACATTCTTTACCTGGGCCTGCCAGAGTATCTGCTACAAAGGCTTCAAGTTGCACAGAACGCGGCGGCCAGGGCCATCTTTGGCCTAAGTAGACGCACCAGCGCCGCTGGGTTGTTGGTGACGTTACACTGGCTACCCATTCGCAAACGGATCGCCTTTAAGGCTCTGACCTTGGCCTACAAAGCGCTCCATGCTGTGGGAGCTAAACATCTCCAAAAGAGACTGACCTTTTACCATCCGACTCGCTCATTGAGGTCAGAATCTCTACTTCTGGCGGCTGTTCCGCGCGTGAAGAGGGCTCGTCTCGGGGCATGCATGGGTGTTTATGTTTCAGGCACCACATGAGGATTGCCTCACAACGCCGTTTGCTTTAGCTGATGCTCAGTCATTTCCACTGCAGCTTTCCAACTGTGCTGCCCGTTGATGTGATTCCTCATCATCATAGACATACTAGTCTTGGCCTTACTCATCAACACCAGGACCACGCATGATTCATTCCATCCTTGAATCCAACTTACGGTGGATCATATCTTGATGACAGTCAATGTTCAAGTTACCTGTATTTGTGTAGGTCCTTGTTCACTTACCACAAAGGTCCTATCCTAACTGTCAAACACACCCATCTAATACTTCCCCTTTAATTGTGCAGGCTGTCCTTGTTTTCCTTTTGTCCTGAGTAAGACCCTCCATGACCACTAGCAATTTGCACATTTTGGGTCGAAATGTTGACGCGCCTGTCATAATCGTCACCCTATTCTCTCTTCTCCATGTCCAAATGAAATTCAAACCCCAAGATTAGATTTTCATAGATCTATGTATCTTGGGATAGACGACATCTGAATGATCATTTTTATCCAGCACTTTATCACTGTATATATCTTGTCCACAACCAGCACTTTTATGCACCATGTCACCCTAGCACTTGCGCTGTTTTATTTGTTTATTATTTGTGACAGCCTCTTAGTGTCATTTATACACTACAAAATGTTAAAAGAACAAAACGTTATTCTTTCCTTCAATATAATTAGGCTATCTAGTTTTAGGTTTAACCCTAGAATAACTGATAAAACCCCACCGGAAGGGAAATAGCCCTCACTAGTGTAAACATATAAACACTGAAAAAAAACCTGCACAACCACAAACTAAATGCTATTCAGAGAAAGGAAAAGGAGAGTGAAAGAGTCATTTTTATTTCTTCCTGAAGGCACCAATACAATGTAACTTTGTTATATAAGGTAGCAGTAAGAAAGACTGGGCTAACATTATTCTGCTTGAGTTTTGTTATTTGAGATGTCACTAAAATATTGTTTCTTCTTCCTTTTTCAGTTATGTATTCTCTGGACTAAAGCTACAGGGGTTAAAAGCATGTTTTAGGTGTTTTTATTTATTTTATAAACTGTGGAAAATCAGGAAATATCAAAATCATATGTGATTTTTTTGCTACGTTCGACTCTTTCACTGAAAGGAAAAATGTGGGTTTCATAAGAATCTTTCCCAATATGTACCATCACATTTACCCACAGAAAATAGGTAAAAACCCTTGATACATCAGACTCCTTTTCTAGTGAGTCAGTTTGGATAGTAGGTGAATTGCCAAACACCCCAAGCTTTAAACATTCAATGCAAGTTATAGTGACAGATATATGTGAAAAGAGTGCAATCACAAAGCATCTGGCATACTGGTGAAAACATGAGACCAGACTTTTGGAAAACATGGAATGCAGTGTCACTTGGAATTCTGCTGCAAAAAGTTCTTACCAAGTTTAACAAAGATTGGAGTGATAGTGCTTGTATTTGCAGTGAGTCAGCTACATATATAAAGAAGCTGTGTGATGAACTGTCAAAATCAATATCTGAGCTGAAGTGCTTCCCTGAAAGAGATCCTTGCCACTATTTAGATGCTATGTGAAAGCATATTTACAATCTTCAGACTTAAAAAAGAATGCTATTGACTTTTTAGTCCATTCTGGTGCACTGTTTTGTTATGTGCAGAAACTAAACACAAATATTTCTCATGTTGTGCTTTGTGTGGGATCAAAGAAAGAATCAACCCAAGTGTGTCACTTAGCTGGTGGTTCTCAGTCCTAGAGACCATGAATTCTACATTATCCATGTGGCAACCATTTATATAACTTCTGGTTTATGATGATGCCAAAGACAAGAAATGTGAGGATCTTTGGTCACATATTGATAGTGATTTGAAAAAAGTACACCCTACTTCATTCTACGATTTTTACAGGAAAGCATGACTGCTTTAGTGGACATATTAATAAAAAAACTAGAGTCTGAAAACAACCTTGTCCACCAAGTGTTCAGCATAAATGGTGTAGATGTGAACAATCTCCTTTAGAGTACGCTGGGCAACACTTTTATGGACGTTAGCACTGCAACATGTTCCATGTTAGAGTGCTTGCCACTGGTAAGCAAAGAAATGTTGAGGAGCAATTCAGGAACTTTTATTTTACAATGTATGAGAAATAGCCCTTTACCAATTATGGCATTTGAAGTAAATGAAGCCTCACTGTGGTACTCTGCACAAGTTACAGATCCCTTCTGTAAAGGGAAATTTTCACCAGAGTTTCATAAGAGCTGCCTCATTTTTGACCGCTTTAATAACTGTGAGGGCATATGCACCCAGTTCAACGAAGCGTTGCAGAACCTGTCACAGAGAATCACAATCTTCAGGTGCACCACTATTGGCATGGAAAGCAATGAGAGTGGCCAGAGTTAGCAAATTGTGTTCAGGCTATTTTGGTGTTGCTTGTCTCAATTGACAATGTTGAGAGGGCCTTTTCACAGATAAAAGTTTACATGGGAAGGAAAAAGCAAGCGTGCAGGACCAAAAACTCACTGAAGTATTATATGGTGTACTACGATAAGTTTGGTTTGTAAAAATGTATTTGGACCTCATATACACTGTACGTACAGGGTCTATATACCATGCACAAACAAACATGAAGAAGCATATATATATATACATACTAATACAGTTAATACTATTTAATACATAAGATTGCCAATATTTATATAAATGTAGGAATAGTCCAATCATCAAAATTAAAGTGCATTTAGTAGTGTACCACAAACTCAACAAGCTTATTTTCAACATCAGCAGAAGTCATCACCTAAATCATTTATATTCAAGAGAGGGCCATTCTCCTAAATTTAAGTGCAAATGCAGATTCATTTGAGCTCAGGAAAATACAATTAAACAGATAGAATTGGTACGATTAACTAAAGTACAAGTGCAAATTCACATATACTTTACAATTCTTTCCTTCAAAAGAAGCGTACATACATCTCAAAAACTAATACTTGAGATAAAAATACACATGGCGAGCATCACCTGGAGAATAATACTTAATCCAGCAATATCATAAACATGATAAAACTATCCCTGTAGATCCCTCTCCATTAGATTGAAAAAGTTTCCAAACCGAAACAAATTGCTTATCAGCTCCAACCCTTTTTTGCATAAACTTCTTCATAAGCTCTAACTTGTTTAATTTTTTTATACCATTCAATAAAACTTGCAGTTTTTGTTGTCTTACAGTTCTGCAGAATCAGGGTGGCACACCAGAAAGGAGATTGATAAAAACATTTCCCCCCTTTTGTTAAAACCTGGTTTGGGCTTTGTTTTAATAGGCCAAACAGTGCCACCTCCGGTTCTGGTTGTATATTGCTTGCCAGAGTATGGCTAAGCCCAGCGCATAATTCCACCCAGAAATGACTCAACTTAGAGCATCCACAAGCAATATGGAGCCAGCTGCCCTCACCAGCTTACTGACAGCAAAAACAAGTATTTTCAATCTTGGGATACATTTTATGAAGGACATATGGGGTATGGTAAGCCGACCATCAGGACAGGAAAGCCATCCTTTTGAAATTTGCAGCCCTAAGTGCCTGATTACCGTACTTCGAAATCACTTGCCATTCTCTGATTGAGAGGTTGCAGGACAATTCATGTTTTATTTTTTCCAGAACATTAGTCACAACAGGAGGCTCCCCTTGATTTTGATAGTCTTTACCAAATCCCTATACCTATTAATTCAGTTCTAAACAAAGTTGAAAGGACCAAAGGGTTGCCTATGTTGCTTAAAAGTACATTTTATCTTTCAAAGAACTTATCTGGAGGAAACTAAAAAAAAAGGACCCTACTCCTGCTATGACACAAATGTTTGAATAATTGTTCAATTTCGTTATTGTTGTGTTTTATTCAGTAAGAAAGAAAGCAATTTTGTACCAGACGGAACCAGCATTACTACTTATATAACCACCTCAATTGTGACCGGATCTATTTTAGGTTCCAGCGAGGTTTGGAGCATTTACATCGCCTTCATTATTGCCCCAGGGAGGACTAACTGAGGCCTACTGAGGCCTCCAGACTAGTGGGTCATGCCTCTTATCCCTGAGGAGTACTGGGGACTGCATATTTATCCATTTAGTTTGATTGGTGTGGTAGGTTTCCCTTGGGTTGCACCATTCCTCTAGCTCTGTGCTTTTGTCGGGACTGCTGCCAGGGAGTCTCTACTTCTCTTTGCACTGTCCTGCCTGGTCCTCCAATCTGGGTAGCTGGCGATGTGGTGGGTATTTGAACTTATGTTGCCAGTTCGCTAAAGATCCTCACACAGATTGTTTTGTTCTCTCACCACTTTGACTGACAATGGGCCATGTGTAGTCTACTATGGCCCTTGGAGTATAATTGATGTCATGGGGAAGTACCTCCACCTCCCCGAAGCAGCAGGGCCCCAGCGCTGGCTGTTTTTCTTTCTTTAAACACAAAAAAAAGAATAATCTGGCTCAGACTTGCGTCTCCCCGAGTGGACGTCCAATTACCAGTGCCCACACACCTCCCTCTGACCTTCTAACCTACTGTGGTCTCAGGGCGATTGTTTTGTGGTTGCACAAGTCTCCTGCATTGTTTGTTTTCTGAATCGCACTGTTGCTGAAGGGCCCATGGGGACCTGACTTTACCAGAGGACCCTGGGTACCTACAGCTTCTTCCCACCACCTCGGGCCACTTCCCTCAGGGCACCACTCTTTCCCTTGCTTGTAGGTCCGCTCCCAGGCCTGTTCACCCTGATTGTCTATACATTTGCTATTTCGAGGTATAGGAATGTACTGTCACCTACGCCACCGCTGCAGTCGCAGATTTACATCTTCTCTCCTGCCACAGGTAGTACTCACTCCTCCTTCCTGTTCTCTCTGGCCTTCCAGGGCCCTCGAGGGGTTCACACGTGTGTGGGCCTACTCTCAATAAGGCTGTCACCTCCAGATCTCATTCGCGGTCTAGTACTTGCATAGCTGCCACTCGATTGATCGGGGGAGCCCCTCGGATCGTGCGGGCACCTGAGGCTTCTCTGGTCTTGTTTATGGTGGAGGGTGTGGCAGGCACGTACGCCTCTGTGCCTCCACCCCCCACAAGCCTTTGGGACTTCAATTCTCGGGCTGCCTGCTTCAGCGGGGCCACTCCCACAACCGCGTTACATTTAATCTCGGCTCACAGATGAATATGAGTTCGGCTCAATGTGGTCCTGGTGAGTTCACTGTGTGTGTGGTGCCCTCCAGGACAAGCAGGAGCCTGATGGGAGTATGGAGCTCCTCACTTAGGCAGCCATTACGATTGGTGCCAAGCCACAACCCCGGCTATAAGCAATTGTATACAAATCTCTCTCTTCTCAGTAATCTCAATAATGCCTGAAAAGATGATTAGCAAACAGCTGTTGTATTTTTTGGAAGAGAATCAGCTACTCCACAGAACTCAATCAGGCTTTTTCTCAGGATTCAGTACTGTAAACGCCCTGCTAGAAGTTGTAGAAATTATTGAGGCTAACATAGATCAGGACCATGCTGTTGTAGAAGCCTTTTTGGGCTTATAGGCAGCTATGGACACCATATTTCATACTACTAGAGACCTTGGAGGACGTATGGCTTCAAACACTCTCTAACAATTGCTTCAATCTTTTCTGTTGGACAGGTCTCAAGCTGTACTTCTCCCTTATTTCAGGTCAACCACCAAGCCATTGAGAGACAAAGTCACCCTTGTGCCCAGCTCTGTTTATTATACGCATGGCTCCCCTTGCTAAAATAATTGAATCCTGACTCATATGCAGTCTTGGCGGCGGGCGGGGCTCTGTTCACCGAGAATGAGTAATCTGGGCCCTCATTTGGTGCGGTACTCTTCTAGGGAGCTGCGCTCCTGGAATCATAGGGAGAGCTGCTGTTGTACTGTCTTTCCGGGCCGCTATAGGGGTAAGTCGCGTTGTCCGGGTTGTGGCTGGCATCCGACACGGGTTCTGTCATCAGCCCCGCCTATTGACATAGCTGGTGCAGAGTATGCCTGCATGCTGTTAAACACCAGATCAGCTCGCAGCCATGCGCAACACATCTTTGAGCTCCTCGAGACAGAGCAGCCACTCTGCCTAATGTTGACGGAGACTTGGTGGGGTGAAGCTTCTAATCCCGATGTGGCTATGGCCATTCCGCCGGATTTTGACATCTTCAGGAAGGACAGAGCAAAGGGCAGGGGTGGCGGGGTCGCATTGGTGGTAAAGAAGGGCACGCCCTGTACTATCTTGCCCACTGAGGACATCCGCGGCTCGGAATCGTTGGCTTTTTCAATTGTGCTAGCGCCGCATCAATCAGTAAAGGGACTGTTAGTCTACCGCCCCCCTGGTCCGCTTGGGACTTTTTTTGCTGACCTTGATTCGGTGCTGGTGGGTCTAGCACTGAGTGCAGAACACTGCTTAGTGGCAGGGGACTTTAACATCCGGATGGATGATCCGTCGGACCCCGCCGCTATTAAGCTTTTGGAGGCTATGACTCCGCTGGGTCTCACCCCGCATTTGCAGGGCCCGACCCATGACAAGGGGCACACTCTAGACCAGGTCTTCTCGACCTCTCCTGTAGTGGTGAAAGAGATTCTCCCGGTCTTGTGGTCGGATCACTGGCTGGCCAAATTTGTAATCAGCGGCAACGTCAGGGCGCCTAACCCTGTCTCACAGCAGCGGGGACGAGCCTCTAGAGCATTTTGCAGGGTGACCCCTGAGATGCTGGCTCAGGCTGCTGCGACTCACCCTTGCCCTCTGTCGGGCGAGCTAGAGAGAGACCTGGAGTCCCTGCAAGAATGGCTGACGGAGAGGCTGAATGACCTGGCCCCAGTCCTGCCCCCCCACCCGACATCTAAGCGGGTTTCGGCCCCTTGGTTTACCTCTGCTCTGTGGGCTACGCGGCAGCAGTGCAAGGTAGCCGAAAGGGCCTGGCGGGCACATTATGACAGCAAGGACAGGTCTGCCTACAAGGCTGTGGTTAAAGCTTACCACCGAGACATCCGCCTCGAAAAGAAAGCCTATCTTGCGGGGAGAATCGAAGCTGCTTCGAACTCCAGTAAGGAGATCTTTTCCATCGTTCGAGAATTCATCTCCCCTCGGACTACTGCGTCGGAAGAGGGGCCCGTAGAATCTTGGGCGGCGGATCTTGCGGGTTTCTTTACGGGCAAGATCAAACTCATCCAGGACTCCTTTCTATCGAGTGGGCCGGTTACATTGCCGATGCCCGAGGCGGGCACGCCTCCCCCAGTTGCGCAGGGCGCCATATTGGCTGAGTTTCCATCTCTGCCAGCCTCAGCTTCTCTAGCGCTTATGGGCAATTTAAAATCTGGGTCTCCGCTTGACCCCTGCCCTGCTAAGCTCCTGGGTAAACTGGCGGAGGTGGTTAATCCGCTGGCGCACCCTCTTCTCAACCTCTCGTTGAGTCTGGGAGAGGTGCCGCCAGTGTGGAAGCAGGCAATGGTCATCCCGTTGCTTAAAAAGCCGGGACTTGACCCGAAAGCCCCAGCCAATTACAGGCCAATTTCGTTGCTGCCGGCTCTTGTAAAAATTCTGGAGAAGCACGTTCAGTCGGTGCTCTCCAATTTTCTGGAGTCCCATGAGATCTTACATGACTCCCAGTCGGGCTTCCGTTCAAATCGCAGCACCGAGACCACGCTCCTTGAGGTTTCTGAAACCATTAAAGGGGTGTTGGATACCGGGGGCAAAGTCATGCTGGTGTTGTTGGACTTGTCGGCGGCTTTCGACACCGTCCCCCATGAGGGCCTGCTCGCAAGACTCTTTGAGATTGGTCTGCGGGGGACGGTGCTCAAATGTTTTTCTTCCTTTTTGGCCGGCCGCCGGCAAACGATCTGGACATCATCTGACACCGCCGTAATGCCGCCTCTGGGAGTCGGGGTCCCTCAGGGCTCTATATTGAGCCCGACCCTTTTCAACATCTTTATGACCCCATTGGCGGCGGTGGCGGAGTCATTTGGTGACCGGATCGTGTCGTATGCCGACGACACCCAGCTCCTCTTCTCTTGCGAGAGAGGGGCTGACTTTGACGGGGAGAGTATCCAGAATTGCCTTGGGGCTGTGTTCGCATGGTTCCAACTGAACAGCCTCAAGTGCAATTCCGACAAATCGGAGGTACTCTTCGTCGGGTGCGATACGGAGCCTAGCTGGCAGGCCTGGTGGCCCATCGACATGTTCCCTCCGTCCGGCTCTTCTCCCATGGCTAAAAACTTGGGGGTCAAGATGGACAAGGGGCTGACGATGAAAGCCCAGATCTTGGGGGTTACCGGCACTTGCTTCGGCCTGTTAAAAATGCTGCGGAGGTTTTTGCCTCTCTTGTCCGAGGAGCACAGGAGGCTGACGGTGCAGGATTTGATAGGCTCCAGGTTGGATTATGCCAACATTCTTTACCTGGGCCTGCCAGAGTATCTGCTACAAAGGCTTCAAGTTGCACAGAACGCGGCGGCCAGGGCCATCTTTGGCCTAAGTAGACGCACCAGCGCCGCTGGGTTGTTGGTGACGTTACACTGGCTACCCATTCGCAAACGGATCGCCTTTAAGGCTCTGACCTTGGCCTACAAAGCGCTCCATGCTGTGGGAGCTAAACATCTCCAAAAGAGACTGACCTTTTACCATCCGACTCGCTCATTGAGGTCAGAATCTCTACTTCTGGCGGCTGTTCCGCGCGTGAAGAGGGCTCGTCTCGGGGGCCGCTCTTTCAGTCTGTTGGCCCCACAGATGTGGAATGCATTACCGCTCCCTTTGCGGGGGGCATCTACTCTCCTTGATTTTAGAAGAGGTCTCAAAACCTGGCTGTTTTCCCAATAGGTCTGCCAGTAGTTTCGCTTTCTTTTGTTTTTCTTTGTAATCTCTTTTAGCTGTGTTGTGTTATTCCGAAATCTGTTCTCCTTACCTAAAAGCGCCGGGACACTCTTTTTGAGTAACCGTTGCGCTATACAAAAGAATAAATAACATAACATAACATAACAGTTGATTCTCTACAGTCACCACGTCAATGAAGGACCCTTGCCTTGATCAATAGGTGTAGCACCTTGGTTAACAACTCATCTCTCAATACCATAGCGCATCCATGGTAGACTAGTGACATGACAATAGTTACATTTTGAGTTGGACCATCTAGGGTTTTTTGTTTAGACCAAGTCTTGATTCGTCAGGAGGATGCTGTCTTTAAATGAAACATGTATCAGGCCACACTATAGATGGATTAATAGATTATATTTGTTAATGATGATAGAATTAACGGAAAAGGTTTAATGTCTTTAATGATCATATTCAGTTGAAGGTTGAAGCATGTATTATTTGCTAATGGTAGATGATAGGGATCTTACTGAGGATTTTATGAAGACCAGGTGGAGATGGAATTTCAGATTTTGACAATTGTGCTTGAGAAGAAGTTAAAGAGTTTGGTAACTTTGGCTTATGGTTGAATAGGTATTCGTGAGGAACGTATTCTCAGTAAAGGCTCATAATTTAGAAAAGCTGTTTGGTTCAATGTAAGGTATTGTCAATTTGGGTCTGTAGATAGCTGGCTCCGGAGGAGATGATTTCATGTTTGTAATTGTTCCTGGTGGATTTTAGAATGAAGGTGAACTGGGTGTCTTTTTGGTTTCCCACTGTTTCTGTAGTTTTCCCATTCCCTTGAACCAGGGCTGTGCCGCAGTCACTATTTTCTTTTTAATTGGAGCAAGAGTCTTGAAAGTTTGAAGCTTTTTGTTTTTGTTCATTAAGGTTACAGAAGGATTCATTAATGTCCTGAGGGATGATTGTGCAGCTTGAAACCATGTTTTGTACATGGAGAAGCCCAATGAAATGCCTGAAAGATGTTTGAAGTGTGAATGATGGTGAAAGGGTGAGAGTGTGTTGAGTTTAGCTTTCAGGATGTATTGAAGAATGATGAAATGGTCAGACAAGTGTACATCAATGTGCTTGAGGCACTTTACCTCAGTTTGATCATGGATACAAGGTATTTTTACCTTTAAATGTGAAAGGCATTTAGATGGCTGTTTTAAGTTTAGCTGCATAAAAGGTTTCTGGAGGACTATAGCACAGGCATCAGAATTATCATAATTGTTATTAATGTTTCCAATATAAAATAGTAGGGTCCTTTATTGATTGCTATTTGGTAATATAATCAGTGATATATGAGTTAAAGGGCTAAATGTGCATACAACTGGTCACAAAATACTGGTTACAATTCTAGTAGTGGGCCTGCACCACTGATTGTGCCACCCACATGAGTAGCCCTGAAAAGGTAACTCAGACCTGGCACTGCAGAATCTGCACGCAGGTTGTAACTGCCATGTCAACTTGGTAAGTGTACCCACTTGCCAGGCCCAAACCTTCCCTTTTTCTTACCTTTCAGTCACCCCTAAGGTAGGCCCAAGGTACCACTGTGGGCAGGGTGCAATGTATGTGAAAGGTAGAACATGCCCTGGTGTGTGTGGCATGACCTGATAGTGAACTACGGCAACATTTGTTTTTCACTATTGAAAGGCTACCTGGTCCATAGAAAAGCATGGCAGTTAATTTATAAAATCTTATATATATAACTTCCCCTTGGGACCAGATAGGAAAATAAAGTTTAGTATGCCTGAACTCAGAATCTAAAGATGCATCTTTTAGTAAAGGTGATTTTTACATTCTGTGTTTGAAAATACCCCTTTCAGAAAGTAGGTATTTACTTGCTTAGCCATCCTGTGTGCCTCTGCTAGGATGTGTATTGACTGTCTGGCTTTGGAGTTGGGGAGGTGCATTCTCTCAGACAGCCACCGGGGGTTGATGTGTGTCCTGCTTTTCCTAAAAGAGTCAGGGCTGTGTTGAATAGACTCGGGCCGCATTCAGAGTAGTGGGAGGAGTTGCCACTAGCACCTTGATAGGCCCAGTCTGCATTTAGAGTAGTGTGAGGAGATTTCCCTTGTACCTGAATAGGCCCATTCTGCCTTGGACAATGCTGTCTCCACCTCCTGACAGGAAGCTGCACCAGAAACTGGTTTGGGCTGGGTTCAGACACTCGCTGCCTTCTGAGAACAAATGATTTGGTTTTATAAATATTGAGGCCCAGACCCCAGAACTTCAGAACTCTTTTGGACTAAGAAGACTACCATGAAGAAGAGCTGGAGAAGCTGTGATGAGGAATTACCACTTTGCTGAGTGCTTTGCTGTGTTGACCTGCAGTGGCTGCTTCTGTCTTGGGCAGTGAAAGGACTGGACTGAACTTTCTGCAATCTACTTTTGTGAGTTTCTCCAAGAGCTTGAGGTAGAGCGTGCCCCCTGTTCAAGAAGTCTCAGGAAAAGCAAAGTTCTTCTGCCCTCAGCACTGGGGACTGTGTGGTTTGTGCTGCAACTGAAGAAAAAGCAAACTGACACCGTCTACGACGACACAGCCAGCTCCGTGTCCTGAAGGCATCGCAGAGGGCACTGCCACCAAGCCGCTTCGCCCCGTGACCTGAGGGCATTGTACGCCTCACCGCTGCACCGCAGCACCGCAGCACCGCAGCACCCAATGCCTGCCATCGCCAGCTCTCCTGACTAAAACTGTGAGGAGTTCGATCTGCTGCACCGACCTCCGGAACCAACGCCTTTGGACACTGTGCTTTTGGAAGCTCAACGAGAGGTCGCTGATGCCCTACATTTTATCAATGTACTGTTTTGGGGGTCTTCCTTACACCTTAGCTGGCCCGCGACCAGCCAAAACTGTTTACATTTGTTTGTTCACAATGCCCTGATAGCCCCGGACCGAGCTATCGACTTCAAGGAAATGTATTTCAAGGTTACTTTGATAACTGAAGATTTCTAAGTATTGTACTGTGGATTTATATCGTTTTTGGTCTTGTCTTAAGTATATAAACTTTGGATGTTTTTCTAAACTGATGTGATGTCCTTTTGTAGTGCTTACACTGTATTACTGTTGGTTATGTGCAAATGCTGTAAACACTGCCTCTAAGATAAGCCTGACTGCTCATGCAGAGCTACCACAGGGGTGAGCAGGGGTTATTTTAGGAGTGTAACTCCCTTATCCTGACTAGGAAGAAGGGTCCCTATTTGGACAAAGGTGCAAGCTCTTGCCAACTACAGACCCCCATTTCTAACATTGGTTGTCACCTGTGAGGATAGGACTTGTGTTTGCACTTTAATTACAGTTATTGGTGTGCACTACTACCACATTGCAGACCATTATGTACCACATACTGTTTTTCCATGTTTCCCTTCAGAATTTGGTTGCAAAACTTTGGTTAGTTGTTGCACCTGTGGGGCCTTGGCAAAATGGAAATCAACAATTTTGCCATGCACATCTACAAGAGAAGGGAACTAAATGTATTTTGCAAAGAGAGGTGGCTACCTGTGAAGAGAAAATCCACAAGGCAGGATCTTGAGGCAGCCCTGCATAGCTATGAGGTGCTACAATGGCAGGCAATACTATCAGATGACTGAGGAGGAATCTACTATGATTTGGTATTCAGAAGGCACATATTAAATAAAATAGTTTTTAGTTCGCAAACCCAAATTGTGTTGCCTTAGTGTATTACCTAATCGCAAGTTGGGTTTGATACAGTAGAAAAATACTTTTTGCATTTGCAAACAGCCTGATTCTGCAAATCAGGATGTTTGTGACTGCAAAAAGGCTTAGAACATCTAGACTAACATTTTTAAATGCTTTGTGAGGATGATAAACAGTGTATAGATAAATTATGTAGATTCCAAACCACCTTTAAGACTTCAAAAGAGCCAAATTAATGAGTGTGCATCATTTTGCAAGGCAGGGTGGATGAATGTATGACAACAAGTATATTACTGATGCCTTTAGACCTGCCCACTCCGATGATGATGTAGTCAGATAGGACAAGTAATCTACGATGTCAAGCCCGGATTCAGTGATGAACACTCAATCTAGGTTAAAGTTCTCAATGGTGTCAGTGGTAAAAAAGGCATGCTGAGCATTAACTGACCTGCAGTTGTTAAGACTACCTTTGATTTTAATCATGACTGGCACCATGTTTGGTCAGCAATTTTTATTTTTAGAAATTTGCTTCAGATAGTTTAGATTTTTTGTATTGATTGCCTCCTCTTATTTGGTTGTAAATAAGATTTTCATTTTGTTAGTGGTAAAGTACGTACTAGTCTGTTAGCGGTAAGATGTGTTAAGAGTTTATGTGTATGAAGCTTACATTGAAAGTCCTGTTAAAAAAAGGAGACCAATATATCAATATTTCACACAGCACAGTGCAGTGCAGCACGTCACCTTGCTGCGGTATGCTGGGTGAAATGGAAAGGGCAGGAATTAGCCATATTTTGCTTCATATGTGCATTCTTGTTCTTTCCTTGCGATGGCACACAATGTGCTGCCTAACGCCAACACAGGCACCCTTGCATCTTGATGCAAGGGTGCCTGAGTTGTAAGCAGGAATGCTTTTGTGCAGGAAGGGATACCTTCTTGCACAAAAACAATCATCCCATGATGAGCCAATTTCTTCTTTCGGTGTGTGCTGCACAATGCAGCACACATAGGAAAAAAAAGAGGATAAATAATAAAGATATTTTGTCTCGTTATGGCTCACCTGGGAAGGTGCGTATTCCCAGGCCTACTAGCAATGGTAAATCTGGGAATGTGCCAAAATCCATGACGGAAGTGTGGGAACACCATTGCAGGGTCACCCAAGGTGGCCTTGGGTGGCTTGATCAATCTTACTTAGCAGTTATATCACCATTGAGTCCCCTTGAGCGAATCACTGGCGACGCAACTCGTTGATAAATCTGCCCCATAAAGCATGCCTTTCTAGAAAGTTTTAAAAAGAGTTTCCTTTGATTACTTGTAGCTACCCTGGTAAAAGACGGATAAGGCGTGTATCTGAGTAACAAGCTAAATTGGTTACTAGTTCTGAGTTTTTATCATTAGACTGGTATACTATCAATTATCATTATGAAAAAGTGCTAGAAATGAACAAGTGTATTCTTGCCCAATTAGTCCTTGAGACCAAATAATTGGTTATTGTATTTTACTGCGTAAAAGATTCAATAAGGCATAATGAATCTGTTCATTATTCACTGGTGGACAATTCATTAGAATTGATCAGATACTATGTTGGGCAATTACGTTTTAATTGACCTGTGATCAGAATTGTGCAATGTTTGGAATATGTATTGGGCTCTTCAAACAACACATTTGCCAGTTACCAGTAAAAAGAAAAGGCACATATTTCATTGTATATTGTAAGGAGAGGTTGAGGATGAAATCATTATTTCAAATGGTAGCAGAGGGGAAGGTGAGTTTACTTTCCTGTAGTTCAGAGTTGAGAGCGCAAAGTGTTGTTTAACTACCAAGTACACACAAGGGGAGAGTTTCACAGTGCAATCTGCAGTTTTCTTTTACAGATTAAGCACTGAGTATAATCCTACAGACTGCTAATTTAAAGAAATCTGGTTTTGTTGTTTTTTTCAGGTCTAACAGTTGTGTCATAGATGCCTAAATATCTGGACTAAATATACTCTGTTTTTTGAATGGCCTCTTTGTTGGTCAGTGACTTCCATTGAGTCTGTCACTCAATCTTGCACGGCGTTATTGGGTTGCCACTCATTTGTACCACATTAAACAAATCTCCTGACATCTTCGCCGACTTCTCTTCTTGGTTTGACTATGAAGTGTGTGATACACACTGAGGTGTTACTTTTTGGGAAAGGTTTGCAAATTAGGACATTGGTAAATTATATATGAAGGAGAAAGCTTAAATCTTTGAAGCAGTTATTTAAAAAATCAGTCTAGTGATATGAACATTGTCAAGATATACTCATACTCCCCCAACTGTTGAATTCTCTGTCTCAGGCAATGTTGGAGACAATTACGCTTATTGAAATTCATGAGGCAATCCAAAGAATTCCTAATGCTAAGGCATGTGGGAATGATTGATTCCCTTCAGAATTTGCTAAATATTTTCCAGAGAACTTGTTCCCTTTTTAGTAGTGCTTTTAAACCATATTAAAGTAGGTGGGGAAGTACCTTCTTCTTTACAGGAATCAAGTATTGTAGCTTCCCTAAGAAAAGTATGAATCTGAAAAAATTGAATTTGTACATAAAAATAGGAGAAAGTCTATGTTAACTGTCCAAATGGAATAGAAAATGCTTTTATTAGAACATGTAAGACATGAATAGAGTGGGAAACATAACAAAAAAGGGGGTGCACAATCTTTAGGACTCACACATTTTACATGTGACTATAATAAAGGTAAGCAAAGCACGTCAAATATTGCAAGAAGTACTAATACCAGCATATATAACTATATATCAATTCTAGGGGTCATGGTATTGTTTGTTGAGGACATTTCAATCCCCTCAAGGAGTATTGGGACCATCATCAGGACATAAGGTTTATGCCAGAGATGTACTATGCCAAGAGAAAGTTGTTGGGCAATTGAAATATGAAGTCATCCCAAAGTGGTACAGGAAGATCTGAATATGATAAATTTATTCATACATGGATGTGGGCTGATGCGGGGTATGGTAGCCTGACAACCAGAGTCGCAGTAGACTGCTATCCACGAACGCCAAAATGCTACCATACCCCGCCTCAGCCCACATCAGTGGATCAGAAAATTTATCATAGTCATAGTCACATCTCTGATCGTGGTAACTCTTCAGTGGACTACCTAGACAGACAATTACTTATCGATAAAGAAAACACACATCGGGGGGATGGGCAATATAATAGCATACCATCTAAGTAGAGTGAATTCATTCTCAAAGCATGACTCTTTGACCTAATTGATTTTTCAATTTGCAGAAAGTTTGGGATTTTAAACCTTGACTTAATTGTATCTAACACAATGTTCAGATCCCAAGGTTTTGCACTTAGTATCCATTGAAAAATGCATGGGGAGGATACCCTAACAATGGAATTTCACAAAATAACTGATCAATGCGTTTCCTTCTTCTCCTATAACTCCCAATGAGTATCAAGGAGGAGTATATGTATATGGTTGTAGTCATTTCCTTTTCTCCGCAGATGCATTGGTCTCTCCTATTAACGACTCTATTAATTTTGTTAAGCAGAATCTTCATCTGCATCTTTCTTCTCTAGGTCATTTGTTCCATCCTCTTCTGAGACGGTGTCACAGTCAACTTGGAAATTGAAAGGATAACTTGCAAAAGCACAGGCTCTCCTCCATCGACTAGAGTTCAAAACTCATGTAGACATTACACATTAAAATCATACGCCTGTCATTAGTGAGCATTTCAAAAGTGGTTTTGAGTTACATTTACATTTTCCTTTAAAACAAGAATTTCCATCTATTCTAGAATTTATTTAGGATGTTTTCTTTAAACACCTTCCATGTCTAGTCTCAGAGCTCTGTGGACAGCAATGCAGGCTTTCAGTGGGATGGAGAAGGTCTGCATTTCTGTCTTCTAAAATGTTTTTCTTTGGCTTGTTTTGTAGTTTACCCTTTGGTCACTCTGTGGGATTTATCATTCATCTTACAGGCGATGCAAAAACAGCCATTTGACTATTTGTACTGCAAGGATGTTAAATTCTGAAATAATTAAGTTGATTTTGTTGGGGGCAGTGACTTCAACACAAAGAACTGGGGACATAGGAGATTTGTTTTGTAGGGCTCCTTGTTTGTCCTTTCTGGATAATAAAATTATTCTTCATGCACCTCAGGATTGTTCCACACTGTTTCTTGCTGCTTTTATTTCCATTTCCAGATAATTAAACACAACCCAGCATAAGAAGTGTTCATGTCTCATTTGCTCTCTCTGGCTTGCCCTGAAGATGAATTGCTACATGGTTTAGATGTGAAGAGCACTTCAGAATTGATTGGATAGGTCTCATTTATTTTCTAGTTTTGCTACTGAGACAGGGACAAAATGCTTCATCCATAAACTTTAGGAGATAAGGTTCACAATAGTATTGGTATATTCTCTGTCTGACAATCCTCTCACAGATGGTATCCACAGTTGGTCTGCCAGGTGATTGTCTGCAAAAATTAGGGGGGTATTTTCACAGAAATTAGTAAAACAGCAGGTGGGCACATCATTTGGCTCACCACTACAGGCTCCAAGTAATCGACAGTGATAGGAGGAAGGTTATGGGGCATAAGCTAAATCATTTCACAAAAAGTCTCACATTTTTTTTTATTAATGTCACTGGGTGATGCAAGAGACTGAGACCTAGATTTACTGAGGGTTTGGGTTGCCCTTGTGTCATGCAAGGTGTTACAATGCAGCGCAAGCCCTTAAGTATGATTTAATAATCCACGTAAAGCCACCATGCATGGCTCTGCATGCTTAGTACATCTAGTGTAACCCAAGACAGAACAAGTCTTTGTCTAGCATTTGCATGACTTGGAGGATGGTAGGCATGCCACTCCATTAATAGAGCCCTGTGAGGGTGGGCAGGATGTACATTCACCGCATTTTCCAGCAGTTTTTCCTGTCTCAATGTGGATTTTACCTTAGAAGGATGAGAGCAGTAAGGATTAAGAGTAATGAAGATTATTGGTAAACAATCAGGCCATTATCTATATTTCATGCATCTCAGAGATATTTGGAAGCACTTGCTTGATCAGATGGCCACCTTCTTTTCATGAAGTTCCATACCATGCAATTGCACGTTTTAGATGTGATACGATAAAGGGCTGATTTTCCAAGTAAAGTAGACGTTTATGTACTCAGAATGATCTAGCCAACAAAACAGTTTAAAGGGAAATAATGTGATTAAGGATACACTAAATTAGTGCACAGGTACGCAGGAGCTCAGTTAAAGACATAGCATGGCATAGTGGCAATAATCGCTGATATAAACATTTAACCCAAATCTTCAAATGTTTCTCATTCTATTTCTCCCTGTTTAATTTGGAATTTATGATACTCCAGTCCAATGATGTGGAGTCATTAAGAGCAGGTAAAGTGGGAGTTGTCAACTGGGACCGATGGGCTGTTAAGCTCATTCCCACTCAAATTGTGACTCGCTCTTTATGGGCATCTTCTATCTGAATATCTGTAGCCAAAAGTTCAGAAATAACTTGTTAAGTGAATTCTATAACAGAGCTGGGGGTGGGCTGGTATTAGGGCTGACTAGTTCAGTGACAGAAAAAAGATGCAAAAAGACTAGGAAGGTCAGAGAGAGAATAAAATAATTTGGGAGGAAGAAAAATGTAAGAAATAAAATGTATAGAGGAGAGAAAAATAAAGGAAGAGAAGGATCAAAGGAAAATGGGTAAAAGGAGGAAAGTGTGAAAACTAATGTATCAGGAAGTATCTTTGCTGCTAGTGAGGGCCAATAATGCGGTGTCTGTATTGACAGCCTTTATAACCCAGAGAAAAAGGCATTAAATATATTAACAATCCTCCCCCCTGGGTAAAAAAAGGAGACACATATTTGAGCACAATGCAGAGCTGTTACTCAATGAGTAATAATTGACACAAAGTAATGTTAATGCTACATACTTCTAAGTAATCTTCCTGCGATCGTGTGACATATCGTCTAACCGAAAAAACATTCCACATTACAAAAATATTCACAATTAAATGTAAACCTTACCTGAGAGCCCAGTGATGGCCAAATAATGGCACTCATGTTGATGATGAGATTCCTGCCCCGAGGGGCACTGTGGTCATATCTTCCAACTGTTACCTGGCTGATGCTACCAGTAGGACTCCTTTGCCAGTTTATAATATCATACTGAGCAGGAACTTCACCATTTGCATTAAAAAATATTTCTTCACCATCTTTATTTTCAAATCGTACTTTCCTTACATAATTATTAAGCTGCATCAAGAATAAAAACATATATGGATTGATAAAATAACTTGTATTAGGAGATATTTCAAAGCATACTACATGCTCAGAAAGATGGGCATTCTTTGATTGTAGCATCAGTTACTCAATAATTAGGTGTGCTACAATATCCAATTCTGTCAATACACCCTTCTTTGGAACTTTAGCTCATGTAGTTCCACTACACTGCTTATCAAATGCATCCTAATTTACATGTGTTTTATAGATCAGTCATTGCTTGGTGCAAACCCTCTTTTACCATCACATTATTTAAGCAGAATACTGGAGCTGATAATGTGTGACAAGAAGCTATGTACATATGTATTGTGTTGCATTTGTATCATGGATATGATATGGTTTGTTTTGCATTGTTGCACTGTGTTGCTGTGTTGTACTGAAATTGTTATGATGCCGTCTATTTTTACTGTTTTGTTGATTTGCACCTTGTTTTGGTTTTGTTCTGTTGTTATCTAGCTTTCTGAGCCTTTGTGTTGTGTTCTTTTTTGTTATTTAGCTACTTTAGAGATGTCACCAATGCACCTTGTCCATAATTGGGTTATTCATTTGCACAGTGGTACTCATGCTATGTTAATAAACACAATCTGCTTATGCTAATTCTCCGAAAATCTCTTTTCAATCCCTAGTAGCTTTGTTGCTATGTGTTGTTATGTTAGAGGGTATTTATAGAGCGCTTGTACACTGACAGGTCTCTTGGCGCGAAGTAAAGAAGCCACCATTATTTGAGTCCATACATGGCTGTATGCTTTGGTGAAAAGCCATGTTTTCAGCTTTTCCCTGAAAAACATGTAATCTGCTAACTGTCTGATGGCTATAAGCATTGAGTTCCAAAATTGAGGTCCTAGTGTGGAAAAACATGACTCTTCAATTCTCTCACATCTAAATCTCGAGACCTCCAATGAACTCATTTGCGCATATCTAAGATTGCACTTCAGGGAGTATCTGTGAATCCTTGTGGATAGGTATTTGGATTCTTTGCTGTGGATCCCTTTAAAGATAATGCACCCTGTTTCAAACATTGACCACTGCAACACTGGATGTCAATAAAGCTCCTTCATCTGCGGCTTCGTGTGGCAGTGCCTAGGTTGTTGATAGATAATTCTGACAGCTTGGTTTTATATCATCTGTAATCAATAATTTTGATTAATCAGGAGACCTAGATAGATAGAATTAGCTTAATCAATTCTAGACAGATCAAGGCAATAATTATTTGAGTGTTGGCCTCGCTACTGAAGAATCTTCTAATTTTCCTAAACTTCCTGAGTTAGAGAAAGCAGGATCATGTAACCGAGCGTATCTGAGGTTTCATGGATAGGTCCCCATCAATTTTGATGCCACAACTTTTTATCGTACTCTTAGGAATGGTTGTGGAGGCAAGCTCCATTGGCAAGTGAGCAGAGGTACCATAGTTTGGTTTAATATAGGGGATGACATGCCTGGGCGGAGTTCCGCCAAAAAAACCTCTGCCTTTGCTATGCGGAGCTCTGCGAGCGGCGTAGTTAGAACAAATGCCATTTGCAATAATTTGCAGTGCCGGGTGTTTGTCAGCGCTGTGAAATTGTCGAAAATGACACCATGCACAGTGCAAGCAGGCGCTGCTTCCTTTCTGCCGCTTGAATAGATCTTCTACCTGAGCGGCAGCCTTCTCAATGCGAACGGACGGTTTCTCAACGCAAGCGGTCGCGAGCATACATGGCCACTCGCATTGAGAAATACGTCCGCCCGCATTGAGAAATCTCACCTGGCTGTTGTTTTCCCTTGCTTGAGCTCACAACTTGATGTTGACGAGTGCAAATGCGAAAATATCTCACCGGGAGGTGGATTTTCCTTGCTTGTGCTTGTCAACTTGATGGTGACAAGCACAAGTGAGGAAAAAATCTCCGCAGAGCAGAGTTTTTCAGAACTCCGCGAGCTCCGCGTAACACGGAGAGCGGAATACTCCACGAGCAAACCAGAACTCATCGCCCAGAATTAATGACAATCTCTGTTTTGTCAGAGTAAAATTTTAGCTGGTTGCTATTCATCCAGTCTCTGACGACAGCATGGCATTCTGGAGGAACTCATTGGAGTCAGAAGTCTCAGCAATTTGAAAATCAACTGCATGTCAACCCCATAATTGTACATTTTAACCTTTTTTTGTGGTAGAGTATGTATCAGAGGGCGATTGTAAAGGTTGAAGAGATGGGGAGACAGGCAGCAGCGGTCCATGTAGGTAACAGCGGTGGGGCCGGGTGAGGGGGGATTTCGAGGGATGATGCCGGGGGAAAATTAATTATTTATTTAATTCTCCATTGGCATCGGCCCTCAAAATCCCCCCCTCACCCGGCCCCACCGCCCCACCACTGTTACTTGCACGGACCGCAGCTGGAGACAGGAAGGAACCCTGGGGCACCCCAAAATTCATAGTAACAATAGCAGAACTATGGGTTGAGAGGTGAACTGATTGCTTTCAGTCTTTTAAAAAAGATTTCATCCAGTTTAAAGCAATACCCCTGAGACCTGCTGCAGCAGTTCGATCTATTAGGATCATATGATCAATGGTATCAAACACTGCAGATAGATCCAACAGGATCAGTGCCTGAGTGCATCCCTCGTCAGCTTTTTTGTTTTAGGCTGTCCACTACTGATGAAGGATAATATTCAGAAACATGTTTCTAGAGATTTACAGCACTAACCTGCTCCAGCTTTGGTGAACCACTACAGCTAAAATTCAAGTTAGCATTCACTGTGAATTGCATTTACCACAATGCTAAGGGGCCGACTGCGCTGGGAGGTGAGGAAGTGTACTCCTATCCCCCTCAAACTAATTATCAACTTCTGTTTTTTTCCTTACTGTGCAGCTATAATTTTACTTGTTCGTTTTGCAAGGATGAGTCTAAAAGTCATCTTGTCAGACTGACCATTTACAATCACATGATTGCTATTATGCCAGGGACATGTCAACACAAATGTATTGTTTTTCATGTTGTTTCCATTGTGAATTTTGTATCATCCATGGGTTATGGTGATAGGAATGTTTCTAAAATCTTGTAAACCCCATTTCAGTAAATATTCAAATATGTCATGGTTCCCCATCACCAATCATTCTTGCATTTTCTGTTAAGATAAGTACTGCTTATGCCTTACTTTGTTTGGAAAATCAGAATAGACCTAGCTAGGCAGGGTGTTGAGGGGGCAGTCTGCCCAGTTTGGTACAAGTTTTTGGGGCGGCAGCCTTCCCCGCTCTTACTTGCCATCTCAGGGCAGCAAGAACCCCCCCACCACTCCTCAATGTGTTTGCCACAAAACGGAAAACGGAGAAGACTCGCCAGCAAAACCCCCCACACCCCCTTCACTGCAGCTGCCATGGGTGGCCAGTGGGCTAACTGTGCCACTAAAAAGTAATTTTAAACTCTGTAACGTCTCTGTAACCACATATCCCTGAAAGACCCTCATTACGAATCTCCGATTCGAATACCAAATTCAATGCCCATTATCTCACCCTTAGTGAGACAGATGCACTGACATTTTTTTAATAACAAATGGATAGGGATTCAGCATACCATACAGCTGACAAAGTCCCCCCAAGCACCATTTGAGGGGCGATTTTCCTCAGAGGGACATGAAAGCAGACACCTATTCATACAATAGTCAGAAATGAATTGACCTCTCTTGCCGGACGAGTTAATACACAGATTATATAAATTCATCCAAGATATAATCATAATCACTTCAATCCGAGAAGCATCCATCAAATCAAAGCATTCTGCATTCATTTCATATGTATTATTTGGGTCAGGAATCATAAGCAATAGGAAGACACGGCCTAGCGCTTATATCACCAGTACTCTTTTGACTGGTTCTCACATTAGTTTATTCCAGTAGTATTTCTGTTGCACCACACTTTAGGTTGTGTACATTAGGGGAACATAAGTATTAAGAGAACAGGGATTCATGGTGGGACAAAGGATAAAAGTAATTGCCCGAGTAGCACACAAAGCTGTGGTGGCTGCAGATATACATGAAGTCCAAGTGAATCTATTCTTCCAGCAGGGTCAGGGCACATTTTGTTTTGCCCCTTAAATATCCCTGCAGCATGTGTCAGGCACCGAATGGTGACTGCCACGTAGTGCAGGGATATTGAATGTATCACCTTTTTGCATTGGGGCGTGTGTTGCAGCCAGCAGCACCTGACGCAATGCAAAAGATAGGCATTGCAACCACTGTGATAGTGGTTGCATCGTAATGCTTCTGTCGGGACCGCCGACAGCCTGTTGGGTGGTCCCGTTTGTGATAGGGTTGCCCTAATCAGCCCCTAAATTAAATTTATGTTTATATGTTTTTAATTAAAATAAATCATTTGTAAATTAAAATATGTATTTATATGAAGATTATTTTTGTAATTTACTTATAATACTGTTATAGGTATTTGAAATATGTCTTTAACACTGTAATATGTTTTTGTATTTTATTTTTCAAAATATTTATATTTATTTGTAATTATTTTGTTTTTTAAATAATGTAATTTCCTTTAAGTTATTTTGTTGGTTTTTAATGTTGAAATGACTGGAGCCGGAAGTTTGCCATCTGCTATCCAACACTTTTCCTACTGTTGCATTTATTGGAGTGGGAATAATAAATGTTTCCCTTCCATAATCCAACACCTACCCTTCTGTTGAACTCACTGGAGGGGAAATAGTGAACATAGCCCCTCCACTATCCAACATTTTTCATACTGTTGCACTGACTGGAGTAGGAATAGTACATTTGACCCCTCCGCTAGCCAAAACCTTCCCTACTGTTGTAGTGACTGGAGTGGGAAAAGTATATTTTACCCCTCCACAATCCAACATCTGCCCTACTGTTGTACTCACTGGAGTTGAAATAGTAAATGTAACCCCTCTGCTATCCAACACTTTCCCTACTGTTGCACTGACTTTAGTGGGAATAGTAATGTTTGCCCCTCCGCAATCCAACACTTTCCCTACTGTTGCACTTACTGAGGTGGGAACAGTACATTTTAGCCCTCCTCAATCCAACATTTTTCCTACTTTTATCGTGATTGGAGTGGCAATACTACATTGTGTCCCTCCGCTATCCAACACTTTTACTACTGTTGCATTTATTGGAGGGAGATTTGTAAATTGTATTACATTTTTATTATTTTTGCATATTGCTAGGTGGGAATAGTACATTTTTTATATATTTACTTTATTAGTTTGCATAGTTTTGTATACATTGTAGTGGAAATAGTTTATATATAATTGATTATATATGTTATAATTTGTTTTACATTTTTACATTTTTACTATGCTTTTGTTTATTTAAAAAACATAATATTTTTCATTATTATTTTTTGTGAGCAAAATAACTTTTACTAAATGTACATTTTAAGTTGTTTAATTTTGTATTTGAATTTGAATGCTTTGTTTGACAAAGATTGTATGTTATTGGTATATGTATATGTATATTTTTATTTGCTCTATTTTTATATTATTATAAATTGTCAAATATTCGTTTAATACCTGTTTTAACACATAGGAGTCCTTCATCCTGGCAAAGTCTCTACTGGTCCAGAAGTGCACTGAAGTGGAGGTATCTGAGGTCTAAACCCGGTGCCTTTTTTGAAGTGGGAGAAACTTCTAGAGGATTCCATTTGAAATGATCAGGTTTCCTGCTTCCCCTGCAATGGCTCCAGAATAACTACAGGGGGTATGTAATCCTTTGTATGAAGGCCAGACAAAGCCAATTCAGGTGAAAGAGAGGCTGTTCCCAGCTTCCCATCTCCCTACCTGCAAGTGATAGCCCATCCAGGCACAGCTAAGTGCTCTACTGTACGTGGCTGTCTTGGACGAAAACACAAAGCACAACTGCAATCCCACCTAGTCATGGGACCCAGTGATAGGCTGCAGGCACTAAATGACCAAGGTAAGAAATTGCAAAATTTCTAACAGTGACATTTTCAAAATTTTAATTCTAATCTGACTGCACCATAAAAGAGAATATTTCACAAAAAGTTCAAACACCCCAAACAATTTCACAAAAAGTCCAAACACACCAAACATTAATTGGTGCCTTTTCCCATTTTGTAGTTATTCTTTTTAAATATAATAAGGTAACGCCAATGTTACCCTATGGGAAAGATAGACCGTGCAATATTGAAAAACAAATGTAAGAGTTTTTTACTCTCAGGACATGCGACACTTAAAAGTACATGTTCTACTTTTTAAATACATTGTAGGCTTCCCTGTAGGCTGATGAAGGCCTACACTAAGGGTGACTTACATGTATTTAAATGGAAGGTTAGGCCTGGCAAAGGGTTGATTAGGCTGGGTCAAAATGTGATTTTAAAACTACGCACAATATCGGCAATGCCAGGCCTGGGTCAGGTTTGCAAGGCTACTTAAGTGGTTCAGGCATGCGATAACAAGAATCTCCTGTGTCTAAAATGACTTCTAGGGCTAGGGTCAAACAGTGTGTAGGTATCTCCCTAGACAATCTGAATAATACATAGATGCGTCACGCTAATTGCCAAGCTTGTAAATTGTCAAACGGAAACAAACAAAACAAATATAAGAAATCTAGATTTATTATGTAGTTAAAAAAGATTAAAAACATACAAGGTAAAAAGTCTTTGTATCTCTAGAATACAATGCATGAGATATTCAATCATAAAGTACAGTGTGCATTAAATGAATATACAAAAAATCATCAATACAAAAATACATTATTTAAACAGTGCATGATGTTGTATGGTTAAGGGTGTGGCGAGATTGAGATAAATTCCGACGCGCGTTTCGGCGCTATACCAGCGCCTTCTTCTAGGGAATCGAGCCACAGATTCCTGGGTTTCTAAAAGTAGGTAGGAAGTAGGGATGTGGAGCTTTTCTTGTCTTTTAAATTCGAGCATACTGATAGTTCTGTGAGGGAGTGCCAATAATTCCTCCAGTAGTTCTGTATATAATGTTATTCTTAGCGAATATAGATGGAGGATGTTCCTCTATTTCGTCATGGAATTGGGGAAGAGGTACTTTACTTCAATTAGATGAACTTAATGATGACAATCTCGTGGATACGTTTTTTTGCTGGTGTGGACCGCTGCAGAACCGTGACGTTAAGTTCAAGTGGTTCACACAATAAGTGCTGCAGGCCCACTTCTAGCATTTCATTTAAAGGCCCTGGGTACATGCAGTGTGGATTTACTAGGGACTTGTAAGTAAATTATGTATGCCAATTGGAGATAAGCCAATGTTACCATGTTTTAAGGAGTGAGCACATGCAATTTAGCACTGGTTAGCCATGGCAAAGTGCAATCAGTCCTAAGGCCATCAAAAATGAAATCCGAAAATTATGGAGGAGAAAGGCAAACCTTTTGGGGGAAGACCCCCCTAAGACTAACTGGTCTGACATGTGCCCCTTTTAGCTGAAAGTGGGATGGATACCCAACCTCTCGGGAGTTCTCATCACTAAGGCAGAAGAATTTGTATAGACCATTGCTGTGATCTGACCCGGGGGGGGTTACCCCCATAAAGTCAATTCCCTGATGGAAGATGGACAACTTCAACAGTTTGGGATGTTCACCCCTCATTTTCCCAAGACATCTGAAGGGCATATGGTCTGTATGAACTCAGACTCAGAAGTGAGTCCCAAATAGGTATGTTCTCAGCTTTTTCAGTACCCAAACCATAGCAAATGCCTCACTCTCAATAGGACTGCACCTCTGTTCCTGGGGAAGTAAACTCTTAGTAATGAAGGCTAAGGGTTGGTTTAGATCCCTCTTCTTTTCAACCATGATAATACAGCCCCTACTGCATGCAGTGAAATGTCTGTCTGCACAATAAACTGCTTAAAGAAGTGAGGAGCCCTGAGTACAGTTGCTGTGCACATGGGTTCCTTACGTGTGTCAAAGGCATTCTGCCAGGCCTTCATCCCGATCAACTTTCTGAGCTACTTCTTAGAAGTCAGCTTGATTAAGGGGGCAACAGTGGTGCCAAGTCCCTTAAGAAACCTCCTATTGTATCTTGTGAGGCCCAGGAAAGCTCTAGCCTCAGTATGTGTTTTAGTGTGTTGCAAGGCCAGGATAGTCTCAATCTTGGCCTGGAGGGACTGCACATTGCCCACACCCACCATGTGGCCCATATACACCATGGAACAATGCACTACCTGGCACTTATTGGCCTTAAAAGACAGGCCTGAAAGCTGCAGGGCCTGAAGAAAGCCTGGAATTGGTATAGGTGTTCCTCTCAGCTGGAGCCGAAGACAGCTATCACATAAGGCATCTAAGGAGGCAGGACAGCATGCTTCTTTCCAAGCTAGGACCTGTTCACAAACCTCTGAAAGGTGGGAAGGGGTATTTTTTAAACCAATGGAATCACCCTGAACTGGAAGTGGATGCTGGGGTCGAGAATGAAGACCTCTTTTTTTATCCATGAGTCAGAGAAATCTGCCAAACTCCTGATATGAGGTCAAAAATACTGAGAAACCTGATTGTGCCCAGTCTGTCTCTGAGCTCATCAGCTCGTGGGATAGGGTGTGTGTCAGTTTTAGTGTGGGAGTTGAGCCCTCAGTAGTAAACACAGAAACTGGGCTCTGGAGTGGTGCCTGGTGGGGCAGCCTTGGCTACCAGCACCATGGGGATCAATCAAGGACTGTTGAAGGGCTCAATCACCCTGCTGTTCTGGAGACAGAGTAGGGGAGAGGTTAACATCCTCTACTGACCCATTTTGCTCCTGGCCGGGCAGGAGGACAGGGAGAGGTTCACTCCCTCTTCCACCCCTTCATCTGTTATCAGGAGGAGGTTGCCTTCAGACCTCTCAAGGTGGAGTTTGAGGTGGTATAAATGGAGCATCATTAATGGGTTTCTAGAATCATTATATTCACTGGGTAGGAGGATGTCTCCTTCCACTCTCTCTCCTTGTATGGGCCTGTCCTGGGATCCTGGAGAACTCTGGGTTCCATGGGCTACATAACCCACACATTCTATTCAGGCTGAAACTTTACCAGTGTGTGTGTGTATGTGTGTGTGTGTGTGCTTGTGTGGGGGGGGTGTGTGTGTGTATATATATATTTTTTTTCACCGAAAAAAACATAGGTTTCAGGGTGGGTTATAGTTAGCTGGACATTGCACTCATACAAAACCATTGAAATTCCTCTGTTTTAGTTGGATGTGCTAACTGTAACTCTTGCGCCCGCATTCTACTGCTGATGATGTCACATAGTACATGTTTTTTTCAGTGAATTTCTAAGGTTTTCTCAATGATAATTCCTAACTATAACCTGCCTGAAACCTATGGTTTTTTCAGTGAATTTCAAAGGGTTTTTAAATGATAATTCCTAATTATAATATTCATTAGGCATATTTGTTTTTTTCTATCTTTTTTAATTATCATCCCATTCTCAACCTAGTAAAAACTGCAAATATTACCACTCTTCAATGTATTCCTCCTCCAACAAAATCGCTACAAACCAGAACCACAACTAACGTTAATAGCATACAAACTAGGCTTTCCCGTAGAAAAAAAACTGAAAAACACCACTTCCTCATACTTTCAACAACAAGCCAAATCTGCAATGCTACCTAAAAAAACAGGCGATAGTTCCATTTACCACTAACAAATTAACATCAACATTTAACTAGTGTAAGGACGTTGACTATGTACTGCGTGAATTACATCCAACTCACACCCATACTTAAAGACAAATATGTGATAGAGGTACTAATTATGCACTTCTGACACCCAACACAATCACAACACCTAGCGCCACCACCACTACAACCACCCCTCCTGACCCCTCCCCCTCTACTACCTCCAAGGCAGCGCAAACAGGACAACAGACCTTCCCAAAATAATCTATCCCATTAACAGCACACTAGCTGAATGTTCGGAGATGTATCATCCAACTATGTATAAGTTAGGGAACTCGCACATCAACAATAATTTACACAATGCCAAGACTACCGGTGATATGCTATACACAACTCACTATGCAAACCAAAAACTTTTCAGTGTGTAGATTTACTATTGATACGTGTAGTGTACTGCACAGTGGACGCAACCATATTATATCAGACACTGGGGAAAATATCGGTCATGTAGCTGTGTTGTCCCTCCCCCCTATTGAAGCAGAAGCGCAGTGGGCTGGTCCAACATACGCAACTCCAGCATAAGATTATAAATAATTAGGCTACGCCTTGGGCGTGGTTCACTTGTGCAAAGACAAAAGACTCTGCCACAGCGAAGGTCCTCACCCTGCCATGTGGCTGCCGCAATGACCACGTGCCTCCTCGATACAGGCCCATTGCGAACTCAGGGCCACAGCACCGCAGACTTATGTCTGAATCGACTTCTGCCTTCGATCTACACTGCGGACAGCAGGGTTCACAACTTGAATTCAGCTTTGCATCTACACTACAGACAGCATTGAATTTAGCCTTGATTTATGTAAGGCAGAGACAATTGTACTGTATGTCTTCAGATTTTGTTAAAGGATGTGACAAAAAGCATTCCTCGATGTTAGTGTCAACTACTGCCTTCGATCTACACTGCGGACAGCTGGGTTCACAACTTGAATTCAGCTTTGCATCTACACTATGGACAGCATGAAAATCAGCCTTGATTTATTTAAGGCATAGACAATTGTACTCTATGTCCTCAGATTTTGTTAAAGAATGCGACAAAAAACATTCCTCAATGTCTGTACTGATTACTGCCTTCGATCTACATTGTGAGGGCTCCCTATTGCACATGACGCATTCCAGTAAGAAAGAGACATTGTACCAGTGCGACCCGCCTAAACTATGAATCATCGCAGGGTGCGCACACGCTGAGTTCTTCAGGTACCACTAACTCACTGCACCACAAGTCATCTCCACGTGGCCTTATTAAGGCACAATTCACTGGGCAAAAAACATTGCTCTCAGTGCAGCCTGCCGGACCACGCATCATCACAGTTTACTTACACGCTCAGTGCCAAATGTACTACTAACTCAGTGCACCATAATTTATCACCACATGGCCGTATTCAGGCAGAATTCAACAGACAAAGTACATTGGTCCGAATGCGGCCCCCCTGGACCACACATTATTGCAGGGTACGTACAAGCTCAGCGCCAAAGATACTGATAACTCAGTGCACCATAAATCATCACAAAGAGTGAACAGTTTTATGTCAGCAATGAGGCATACCATCACTTTTAAATCGAATTGATACAGAATTCAATAGACAAAAGACATTACTCCAATTACTGTGCCTCCCCCCCCGACCACGCATCATCTCAGGGTACGTACACGCTAAGCGCCAAAGGCACTACTAACTCAGTGCTTCATAATTCATCGCCACGTAGCCTTATTAAGACAGAATTCAGTAGGAAAAAGACATTGCTACCAGTGCGGCTTGGTCGGAGCACGCATCATCGCAGGCTCCACAGAACATTGATGCTTCAGGTGTCACTAACTCAGTGCACCACTTATCATCGCTGGTTACAGACAGGCCAACTTACCAATACTGTGCATCTCTACTCAACGCTACCTGGCCGTGGGCTCTTGCTAACCGCTGCCTACTGCCTACACTGCGATCATCGGAGCTCACAATTAAATAGACTCTTGATCAATGTTCCCTCTAATTTTTTCCTCTGTGTGCGGCAGTGTAAGGTCTATGTGCGCTGCAACCTAAGCTATGTGCGCCAATAACCATGCACGCGTGTGGGTGCAGTGCCAAATATCACTCCAAACTAAACTTTTGCATAAAAAAGTGAAAAGATGGTGCATTTCCTCACATGCAGATCCACGTGAACGGTGTTAAAGGCAGGTTTGAAACCACCCCACATAGCAATATGAAACCTTAGCAGCTATGTTGTTGCATTTCTTTTCTTAATAGAGCTGGTGTGTGGGGTGATTGTGTGCACTAGTTCAAGTTTTCATGTTAATTTCAGGTCATGATGGGCACTGCGATTAACATGAAAACTTTAACAAATGCTCTCTTTGAGCAGGAAAAATAAAGTTATAATAATGTTATTAAAATTGTACTTTTGCAGTTTCAGGGCTGGGTTAGGGTAGGGCCGCATCAGGCTTTCGACTAACACATTTTAATGCTGGTGTCCGCATCACCGCATTAAAATGCATTAGTCACGTATTCTAGCGCCCCTCTGACAATACTGCAATTGAGGCACACTGCCAATGAGGCAGCACCAGCATGCTAAAATTGTCTAAGATATGAGAGCATGCAACTGTGCCTTCAAAATTAAAATGTTATGCGTCAGAGATATAATATTTATGAACAGCACTGAGTAGGCAGGCCAGAAATTAACAGATCAATTAGCCGTGCCCCAACCAGCCATCCTGTGAGTCTACTCTGGGGGTAACAGCCATCATGAGGGTGATCCATTAAGCGGGTCTTGCCTGCGGTTTTCCCACAATCACACCATCCTTTTGGTGACCAGAAGCACACACATGCTTCGAAGATTGGACACACCGGCGGGTGGTAGCTTTGTTTTTCCTTTTCGCACCACCCAGCTGAGAAGTCACATTACCTGAGCCTCTTGCGCAGGATGTTATAATTTAACAGCCTGCTGGGCCCATCCCTTCCTAAGACCCCGCTTCAGCCTGGACCGAGATTGTTGACAAAACAGTCAACTTCTCAACCCCTGACGTGCCCTCTGTACATGTGTACTTACCTGAACCGGAGGCACAGTGTTGGTCTTGTCACTTGATCCCTGGACTTGACTGTCGACAGAGCGGCACACAAGCATTTAAGTGTGACCGGTAGAGGTAGGAGGCGTTTTTAAAAACAAGCTTATAATCCATATTTTCAGACATTCTGTTTGTACGACCTGAGTTTAAAGCAATAATCGTTTATATACTTCAAAACACTTTGTTTTGGAAATATTCTGCTTTGCCACACTTTTTGACTCATCATTGTTTAACTAGTCCACCATCAATGAAATCTTGCTTTACCTCTCAAAAAGAAAAAGAATTCTTGGAAAATGGACTTCGGGAGATTCAGGTCATTACCCAACCCTTACCTCAGCTACCACCTTCTCCACAAGGATGGGGAGCCGCAGTCTTACTGCTTTGTCACACGGTAACTGCTGCTGAGGGTACATCATTTCCGGGGTCAAAAATTAGGTTTTCAGGGAAAGGGAATGGGATTGATAATTCCAAGTGCATGTGATTCAGGACCCCAAGAGATAAAAGTAGAGCTTTCATTAGAATACTCTGCATGCTGCATGGAGAAGGGAATTAAACATCTTTCAGCCATAGAATGAAAATGAAGCTCTGCTGGGGTTTTTGCCTCTCACTGCCAAACAAACTATGTCCATCAGATCCCCTTTCTTTTCGGACTCCAAGCTCAAACATTTTTTTGTAGTGACTCTGTCCAATCATGTTGATTCACCTAATGCACTCTGGCTCAGCCATTCTAGTAGCAAGACAATGATTAACTCTCGAAGTAGTCTTCTTGCTTCCTAAAAGAACCACACATGCAGTGGTCAAAGTGGGTGGGATGGGCAAGGTACGGCGTGTCCCTTCTTCTTTAATTTGATAGATTCCGTTCCCCTACTTTTTTATTTTGAACATGTGTCCCAGGATGACAGAAATAGCCAAGGCCCACAGATAAGGCTTGCCGTTCGTGGCAGAGCGGGTAGAGAAGGAAAAGGACTCTGTCTCTTCCTTCTTGCCCAGAGAAGACAAGGACAGTGTCCACTTCTGCTCTGCCGCTGGCAAAAGCACTCACTGATATCTGAATAATTCATGTAAAAGCATCAAGGTAACCATGTTGTTCCTACTTACATTTCACATGCTTTATTTAAACTTTCATTTCCTACGAGTGTTTGCTTTTTCCATGATTTTGTTACTTTTTTTTTAGGCAGCATATTACTCTCGTTTAATGCGTAATTTGAATTGTGTCACTTCCAGGAAATTATAGCGGGCCACAATTGGGTTCTAGCTGAAGGCAGAGCAAGTTTCTATCAATGGGGCAGTATGGTGTTTAGTGGAGGAGAGGATGTGGCACTATGGTCAGAGCTGTCAAATTTGGAACTGGGGAACCAGGTTCAGCCTTCAAGACCAGTCCACCAGACCACTCTCCTGAGGGAGCACATTCCCTTGCGAGACCTTAGAAGCCCTGGTGTCTTTGCACCATCATGTGTACCCTATCAGTGGCGACTGTGGGTTAACCTTAAAGGCCTGTCAACCACAATCCATACCGAAGTGCACCTCCAGTCTTGCAGGCAGGCCCATGAAGCAGGTGGCTCTAGGGCGGTGCGATTGCACCAGGCGCTGACTTCGGATGGGGTGACATGCTTGGAAGTATATTATGTTTCTAAAAGCACTTGCTGCCTCCTTCCTGCCTGCCAGCTATTTTACAGCAAAAATAAAAATGACATGTAACATTTCCTATAAAGAGATTTACCCACATATGATTAATATTGTCTCTGTGTAATGAATGTGATGTAAAGTGCTCTGACACCCTACACTGGTATCAGTGGTGCTGTAAATCAAGTTAAATTCATCTGAGCGAGAGTATTGTTATGGTTACTTGAGGGGCACTGTTAAAGGGTGGTAGTGAGGAAATCAGTGGTGGAAGGAGTCACTGGGGGGGGGGCACCAACAAACATTGTCGCACAGGGCTCCACCAGCGCTAAAGCTGGTCCTGCCCTTAAGGCCAGTCCGCCTCACCCATTGGAACCTCCATTGGCCTTGTTTCAGCAGTAGTAACTGTAACTCACCAGGGGTCAGCAATGCAGGACTAGCACGCATACCAAACTAAGTTCACAAACTTCATGGTCTCTCTGCTTCATGCACAAGCACTTTTAACATGTGCTGCCTCCTTTGGGGCCACTGGAATTATGAAGCAATGGAGGAAAAATGTATACAACAGTGTTGACTAAATTATGCAGCAAAAGGAAGGCTGCAGCGTAATGCAGTATATTTTCTGATACTTTATTATTTTTACTGATGGTAACAGTCTCTGGAAAAATGATGCCTTATTAGTACCAGTGTAACATACAAATCCAGCAGTGACAAAGGTGATCAAACAACCTTTGCAAAGGGCCATCCACTTCGCAGAAACACTAGTCACATTTTTTTAGTAACATTTAATCCGTTTGCGCTACAAACAATTTTTTAGTTGAAATCATCAAATTATGCAGCATATGATGCATTATGCGATAAATATTACCGAACCAGAATTATATAGAAAACATTTGCAAACTAGGATATTTTGCCATTCATGCTTGAACTGCTCTTGCTTAAAAAGGGAGGAGAAGTCCTGATGACAGAAACTGCACGGCTTGGAGACAAATGGTTTGTGCTTCCACTTTTGAGCTTATGTCACCTGAACAGAGACATTTTAAGGAATGGGCAAATTGGGCTCTGGTCCTCTGATAGAGCCAGTGCTGTTCTGCAAGGCTTACCCTGACGACCTTGAATAATTCATCGACAGATTGTTTTAAATACTGTTTCTCTTTGATTTAGTTGTGATATGAGTGGTGCGTGAAAGTCTATTACCAAGATTTTGCAGCAAAATGTTGTGTTTACATAGTGAATGGCGAGCGATTGATGCTCTCCCTTCATTGGTGCAACAAGCATGTATCGAGAGCTGGATTTCATATTAGAATGTGAGGAACACTTTGGCATACCTAGCGTGCAGGGAGAGCTGCTGGTTTTCCCCAACAGACAGCGGTGTCCATTGCTACTGATCACATAAGTTCGGGGAAATCCTCAAGTAGCGTGTGGTGAGCGCTATGGCCTCACAAAACTCGGTGGTTGCAGTTGCTCCAGGTCTCTGAGAAGCAGGAGCAGAACCAGCAACAGTTTACCAGGAATCCCCTCAGTGTCTCTCCCTCACCACCAGCTAAGAGGAGGCGGCGGACCGTGTCTACATTAGTGAGGTGCCATTCCATGAAATTCTCTTCTGGCCAGTAATTGTAGGGACCCTCTGGAGCGCCCCTCACCGCGGTCCCCCTCCATGAAGGGAGAGGCAGGGAGCCTTGCACCGAAGGGCAGTGCTGTTTGACCCAGCTGGGGCCTGTTGGGCCCAGGAGGGCTTCAGACTCATATGAATGTAGGGTGAGTCATTCTACTGTTGGCAGGTGCACTGCACGCTGGTGGGAAGCTGCATTGGGGCACCAAGTGGATGGGGGTTCCCAGCGAGGTCTCTCCCAGATCAGTGCTGTGCCGTTCCCCCCAGGAGTTCAGAGGCTGGACCTGGGGGCCCTGTTGTTGTTTATTTTACTTTTATTGATTTATTTATTTATTTAATACGTTTTTATATAGCGCTGACTTTACCCGAAGGTGTCAGAGCGCTTCACAATAGGAACAGTAGTGATACATGAGGAGAAAATTACATGAGAACAAATTACAAAAGCAAAAGTTAAGTTACATGAGGCAAAAGTGACAATTGTGAACAAACAAAATACAAGAGGTGGCAAACGGTACATTACAGGTGGAAAAAGTGACCTGTGTGCAAGTTACAAATGTGTACAAAGTACAAGTAGAAGTATAAAACTGCAATAAATGGCAGATACTCAAACACAAGAACAAACGTTATGTTACATGAGGTAATGGTGGCACTTGTGGATGTATCAAAAGCAGACAAAATAAAATACAATTAGCCCTGCCCCCTCCTCACACTGTGGCATCACCATTTGTAAATTGGCAGGTATGGAGTGACCAAATCATTATATTAAGTCCCATTAAACTAATCACTATGCTTACTGGAATTATTCATTTCGACCTATAATACATTACATAAATAGGAAATTCAGAAGTGTTACTAATCTTGCCTGCCCTCAAGGATGCGACGCATCTTCCAACAATTCCTGCAGATTGTTGATGCTGCTCTATGCGCATTTTGGCAACTACCGTAGAAAATAGTAATGATAGAAGAGAGGTTTTTATTCATGGTGGGTAAATATCCTCCAAACAGGAAGCGCTTGCGTTGAATGAAATAAAGAGAATCCGTTTCCGAGCAGTCTAGAACCACCAACTTTGGGCAGAGGCACAGTTATCAAAACGGCCGGTATTTTTGAGTAAAGGTCGCAAAAAGAAATAGGGCAATCCGATATAGCCAGTGTTGCTCGGTTGTAATAACTGCCCCAAAATATCAAACAGAAAGGAAAAAATCACTTTAAGGGCGATTAGAATAATCTAAACTACTGCTGCATTTTTTTAAGGCAGAAGCATAACTGCTAAGTTAAAAAATATATATACACAGGACATTTTTCTAAGTCACATTTACTTGGTACCCTGATTCTCAAAGCATGAACACACGTGCAGTATTTCTCTCCGAGGAAGGCGGCAGCCACTGGTGAAGGACAGGAATATACAGTCACCTAAATCCATCTGCACGGCTAGGAGCACCAGCCCGCTGTGAGCTCCTTCTTGGGGGCAAGTTTGTGTGCACTACCTAACTGCTCCCTATTCATGCCCTGAAGATTGTGGAGTAAGCTTACAAACACAGTGTGTGCTGTTAAGCGATTCTAAAATCACAGGCTGTGTTTGGTGCAGCATTTCTTTTGCTTTATAAAGTATGGCTGTGGGCAGATTTGGGCTCCCACAGCCACACTCTAGAAAACAAAAGATATTTAGCAAGAGGGAGCACTTTCTAAATACAGTGACGGCGCAAATGCTCTTGGTCATGTGCGAGCGCCACAGACACAACAGTGCGCGCTCCGGGGCACAGAGGTGCGCGGGTGCCCAGGCGCACGGCTTCGTGGGAACACAGCTCTTGATTCATTATTTACAGAGTACAGTACCACACTAAGTATAATGTCCCTCAAACCTACACAATAAACCTTTAGTATCCTTCCTTCAAGAACTTCTTTTATATCAGTTATAGATTTAGTTGAATAATAAAATCCACCCTGCAAGTGCAAAGGAACACTGAATGGCAGTCTACACTGCCGACAGCACAGGTCACAATTTGAACTATAATGTCCCTGAAACCTACATATTTTGACAGCATATTCCATATATGTTTCGTCTGATTTGAATAATGATTACAGATGATGCAGTCCAGTAGGCAACATACAATGCTTCCAGTGCAGCCCGTTCGGACCACGCATTATCACAGGGTGAGCACACGCTGAGCACCAGACGTACCACTAACTTAGTACACCATAAAAAATCGCCACGTGGCCTTCCATGTTGGCCATGTTGTGGGACTTCACTGACGTAATGGCACACTTTTTGTTTAAGACTCAGGTGATGGCAGCACTACAACACAGACACCCAAATCAGTTGATTTCTCATATGGCTCATGACGGAGCCACGCCCACAGCTCCGGAGTCATTGTTCACAGCCTCGCCCAGCACTGGCATACGTCAGGCGAGCCGACTTCTCTTACGCTTCCAGGAAAACACAATAACGCTACATGGCCCAGATTTTCATTGTAGTAATTTCTTAGTCCAGGTCTAGTTGTCAGAACGGCACACACTCCCCATGGCTGGTATACACCCACCCCACACCCATCCAGCACAGGAGTGACAACATACATGACCCTACCAATAAAAAAGACCGGGCACACGTGCTCTACGCCATTTTAGAGTTGCTCCCATCACAAGCGCTGTGATGGCCCGTCCTGGTGGTTTGGACGCCTCATGTAGGCCCAAACTACCAAACAAAGGGGCCCACCACCATGTGCGTGGCCTCTTTGGTCACTGAGTTAGTGGTACCGCAAGGACTGAGTGGGTGAGGATCCTGCGATGAAGATGGGTGCACGAGTATGTCCTTTGCCATAGCGATATCAAGACTCAGCAACAAATGTGAGACTTCTTGGTGGCAGAGCGGGACTGCATGATATAGAAAGTGTTCTGTCCGCTAAAAGGTGAGCAGTGAGGCCTGGGTGCGCACCGTAGGGAGTAGATGTGATACAGCAGACTGGATACAAAAAAGCGACGCAGCGATTTAGGCGTACGCAGTCCTACATACCGTATCCTATTGCATTTGTATTTTTTTTTCTATAGCAGGAAAGTTTTTATAGTCGGTCAAATGTCCGTCGCTCCCACATGCGTAGTGAAGTAGATGAGTATTTATTTTTTTATACTATGTACACTGCAATTTACCATCTTATTTGACAACCTTTCCTTTCTCAATTAATTTAGCACTCACGCCTCTGTTGCTGTGCGCAGTACAGCTTGTGCCTTTGTTGAAGTGCAAAGCACTCCTCACGCAGCACAAGACATTTTCTATATGAAAAAAAGGGATATGAACCTAACCTACGAATTGCTCACTCTTGTGCGTGTCTGTTTCCTTCCGTGCTAAACCATTGGCCTTTGCCTGTGACTTATTCTAAAAGACTGCACGCAATTGGCCAGAGACGGGAGTATTGCTCCGTCCATGGCCTATTGGTATCTATTACGCGCTTGCTGCGCGTAATACACTCCAATAGCACATGAGGTTTCAATTATCGTGCCCAGAAACAGGCCTAATGAATGAAACCACGTGTATGACTGTGCACCACTTGTTATCTATAACCGGATGGAAAACATTACTACTCTACTAATTGTTCATAAATCAAAGGCCATTAAACAAGTTAGAACCATACAAATGGTTGTATTTTTAATGAGGGAGGGAAGATGTGTGAAAGGGCGATGTTATTCTACTCCACATTAAGATAGTGGCAATTACCAATCAAAACATCTTTCTTTTACTATCTTTAGATTTGGAGCTTCAGTGTGCATATGTCCCGGCACGTGGTGGAAGACACACTGGTGACAGAAAGGTGAGCTGCAAATATACTTTTCAGTCACTATCTCACTTCCTCCCTCCTTTAATGAACAAATGACGCACAATCGTATCTTCCTTTTCATCTAACAGGTTGTGTTTCACAAATTGGTGTCCCCTCAACACCTCCATAGCTCAGCGGTTAAAAATTCTGCGATGATGTGTGGCCATCGTAACAATGCGTAAGAAGGTTGCTTCGACACGTGGTGGACACTCTTTGAAACACGCCAATGGCACAAGGTGAGCAGGGAAGGTTGTTTCTGAAGCAACGAGAAGTCACTTGTGGGCGGAGAGAGTGGATAGTGTGCAGCAACTTGAGTGCATAGGAATGTACAATCACCTCGGGCAGTGGGAGTGGATAAGTTGCAACAGTCTGGGTGCGCAAAAAAAGGCACTCACCTCCGGACACTGAGAGTCAATGGGGTGCAGCAGTCTGGCTACGCAGTAATGAGAACTCACCGCTATGCAGTGGGAGTGCATGTGGTATAGCACCCTGGGAAGAAAAGAGCGCACAAACACCTCCTTACTGTGGGAGTTGATGTAATACAGTACCCCAGGTTTTCAAAGGCGTAACGCAGAAATATACGTGTGCAGTTTTATGTACTCTGCAATTACTAATTCTTTACTATCTTTCAGATAACTAAACTTGAGGTGCACTATGAACCAGCACGTGATTGGACACACACTGGAGGCAAAAAGGTGAGCTGCGAAGATTTTCTCCAGTATCAACACTACCTCTCCTGCTCTATCTATTACTTTCTCTCTCTCACACTTTCAATGACTTTCTTTCTCTCTTTCTCTCTCTCCCTCTCTCTCACACTGTGTCTCTTTCTCTTCTCAAGTAATGAACACTGCTGTCCACACTGCAGATGAATAAATCAAGGTTGAATTTAACACTGTCTGCAGTATAGGTTCAAAGCAGAATTCAAGTTGTGAGCTCTTCTAAAAGCAGTGTTTGCAAAAGGTAAGCAGAGCGGCCTAGATACACAATGCTTCCAATTAAATGAGCTGTGAACAAACGATATTGTCCTGCATAATGACATGATCTCTCACCTCATTCTGTCTCATCTCTGAATCATTTTAAAGACCTGCTGGACCATACTGTAGATCTGAGCCAACAGGCATTTCCCTACAGACACCTCTTCAGCGCAGGCCTACGAGAGGGGTGGGATGTATCAGGCACACTTCACACGTGCGAATAAGCAATATTGCCAAGTGTCATCTTAATTTGTGATCTTTGAACTCATTCCATCACACCTCTGTCTCATTTTAAATACCATCTATACCATAAGATAGGCCTAAGCCTACAAGCAGCGCTAGCCCGACAGACTCCTATTGAGGGTGATTCTGTGGGAGGGGTAGGGTGCACTACCCTGAGTGTCCATGTCAGAAAAAACAATCTTGCATTTCGTAATGATGTAATCTCTCACCTCATTCAATCACATCGATCTAATTTTAAGGACTTATGTTTCATTTTTGTTTTGCAGGTTACCTATGCTGCTACCACTGGAGTCCATCTCAAATTTTGTTTATTATACTGTTATAGTAAAGTTACATTTCTATTTATTTATTTCTGTTTTAATAAAATATATTTTTTTAAACTGACTGTATACATCTTCTTTTTCTGACAACATTTGACTATTATTTAGTGTGATAATCATCTGCTTAGAGAAGATGTTAAAATCAAAACTATTTAACATTACAGTGCACATACAAGAAATAATGTAAGTAACTCTTAGGCACATGCATCCTGAGTAATTATACAACTACAAGAGTTCAATGAGTGTATCACTTTGTAACACCATAAGTACTGTCTGTGTGATTACAAAACAAATAAGGCACTGCTAGCACCACTGAGGCTTCATAGACTGCCAAGGCACACCCTGCATATTAAAATAAAGTTCCTGAGTGTGACAATTCCCGGACTTATGTTGCCTCGAACTCCTCGAACAATTAGTAAATAATTCTCGGGAAGGTGGCCGTCTTCTAGACTACAAAACGTCTCTCTACCCTTCCGCACCCAATTCACATGTGACATTAACACAGTACTTGGGGGGCATATTTACAAGAAAAGATTGATGTTTATAACTAGAAGTGTAATACCGAGGCTAACTCTTTACCAGCTCTTTACCAGAAGCTGTAGCTGCGATTAACGGTTCCTATGGAAAAAATTCAAAAGTCCAGCACACTTGGTGTTTGGATTAGTAGCATTGTATGCTGAACTTGTGACCTGTGTGCTCAATTGAGTGTTCCGTGAACTGTTGCTATGGCAACAGGCAGTAAGCAGTTTGGGGGTAGGGTTCAAAAGTGCTGGCTGTACAGAAACAGTCATTTTTACCCAAAGTCCTCTACATGACACAGGAGAAAGCAAATTGAGAAAACAGAACACTGTGTACATTAGGAAGAAAAGAAGTATACAACTCTTCGAATTAACCTCAAGAGAAGGCACGAGCAATAGCCACTGGCGTTACAAAACCTAATGTACAATTTGCCTACACTGTACTAAACAATAGGCAATTCTTTATCGATCCCAATCAGACACTGACGGGATTGTTAACATTCCAAAACATAGGGGCATATTTACAAGGACGACGCTAAAATTATTGCTGCTTTAGCAGCAGCAAACTGCCATTAAAACAGCAATAATGGACTTGAAAATATTTTTTTCTACACTGCTGTTTGCTATGGCAGGGTGTGAGCCAAACCTCCCGCACTGCCATAGCAAACTTGGTTTGGATTTTGAAAGACAGAACAGGGAAATCTACTCACTCTTTCAAAATACAAAGCATTTTGCTTTTCCCCACGGAGAGCTGCATATTAGAAGATCCACTTGTGGAAAAGTAATGGCGGCTTCAGAAGGACGCGGGGAGCGGGCGAGGACTATAGAGGCATTGGGGTTCCACCCACAGTCCCCAACGTTGTATATACGCCTAAACATTAAACAAGGCGATATAATTTTCATAACATTTTTGCTTTTTTTTAAAAAAAATGCGGCGAAATGGCCCTTGTTAATATGCCCTCAAGTATGCTATGACAGAGCGGGAACCTTGACTCCCGCCCTGTCATACCAAACAGCAGTGTCCTGGGGGTAGGCACCCCGAGACACAGCAGGAGCCAATCCTGGGGAGTGGTGTTCCCCAGGGCCCTCGACTGCTCCAGAATTGGAGCCACGCCACCCCCCTCCCACAATTTAAAAAACCCAGATGGTGGTGATCCTCGGAGCTTAGGGGGACCTTTGAGCCCCCCCACCCATTTTTTTTAAAGCCCCAAAGATTAGCGGCCCCCGGGTTTGGAGAGAGCCTTTAAGTCCCCCTACCCAAGTATTTTACTGGGGGAGAACCTTTGAGCCCCCCACACCTGTTTATTTTGTAGCACCCGGGACGGCGGTCCCCGGGCTACAGGGCCCCTCTGGACCTCCAACAAATTTAATATTTTAGACCCCGGGATTTGCCCCCCCCAGGTAGCTAATTTTTAGACAAGCACAGGAGCCCACGCCTCGTTTTTATTTTTTTTATGGTGGATCCATGCACCCAGTGCACATGTCTCAGTTTTTTCAACAAAAAAAAAACATTTGGGGCCCTAGGGGGTCCTTGTGGGACCCCCCTAAGCAGGTCTAGAGGGTCAAGATATTTCTAACCTGCCCCCTTTATACGCTTTGAACACTTGTTCCACTGATTTCTAGACCCTCCCTTCTACCGAGACACAAAATGGCTACCAACACTTCCTGGTTTCAAATGCTGACAACCACTTGACAGCTAATTAGCATTCAGTGCGTGATCGGGACGGTGCGCTTAGGGTGCACTCAGGATGCGCGGATCCACCGCGGCCATAGATATATATGTACTTTTAATTGTGATTTTCTCAGGAACTACAGAACGGATTTACACCATTTAAGCAAAAGCCACAAGTAATTCCGTTCAGCAGTTCGGGCTGTAGCCGCGATGAACGGTTCCTATGGAAAATTGCATGGGGAAAACACGTTTTGGGACCCCCCTTTTTTCTCAACCCCCACTTCACGAATCGCCCAAAGACTTTCAGGATAGGAGTGGACTGGAGCGCCCCACTAGTTTTGAGAATTTTGCGAAGATTCGTCAACCGGCGCCAAGGTTATTCCAAAGAGAATGTTGCGGATTTCCTATGGAAAATAGGTCCTAACTATAACTACCTACTGGCGACCGCCAGTAGGTAATATGTATATATATATACCGAAATGTACAAGAAACACTCTAATTCACCTGGAATTCTCCCTTAACCAACAAACGCTGGAAGAGATGGCAGCTCTAAGTAAATACTACTACCTCACAACTGCGGCACGCGATAACACACTGAAGGCCGTCCTGAAACACATCTTTACTGAACCAGGGAACCCCTGGTCAGCTGCCATTGAATCAGCCACGACACAATTGAAGCTGGCGATCGAGTCGTGGAACCCAGACTTTGTCAACTACACGTCCATCAAACATGCGATAAAAAAGCAAGTGCGTGCATGCTCCCGGGACCTGGATTTGGAATCCCTCACGAAAAGAGCCTTTCATGAGTCCCTATGCTTGCCGCACACTGTGCATAATCCACAAAATCACCTCACGCAGGCCATGGGCCTCCCAGCACTCCACAAGATCCTTGCCTACAGATTGCACCCCCTGCCGCTCAAAGAACTATACCACCCGGGAAATGTAGATACGGGAGCTCGGAAATGCAGACTCTGTAACTATAAACACGAGTCATTGGCCCACTTACTATTCTGCTGCCCTGCCTTACGTGCACCCCGCACCCTCTACCTCAGGCCCATTCTTAGGGACGCCGGGTCACGCACAGCTAAGGAAGCAATTTACCATCTATACACCTTGAGCATAGCAAAACAGATGGCCTCATTCAGAAAATTCATACAACAGACTCGGTCCGAGCTGATGGCTGCCAAGGTCACGCAGGAATAGAGACTTCGTCGCAGGTTCCAGCCCTCCCAGGTTCCTGACAGTGTGTGTCCGGTCTGGTAACCTGTCTGCAGAAACATTTTCGGTTTTAACTTTTGTAATTTTATACTTTGGTTTTAATGTAATGGTTTGAAGTAACCACACAATAGAGTTATTCATTCATTCATATATATATATATATATATATATATATATATATATATATATATATATATATATATATATATATATATATATATATATATATATATATATACACGCACATACACATATATGTATATATTACCTACTGTCGGTCACAAGTAGGTAGTTTTAGTTAGGACTTTGTTTCCATAGGTAAAGCATTTTTTGATTTGCCAAGATCTTTGGCGCCGGTTGACAAAACTAAGGGGGCCATCCGGTCAGCTTCTGTTTTGAAAGTTTTGGGGGGAGATTTGTCAAGGGGGGGCTAAAAAAAAGGGGGGTCTTAAAACACATTTTCTCCATATTAATTTACATAGGAAACTTTAGGCAAAGGTACATCCCGAACTGCTGAACGGAATCATACTACATTCAGCAAAAAGTAAGGTCTTGGTCTAGAAAGCGTGCTATTTTTAAATGGTGTAAATCCATTCAGTAGTTACTGAGAAATTGAAAAAGAAAATATCGATATCTGAGCACCGAGGAGGGTTCGTGAACCCTCCAGGCATGAGCTTCACACTGATCGGCTGCCAACACTCTAAACCAGAATGTGTGGGCAGCCATCTTCTGACTCCGTAACTGAGTAACAAGAATAAAGTAAAACAAAGATAAAATTCAAAAAAAGGGGAAGGGTGGAAACACCCTGACTCCCTAGGTCTGCTCAGGGGGCCCCACAACGACCCTCAGGCCCAAAAAAAAGCATTGTTGTTCTTAGAAAATGGTCCGAATTCGCTCTAGGTGCCCGAATCCGGGCATTCATTTTTTTAAAAAACAAAGTGCGGGTTCTCGCGCTTTGTTTTCCATAAGCCCCCGGGTGGGCCAGGTCCCGGGGGCAATGCCTAATTAATTAGCAGGGGCTCACGGAGGCCTCCACAGCCCCAGGGACTGCCACCTTCCCGGGGCTTAGTTAATTGTAGGTGGGGGGCACGCGGCCCCCGCAGCCCTGGGGACTTCCTCCTCCCCGGGGTTTGAAAAATACATATGTGGGGAGTCTCAACCCCCCACGCTGCCCCGGGGACCGCCACCTCCCCAGGGCTTTGTTATAATGAGGCGAGGCCTCGCGGTCTGGGGATCACCTCCAGCTTTTGCAGAGTGGTGCAGAAAGGGGGCATAGCATGTGTCCAACTCTCATCAATACCACAGTGTGGGGCTTACTGGAGGTAAGAGGTAGGCTAGTTGGCCCCTCTGGACACCCAGAAACGAAGGGGACTTCAATCTCCAAACAAGAACATACCAGAGAGCGTGTTTTCTGAGTGGTGGACAAAGGGTGTGTGGCCTGCTATGAGAACTTAGCAATCCTGCAGTGTGGGACTTATTAGAGGTAATAGGAGGGGTTGTTGGCCCCCAAAGATGTTTTTGGGGCCAACTACCTCTCTTGTTACATCCAATAAGTCCCACACAGTGGGATTGCTAAGATGTCTTTGGAGGCAACGCCCCCTTTCTCCACTACTCTGCAAACGCACCTCCTGGCAGACTACAGGATGGGGCATGAAGTCCACTTTACTCCTAAGGGACTTTGGGGGCCAAGAAGCTCTCCTGGTTCCTCCTGTTAGTCCTACACAGCAGAATTCCTGATCACTGGTCGGAGGCCCGGCTCCCTTTCTCCACCACTCTGCAAATGCAACTACTAGTTAAAGAAGCATTTGCAATGTAATAGGTTTCACATTTGTGAGAGTTAGAACTATTAGCATTGTAAATGTAAAGTTTTTTACTAATGTTTTTTGGAGTGGAGTGGATGTACGTTATGTGTAGTCAAATGATGTGGTATGTTGTGCAGTAAAATTATGTGGATGGAAAGTATGTGGTATTTAGTGTAAAGGAAGCTCAACTATGAGCTCAGTGAGACTAAAAAAGAAGGAATCACTGAGGACCACTTGTGGACCTAGGTATAAGCAGGGCCACTGGAATTATGTGAATGTTTGTCTGCACGGACTTTAGGACAATTATAGAGTTTCCGTATTAGCCACATAATCTATCAACTGCTCCATAATCTGCAGATTTGAACAAAAAAAGCCTTGCTTCTAGCTCAAACAGCTCAAACGTTACAAAAAATGCAGCGACAAGTGTTACAGCATGGTGGAAAACCCTTTGCAATCCAAGAATGGTCACCTATTACTTATTGCTAAATGTGGGTGTTAAATTGGCAGTAATGGTGTGCAAGCCACTTTTGCTTCTTTCTGCACCTCTCTTGCCTCTTTCTGCACCTCTGTTGCTTTCTTCTGCACATCTCTTGCCTCTTTCTATACCTCTCTAGCTTCATTCTGCACACCACTTGTCTCCTTCCGCACCCTTCTTCTCTCTTTGTGCAGCTTTCTTGCCTCTTTCTGCACCACTCTCATCTTTTTCTGCACCCTTCTCTCCTCTTTCCACCTTTCTTTTGCTTGTTTATGCACTTCTTTTGCCTGTTTCTGTACCCCTCTTGCCACCTTCTGTACCTCGGTTGTTTCTTACGTCACTGCTGTTTCTTCTTTCTGCACCTCTCTTGCAAATTCCTCCACCCCTCTTGCCTCTTTCTGTACCCCTCTTGCCTCCTGCACCTCTGTTGGCCTTTTCTACACTGCTCTTGCTTCTTTCTGCATCCCTTTTAGCTCTATCTGCACCTCTGTTGGTTCTTTCTGCACTTCTCTTGCTTCTTTATGCACCTCTCTTGCCTCTTTCTGCACCTTTGTTGCCTCTTTCTGCACTTCTCTTGCCTATTTCTATACCTCTCTTGCTTCTTTCTGCACCCCACTTGCCTCTTTCTGCACCCTTCTTCTCTTTTTGTGCACCTCTCTTGCCTATTTCTGTACCTCTTTTGCCTCTTTCTGCACCCCTCTTGCCTCTTTCCACCTTTCTTCTGCTTGTGCATGCACTTATTTTGCCTGTTTCTGTTCCCCTTTTGCCTCCTTCTGTACCTATGTTGATTCTTACAGCACTACTCTTGCTTTTTTCTGCACCTCTCTTGCAAATTCCTATGCCCCTCTTGCCTCCTGCACTTCTGTTGTTTCTTTCTCCGCTGCTCCTGCTTCTTTCTGCACCCCTCTGCCTCTTTCTGTGCTTTTGTTGCTTCTTTCTGCACTTCTCTTGCTTCTTTCTGCACCCATATTACCTCGTTCTGCAACCCTCTTCCATCTTTGTGCAACACTCTTGCCTCTTTTACACCTCTTCCCTATTTTTGCACAACTCTTGTCTCTTTCTGTACCTCTGCTGCTTCTTTCTGCACTTCTGTTGCCTCTTTCTGCACCCTTCGGTCTTGTTTCAGCAACTCTTTTGTTTTTTTCTGCACTTCTCTTCATTCTTTATGCACCCCTTGTGCCTCCTTCTGCACCTATGTTGCTTCTTTCTGCATTTATCTTGGTTCTTTCGTCAATGCTGTTGCCTCTTTCTACATCCCGCTTGCCTCTTTGAGCACCTCTTTTGTTTCTTCCTGCAATTAGCTCTCCTCTTTCTGTACCCCCTCTTTCCTCTTTCTGCACCTTTGTTGCTTCTTTCTATACTTCTATTGCGTCTTTCCACACTTCTCATCCTTCTTTCTGCACCTCACTTGCCTATTTCAACACCTCTCTTGCTTTTTTCTGCAGATCTCTTGCCTCTTTCTGCACCCTTCTTCTCTATTTCTGCACCTCTTTTGCCTCTTTCTGCACCCCTGAGCCTTCTTTCTGCACCTTTCCTGCCTGTTTCTACACATCTCTTGCCCCTTTCAGCTCCTCTGTTACTTATTTCCACACTTCTCTGCCTTCTTTCTGTACCTCTCGCTTCTTTCTGCACCTCACTTGCCTCTTTCTGCACCTGTTTCTTTTTTCTACAGATTTCTTGCCTCCTTACTCACTTCATGTGCCTCTTTTAGCACCTCTGTTTGCTCTTGCTGCACTTGCCCTGCCTGTTACTTTACCTCTCTTGCCTCTTTCAGCATCGCTGTCACTTCTCTCTGCACTTCTTGTTCTTCTTTCTGAACCTCTCTTGTTTCTTTCTGCACTTCACATGCCTCTTTCAGCACCTCTTGTTTTTTTCTGAATATCTCATACCTCTTTCTGCACCACTCTTTTCTCTCTTTCTGTACATCTATTGCCTCTTTCTGCACCCCTGTTGCTTTTTTTCTGCAGATCCCTTGCTCCTTTTCTGCAGCTCACTTGCCTCTTTCAACACCTCTGTTACTTTTTTCTTCAGATCCCTTGTCCCTTTCTGCACATCACTTGCCTCTTTCAGTACCTCTGTTGCTTTTCCTGCAGATCTCTTGCCTCTTTCTGTACCCCTCTTTTCTCTTCCTGTACCTCTCTTGCCTCTTTCTGCACCGCTGTTCCCTCTCTATGTACCTTTCCTGCCTGTTTCTGTACCTCTCTTGCCTCTTTCAGCACCTCTGTTACTTCTTTCTGCACCCCTCCTGCCTCTTTCTGTACCTCATTTTCCTCTTTGTACACCCCATCTACTTTTTTCATCCCTTGCCTCTTTTTGCTACTCTATTGGTTCTTTCTTCTTGCCGCATCTCACTTGCCTCTTTCTGCACTTCTCTTGCTTCTTTCTACACCTCTGTCATTTCTTTCAGCAAGTCTCTTGTCTCTTTATGAACTCCTCTTCCTTCTTTCTGGACCCCACCTACCTCTTTCTGTACATCTCTTGCCTCTCTGTGCACCTCTTCTACCACTTTCTGCACCCCTCTTGCCTCTTTTTGTATATCTGTTGGTTCTTTATGGACAGCTCTTGCTTATTTCTGTATCTCAATTGCCTCTTTATGTACTTCTGTTGCTTCTTTCAGCAATTCTCTTACTTCTTTCTGCTATTCTCTTGCTTGTTTTTGCACCTCTCTTGTACCTTTCTACACCTCTATTGCCTCTTGCTGCACTTCACTTGCTTCTTTCTGGGCCTCTTTTGCCTACTATGTTGCTTCTTTCTGCATACCTCTTGCATCTTTCTGCATCCCTCTTCCATCCTTGTGCAACTCTCTTGCCTCTTTCTACACCTCTCTTTTATCTTTCTGCACCACTCTTGCCTTTCTGTACCTCTGTTGATTCTTTCTGCACTTCTCTTGCCTCTTTCTGCACCCTTCATGCCTTTTTCAGCACCTCTGTTGCTTTTTTCTGCACTTCTCTTCCTTTTTTCTGCACCCCTTGAGCTTCCTTCTGCACCTCTGTTGCTTCTTTCTGCACGTCTCTAGGTTCTTTATGCACTGCTCTTTCCGCTTTATGCAACCCCCTTGACTCTTTGAGCACCTCTGTTGCTGCTTTCTGCACTTCTATTGCCACTTTATGCACCTCTCTTTCTTCTTTCTGCACCTCACTTGCCTCTTTTAGCACATCTGTTGCTTTTTTGTGTATCTCTTGCCTCTTTCTGCACATCACTTGCCTCTTTCAGGACCTCAGTTGTTTTTACTGCAGATCTATTGCCTCTTTCTGCACCCTTCTTTTCTCTTTCTGCACCTCTCTTGCCTCTTTCAGCACCCCTGTTCCCTCTTTCTGCACCTTTCCTGTCTGCTTCTTCACCTCTCTTGCCTTTTTCTGTACCTCTGTTGCCTCTTTCTGCCCTTACATTGCTCTTTCTGCAGTCCTTGCTCCTCTTTCAGCACCTCTATTGCTTTTTTTCTGCAGACTTCTTGCCTCTTTCTGTACCCTTCTTTTCTCTTTCTGTGTCTCTCCTGCCTGTTTCTGCACTCCTGTTCCCTCTTTCTGCACCTTTCCTGTCTCTTTATGCACCTCTCTTGCCTCTTTCTGTAACTCTGTTGCTTCTTTCAGCAATTCTGTTGCCACTTTCTGCACTTCTCTTGCTTGTTTCTGTACCTCTGACTTAGAGGTAATTTTAACCCCCCGGCCTAACATGTACTAGGGCCTTACAGGGAACCTCATGCCAATCATAGGGATACCCCAACCCATAGTGTACCCTAGTGGATATAGGTGTTCTCAGTGTATTCTAAGTGTCTTTCAGGATAGCACTGCCTCTGGGAGTGGTTAGTCAGAGTCAGTAACCACCAGTACCAGTCAGTAAAAAGTTGGGGGCACAGGATGACTTTGCAACAAGGCCTCTTTCTGCACCTCTTTTGGTTCTTTCGGCAGATCTCTTGCTTCTTTCTGCACCTTTCTTCGTCTTTCTGGACGTATGTTGCCTCTTTCTGTATTTCTCTTACTTCTTTCTGTGCGTTTCTTCCTCTTTCTGCACATGTACTACCTCTGTAGGAATAGTTAGAAATTAGCATTAAAAAACCTTTGAAAATCACTGAAAAAAAACATAGGTTTCAGGGACATTATAGTTAGAAATTATCATTTAAAAAACCTTAGAAGTTCACCAAAAAAAACATAGGTTTTAGGGACATTATAGTTAGAGATTAGCATTTAAAAAACCTTAGAAATTCACTGAAAAAAACACGGGTTTCAGGGATAATATAGTTAGTTTGAAATTTCATTCGTGGAAAACCAGACAAATGTATTTGTTAGAGTTATTTGAGCTAAATATAACTTGTGTCCCCTCAATGCACTGCTGATGATGTCACATATTACATAATTCATGACACGGTCAGTGACATCACTGATGGAATCTAAAATGACATCACTGATGACATATCCACGTGATCATTTGATGCACCTCCTCATAACCTTTAATGCACCCACTCTAAAATACAGACTACCATTTTTGAAACCATAGACACACCAATACCAGTTACTACATACCCACTCATTGGTTCCTAGATCTATACACACATCCACTCATTCACACATTCATCACTCATCAATTCAGCACTATCATATGCACTCATACACCTATACAGACACTCTCACACCGCCACTCATCTATAGAGTTACTCACATACCTAGTCAGTCATGCAAAGAATCAATCACACTCACATTTACTCACCTATATAGTTATACACACACCACCTCACATATTCATACAGATACTAACACATACCTGTAGCCTGTAATTACAATTTCTATGGAAATTAACATGGAGAAAACACTTCTTGGGACCCACTTTTTTCTCAGCCCCAGCTTGATGAATCACCCCAAACTTTCAGGATAAGAGCTGACCTGAATATTATTATTAGCAAATCAAAAAACCCTTTTCCTATGGAAACTAGGTTCTAACTATAACTACCTACTGGCGACCACCAGTTGGTATAAGAAATAAATATATATATAAAACTTCCTTTCTCCTTATCCAAGGAAAACAGCATTTTGCAAGTTTTAATTTTTACAGCATACTCAACAGATGTGTTTCAGCTAGCACCTCGGCACGATCCGTCTTCGAAGAAGGGGCTAGCCGAAACACATCTGTTGAGTATGCTGTGAAAATTAAAACTTGAAAAATGACCCCCGGGAGTGCTATTTTCCTTGGATAAGTGGAAGGAGAAAGGAGCTTATATTGATTACGTGGGGACACACCCACGAGACAGGCACCCACCTGTGAGTGCTCCATGAGAGGTGTTTGGAGCTGTACTATATATATATATATATATAAATATGTATATATATATATATATATAGATAGATAGATAGATAGATAGATAGATAGATAGATAGATAGATAGATAGATAGATAGATAGATAGATAGATAGATAGATAGATATATTCAGCTGCATAAATAATTGACTAGCACTCACAGGAGAGTTAAACACTTTTTAGGATTTATTTGTACTTTCATTCAAAACCTGTTTCCTCAGTTTGCCTTCATGGCTGCCGAACACCACTTAGCAAAACCAATGTGTGGGACTCACTGATGTTAACAGGAGGGGTAGTTGGCCCCCAAGGACCCTTTGGAGGCAAGGGGAAGACATGCTTCTATTGGTATTGCACCAGGCAGTGTATTTGCACAGTGGTGGAGAAAGGGGGTGTGGCCTCTGACAACCTCTCAGCAATCCTGCTGTTTGAAACTTACTGACACTTAGCTTGCTGGGTGTGTGAGGACCCTAGTTCCACCACAGCGGGATCCCCCCACCCCTCCTTGTTTGTGCTCTTAAAACCTCCACACCATCACCCCCCCCTTTTGGTTGACGGTCATGCCACTTTTAATAAACTAGGCAGAATCCTTTAGAGGAACAGCATCCACATTTTCTTTATTAGGACTGCAGCACCATCAAGGAGGAGGAATGCAGAGCTGGAGAGAAGTTGTAAAGAAGCACCAGACTTTGCAGCAAAGAAGATCTCTTTTCATAGGTCAGAAGCTGCACAAAGGGTTCTGGGAGTTGTTTGAATAGAACTTCATCCAAGATTGCCCTTCACACTGTCCTGGACCACCAAATCACAGAGTCTGGGCCACCTGAAGGCATTAGGAGATCCAATGTGAAGAAGAATGTACATGCAGAGAAATCCACTAAAATGTTTCAAAGTTTTGAAACCTCCCCATTTCCAGCCTTCCCTATCTCACAGTGAGTGATATTCAAAAAAGATAGTGATGTATGTGTGTTTTGAAGACACATTTGCCTTTGTGCAAGTATCATTCACTATTTACTACACATTCATATTTCTACATGATCCGTAAAGGAGCAGTAGAGTGTTGTGCTTCTTGACTTCCACAAATATATTCCGGGGAGAAGCGTTATATAGTATACATTCTCACATAACTGCACATTAACGATTTGTATAATTTCCCATTGTTTCAATTATATTTGTTTTAGATTCACATCACCAAGTGAGATATATCATTAACGATTATTTTTGTAGTCTAAAACTATTTCGACTAAAATGTCTTAGATTACCTGCCATGGGTGGAAACCAGCAATATCTTTCCAGGTTCCATTAATGAGCGGATGCTGTGCTGCCCTTTCAAAATGTAGATAATGTAAAGCCCAAGCAGTGGCATAAACCGCATTGTAGACATTATAAGCTACTCGCAAATTAGCCACATCGTTGTAGTCATTCTGAAGGCTCCCCATACTCTCGTCTCCTGTGCACCACAGCGATGCATTATCCACAGCACTTATTTGTTTTTGCCCTGCCCACTTGCATCCAAAAGCTGCTTCCCAGAAAATTGGAAGAAACCCATTATCCATTGACCTTGAATGATGGACACTGTTGAGATGCTCTTCAAACCCTGGGATCTCACCATTGCGGCTTGCCAACCCAATGGAGCCTACAAGAACATCAGAGTAAATCCCCGTAGCTAATGGGGCAGATATAGACCAACCTTCTGTGGCAATCCATACCTTCCCAGTCACTTTCTGACTCATCATCTCATCTACTAAAGGACCAAGACCCGCATCACTGGAGAAGATGACAATGACCTTGGCTGTTGAGCTTTTCATCACCTGGATAATATGGAAAGCATTCCTGTTGGCTTGGCTCAGAATGATATTCTCAGAGAAGGCAATACAAACACCTGCCTTGTGCAGTTCCTCCTTCAAAATATGTGCACCTTGTTGGCCATAGTCATTATCTTCTACCAGCAAACCGATCCACGTCCAGCCAAAGTGTATTAACAACTGGGCCAATCCTCTGGACTGATAGTCATCATTGGGGATGGTGCGGAAAAATGAAGGAAATTGTTTACGATCACTCAGGAGTGGACTTGTTGAAACAAAACTAATCTGGAAAAAGAGCATACCGGAACAACAAAATATTTTATATCAGTTAACAAGAGGAATATAGTTAAAATACCTAAACAGCATGTATAAGAAAAATAAATGCTTTACAGGAAACATTTAATACACTATGTTTCTGTTACATCCTACCACGCCCCTGTCACTGAAAATAATGATGTTTTCACTTGACCCCACTTGGAGTGTGCAGACTAGTCTCTTTCATTTAGACACTTTGTATTGTTTGAAAATGCTTTTGTAGGAAGTTCTAACCCTTATGTTATGTGAAGAAACAATCAGTGTAAATACCTCTGCCCCAGGGATAACAAGTTTAAGGTAATTCTTCTGCATGGATTGCCTTTGGAGATAAATCCTCAAATGGCTATTGTTGTCAATCAAAAGTGGATCATTAATCATTGTGACTCTTAAAGGTAATCTATGTCCATTACAAAGGTAAGTAAGACTCATCATAGTATTTTCTGGCACTATTGAAACAGTACACAAGTACACAATTTCAAAATTATTTTTCAGGTATGACAGCTTCTTTTAAATAAAGGGTATGTGAAGTAAAGTGCTGCAGTGGTAGATGTGTAAAGTTTGCATCTCCACAAGATTCTGCAGAGTTGCAAAATCTGGCCACTTTTTTGAGGTTTGTCTTGAGCCAAAACATATTTTGCAAGAGAATTCCCATTCTTCAAAACATTAAGCTACCTGGATTTTAACACAATTTGAACATACTTGCCAACATTGTGAAGATGCTGAAGCTGATGAAGAAAAGTTTGTGAAGTTTGCAGAAGTCAATTTCAGCATTATCTTTGGTCCTCATTTAAACTTTGCTGTGTAGTCTGTTACATTTCTGGTGTAGTAGAGGTGCTGAAAGTCTTATCTTTGTTATTACTTCATATAAAAGAACCCTATAGTAGAAATCTATCAACAATTATTATACCCCACATGCTGCAACATTTGAACAAGGTGAATAGGACTTTCATTAATCGAATTTGCCTTGTTTTAATCGAGATTGTCTATCGGTTCTATCTTTAACACCTGGTGCAGCACCTACCAACAGTACTGTTTATTTACAAAATAAATTTTTTACTCTAAATCTTACCTGAGGAAACCTGTACAAGCCTAGTACTCGGGCCATGACAATAGAGCTTGAGGACCCAGCATCACCAATAACACCCATGAGTGGGAGCAACAACTGGCAGCTAAAGTTTGGAACAGGCTGTTTTCTCCCTGCCAGGATCCAAAAGGTGCCCTCAAGAGACCGCTGCATTACCCTACAGGAGTCATAGATACGGAATCCCAGAGTGGTATTTGGTAGGAAACTCGGGTTCTTGTTGATCTCCACAATAGCATAAACCATGGCCTGTAGGGATTTGTAATTCTGGAGACGAAACCTGAAATATTAATTGAGAGATCACATGCTTGCAGACTTTACAATTTTTAGTGGCTTGTGTAGCAGGTGACTGCAGCATACATATTCAACTTAGAGTAAAATAAGAGATAATTTGTTATTTCCATGTTGAGATAAATGCACTGGTTACTTATGGGCAAGAAGACAAAAGCTCGCCAAAGGCAACTGCCTGGTCAGAACACTGATGATCTTCACTCCTAAGCCAAGCAGGACTGGTTTCCTTTTCATCATTTTACTGAGATAAAAGGGCCAACCAATGCACACCATTCCCACAGACAACTAGACATGAACAGTGACAATCCTTCATCACCAAGCCAACCAGGACTCAGTCTCCCCTCCAGGTACTCTTCTGAGCTATCAAAGGAAGTCAATGCCCTTCTGCCCACAAGTGCACATCATAGAGCACAACGTGAGAAGACAGATGGCATTTTGCAAAGTTCAGTTGATCACAAACAAGCCTCCCTTCCCATCACTGCTCTGAAACAAAAAGGCAAATCAATATGAACCTGCCTCAAAGAAACTAATTCAGAACTGGATGCCCAACAACTACCCAACTTCCAACCAGGCTAATGCAAAATAATTCCTATTCTCAAAGAAAGCAAAGTAAAATTGAGCAGACATGAACCTTCATGATTTTACTCCCCTTCCCCCAAGCTAACAACCAACTTGAAATCCCTATGTTCTCTACCAACAAATAGCTCTCATTTAAGAAACAAACATCGAAGAAACATAATTCAGCATTGTATTATTTCTTACTGCAGAAAAAGTAAAAACTCTTACGATCCAAAACAAACAGTAGGGCAACAATTCACTCATTAGTCCTCTTCAACCCTTGGGTTACCCTACCCACTATTGCAGGTTGTCAGTGTGCACTAAGGCAAACAATCCCACATTACCCCTCTCGGCCTAAGTGCAAGATTGAGAAACGTTTCTGCCATTGTGCAGAGCCTTTGTACCCATCCCAGAGGTCTAGCCTGGGAAACGAGCAACCCCGCTCTATGAGAGCTCCAAGCGAGTTCTGGGGCAGCGACCTCCTCACAGGGATTAGTGTCTGCCTGATTAGGGGAACAAAACAAGGGACCTCGCCAGGTGTCATCTGTCATCTCCTTGTAACAGAATAGGCCCCTTGGAAAAAATTTGTTTCCTTGGCACTCCCCATTGAATCTTCCTGCCAGGGAACAAGAACAGCTAGGACTGTGTCTCTGCTCTGGAAGCAGTTTCCACATCTCATTTAGGACTTGAATACTCGGAGGTCTAAATGTAGGTTATATTGCAAATTAGCCTCTAGGAGCTTCAGGCAGGGAAAGGTAACTTTCTAAAGGTAGCTATTTCCACTTTTTATTCAAATTCCAATGTCACCAATGCATTCGGCTTTTTATGAACATTACAAAGAGTGCTATGATCATGTCTCTAGGTGTTTCATAGTCAAAGAGAGTATTATTACATGTAATATTGCATCCCATTGTTTCTATATGGAGTAGTCAACCTTGTTACGGTAAAATGTCTTTTGGAAGCTAGTCACTGTAAAGGAGATGATAAACATTAATTTTGAACAAGTTCAACCTTTACATTTCATGCACTCTGCTTTATAGGCCCTGATGCCTTCACAGGTGCATTCTATTGATTTTTGAAAAAGAAGATTTTGCCCTGTCAAAAGGTTTGGTTTTGGCAGGTCTAATTGCAATATTACACTGCTACAATCAAGCTAAAATGGTGAGCTTGAAACTAAGGGGGTCATTAAAATGGCGGGCGGACTTAGTCCGCCCGCCATCCTATTGGACAATGGGAACGCCCGCCATAAGGGCGGGGGTCCTGTGGGGGGTATTAGGATGTGCCTGCCACAGTGGCGGGCGAATCCAGCATTTTTAACATTGTCGCGGACGGTGCTCTCAGCACCGCCCGCCACAATGCTAAAAATGCATGTATGCATTTGCATACACAAAGCGGCAGGCACCGCGCGGTGCCGGCCGCTCTGTGTATGCAAATGCTGGGGGGTACCACGGGTACCCCCCGTATGCACCCCCCATCTCGCCCTCACTCCGCCTTCTCACTATGTTTTAGTGGAAACTGCATTGTTGTGCAAGGAAGCCCTTAAACAGCACTGCGAACAAAAGACACTCATGTTATGTATTTTCCATGCATTTGCATTACATTTTTACTTTAAATTTTGCCCCTAGGGTTACATTGTTATTGTGAATGGCATGTAATTATCCAAAGTGGAGCAATGGATCACTGACATAATATCGAGTTACAAAAATATCGAGGGACAAAATATCGAGTTTCTATCTTAATACAGGTAAGTACAAAAATATCGACTCTAAAATATCGACTGTAAATAATATAGACTGTCAAAATATTGTTTTTTTATATGTCTTTAAATTAAGTTAAAACTAATATAATGATAAATATATTTAATATAAACTTAGTTAAAATGATTAAATAAATGTAATATTAATAAATAATTAATGTAAATTACAAAAATATGTAACAAAAATAATAAATATATATATATATATATATAAATACATATTATTACCTAAACATATATAATATTTTTACCATAACAAAGCAAAATGGTTCAAATTTATTGTAACAACTATAGTAAATTCAACAGTAGAAAAACGCAGGATAGCGTAGGGGTAAAAAATACTATTCCCACTCCAGTGGGTGCAACAGTAGGGAAAACGCTGGATAGCGTAGGGGTAAAAATTACTATTCCCAGTCCAGTGGGTGCAACAGTAGGGAAAGCGCTGGATAGCGTAGAGGTAAAAATTACTATTCCCACTCCTGTGGGTGCAACAGTAGGCAAAGCGATGGTTAGCGTAGGGGTTAAAATTACTATTCCCACTCCAGTGGGTGCAACAGTAGGGAAAGCGTTGGATAGCGTAGGGGTAAAAATTACTATTCCCACTCCAGTGGGTGCAACAGTAGGGAAAGCGTTGGATAGCGTAGGGGTAAAAATTACTATTCCCACTCCAGTGGGTGCAACAGTAGGGAAAGCGTTGGATAGCTTAGGGGTAAAAATTACTATTCCCACTCCAGTGAGTGTAACAGTAGGGAAAGCGCTGGATAGCGTAGAGGTAAAAATTACTATTCCCACTCCAAAGAGTGCAACAGTAGGGAAAACATTGGATAGCGGAGGGATTAAAATTACTATTCCCACTCCAGTGGGTGCAACAGTAGGGAAAGCGTTGGATAGCGTAGGGGTAAAAATTACTATTCCCACTCCAGTGGGTGCAACAGTAGGGAAAGCGTTGGATAGCGTAGGGGTTAAAATTACTATTCCCACTCCAGTGGGTGCAACAGTAGGGAAAGCGTTGGATAGCGTAGGGGTAAAAATTACTATTCCCACTCCAGTGGGTGCAACAGTAGGGAAAGTGCTGGATAGCGTAGAGGTAAAAATTACTATTCCCACTCCAAAGAGTGTAACAGTAGGGAAAGCTCTGGATAGCATAGGGGTAAAAATTACTATTCCCACTCCGAAGAGTGCAACAGTAGGGAAAACATTGGATAGCGTAAGGGTTAAAATTACTATTCCCACTCCAGTGGGTGCAACAGTAGGGAAAGCGTTTGATAGCGTAGGGGTTAAAATGACTATTAATTAATTAACAATTTTAATTAATTTACATAATTAATTAATTATTATTAAATTACTTCCCACCCTATCCCCCTATAAACTCACAACCCACTACAGAAAATAATTTACTAAATATTAAATATTTATCAATTAAATATTTATAATTAATTACCAATTATATTTTAATTACCAATTAATAATTTATTAACAATTATTATTAATTTACATAATTCATTAATCATTATTAAATTACTTCCCACCCTATCCGCCTATAAACCCACAACCCGCTACAGAAAATAATTTACTAAATATTATTTATTTATCAATTAAATATTTATAATTAATTACCAATTATATTTTAATTAATTACCAATTAATAATTATTTAACAATTATTATTAATTTACATAATTAATTAATTATAATAAAATTACTTCACACCCTATTCCCCTATAAACCCACAACCCGCTACAGAAAATAATTTACTAAAAATTAATAATAATAAATTATTATTTTTTACAAATTATATTCTAATTATTTACCAATTAATAATTATTTAACAATTATTATTAATTTACATAATTAATTAATTATAATTAAATTACTTCCCACCCTATTCCCCTATAAACCCACAACCCGCTACAGATTTATATTACACAATTATTAAAAAATATTAAAAACTACCTTATTTTCGATTTTTTTTGGCTATATTCTATCTAGTCGATATTATGTCTAGTCTATATTTTTGATTCAATATTTTGGCTATTAATATCGATATTACTCGATATTTTTGTAGTCTATATTATGTCTGGACGATATTTTGGCTAGTCTATATTTTTTACTCGATATTTTGTCCAAACGATATTTTGGAATCGATATTATGTCTGTTTACCATGCAAAATACCTATTAGGGTTATGCCAATTTTCTCATGTTAGCAAGTGTAGAGTGCACAGTGTTCTACGGAAAGAAAAACAGATTGGAGAAAAAATCTTGTCATATCCTATAGCACCCATATCAGGCAGATTTCGCAGAGTTCTATGAGCAGGCAGAATTCGGCAAACCATGCTGCTGGAGCTGATTTTTAGTGACAGGAGCTTCTTCTACATTGTAAACTCAGTACAAACAGAACATCGTGATGTGCAAGAGGGCAATACTTCTTTCTCCGGCTTGAGTGGAATTTCTGCTTGAGTGGAAGCTTTCTCAACACGAACGGTCGTAACCTGGAAAAATAGGCTCATGTTAAGACATCCCACAAGGTGCCGTTCGAGCACCCAAAAGTTGCTCTAGGGGATGCAAAATCTCACTAGTGCTCACTAACTTAACGTTGGCAAGCAGTGGGCAAGAAAAACTTCAGCTGACAAAGTTTTGCCAGAACTCCAATTTACAAGCATAACACAGAGTAGTTAAAACTGTGCTAACTCCGTTAGTGGAGCAGAGTTTATCACCCAGCCCTAATCCTCACATATAGCACTTGAGCATCTGAACCAGGAGATTTCAGAAATATATGCTGGCAATTGCCAGATGAATCTTCACCAGCACATTGAAACGGAACTTGCATGTGATTGAAGTTGTCCCAATGGTTGCATCAAACAGGGGCAGCCCCATTACCTGAACCTAGGGAAAATTGAAAGCTATAATCCTTACAATGGTTCAAGCAAATATTTATGCAAGACATGAAATAAAAAATATAAACAAAAATTCAATTAGAAAATTGAAGAAAAAAATTTATACCAGTGCACAATTAAACAATATATATAACTTTTACTAAGACCATATAAAACAAATCAATCATCAAATAAAGGTGCTCACATAGTTACACAAAAAAACAGTATCAAAGGACAATTTAACTGTGTAAACGAAAAGAGAACAATGGCAAAGGCAAAAAAGTCTCACAGGACTGATAGAACAAAACACAAAACCAGGAAAGGCAATAAATGCACACTCCTGAATAGGTGCCAACGGTAAGCGTTTATGGTGTTTCAACCAGTATAAAGTTGTATTGTCATCATCAGGACAAAGAATACAATTAGCAGAGCATCCATCAAGAATTTTGTTAAAAAAGCTCATTCAGATTTATGTAGGCCCATAAATAAATTGTCGGCCTATTAATGAGCAAATCACATGTGGTCAGTTCCAAATAAGGGAGAAATCCAGTCCAAATAACTGTGGAAAAACAAAAAGTAGAAGGCATCAAAAAGATAACGGCCTTCACATGAAAGCCAGTATGGACACAATATTCAGCCCTGAACCAGAAATGTATATCCAAAACTACAGGCCAGCATCAATTTTGGCATCCGAAATTGATGCACACCCGTAGTTTCGGATATAATTCACAGGCCGAAAATTTATGGGCCTAAATAAATCTGATTGAGTTTTTTTTTACAAAATTTTTGGTTTTGGTCTTGGTTCTTTGCAGATTTGTATGCTGCAAAGGATCTTGATGACCCATTATTAAGAGATGATCAGGTCACAGTCACAGATCTACAATCCTTAGCTTGCTCAAAACCAGTATATCAGTTTATTTTAGCATTGAGGACAAAGCTAGAGCAAATGACCTTTTAAAACCAGCCAAGGCACCAGGTCCAATTAAATTCCAGGAGATCTATATTAGACAGAGCCACTTGGTTGGACACCATGCATCATTTTAAAGTCATATACAATAGCCTCAGGGGGTGGGATACCAGAATCATGGAGAGGAGCCGAAATGCCATGATGCATGTTTCCCTTCTAACTACAGGCAGATGAGTCTGATCCACAACCAAGAAGTGTTAGCATGACAAGTGCTGGACATATTGTTAAACTGGGCTGAATCTAATGATATTATGATTAGCCTCCAGGCTGGATTACAAACAACGATTAGTACCTGTGACCAAATTTTTAGATTTTCATCTTTACATTGGAAATATGTCACAGTACTCAAACAAACATTTTATGTGGCCTTTGAAGATCTCAGGACCACCTTTGATCGTATTCCACGTAATAATCTATGGCAGGTTTTGTCATCTATGGGTGTTCCTACCAATCTCATCCAGCTCATGATCAGACTCTATACTAAGAATTTTGCTCAGGTTCGATATGCCAGCCAGGGTGAATTAACTGAACGAATCCCTGTCAAGCATAGTGTCCAAAAGAGGTGCATTCTTGCACCTACTCTATAAATTCTATGAATGAATGGCGTAGTGGATTTACTGTTGAATTGTAAAAATGATTTCCCCCACCTTAGCAAGATTCCTATTATTTTATTCATGGATAACTCCTTACTTATTTTGAAAACCCCGATGGGGCTGTAAATTTTAATTGACAAGTTCCAAGTAGGTCAAGGGACCTCGAGCCTAATGTAAACAAAACAAAATATATGGTGTTTTGTTTAAATCTCTTTTATTGAATGTGTACACAATCAAAAGGAAAAACATTAACAATCACCAGGTAGTAAGCAATAAGAGGTAGATCTTAGCAGGCAAGATACAGTGTATATATCGTTAGTCTACAGTAGTGAGGCTATAAGATATGGTGCACAGAACATAGCCATAGGATACAGCACAAAAGACCAGTTGATTTCTGCATAATAGAAGGTATACTGGAGACCCCCACCCTAGGTTGTAACAACCGTATGAATCACAACAGACAGGGTTCTCATGGATATCTGTGGCTAAGCTATTCTGAGCTAAAACAGTCGCATTCCCTACAGACCTATACTGGGTAAAAGGTGCAGAGTACTAAGAACTACCAACAATAGGAGACTCCTAAGGAGTGAGTGTACTAAACATGTAAAAGCCCCTAGATAACACTATTACCTACCCCAGCAAGGGTAACCCGGCTTTGGGTTAAAACTGTAAGCCCTAGTAGACTGTAACACCTCATTAAGGTCTGTCCTTACCAACGGCTTATAAAGTTGCAAAATACTGCCAGAACCTAAAGGCCAGGGGAGCCACCCCCAGTTCTGCTGGCCTGTGAAGAAATGAAGAAAGCAAAGAACATATCCCCAATATCCAAAGACTTAGAGGGAGAAAAATGACAAAAAGAAAAGAAAAGAAAGAGAAGAAGAGGAGGGAAGAGAGGATTGTGCAGTGTCTCCTTGGTATAGAGAAGCCCTGGGACAGGGTGAGCAGGTTCCCTGGAATTGGGCCACATTCAGTCTCTTCAGAAGAAAGGGTAGGTATCCCCCCCTTCTATCCCGCTTCGTCCTCACAGGGTTCACCCCGTGTAAGTAAGGGGTCGGCAAAGAGTTGGAGGGCTCTCAAGTGAGGAGGAATTGATCGGGCATGTTCCAGTTTAGAGAGGTGTGAGACTAGGGGCTGCCAAGTGCGCTTTAATTTAGCATTGGTGTGTGTCAGTCTATGAGAGAGGAGCTCCATGGCCATGACATGCCATAGACAAGTGTGCCATACCAAGGACGTTGAGGTAAAAGCCTTCTTCCAATGAAGCGCTATAACCTATTTCGCTGCAGTAAGAATGTGAAAGATCAAGAGCAAGTCCGAGTGTGTCATGGATTTAAGGGACCTTGGACTGACTCCTAGAATCGTTATCCCCGGGTCAGTCGGTATAGGAAACCTCACCACTTCCCTAATGTGGCTTAGGATTTATTTCCCCAAAAATTTAATGAGTGGACAAAACCACCATATGTGCATGAATGAACCCTGGAAGGCCTGACAGCGCCAGCAGAGAGGAACAAAGCCGGAGAACATATTTTGCAGCCTAAGGTGGGTATAGTACCAAGGGGTCAAGATTTTATATGCCACCTCCTGCTATGCAACAGTTTTAAAATGTGTGGAATATCCCGCCATAATTGTTCCCACTGGTCAGGGAGAATATCTTTCTCAAGATCCCTCATCAAGTTGTGTTGGTAGGTGTGAGGGGCCCTGCATGTGAGTGTTGTAGAACCTTGTAAGTCTTGAATATCAGCCCTCGGGAGCCAATAAAAGATTGGACTAAGGTTTCAAAAGGAGTACATTGGCGTGTTGCGCCCTCAGTTTAGGAAGGGGTGTGGAGCCAGTGGTGAATATGAAAATATTCTAAGCGCGCTCTTTTAGGAAGGCTAAAGTCCTTCCTGCATTGCTCAAAGGAATTAAAAAGTCTCCCTTCAAAGCTATGATACGGAACTTACCAGCTGCCCATGCAGGAAAGGAGGCGGTGTGCAGGGTCGGGGGAAACTTCTGATTATGCGCCAGTGGTTTGTTGGGAGAGGCATAGGTAGTAAGTAGGGCTGGGTGGGAAATTCCGTTTCGCTCGCGGAATTTGCGGACTTTTGGTAATTTTGCGTTCCGTGGAGAAGGTAGAATTGACAAACATTCTGCAATCCGCAGTTTCGCAGTGTTTTTTGCATGTTCGCGCTTTCAAAATGCGTGTTCGCAAGATATTTCCCCCCAAGCACGCAAACAGCGCTCGCGAACAGGAAAAAAGCATCGCAAATGGGCAGAACAATCAAATCTGTGTGTTCGCTGAACTTTTGAGTGCTCGCGGATATTTTTTACCATTTTGCGGAGTTTTGCATAGTGCGACTATGCAAATTCCACCCACCCCTAGTGGTAAGGCCACAGGTCACTGCTATTCTGTCCCAGATCTCCAAAACTGTTTTTGTAGGGGTGGCAATATGAGCGCTATGGTGTCTGGCACCCCTCTGGAGCCAGGCTAGGTCCCACAGGGTGCGACAAGCCACAGCCCTGTCCATGTGGAACCAGTGCTTTATGCTTTCGCGAACCACCCACTCTGAAATATAGCGCAGGTGTGATGCCCAGTAGTAGACATGGAAGTCGGGGCATGCCAGCCCTCCCCTGTCTCGAGGTAGCATTAAGACTTTTGTAGAAAAGCACAAAATCCCCCACCCCAGATGAAGGTAGTAACATCCCGCTGTAAGCTCTGGATGTCCCTTTGGGGGATAGGCGTTGGGTGTACCTGAAAAAGGTAGAGCACCTGAGGAAGAAGTGAGATCATGACCGCATTAAGGTGACCCGAACAGGAGATGGGAAGCGATTTCCAACGACGGAGGTTATCCCGTACAGAATTTCTACAAGCAGGCCAACGCGCCTGTGTCCACAAGTCTAGTGTAGCCACGACATTAATGCCTAGGTAGCGGATAGATCATTGGGCCCATTGGAAGGGGATAGCGTCCCCAGGTCCTCTAGCTGTTGCAGGGGACGGTAAGGTTAAGCACCTGTGATTTAGCAAGATTGATTGTGAGCCCCGAGATCAATTCAAATTGGGAGAGTACATCAAGTAGCATGGGGAGGGAGCTCGTAGGGTCAGAGAGTGTCAAGAGGAGGTTATCGGCGAAGAGGGCGATCTTATGTTCAACCCCCCGAGCAGTAGGCCTCGTATATCCGCCGAATGACGGATGTCAATCGCCAGGGGCGACACAGCAAGGGCATAAAGAAGAGGTGACAATGGACACCCCTGGCGCGTGCCCTGATGAATGAGGAAGGGTGGGGTGAGGAGACCGTTGACTCTAATCCGCTCAGATGGCGCAGCAGATTTGCGCAGTCATGACTGGGTCCAGTCCTATCCGCTGTAGTACTGCCCTGAGAAAGGACCAGTCGACCCGGTAGAAAGCCTTCTCAGCATCAAGAAATAATTGTTGTTTAGGATGGGCTTGTCCAAAAATTATGCCATTCACACAGGTGGGGAAGAACTTGAGAGGGTGCATAGTTTTGATTACCTTGGGGTTAAGCTAAATGAGGGCTTTAAATGAACAGGACAAATCAATAGGGGTGCCGTGTTAATAGAACAGAGATCAAATGCAATTATTAGGTTACAAAAGCAAACAAGTTAATGTCATGTTTCACCTGCCCTAGAGGTCTTGCGCAAAAGCACAGGGTGCCGCACTGTACAGTGCCTAGATCTGGGGCAATGCAGATGTCCATTCACTAACCATCACCTAAATTAAATTTGCAAGATGGTCTCTGTCCCCAACAGCACCCTTTTAATTCCACTATACTTTAAATTGGGACTGAAGAGAATTAACAACCAGGCAGCGCTTAAGGCGCTAATGTACTGGGTTCGCCTCTGGTCTACACCAGAGTTAAGTGACTACAGAGATGGGCTCAAAGATCTACCTAACTGAATGGACCCAAAGACAGTTCCTTGACTCAAATTAATTTTACATTGGTTCCAAAGGTGGAACTTAACAGGTTATAGGATGCGCCAAATGTATTATCTCAAGCTGACATTATCAATTTGAGAACCTGCTACTGGGCACAAATACATGAAGGTTACATAAGAAATGGATCACATGAATCATTGACTAAAATGTATCTTGATTTTAAATTGGTCACTTACTTTGAAACATTTTTAGATTTTCGATTTCTTCCCCTAGCCAAAAGCTTGTATATTCGTTTCTGCTTAAGCATTGTCTTTGAGATCCTTTACTGATAAATGGAACAAGGACCTGGCCAAAAGCCTTTGTCCTGCTTCTGCTTTGGAGATCGAGACTGAGACACACATATTGTTTTTTGTTCAACGATGTCGTCGCAAATGGATTCGATCAATATGTCAGTCCTTGGACTTGTCAAGATATTTAGTGGCCCATAGAATTTAAAAAAGTGACCCGACCCCTGCTATTGTTTTTGCTATCAGTAAATTATTGCAAGCCGTTTTGCATAGGTGCACTAAAATTCTAAAGTAGATAGCATGTTCAAATATGCAGTATACTAAATTTTTATAATCACATTTATTGGATTACATATCTGCATGTTTAAAATGTTTTTTTTAATTTGATTGACGTTTTAATTCCCTGACAATCATAATATTTGTATTCAGTTTTTCAGTCAATTCTGTATCAATTGATTGCTTAGAGGAATTAAATGTGTACTCACTGAGATTTTATAGTATAGAAAAAATCTTAAACTGTCCTGTTGCTTTTGTCGTCCTAAGTGGTAAGAGCATGCCCAGACGTGGGTCCCTTGCTCACTGCGCCACTGGATTCAAGCTAGCCTAGCTGATGAGGGGTGATGCCCCAATACCAGTCCCAGGATGTTTAATTCCAGTCCAGGGAGGACTTGGCTTGGCAGTTCGGGCTGGAATGTTCCCATGAGGCACGTGTGAAGACTGATTTGCATACAGCTGGGTCTAAACTGAGGTGGCGTTGTGAGCAAAAGAACAATGGATTAAATCCAGATCTTCATAACTGGGGGTGAATGTTTGCATTGTTAAGCATTCCGTCCATCATTTGTTCCTTTTGCTTTTGTTTCCCTAAGTAAGAAGACATGGGTCCCTTGTTCACTGCATCACTGAATTCAAGCTAGCCTGGCTGATGAAGGGGTGATGCCCGGAAACCGGTCCGCGACTGCTTGCTTCCCATCCAGGGAGGACCAGGCTTGGCAGTTCGGGCTGGATTGTTCCCATGAGGCACAGGGTCAAGACTGATTTGCATTTGGGTGGGTTCAAACTTGGGTGGAGTGGTGAGCAAAAGATCTTTGTGATTGGGGATGAATGTTTGCATTGTTCAGCATTCCAGCCATTATTTGTTCCTTTTGCTTTTGTCGCCCTAAGTGGTAAGGGTATGCCCAGAAGCGGGTCCCTTGCTCACTGAGCCACTGGAGTCAAGCTATCCTCGCTGATGAGGGTTGAAGCCCCGAAACCGGTCCCAGGATGCTTGTTTCCAGTCTAGGGAGGACCTGGCTTGACATTTCAGGCTGGACTGTTCCAGTGAGGCACAGGGTCAAGACTGATCTGCATATGGCTGGGTCCAAAATGGGATGGTGTGAGAATGTTTACATAGTTCAGCATTCCTTCATCATTTGTTCTTTTTGTTTCTGTCACCCTAAGTTGGAAGGATATGCCAAGTCGTGGGTCTATTGCTCACTGCATCACGGGATTCAAGCTAGCCTGGCTGATGAGGGGTGATGCTCCGAATTTGGTCCAAGGATGCTTGTTTCTGGATACAGAGAGGACCTGGCTTTGCAGTTTGGGATGGACTATGAGCTACTATGAGACTTTTGGTCAAACTTTACCCTTTTGAATACCTGAAAAGTAGTAAAGTTAGACTTTTGATCTAAGTTAGACTTTTGGTCAACCTTTAATTTTGTGAATCAGGTCCTGAGGTTTGTAAGTAAACCTTTGCTTTTGGACTCCTTACAATTACGGTCTGTAAGCTGCTTAATTTTTAAAGGATTGGATATTGTCATTGAAATCCAAATACAAGTAGAATACTATACTGGCCTATACTGACTAGCACCATATCAACAGTTTCATTGCATTATATCTTATATGTCCTGGTGGTAAATAGATGCATCCTTGATTTATTAACACTTGCATATCTATGTTATACCCCTAGGAAGTCTCCCTTCATTTGCTTGCTTAACTAAAACCTGGTCATCAATTACAAGAATTCTTTCACAGATGAATCACAAAGAAAGCCATCATAGGCTGTTTCTGTCTCAGCCTAGCCACTATCAGTATAAGCGTGGGTCATTTCCCCCTTGCATTGACTGATGCATTTCCTCTTCAGACGACCGTCCCAGTTCCTTCCCATACTTCTTCCCTGCATAAACACCAGACAAGTTGACAAGAGGATGACCACACATACACACTTCCAGTTTTTCACAACTGGACCTCTTGCAATTAACATAGTGGCAAAAAACATATTTTGTGCCCCTATTCCTCTTCCCAGTTGGTAACCACCAATGGCCCATGAACCATAAACTTTTCTGATCTCCATCTATTCAGCTCCATCAAATATTTTCTGCAACCTCCCATGCCTATTAGTCATGTTTACACCCCTAGTCTAAATTTGTGGTTACACATTAACTTTGTATCTGCCCACTGTTACACAAACATCACAGCACACATTTAACACTTGCTTTCAACACCTTCAAATATTTATGATGTAAAGATATCTCTTCCACCTTTGTGCCCAAGGAGTCTTAAGTGACCTTTACCTTGCATTTAACACACCATCTTCAGAGTTCGTCAAATACATCATCCTGTGTCGCCAATATTCATCAGCAGGCTGTGAATAGCTTTGATTGACCATGCCACTGGAGTCACACTAGCCTGACTGATGAGGGATTATACCCCGAAACCGGTACCAGGATGCTAGTTTCCTGTCCAAGGAGGACCTGGCCTTGCAGATAGGGCTGGACTATTTCCATGGGGAGCTGGGACATGATTGATTAGCATATGGCTGGGTTTAAACTGGAATGGCATTTGTTGCAAAAACTTTGGATTTAGGCCCAGATCTGTGTACTAGGGTGAATGTTTGGTATTGCTCAGCATACCGTCCATCAATTTTTCTTTTTGCAAGATTTTGTTACAAATCACCTGACAAACTCTCAAGTCTAATCAGAATGCCTGGCCCAGTTATTCAATTATACCTTTAGGGCCTCGATTACAAGTGTCTGTTTATTTTGCAAACAGGCCGCAATTACACGAGATGCAATAAATTCAACAATCCTGAAGTTTTCTGCCTGGCAGTCAAACTGCTATCAGCAATTGGTAGATGGCAGGAGGCGGAGTGCTTCCAGCTGCGGTGCAGGAATGAGAATAGAGTTCAGAGGGATATAACAGATCTGCATAGCAATGATGGGGAGTGTAAATGTAATATAATGTAAATTGATACTTGTATAGCGCACTACTCACCCGCAAGGGTCTCAAGGCGCTTGTTCGAATACCGCTGTGGAACCCATCCTGGCTTTCCCTGTGAGGCGTCCACTCCTGGGCACCCCCAAGGTGGAGGCCAGGCATCCTTAGCGTTGTGGGGGCCGTTGTGGAGATTAAGCAAGCTATTGCCCAGAGTTGCAGAGTGGGACTCCATGATTGGAATAGGCACGAGGCAAGAATTATCAGGTCCGTGGAATTTTGAAACAAAGACCCGCCGAGGTGGGGAATTGAACCCTGGTCCCGGGCTAGACCTCTGCATCAGGGTCTGCCGCTCTAACCATTGAGCCACACTTCTCCACTAGGGACAGGCTGAAAATATACTGCAATCCCCACTAAAATGTATCTACAGTTTCACAAGGTGCACACTAGGTAAAACTAGACTTGATGTTTTCCAAGCTCATGGTTACTGAGTCCAGAACCACTGGGTTATTTGCAATTTCCCAGAGCGTAATGGCAGCCTTAGTAATTTTTTAGGGCTGCATAAATCCTGGGTGTTTTCTAACTAATCCTTCCACTACCTGCTACTGATTGCTCCTGGTCAATTGCTTATTACATCATCTGGAATCAACTTGATCTTTCAAATCCAACCCAAATAAATTTCAATCATACACAAGGGCCAACTTCACACACCGCTCTCCACAAGGAGAGCCTACCTCAACAAGCTACTCAAAGACCTGTTCAGAGAAAAATCCACCAAAACTAGCACACACCCTCTCGATTACTGCCACCTTACTCAATGTAAGGCCAGCAAATGCTGACTACCTACAAATTCCTTAGCTTCAACAACCAAATGCAGATATTTTCTGCATGACAAAAAAAATTCTAAATTACTTCTCCCAAAAGATTATGGACTTCCTTCACCTAAGAACAGTAGACAAATACACATTGGGGTATGAGTGGCAATAATCTTCATAGATACTCTCTCCTACCCCAAATCAGATATTAGATCTTACCCCATATTCAAATGCATGAACATGGCACTGGTTTCAAATCCTTTCATAATTATTTACCACCATAGTTACCTCCACGAGTGTGCTTTACAAATTTAAACACATATACAACATACAATCTACAGGCTGCCAAAACCCTCCAATAACATTGCGGAACACTTCTCTGAATATGCCACTCTCACCCAGATTCTAACTGCAAATATAATCTACTTAAGATATTTCAACAGGGACTGGAGAAAACAAAATTGTACCTCTATGGAGAACTAGATGATATTATTCGTTTTATGATATCAGTCAAAGATTTCCTATATGGACTCACAACAGAAGAAAGATTTGAGATCTCTACTTCACACAGTGGCAGCACTCCGAGGCAGTGCTGCGGGTGGTGGGGCAGGGTGGGGGGTAGTAGAGTCCAACATACGATGGATAGGAGTAAGGTAAGTAATTAAATAAATAACACTCTTTACCTTGCACACGCTGCATCGCCAACTCGGCGATGCAGCCCTCGCACAGTAAATTGTTTTATTAATTTACCTGGTTTTATTGTTATTAATAATTTACCTCGGACTTTTCAGGTTTTTGGTAAGTTTGAGGAGCCCTAGTTTTAGCCCTGTGGACAGTTTCATGCCGATAACTTCTTTGTAGAAACCTTTCTGTGATACATTGCTCTTCCAATGCATAATCAGAGTCAAGAGAACAGTTTATTTTAGCCCGCAAAAATTCCCCATAGGGAATAATTTCAATTTGTCTTTTGGGGTGACCAGAGTCTGCATGCAGAACAGAATTAGTGGACGTGGGTTTCCTGTACCGTTTGGAAACAAATCAACCTTCTTTAATATACAGCTCAACATCCAAGACGTAAATTCTTTCTCTGCTATACTACAAGGTCAAAGTCACATTAAAACGATTTGTATTCAAATATTCATGATACAAAATGAGCTCAGAGACAGTACTGTGCCAGATTAAAAACACAACGTCGATTTATCGAGGACAAAAAATCACCTTATCTGTACTGCCACATGCACTAGTCCAGGCATGCTCCCTCTCTTACACACCCATAAATGGGTTTACAATGGGGGTTACGGTGGGCATTCCACAACAACACCCACTGATTTTGATGCTACCCCATATTCACAATGACAGCGTAAATATGGGACAGCACCGATATTAAGACCAGTGAAAACCTGGTCTTAAACAGACGCAATGAGGAAAAAAAATTAATTTCTCCTTGTTTTTGCAGTTTCCATGTGTGCTGCGTTGTGCAGCACACATAGAAACAGCAAAAGGCCTTTGATTGTTTATGTGCAGGAAGGTGTCCCTTCCTGCACACAAACAATCAATAAAAAGATGACATTGTGCATCTTCTATGTGTGCCCTGCACGGTAAACAACCTTTACAATGCAGTCATTACAACACACTACCTTTACAATACAGTGATTACAATGCAACATCCTTACATCGCATGCCATTACAACGCATGTCACTGCAACGCATGTCATTACAATGCATGTCACTACAATGCATGCCATTACAATGCATTATAAGGTAAGTAATGGGGATTAGTAATTTTTAACCCTATACTATCCAACACTTACCCTACTGCTGCACTCACTGGATTGGGAATAGTAATTTTTACCACTACACTATCCAACACTTACCCTACTGTTGCACTCACTAGAGTGGCAATAGTAATTTTTACCCCTACACTATCCAACACTTACCCTACTGTTGCCCTAAAAGTAATATGCGTTGTAATGGTATGCATTGTAATGGTATGTGTTGTAATGACATGCGTTGTAAATGTAGTTTCTGAAAATGCTTTGTGATGGAATGCATTGTAAAAGCATGCGTTGTAATGGATGTTGCGATTGTAAATGTGTGTGTTGTAATGTCATACATTTGCCCTGCACATAAACAGTCTTCCCCTAAACGCAGATACCCTTGCACTATGGTGTAAGGAAGCCTACGTTGGAGCTAGGTTGCTAGTTTTAGTGCCAGCGCTGGGGGGAACGCAGGGCTGCAGCATTTTGTTGAAAATATGGTGCAGCCCTGGTTTCAGAAGTCGCGGAGCGTGGCGTTATGCCAAGGAGGCTAACGCCACGCTCCGCCACGCTCCGCCACTTCTTTAGTAAATATGCCCCTCGGTTTTACTAGAGACAGCAAACACCCAGTTTTCGAGCAGCTTTCTTAAAAGACCATCACATTTTGTGTCCTTCCTTCCTAAGAGAAGAAAATGATACAGGAACTGCAGCACACAAACTAACTAAGAAAATTCATTAACAGCCATTGTAGAAATTAACTAAGCACATTGAATGACACACACGTCATGGTATGTCCCATGAGCACTGCATTGCCCAAAAATGTTTACCTATGAATGTATTCGTAGTGTAAACAAATCCACTCGACCAGACATACTGCAGAATAACTACTTTTGGTTTTTTGGGCTCTCCTGCTGAAAAACCTTTGATGAAAAAACCATTGATGAAAAACACCCATCAAACCGTGGCAAATGGCGAATAAACCTGAAGACTCAATTTCATCTTTCAGGTACTATTACTAGGAAGCTGTTACCAGATGTCCATGCCCTCCCTGTGATGAACTATGACCACAGTATGGGCATGTTCTTTGGTTCTACAATTTCTTTGGGCTGATATGCTTAACCTTGCGATTGCCTGAAAATTTACCAGGTGGTTTCACTAGTTTAGGACATCCCTTCTCCATTGGACTAACTTGCCTAACAATACATTCTCCATGGAAGGGTGCTGCACCCGTTGTTTAATTTGTAAATCACATCAGTGCCAGAGCTCTTGTAAGGAGGCCACTGCAGCTTCCACCATCCATTGCTCCTACAACTGCTGCCAAAGACAGTACCAACACAACTATCCCCCCTCGAGCACAGAAAGACCATCACTCACACCTCGTCACCAGTAGACTCAACTACGACAATGCACTCTACGGCGGAATAAACAAAAACCTCACCCGCAGGCTATAAAACATCCAGTACACTGCCGCAAGACTGGTCCTCAACCTGCGAAGACACTGCCACATCTCCCAGCACCTGCGCACACTCCACTGGCTCCCCATCGAGGCTAGAATCACCTTCAAGATTCTCATCCATGCACACAAAGCCTTCCATGGCACCGGACTAGCATACCTGAACAGCCGACTCAAATTCCACGCACCCCAAAGGACCCTACGATCAGCCCAGCTCTCCTACACCGCGCCAGAAAGACCGGATCTGGAGGACGTTCCTTCTACTTCCTCACAGCCAGAGCCTGGAATACCCTGCCTCTCCACCTCAGACAGACATCACTCTTCATCTTCATGAGAAACCTCAAACCTTAGCTCTTCGACAGACCCCCTCGTTGATGGACTGGAACCTGCACCTCCCAGCCTTCGCAGCACCTTGAAACCCTTACGGTGAGTAGTCGTGCTTAACAACCACATGATTGATTGAACTGATAACCATCACACTCAAACAAGTGTGACAATTCAGACTTTTAACATCCATTAAAAATTATTAATACCTGCCGCCCAAGCAATTCTTATAGCTTTGTGTGGCACGTATTAGTCATTTTTTTAATGTATATTGAATTATTAAACAGCTGTGGTTGGGCTCCTCCCAAAATTTTGCAAACAGTTCGACCATACGCAGACTGTCACAAATGTTGGTGTTGACAAGAAAGCACCAGAAACCTCCCTCTCAAATTAAGCACTTGATGCGCCTGTCCTCAGCCCCTATTCATTCACCTCGCCTTCGACTCATGCATAAACTGACATGAGTTGCAGACATTTAATCGTCCGTAACTGCTCCGCTGCAGCAGAAGCGCGTCCTGCTGTTCCACTGCACAGAGCAGCAGCACAGTGCTTCCTGCACCACTACTCTCTGCTCTACGTCCAGCTCTGAGACAGTCGCTACTGGCCCACTTGGATGTATGACGTTACCACGCATACTTTTACCACGCATACCATTACAACGCGGTATTTACAACGCATACCGTTACAACGCATAGCGCTCTGAGGTGCTGGATAGTGGTAAGTATAATTTTATATTCCAAATCCAGTCCCCGTGGAAACTAGGGTAGGTGTTGGATATAAAATTAAACTTATTCCCTATCCTAGAGCGCCCCCAAGCGCAATGCGTTGTAATGGTATGCGTGGTAATGCCTGCGTTGTAAGTGTAGTGCGTGGTAAAAAATGTGTGCTAAACGTTGTATACCGGCCCACTTCTGTAGCTCGGCCCCGCCTTGCCAAAGTAGCTGCACCTGTGTGTGATGTGACTCACTGCTAGGATGTCAGCAGCAGAACATCACAAGCGTGCCCAGAGCCTCTCGTGGCTGGCTATAGGCTCACCTTCTGGGACACCGTGCCACTCCTGCCGCTGCACCCCAATATATATATATCAGTACCAACAGCTGGGACTTAAGAGACTGAAATATTTGCATGCACTGAGTGCCATGAGGGAGATTTGGACCACTGTCTGCTCTCCCTGCGCCAGTATTCACCATTCTCAGGGAGGAAGCTGCCCCTTTCGGCTTCTTACAGTGTCAGTGCGAGCGTGAGCTGTACAGACAGACATACAGTCCACTTTCTTCAATGTGAGGCATTGTTTACTGGTTCGCAAGATTGGCATTTTGCTGAATGCATGCTTTGCACAGGTAAAATAACGTTGAGCAGGGAGCTCGTAATTCTTTCGTTTCCTCTCTCCTCAAGTATTTCGATACAAAAGTTAAAAGTCTACCTTTGACCTTTATTTACCCTAGTACTAATATTATATAACGCTTCATTAACCTCTAAAAATACGAAAAAACACATTTGAAAATTACGAAAAATAAATACCGTTGGGGTGAAAAAGGCAAAGAATACCAGTGAAAGCTTTCCGCGCCGAGTTTTAATTAAAAGAGCGGAGAATGCTGCAAATAGTGTGTACCTCTGGCAGGTTACAGGCGCAGGCTCAACAGCGAACGTGGCCTCGCGGAATTCTGCGTCATCATGGAGCGGGAAGATGCCACCCAATAGGATGTCTCCTTCTTTAGTGACCCCGTTGACCTCTGGGGTGGGAAGCTGGCAGGAAGGACCCATCTTCTGGGCTACGGATGCAGGCATCAGGCAGTGGATGAGCAGGCAGAGTGACACCTTCTGAAAAATAAAACACAACCGATGCTTGTCCGCAGTCATTAGGTGAACACTGCACATCCTAAGCAGCTGGGTCTGTTTCCGATGACAAACGAGTTTGATTCAGTTCTTATGAAAGCATTATACGTGTTTGCTATTCTAAACTACACGGGGTGCTATGGCTTTGCACATCTGAGGGTGCTGTGTGACGATGGTCTTTTTAAGATGCCTTATTACTAGTATTAGGGTCGATGGAAGTGCTGTGACCTGGTCACTTTATTCGTTTCCCTGAAAAATTGATTCTGACATCACTGAAGTCAAATTGCTGCTAGCCCTTTAAAAGCACAGCCAGGGCTGGGTTGTGTATTGAAAACGCCAGGACCTTCAGATGCCAAAATGCATTCTAGAATGTGCCCTGTATATGTGCTCGGAGATGCTCCCCTCTCAGAAGATGCCTGTCCTTATATGAACACCATCCTTGCTGGGAGGGTTTCTGTAGGGGAAGGCACACGGGAGCAGAGCACCTGGTCCATAATTATGGTCATATCAAAAGGTTGTTTGTTAATTGGTCGTTGTGAGGCGGGCACTTTATTTTACAATTTCCAGCAGAAGATCATTCGAAGCCCAAGAGGCTCACACAGCCCAGGCACGCGAAGTTCAGCCCGATATGTCTCCCTCCGCAGCGGAGTTACGCATAATGTGGGTAGCAGTAAGTCAGAGGAGGTGGGAATACTCCCCATTTTAACATTTTGTGGAGCATCATGCAGAATCGATGTTAATGTTCCTCTTTCACCGGGAGAATTCAGAGGTGAGAAAAACGGCAGCTTGCAATGCCTTACAGCGCCGGAACACTCCCAGGAGTAGCAGTGTGCTCTAGAATAGTGCGATCACAGGTGCAACTCGCTGCCCACCTCGGAAACAACTCCCCAGGAGATGGCCACTTGCAATTAATGTGGTTTAACCAAGGGCAACCGTTTATTCACATAGTCACATCTCATCAGTGAGGAAAAACCCTAGTTAAACATACATCATTGTTGTGAAAATACAGTAAGATCGGCCACTCACTCTTGTGAGAAAACAGGACATTAGCAAAACAGCTCAACGATTATGCAAGCAATAAAGCAGTTGTCTCCACCCATTAAAGCGTAGCACTTCAGAATGTACTTGTAAGATCAGTCCAAGGCATTATAGTTCTGAGAATACAGTAAATAAGATCAGCAGAAACATCTCAAAGATGGCGCAAGCAATAAAAACAGGCCCGGACTGGCCATAGCGGGCACTGGGCAAGCCCCTGGTGGCCGCATGGGTGGGAGCCGGTTTTTGGCCCCTGGGGGCTGTTTTTGTTACAGGGCCGTTTTTGCAGCTTAGCTGCAAAATCTGCCCTGTAACAAAATCGGCCGAAAACCGGCCCGACAAAGTGCTCGCCCGCCCCCCCCCCTCCCTCCCTGAGTGGGGAGAGGTGGGGGGGGGAGGGGGGGGGGGGCAGCCAAGCACTTTGCCAGGGCCGGTTGTGGTTCCCAGTCCGGCCCTGAATGAAAACAGTTGGCAAATACTTCGGAATGCAAAAGTGCCAGTAGGCCACTTTTCCATATCCATCGCCCACATCCTCAAGCCAGGGCATCTGAGGCATAACTTTATAGCAACTTCCCCTGCATCACTCAGAGGGATGGGCAATTCCCACAGTTCCACATCACCAGGGCACGCATAGTGCTCCATCCCTGCCGGGGTACCTGTCACCAGGGAAAACCCCAGTTCAACTTTAGGCATCTCAGAGTAGAGCAGAACGGTCCAGGACCACCAGCAGGTAAGTCCACCCTCCTGCCTGCCCCAGTGCCCACACAAAACACCCCTCCAAGGGGTAAGCTCAGTATATCAGGCCAAAATGTGGGTAGCCCCCTATTTCTGCTGCAAGAAATTCCGTCACAGGGCCAAGAGTTTGCTTGCGATCTCGCCTTGCCCCTAGCCACCGCCGGAGGGCCTTAGTAATAGCCCCTAAGATAGTGCAACTGCTGATGCATCCATTATCCAATCTTAGTGACTTGTCATGGGTTGCAGTCCACCCTTGCAAAGTGTCAAAACAGACATATTATTTGTACATGGAGCTGATGGAATACCAGCTCTGGCTACGAGTCCTCTACTCGCTGTGTACACCAAAAATAGCAACCCTTGCAACTTGACTGAGGCTATTCTATGTGGGAGATGGTGATTTGATCATCCACTGGTAAGATTCACGATTATCGGTCCCTCTAGGCTATAAAGTATCCTGCCGCCCAACAAACCAAGAGCCAATGCATGAACCAAGAGTCTTTTGCCATTACTGTAGGCACTGTGACAAACTTCTGAAAGTTCTCGAGCGATGTTGCTGGGGCTATGTTGCCGCTATCCGAGAGTGGTGGCGAACCAGGTACTTTTCTCCATGACTGCCCAGAAAGTGCATGGTTGATGTTGCGTGGACAACGTTGCCGCAATTTAGCAAAATATTTCACAAAGTGAAGAGAAAAAAAGAACGTAATAGTTTAGTGCAAATTAAGGTTTTTCCAATAATTTTACGAAAGTGTATCCACGGCTACGCTCATGGGAGTCCCACCAAACATGTACACAACACACCCCCGCAGACATCATGATCACTATTAACAAATGTCCTAGAAGTATGCAAACTCTGAGACCTGTTTGCTGTGGTATGGTGGCTGGTGCGCGGTGGAGAGAAAAAGAGGCCGGTCTCTCACCTTGTGATGCCTTATATGCTTTTCGGGCTCCACCCGATGATGTCACTGGTGACCCTCTCCCCTTCCTAACAAACAGACAATAGACTCCTGATTGTTGCTTCATGCAATTGGAGTGACTAAGGGCGCCCCTCTGCTATTTGCAGAGGGCGCCTGGTCAATAGCATCATTCCTCCATTCACCCTGATTTTGGTTGGTATCTCCTGCTACCCGTCCTCTTAGAACGACCATGGAGGCCGAAGATGAGTCAACAAAATTACTACCTGCAGGCCACGTTCGAAAGGACTATAAATCAACAAAATAAAAAGAGGACAACAGGCCTATAAGTAGTACTTGCACCATTCATCATGTTCTCCAGAAATGCAGGAAATCTGTTTTAAGAAAAGCCCCATGTGGACAATAGGGAGCCCCATTACTAGTTGCCCATAAACAGACGCTAGACAAACTTGGAATTTCAGGGTGAAAATCCAGTCAACAGTGAGCAGTAACCAGGGGATTTGAAGAACTCCAGAATCCAGCTCATAAAATGCTGTTTTCTCTGACTGTCAGATACACTACTCCAGTACTGGCATGTCCAGGGGCTGAAATCACCAGGCCCATTACCGAGATGCTCATTAAAGAGGCCATTATAGTGATTGCCTATAACAGAGCTTCCCAAGATTGCTGCCACCCTCTATCCTGAAGCCTGACCAGCCATCGAGCTCCGGATCTTGAAGTAAGTTAGTTCCCATTCCAGGAACTAGAGATCATTTCCAGCTCACCTCAATTGGAATTCTAGTTACAACGCAATTAAAAAAAAAAACCCTCTTTTTCAGACTGTGCGATTGTGCACTTGTAAGGAATCCCTATCTCGACTATCCAAGTGGACTCCCGTACTAATACGGTAATTGCAGCTTTCCCGCTTTTCATCCCACGGATGTGCCACAAGCCTCGTCACACTGGCTTGAGTGATAGTAATTCTGTCCTCTCTTCGCCTCTAGATCCCTATCAGCTGGCTAACAGCCCCATGTGACCCCGAGCTATCGCGCCCGCTTCTGATCCAACTTGCAGGTATCCTCTCACAAGCCTGTCTTGATACCTACTTCACGTTATAATTAGCCTTTCCGACCTTGTGTCAGCTCGATATTATTGCAGGATCCCTTTACTATGCTGTCACACCGACCACTGCGCCATAATTACTAGTGCTCCAATCACTACAGAAGACATCATCAGCTTTCTGTTTTTGACACATGCTTTATCGAATGTGTCTTACAAATCACTGCGCCGTTTTTATCCACTTTTTCATTTCATTACCACCTTCATGCTCACACAATCTAATGCATGAACCCTGTGATTGTGGTCCTGTCATTGTTTAAACACACTGACTGCTGGGCCTTACGCATAAGTGTTCACGTCACGACACTAGATTGCATCCGCATTTAAATTAATGCATGACCAACCCAGATGTGGTCTCTCAGTAGCCGTACAATACCAATCACTGCGCCGTCCTACCTTTCACTTTATCACAGTGTATTCTGTATAGATAGATCGGCAAAGAGTGGTCTCACATCTTTGACCACGCACAAAAGGGGGAAGTCACGCCAAACCTTCCTCCCCCACTTGTTGTTCCACATATCTTGCCGATTTTAAACTCACAACAGTCACATTTTTACATGCCTAACAGTATTCATGTTTACCAATTCATGTTCCTTTTTGTTTCTTTCCCAATTTTTCCCCTGTGTCATGTAATTGTACAGTAATGCGATTTAGGCATAGTGCAATTGTAAATTCATAAAGACAACAATGAAATATTATGTTGTCCTGAGGATGATGCCCAGTATCTAGTGGTACAAAAGGGGGTGGTAATGGACGGAGCACCTGAACCAATCAAACACTCAGACCCAGTCAAAAGATCTGGGTTTAATCCATCACCGTTCTTTAGCCCGCTCTGCCACCCCAGTTCAGACATGGTTATATGCAAATCAGTCTGACCCTGTGCCTCATGGGAACAGTTCAGCCCGAACTGCCAAGCCATGCCTTCCCTGGACCGGAAACAAGCTTCCGAGGACCGGTTTCTGGCATTCCAGCCGTCTTCAGTTCGGCCTGCTTGAATCCAGTGGCAAAGTGAGCAAGGGACTCACGTCTGAGCATACCCTGCCACACTTATAGCAGCCAAAAGCGGTACCAAAGGGGGTGGTAATGGACGGAGCATCTGAACCAATCAAACACTCAGACCCAGTCAAAAGATCTGGGTTTAATCCATCACCGTTCTTTAGCCCACTCTGCAACCCCAGTTCAGACATGGCTATATGCAAATCAGTCTGACCCTGTGCCTCATGGGAACAGTCCAGCCCGAACTCCCAAGCCATGCCTTCCCTGGACCGGAAACAAGCTTCCGAGGACCGGTTTCTGGCATTCCAGCCGTCTTCAGTTCGGCCTGCTTGAATCCAGTGGCAAAGTGAGCAAGGGACTCACGTCTGAGCATACCCTGCCACACTTATAGCAGCCAAAAGCGGTACCAAAGGGGGTGGTAATGGACGGAGCATCTGAACCAATCAAACACTCAGACCCAGTCAAAAGATCTGGGTTTAATCCATCACCGTTCTTTAGCCCACTCTGCCGCCCCAGTTCAGACATGGCTATAAGCAAATCAGTCTGACCCTGTGCCACATTGCATATGGCCATGTCTGAACTGGGGTGGCAGAGTGAGCTAAAGAACGGTGATGGATTAAACCCAGATCTGTTGACTGGGTGGGAGTGTTTGATTGGTTCAGATGCTCCATCCATCACCACCCCCTTTTGTACCGCTTTGTTCGCCATAAGTTGGCAGGGTATGCTCAGACATTAGTCCCTTGCTCACTTTGCCACTGGATTCGAGCAAGCCTGGCTGAAGATGGCTGTAATGCCAGAAACCGGTCCTAGGAAGCTTGTTTCCGGTCCAGGGAAGGCATGGCTTGGCAGCTCAGGCTGGACTGTTCCCATGAGGCGCAGGGTCAGACTGATTTGCATATGGCCATGTCTCAACTGGGGTGGCAAAATGGGCTAAAGAACAGTGATGGATTAAACCCAGATCTGTAGACTGGGTGTGAGTGTTTGATTGGTTCAGATGCTCCGTCCATCACCACCCCCTTTTGTACCGCTTGGTTCGCCATAAGTTGGCAGGGTATGCTCATACGTGAGTCTCTTGCTCACTTTGCCACTGGATTCAAGCAAGCCTGTCTGAAGATGGCTGTAATGCCAGAAACCGGTCCTAGGAAGCTTGAGTCCGATCCAGGGAAGGCATGGCTTGGCAGTTCGGGCTGGACTGTTCCCATGAGGCACAGGGTCAGACTGATTTGCATATAGCCATGTCTGAACTGGGGTGGCAGAGTGGGCTAAAGAACGGTGATGGATAAAACTCAGATCTGTTGACTGGGTGTGAGGGTTCAGATGCTCCGTCCATCACACCCCCTTTTGTACCACCTGGTTAGAAGAATCCCAGTGCACATAGTCAAAAATCCAACAGTATCAATCCAAGAACAAAATGGGGATAATCATGCAAAAAGAGGCATTTTCCTACTCCGAGGGAACAGATTAATGTCATCTAGGAGAAGAGATAATTACTTTTCAAGCATGCTTCTGACTCAAATGCCAGGTGAGAGGTGCAGCAGCCAGCCATTACTCCAGTACCATAAAAGTCTTTGTGTGCAAAGCCTGTGAATTCATGCAATATATGGAATAAAGAAGAAAAACAAAAAAAATAATATAGTCTGCTATTTCCTCAAAAATATACCTGTTGCTGTGCTTATACAGGCAAGATGGTCGGTGGGGAATGCTACATTGAAAGCATGGTAGGGGGAGGGAATTTTGTGCACGGGAGGAACAAGAGGGGGAGAGTCAGAAAACACAACAACACTCATGGAGTGCTGAACAGAAAAGAAAAAAGGAGTTCCCTGAATGTGATTTGAGCAATGAAAGGATACAAGTTAGCAAATCAAAAATATGGTAAAAAAAGGCTATGCTACGGGGGCTGGCCTCACATAAGAACAGGAAGGTAAGCCATCCAATAAGATGCATTTGAATAAGACTAACGATAAAGCCAAGTAATGGTAAGCTGTGGACAACGTCTATGGCCACTGTAACCTTTTGGTATGGCCCAGAAGAGGCTTTTGCGTACCAGACAACTGAAAGATATTTGCTGTGTGAGACCAAGTGTGTACATTTGAACAATCAAAGAATAAAGACTGAGTCTCAAAATGTTGACAGAATACATGAGGTGGTAGGCAATAAGCATATTCCACCACTCTACTTTTCAGTATGAGAAAAGTGCACATTTCAGCATTTTTAAGGAACACTAGAGCCAATAATAGAAAATGTTAAGTTTCAACGCTTGGCAAAATGGATTTTTAAGAAAACAGAGAAATGTACAAGTTTGCTGAAGAGGGAAAGTGGGAAAGAATAAGCATATAGGTGGAGAGCAGTATGCACATTTACATTTTCTCCCAAAAAACACACAGGTACAAGTAGAAATGCTGTGTAGCTATAGACCTAATAGCCAAAAAGCCATTCTGACACTTGTGTATCATAGTTTAAGCAATTGAACTGATTTGCGATGCTCAAATTCTAGTGAATAATTTGTAGTCAGAATTTAAAAGACGTATTGGCCTCCAGGAATGAACATTCATAGGAGACATCCTTTTTAGGGAAACTGAATATAAATGACTCTTTAAAAGATTTAGAGCCACATTTATACCCACTTCGTTTTGTGAGTTCCTAATTGCGACTTTTTGTGACTCACAATTAGGAAGTCACAGAATGCGATGTACAAATGTGTCTCAAATACATTTAGCGATTTATAATGGGGTCGCAATTGACCAACCTCATTAATATTCATGAGTTAGGTTGTAGTTTGCGACTTATTGAGAATCACTGAAAACACAGTGACGGTGGCCTCCTGTGGACAGCAGACCACCATATCTGTGTTTGCTTTTAAATAGAGTAACATTTTTTTTTTACTTGCAGTCCATTTTCATTAAACGAAAACAGGATATGTTTGAGAAAAAAAAATTATAAGTTTCAGTCCCATATTTTAAGCCTAGGCATTGATTCGTGGGATCACTGCCTGCTCTTAAAAAACATTTGCGCAACCATTCACAAAGGGGAATGGGTCCCCTGGGAAACCCTTCCCATTTCCCACTAGGTTACCACCTGCTTGAGGTAGGTAGTAAACTGCAAATGTTTTGTGACCACATTCCGGTCACAAAACACTAATAAATCTTCCTGCAACTCGCGATGAAGGAGAGACAACCTTGTAAATTTCTGACAACATGAAATAGTGTTAGTACATCTCAAACTGCTATATAGCAGTCACTAACAGCCCATTTCTCCATTTATGACCGCTTAAACCTTTTGTACATGTGGCCCTTCGTGATATCCGCTCCCCCTCTAATTTAGTTAAATAGCTCATCTAGAAAGCGGAGAAGCTCCTTTGGAAACTTATTATGTACCTCATTAGGAAAGTCTTGATTCCAGCCAGCTTTTGCATTAGCCATATTTATGAGTGTTATTGGGACTAAAGAAAACAGTTTTTTATCTAAAAAATATCTTTTTGTATCCTTGTCATTTGGGGCAGACTCAGGACCTGATTTATATCTTGGCAGATAGGTTACTCCATCACAGCCGCTGAAAAATAAATCTCATTATATCCTATGGGCTCAATATTTGGTGGATGGGATACCATTGTGACAGAGTAACCCATCTACCAAGATCTAAATCAGACCCCCAGTGTGAGCTAAAATATTATTCTGTCCCGGATGTAGGGACTAAAGCAGCTTTCTACAAAATAAAATAATACACATTTTTTATTCAAGCCATTGATTATCTTTCTAGTAATCAAAAGAAAGCTCCAATATTTATGATGGATGCCAAAAAAGGTTTTTGGTTAAATTTGGATTCCCTGACCAATTTTTTAAAATGTTTATAAACTTCTATCACAATGCTGAAGCCAGAATTACCTTTAACGCTAAGGAAGTAAGATAAGTGAAAATTAATAGAGGCAGTGAAACTGTACAATTAAGAATAATTTGTCCCACCATTGGAAAGGATGTTGAAAAATAAACTTTTTACCAATAATATTGTGCTGTATTTAAAAGCTGACAGAGATAATATCCAAGGATGTATGGGGCTATAAAGTATACCAGGTGAAAAGGTAGCATCTATTATTCAATGCGACACCCAGCTATCTACCTCAAAACGTCCATTACCAGTTTGTACCCCAGCATCTAACCCATTGTTATCATTAATATTTTTTTAGTTTTATGTAATGCAAACTCGACCCAAAGGTATCAGAGAGCTTCACATGAGCACCAGTTGCGTTACAGATGGATTTTGTTAGGCAAGGGAGATTAGGTGATTGGCCCAGAATCACAGGATTTTGAGAGTCCCTGAGGAGACTCGAGCCTGGTTACACAGCTTTGAGGTCACCCGCTTTAGCCATTAGGCCACAAATAACTATTTGCGAGTAGTTCTGTGCAATACAGTGTTATGCTCAGCAAAGTTAAAACCTTACAAGACAGATGAATAATACTTCCTTCGTCATTGATAGATAGGGTGGCTCTAGTTAAAATATCTATTCTGCCATTATTATTAATCCCATTTTCAAACTTCTCTATTAAGTTTAATAATAAATGTGGAGCGATAGATTCACTTATAACAAAATTTGTACAGAATAATAAACATTCTAGGGTAAAGCTTTCGGTCATGCAGTTGGCTGAAACTCAGGGAAAACTTGTGTAGCCTCATTTCCAGACCTATTATCAGGCAGTGCTATTGGATAATGTGTTCCAACTTATTTCAATACTGTAGTTTTATTAATTCAAATGGTGAACGAGTCAGCAGTTGATTTACCAGCATTTTAAAAAACAGCAGAGCTTCCAAAAAAGACCAAGTAATAAGGTCCTCCATGCACTGGTAAATCAAAGATTTTTTAAAGTCATAACAGGTTCCAACGTGCCATGTATTCATATCAATGCAGGACTGCAAATATGTGGGATTTACCTTGTTGAGATCCACTTTGGAATCTTGGAAGAGTTAGAGGTTTTTTAGGCCTGGTGATTTTTTCATAGTCCACAAACAGTTTTACTGGGAGGAAATAATGTTATATTTAGGGACTCAGAGCCACTCGTTAATGTACAGTTTTAATCAGATATCAGGTTTCCTAAAGTCAAATTACCAGGGGATGAGCAGTGAGGCATACTCTCTAATGCAGCTGTTCGTGAAAAGCAAATTGACAGGAGTGGAATACTGGTATAGGCTGTTGCGTATACTCCAGCCAAGGTCTGATTCCTGAATACCTTGATAAAATCGCCAGCAAGACGAATTGCAAGGTAACAATAGGGGAAATGGCAATACATTTCTCAGATGGAATTTACCTGCCTGAGGGGTGCTAGTTTTAAAAAAAATTGCTTTCTGTCAAGGTGATTGGCTTTTTACACACGGATAGTCCGCATAGGATGTTCCAGTCTATTTCGGTGCCATCTAAATGGCAAAGGGGTTTGGTTGCATTGTATCTTTAACCTGTCTGATACGAGTGGGATAGTACACCTATCAGTCATGATTGGGCTGTGCTGATGACGGAATGGTTCTGTCACGACCACACCCGCAATTGGAATGTCCAGCACAGGGCTGGAATTCCTGCCGCACGCAAGCGGTTAAGAACATAGGTTATGGGATATTAAGCTGATCTCAGACAATCTTCAAAGTCATTATATTGTTGATACACTTTGAGTTCGGAAGCCTTTTTGGAGGTCTTCCACTGGTCCTACTACTTGTAGTGGATATCCTGGTTGTAATATCCCTGCTATGCAATGGAGGACCAAAATTCCAAAGAGATGGTAAAAGCACTCTTGGAGCAACGTTGTCATGAATGCTTTCTTTATAACCAACATATTACAGCATTTGTTAGTTCTGTCATCTAGTCGGATGAGGCGTGGTTGTTATGAACCCCAATGCACCCCAATATAGGCCTAGGTAGTTGCACAACCTCATAACTATATTTATCCTACCTTGCTCTACCTACCAGTTCTAGCACTGGCCTTTCACCTAGTTAGGTGCTGAATACATGTTGTGTGGTTTTCTCCGAAAACTAGCCTCATTTATTGTGCATTAGTATTATCATCATCTGCACAATAACTCTGTATAAGTGTCACCGCTATCAACATCTTTGGCAGACAAGCCCACAGTACTATGACACATCTAGGTAGAACCCCTGAGGGTACTTTTTGGGTATATAAGCACCACATCTTCGTTGGGCAAACCAGAGGAGAAAAAACATCCATGCTGACACGCTGATGCTAGACGCTGAAGTGCCTGCACTCAGACACTCCAGCACACAGTGGTCTGACTTCCCTCGCGGGGTGTCCAACTCGAGACCAAGATGGGGTCCTTCACTCTCTCGCATCAGGTAATGGGGTTGGCTCTTTCCTTGGGGGATTCTTGGCTATACACCTACATACATGATTGGTACACTTAGATAAATCTAGTTAGGGTTGGCATCATAGGAGTGCACATTACTACTGCCATGTACTTATATGCCTGCATATATTCACTGTTTTAGCACTATGGTAGAATTATACCATTTATTTACTCCATTGGTGCTTGTAATCTTCTACATCTGTTTCTGTCTCATGTTTGTTTCAGCCCATGTATTTTATTCTAGAATAACGTTGATGCAATAAATACTTATTGAAAACATCCCCACCATTTATTCTGTGTATCTCTCTGAGACAAAGTGAGCACGAGTGACTGAGCAAAAATAATGTACTGTTTCCTTGATCTTTGAGGGGTCAGGGTTGTTGTTATAAATGGGATTTCTGGTTGGCTAAAGCTTACGCCAAAACCAGACAAAACCTCCACTCTAGTCAGTGCAACAGAGTTACATGCTGAAGATACCCCCTGCTCACCCCCTTGGTAGCTTGGCACGAGCAGTCAGGCTTATCCCAGAGGCAGTGTGTAAAGTATTTGCGCATCACTCACACAGCAACAACATACTAGGCACACCACAAAAGTAACTCCACATAAGGATATAAATAAAAAATAACCTTTGTATTATCATAAACACATTATAATAGTAACCACACAATATAGACTGTGCCAACTGGCACTAGGCAATATTTACAGGGGATTATATACACATGACAGGGCCAATTGGGCCACTGTCAGAACCATCACAAAGTGAAAATAGTAAATGTGGAACCAATAATAAACGTAGAACACAACCAGTAACTACTGGCAAACACAGTACTCAGCATTATCCTGCAACATAAATCATAGTATGCAATGAGCATCACGTCAGGCGTAAAATAAATTAGGCGCCAATCCCATAAGCCTAAACATATTAGACCATAACCTCCTAATCATAAATCACATTAGGGGCATACATCACAGTAGAGAATAACCTCAAAAGCATAAACCACAGTATGCAAATAACCTCATACATAAACCATATATTAGCATAAATCACAGTAGAGAATAACCTCTTAAACACAAACACAGTATGCAAAACCTAATAATCATACACCACATTAGAGGCTTAAATAAGCGTGCATAAATCACATTACATGAATCACATTTCCTGCGCACCACGTAAATCAGAGCCCTATCAACCTAACAGTCCCCCTAGCTAACTGGCCTTCTCAGAGGGCTCAAATGCCCTATGTCCATAATGTCAGGTCTGGCTGCCAATGCTGCAACATCAAAAGTACGCAATTGCGCTGGGGCAGAGGAGTGTATCTCACTCCTGTCTCATCCAAAATGCCCTCAAAGAAATGATCGCCTAAACGTTGCATCTGCCGTTAATTGCCATGCAGCTGTGAAGTAAATTAAGCACTGGCACAGACTGTGCCGACTGTGCCCTGAGAGCCTGACTGGGACTCCATAAAACAAATATGGCAAAACGTTGCAGCTGCCCGCGCTGGTGTGGTGAGCTGTGCATGAAGAAAAGGTAGCCATGCCCATCTCGATGCCCTCAAGAGTCACCACTGGGACTCTACAACAAGAATGCAGCCAATGTTGCAGCTGTCTGCTACGGCAGTGCAGCTGTGAATAAACAAAGAGGCCCTGCTCTGGGGCTCTCTGAACAAATCTGCCTCCATTGTTGGAGCAACCCGCTCTCTTGCGGGACCACTCAGGCACTGTGCCTCGATCGGCACAAACGATGGAGAAGCCCCTACTCACTGGGCTCTCTGCGGGACTCTGCGCTCCTGTGAATTCCACTGGGAAGGGCACCGGCAGTGTGCCCTGACCGGCACTGCTCCCAGGTGCCTCGCCTCCTTTGCCTCATCTCCTCGGCCCGGCGGCACTGAAGACTGCAGGCAGGGAGAGTCCTCAGGACTCTGGTTGGGCTCTCCTTTTTGGAACGCCAGTGCAGGGTGGGCTCCCACCGGCTTCTACTACACACAGAGCTCCCACAGCACATGGGAGTCCCACTCACTTCCTGCAGCGCGTGACAGGCCCTGCCCACAACCAGACAGCTTGCCTGGCTTCCAGGCCACGCTTGGCAGTGGCCTGACGGCTATTCCTCGCTGCGGCTTCCTTCTCCTTCGGCCACAATGTGGGGTGGGCACGCGCCTTTCAAAATAGCCACAGATGCGGGTTGGGCACCCGCAAAAATAAAAGCATAAGCGGGGTGCCACCCACAATTTAAATAAACACAATGCGGGGTGGGCACCCAAAATGTAAAGGTAATTGCGGCATAAAAGTGGGGTGGGCTCATGCCTAATTGGCAATGCAGAGGAATCGCTATGCTGGGGATTGCCTCCTCCATGGGTAGCTCAGCGAAACCCATGCATTCCTCTACTTGGGGAAATAAAGAAATAAAACACAGCACTCACAAGGCGCTAGAAGTCCTAAAAAGTCTCCAAAGTCCTGAAAAGTCAAAGGGAAAGTGCTCCTAGGGTGCAAGGGCCCCCCAGGGTCCATGGGGCATAGCTGGGCCCAGGGAGGCCAGCACACATGGCCCTCCATCAGGGAGGTAAGCCCCCATGGCGGTCCCTCATGGGCCCCATCAACAGCAGGACCCAGCAAGTCAGGAACAAGCACAAGCACATAAAATACATGGGGTCACAACCCAGACATTTATACCACACAACCCATTGTCTGCAGTACAGGGTTTGGGGGAACCAGATGCAGCTGGTTCAGGGGGAAATTGGAGCACTTTGTTTACAAGGCTCCTCTTCCCATTTGTCAGGTTGGGGACCAGTGATCAGACACACCAAAGAGAGCGGAGATAGCATTGTACAGGCTGGGCACAGATCTATTCAGGGTAAGGGGATTACTCCTCCCACTACTCCCAATGTAGATGTCCCATTCAGCCTAGTGCTGACTCATCCTGCCCCTCCTGGAGCCACACACACATCTCAGCTCCTGTCACTCAAAAGCCAGACATGCAATTCATATCAGGCAGGCAGACACATAGCACACAGAAATGGCAACTTCTAAAAGTGGCATTTCTAAAATAGTTATATTAAATCTGTGCATACCATTGCACAGAATTTATTATGACAATTTCAAATATACTAAACTTGGCCACGCTGCTCCTCCCATATCAGGAACTACTATTGACACACTAATCAGGGAATCCCCAATGCATTCCTATGGGAGGGCAGGCCAACCTAACCAAATGTAACACAGAGAGGGGACGCACTTTATACTGGACAGCAGTGCTAAAGTGCCCAGAAGTCTGAAACCACCTACACCATGTCAGAGAAAAGGACAGGAGAAAGGCAAAAAGTTTAGAACCCTGCAAAAAGGGCCAAGTTCAACAGTTGTCATATTCCATAGTTGCCAGAAACTATTCGCTTCTTGGGAAGGTTGTGGTGCTCATAGTGGCACTGTGAGCTAGCCGGTCTACAGACTAACATAGCCTCTGTGGGTGTATGGAATCAGTCTCAACACCAATCCCTAAGTTTATGTTACCTAAACATGCAGATCCTATATAAATTTGTACGAACTACACAACACCCTTAGGGTATATTATCAACACTGTGCTGCCACAAAGTAATGCCACGTGATTCAAAGTAGCATGAGTATTGATAAAGCATTTGCTTTCTGGTGCAAAACTCTTTTGCACTGGGGATTGACCTTCAGCTAGAATAAGTAGTGATTTTAGCCACGTTGTGCTACTTTAGGTCAAGGAGCTGCTCCATGGTGGTACTTGGGTGTTCCCAGGTTATCATCCATGGTTCTTCATGCAAAGCCAGATCTCCAAAAAATGCCTACCTGATTTTGCATCAAAAAATAATCCATATTTGATATTTCTACAGAAATGTCAATTTTTTGATGTGTGTTGCACTATACAGCACACACATGCAATATGTGGTGTGTTAACATTTTTTATCTAAGCATAAGATGTTGTACTGGGTGGGTAGCCTTCCAGTTAGACAGCATGCACACACGTCTGCACTATGGTCCAAAGGTGCTGCTAGGCAGCCTGTTGTGCACCATTGCATGGAAAGAGAGCTGCAGTAGATCAACTTTAGTAAAAATATCTCTGTGCTGTTCTATCCCCCTGGGATGGTGCAGTGAGCTAAAAAACGGTGATGGATCAAGCCCTGATCTGTTGACTGGGTACGAGTATTCTGCTTAATTCAGATGCTCTGTCCATCACCACCCCCTTTTTCTGAATCGTTCTATCCCCCTAGGGCAATACAGAGCAACAACTTTCTTTTGGTTGGTGTTATGCTATTATTTTTATAAATCTTCCCCAAACGTCCCGTAATAAACAAATAGAGTGTCCATAAGCCTAAAAACAGATAATTAATGTCTTCAAATATATCCAAATGCAGACACCACTTCCACACAATGCCTGACATGTAAGGCCTCTCTCCATAAGTCCAGTGGTAGGCAAACCAATCTTCTAGATCAGTGAGTACGGCGCAGGGGCTATCTGTGGCTCTCCTGACCTTCACATGTGGCCCCCATGTTAACAGCAGCACCGGACTACTGTTTTCTTAAGCTAGCACTAACAATCAAAAAGATGTTAAACAAATGAGGAAGCTTTTATTTACAAGCTAACAGAAGTAAAGGAAAATATTCAAATAAAGTATCCTGCAACATTTAACCACCCACATAGTCCCACTCCCATCCTGCTAGCATCATTGAGCCCCTCGTGTTCACCTCAGACCATACATTGTGGTGCCTCAGAAAATGTTTATTTGTATCTATGTTCTAGATGATATCCATAGGTACCCATTATCTACTCAACAACAGGTATGGCTAATATCTACATATTCAGCAGAGAGTATTGCCAGCCTTTCCATGTTCAGAAAAGAGTAATGTAACAATTACTTATAGGTGTTGAAAAGTTGGTTATTAGTAGTGGTAAACAGATATCTATAGCTGGCAATAAGGCCTCATACACACTCTAGGGCTCAAAATAGGTCTCAGAATATTATTCCCATGCTCAACCCTTAGTAGCTTGGCTGCAAGCAGGCACGTTTAACCTCAGCCACAGGTCTGTAAAGCAGTTTAAAAACACCAATTCAGAAAATATTTAAAATATAACACCCAAATAAAATCCAACACCAATTTATAACAATGAGGTTTTCCTTTAAAATGACACCAAAACTAAAAGAATCCAATGTAGGGAACCAGAGATATTAATTTTTAAAGATTTTGCACTATATGGCGCCTCTTGGGACATCTGGTTGCGCGAGACCAGGACAAAGTTAAAGTTTCAGGCTGACCGCTTTGGAGCCCTACACGGCTACCCCTCGCAGTGGGCCTCAGTCTAAGTTTTTACCTTCTGCCTTAGAAACTTTCCTGGAGCTTTTCTGCTTGAGTTCCTCGAGGCTCTACACCAGTTTGAGATTGGTGAGGGTTCACTGGCTTGCATTTCGACAAGCTCCTGGTCAAACTATGGTAGTCAGACCTCCAGAGCTTTCCAGCGGGACAAACCAGGGATCCAGGCCAGCGAGCGGTTGAAGGCCGATAGCCTGACTCTCGTGGTTAAGGCAGTCAAGACTTTCGCCTTTGGACTTAAAAACGTTTACTGAGCTTTTTCTGCAGGGGTCCCTTGCTACTCTTCACTAGACCGGGTTCGGTGAGTGTTCGCCAGATTGCCCTTGGTCGAGGTCCTGGTCAAAATCTGGAAGTCGGACCTCCAGAGCATTTCAGCAGGATGGACTTGGAGGGCAGGCCTGCTCGCAGCTGAGAATCACCGTTTTGGCTAGACAGGTCAAGTTGGTCTACTTATGGAGCTTTTTTTCTAAAGTTGCTCCAAACTTCTCCAAACTTCCAAAGTTCATCTGAAGGTCCCAAAGGGTCCAAAACATACTCCAATGGTCTGAAAGATCCAAGATGGTCCTTGGAAGTGTTGGACTTCCGTTCCGAAAATTCATTTGGACAAAACCCTTACAAATCCACTGGAGTCACTCTAGGCTGGGGATTCTTGGTGATGATGGTCCAGGTGAGCTCTGTTAACCTGTAGGTTGCAGGCAATATTTATACCTCTTGAAACAAGTTAGGTCCATAGGTTGTAGTTACAGATTGTACAACAGGTGCAGCCAGTCATAGGGCAGGGCCTTGTTGGTGCAAATCAAAACCCCAGCATGGACCTTTTTCTTCTTCTTCTTTCAAGCAGCAGATCTGAGAGGCTCTGTCACTCTCAGATACGTATTCAGTGTTCTCTGGGGTCACACAGGAGGGTACTCCTATCCAATGAGGTACAAGGCAACACCCCAGTCCAGGACCATTTCCTCTAAATTCTGGCATAATGGTCTCACAAAAAGCACTATTTGTCCACAATGCAATATGGTTGAAGTCTCAGCAAAGAGGCAAGTGCTAGCTAAACCAACCTCCTGGATCGCCATCTCCATGATCTCGATCCCCCTGGCAAAGCAAATTCCTTCCTTAATCCTGACGAATGGCTGGGTTTAGAGGGATGAATTTAGATGGACCTGGCTTCATGTGTCTGTCCCCTTCTTCCTTTGAAGCTCATGGTTTCAGACCCCTCCCCCTTGCTCTGGCATTCCTGTGCAGCTGAATCCTCTCCTCCTAGATGATTCCTCAACCTAGGGGTCACTTAATCAAAGCAGCCAGGCAGACCACCAGAAGCCTACATTTTGGCTTATAGACAAAACAAGTCTTATAACTTATTTTCTGTACATTTTGGGATACATTCAACAACAGCTTATTATTAGATGTATCAATACAATTTTCCTAAGTCCTTGAATGATATTTCCTTAATCCCTAGCGTTAGTTATTGAGTAATAACTAATTGCAATGTTAAACTATGTGGCTTGGGATCTACAATGGCAAATATGAAATGTCACATTTCTCCAGCACCAGGGCGTATAAATATGCTTTTATAAGGACCCTGCTTATAGTTACATGTCCAACCACCCCTGGGATACCTAGGGGAGACTGTAGGGTTTCTGAATATACAAAAATAATGTAGATCCTCACTCCACAGTGCTCCTAGCACAAAAGTCGATTTTGGGAAGCCCTTTACTGTGCACTTTCTATATCCCCAACTCATATAAAACCTGTTTTATAAGGGTACTCCTTATCAGTACCTGACCCCCAACCCTGGGACACCTAGAGGAGACCATGGGGGTACCTAATATTCCAAAATATTTTTGTTTATTAATTTGTATGTGACTCAAACACCAAAGTCAAGTTTGGGCATATGTTACATTTTGTAAGAAGTCCTGCAACACAGGTCTGCTTTTAAACTGACCTCGGGCTCTCAGCTATGCACACATGCAAGCACAGAAAGGGATGCTGGCCTCTAAACTGCAATGCCCTATTATATACTAGGGACTTAAAGGTAGTTTTAACCTCTTAAGTGCTCGTGACGGACCCACGCCGTCATGAGACACGGGCGGTGTGTGCTCATGAAGGCGTGGTTCTGTCATGCTGCGGCCGCTCCGCCCACGCAGCACTGATTCCCCACCTGTGCGGGTAAATTAATGAGCAGGCGTGGTCATGACGGAACCAAGCTGTCATAAGCACCTGCCGCCCATGTCTCATGACGGCGCGGTTCCGTCACAAGCACTCCCCACCCCCCGCGCCACGGCAGAATTCGTGCCGCGGTGAAGGGGTTAATCCTCCTGTCCTATTATGTACTTGGGCCTTATAGGTAAGGTCATGCCAATCATAGGGGTACCCTAACCCATAGAGTACTCTAGTGTATGTACATGTTTTCGCTGTATTCTAAGTGTGTTTTCAGCAAAGCATCAGCCCTGGGCCTGGTTAGGCAGAGCCCAGGGACAGTCAGACTCAGTTACCACCAGTAGCAGTCGGTGAAAAATAGGGGTGCCCAGGGCACAGGATGACTTTGCAACAATCGGTAATGGTCATTACATCAAGTCTAGACTTTCTTGTCCCATTACTACCAATTGAGTTAGAGTTCATACCTGAAAACAAACTGCAGGCTTACTTTATTTGTGTTATTTAAAAAAAAAATACACCAGAACACCCCTTTACATTTTGTCATAAATATTTGTCATATGCTGTAATACCAAACTGTCAGGGAGGCAAACCTGAGGAAGGGAGGTATCTGAAGACTGGTGTGAACCTTCAAATCTCAAATTACTTCCCTGCCTCATAGCTAATAACTGAACACTCACTTAATTAATATGTAAACTATTTTAATAATTTGCTGCATAGAGAAAATGTTATCTAAACACAACTCAATTGTGAACCGATTTCAGAACACCTAGCATAATTCAATTCAATAAAATCCTAATACTGACAAACTGAATAATTCAGAAAAGTGTCTGGAACAGTCCAGCCAAAGTTGTTGCACAACACATGTTAGACAAGGATACCTCATAATTCTCTGCCAGAAAGTAGCTTCTTCGCAGGTAGATCCTCCCAAAATGGGCCTTGGAAGACTGATCTCTAAAAATAAGTATGCTTTTGTAACAGCCTTACATATTCATTTCCTAAGAGTACTTTTAGAAGGGGTTACTCAAAATCTTGATTGACTAAACTTTTCAAAATGGCTTCCACTTTATGGAACCTTGAGATATGACCTAAATAAATTGAGAGACTATTATTGACATCTTAGCCATGAAGTCAAGAAGACAAGAAGAAGCACATGAAACTGGACCCTGAAAAAGAATGGACAGTACTAAAGTTTGTGAAAGATGGAATTCAGTAACTACATTAGGAGTAATTGAACAAGAAATGATTTTCTCAAACAAATTGATGCTTCTAGAATTAACTCTATTTGCTCAATGTGAAATTCTTTTTACAATACAAAACAGAAATGGAATTGAAGTGAAAGATTAGAGAAGATTTTGAGGTCTAGTTAAAGATAGAGCGCCAACCCACCAAATTCTGGGCAAATCATTCAGAACAGGAGTTGCCCACCCTTGAAAACTTTGGATAAACATATTGTCGTGGAGATGGAAGTGGAGAAAAGTTGGAAACAAGTGTCTGAGAAAGTCAGCAGGGCCATTCTCATTCCCAGGGTGTTGAACAGCCAATAGAGACTGGAGATGAGCTTTTACCAAAACGATCTCCTGAGCCACTTGATTTAAAGAAAAGGACTTTGTCCTCCAGGCATGTTCTGTAGGTTCTTAAAGCCTGAATGTCTCCTCTTCACAAGACGAGGATTTTCCATTAGATGCTGAGAACTTGTCCTTTGACTTCGGGTCACTTATTTTTCATGATAACAATGCCCCTTAAACCACTAACTACTGCTTCATCACTAATGCTTTGTATGCCCCTGAATCGGAAGAAACAGGAGAAGCCTCATTCCCTACCTTAGATTACTTTCTATGTTTTTTTGCTTGACAGAGCTTTTACTTGTGTCTTACATTGCACAGTGACTTCAGAATGCTGAGAAGAAAACTGAAACAATACGGAATTAGCAAGATGTGGTTTCCAGCATCCCTGTGACGTACGCTACAAAGACATCATGGCACCAGCTTGGCTAACGCTCCTAAGTTATATTCCAGTAATACAAATGTAAAATGCAGTAGCACTGAGTCATGGTGAACAGAGACACTGTTAAATTATTTTTGTGTTCCCATGCAATGTTAGGGCAAAAAATATATCTATTGTAAAAACAGTCTTCGGTTTAACTAGGAGGCTTACTGCCATGTTACAACCTGTATTACTTTTCCAGCTGTTAGATATGTGCACTTTGACACTGCTCACCAGTGCTAATGTGCTTGTGCTCTAACCCCTAAGCATGGTTATATTGGTCCATCCCAAACTGGCATATTTGTTGTACTTCTAAGTCTCTAGGCAAGTGGTAGGCCCTATATGCAGGGGCTGTAAATCAAATGCTACTAGTGGGTCAGCAGCACTGATTGTGCCACCCACTGAATTAGCCCTTTAACCATGTCTCAGGCCTGCCACTGCAGAGCCTGTATCAGCCATTTTACACTGCCATGTCGACCTAGAAAACAAAAACCTCTTGCAAGGCCCAAACCTTCCCTTTTTATTCGTATAAGTCTCCCCTGAGGTAATCCGTGGACAACCCAGAGGACAAGGTGCATTGCATTTAAAAGGCAAGACATGCACTTTTGCGTTTTACATGTCCTGGTAGTGAAAAACGTCTAACGCCATTTCTCACAATTGCAAGGACTAGCTTTCCCATAGGATAACATTGGCATTACCTTATTATATTTTATAAGTGTCATTTCCAATTGGGAACATATAAGACTCCCCAATTCTGGTGCCTCAGGAATCCTAATTTAAAATCCTAACTATGGTGAAGTTGGATTTTAAATTACAGTTTAGGATATGCCACATTTAGAAAGCTGGCATTTTCTTTCTTTAGCCATTTGGTGCCTGCTGCCCGTCTCTGATACACATCTGGGAAGGGTTACAGCTGGGCTTTGTGTATTCCCACAGAGACTTCCACACACATTGCGTGCTTAAGTGTGACTTGATAAGCCATCCTGGTGGGATGGCAAGGGGGAGATGGACTACGCCTCACTTGCACCTGAATAGGCGCAAGTCCTGTCCCTACACAAAGGGTTGCGTACCACCGTAGTGAGATTGGAGCCAGGGAGGAAGAGAGGACCTTTGTGCACTTGTAGACCTGTCTTTGAAGTCTCCCCTACTTCAAAGGCACATATTACTCGATCTCTGACACCACCACTGAAGTAGACTTCTGGACCTGTGAAGACGTTGTCAGGAAGAAGTACTGTTGAGCTGCTGAAGGACTGCCACTCTGCTGAACTGCTGCTTTTCTGGACTCCTGCCTTGCTGTGCTGCCCTACTGCCTGCTGTTCCTCTGCCTGAGTTAGGAGCACTATAACTGCATCCTTTAAAACCAGAGTGACTCCAAGGGCCAGCTGGTTGGCCTCCTGAAGTCTCAAGGAAATAAAAGACTTCGAACATACCTGATCCTGCATCTGGACTCTGCCTTCATTGAGTTTGCCCTGCCAGTGGCACCATCCCAGTCCTGGGCCCTTGGAAGTGAGGCCAAGGTGCTTGCTTCAGCAAACCCATGCATCCTTCATCAAACAGGCACATCAGTGCCGTTGCGTGGATCAGATCCAGCTCATCACACCTGTTGCGTGGATCATAACCGGCGCATCAGCCCTGTTGTGTGCATCAGAACTAGTGCTTCCTGTTGTGTCACCCGACCTAGGGCATAGTTGGACTCCTTGAAAACCCATACAGTTTCTTGTGGAAGGTAAAAAGTGAGGTGCATGCTCTTATGTGTAGAGGTATGTTGTTCCATGCTTTAGGAGCGATGTGGGACTTGTGCAAGAAGGAGTTGTCTGAAGGTTTGTGAAAGCAGATGTGATTGTTTAGATGTGATGAACCAAGGTTACTAACCAAACAGGAAAACCGGAATTTAGCCAGTTAGCTGACCAAGTCATAAATTGCAAACCCTTCAAGTAAATAACAACACTCCCCCATAAAACAATGTTCTTGACTTCACAATATGCATACCTATGAATAACAGGAATTAACACCACAACAATAAATAACAAGAACTATCCAAGGAGACAAATAAAGCAGTATCTGTAGTGATGACATCAATAATGTCAATGTCCAAAGTGATGGCATTTAATTTCAAATGTTTCTTCATAACATACATTTTGTCATCAGCATCTAAATTGGTTGTTTCTTTAAAAACAAGAAACATATGCAAATATATCAATACAGGTAAGTTACGATGATAGATGCAGATAATTCCTCTTGTACTATGCTAATAAATACAATCTTGGTAAGGATTATGTTAAACAATGTGAATATATTTGTCAGCAGTCTTCCACACATACACTATACCACCTTCATGACATACCAAGAAGGAGTCGGCTTTGTCTGACAATGACCACATAGCTTCAATGACACAAATAAAGCTATAATGTCCCACAAGCTTTGAAATCTATCACTTTTCTTGTCTACTAAAGCCAGTCCACAATTGTCTATGTTTTGCGTCAACCAGGGGGTTGGATTTGAATGAATACTAATGGCACCAAGCTTATTTTCAGTCACTCACCAATTCCACTCATCAGCAAAGAGACATGAAACAGTATTTGCTGTCTCAAACACTAGTATTGTCAAGTTAAAGATGGCTTTAAACTTTTGCCCAAGACCTATTTGTGTATCACATATTATACTGTTGTTTTTTTTTATTAATCATATGTTGTCTGGCACTGCCTCGTGAACATTGATTGTTATGGTTCAGTGACCATTTTTGTAGAGCATTTGCTGATATTTTATCCTTTTGTAAATTGTAATGATTTTAAGTAATCAAACAATAAACTTTGAACTTTGAACTTTGACTGTCTCATGGAGCTAGTCAAATGGATGCACAACAACTGTCTTCACCTCAATGGCAATAAAACAGAGGTCCTGATCATAGGGAAGGCTCTCTCTCTCTCTGGACTTTCGAATGGTGGCCTGACACACTGTGTCAGACTCCAGTGCTCAAACCCTCAGTGAAATTCTTGGGGTTTGGTTAGAATCTAAGTTATCCTTTAACAAACAAATCCCAAACTTTGCTGGGAACTGTTTTGCCCTGAAAACTGCTGGGAACATCTTGAATCTTCTCTTAAAGGCCATGAAGCCTGTAGTCCTGGCTCTTGTCATCTTCCAGCTGGACTACTGTAACACCCTTGAGTTAGGCATTATGAAGGGGAGATTGATAAAGCTGCAGAGAATTCAAAACACTGCTGCCCAGATGGTACTTCATCTTCCCAGGAGGGCTTCTTCCAGAATAGCCCTTGCAAGACGTCATTGGCTCCCTCCTCATAAGAGGATATCTTTAAAAGTTCTGTGCTTCTGTTTTAAAAGCTTGACAGGGACATGGGCCCACAGTACTTGACTTCTCTGGTGTTCCCCTATAGGCTTGATCTTAACCTCAGATCTTCTGGGGCTCATCTGGCAACAGTCCCCAGTATATGCAGAGCCCAAATTGGGGGATGCTCTTTTGGGTTCATCACCGCGAATGTGTGGAATTCCATGCCAGATTATCTAATAATGCGATTCGTTAGTGAGGGGCTCTCTCACTTGGTCATTGAGGTCAGGTTTATTGTTTCTCAGTCTTTCCCTCTCTGCTGAGTGTTAGCTGTTTCTTAGTTCAGCATGGGGACACACCGGTTGGTGTAACCATGGTTCTTTACAAGATGATTTTATGTTATTATTTGAACTGTTTCACACTCGGGCCTGGGAATTATACAGTCGAAAACCCGGATTTTCCAATAGTAAAAGGTCAAACCTAATTTTTATTGTGCACCATCACCATCTGCAAGTGGTTATGAAATCACATGTGGCAGTTAAATGCATGTCTTTAATACATAATGCAATGTAGAAAGACCCCACCAATTTGTAAATATCACATCACAGCATGAGAAAGTTGTGTAAATGCGTGCTAGTAGATGTGTAGGGTTCACGCCTCCATAAATGTGAACAAAATTTGGAAGACTGTTTCTACAAAAATTTTAAGCACTTTTGTAGTCATGTCATGCATAATGTTTATAAATAAGCAATTTCAGACTTGTATTACTATAATTTTAGGAAAAAGTACAACTGCAGGTTTGAAGGGGCTATTTCACTAGAAGGAGTGCGTACATAAACAATCCATTTTCCAGCAGAGAGAGAAATATTACAAGCTATGTTGATTTCAGTAACCTCTTAAAATGAGTGACTGCATCTAAATTACTCTCAAAGATACCTATTAAACATTATAGGAAGATCTTCTGTAACTAAAACTTAAGATTCATGTAAGAAAATATAGTCCCATTTTTGACAATTACAAAGCTGAAACTACAACAGTGCCCTTTTTTTGTCCCACTTCACGTCCCAACAGATATTCCTTTGTGTTCATCTGAGGTCTCAGCAGAATAATGTAAGATTTGTGGAAGAAGATGCAGAAAAGCAAAGCAGAGCTTGAAGCCAAAATGGCGAAAATCTCCATTGCCACCATGTACTTTCCCTTGGTGCTGAGATAGGCTGGAATAAATGAGATCCAAACACTGAGGAAGGAAAGCATGCTGAAGGTGATGAATTTGGCTTCATTGAAACTGTCCGGCAGATTTCTGGCCAAGAAAGCCATAATGAAACTGATGGTGGCCAGAAGCCCAAGATACCCCAGCATGCACCAGAAAGCTAAGGAAGATCCCTCATTACATTCAACTAATATCTGTCCAGGCAGAGCATTAATATTGTATTGTGGGAAAGGAGGGGTGATGAATAACCAGGAGACACACAGCAGAACCTGAAGGAGTGTACAAACAAAGATGACTGTGTATGACAAATGAGGACCTGTCCATCTTCTTAAGCGACTGCCGGGTTTGGTAGCATTGAAAGCAATGACCACCATGATGGTTTTGGCCAAAATGCAAGAGATACAAAGAGCAAAAATGATCCCAAAGGCTGCCTGGCGAAGTAGGCATTTTTCTGGAGTGGGATAACCAATGAAAGCCAAAGAGCAGAGGAAACATGTGGTGAGAGACAAGAGCAGTAGGTAGCTGAGGGAACGGTTGTTTGCTTTTACAATGGGAGTGGTTTTGTAATGGATGAACAGTCTCAAGATAGCAAGTGGAATTAAGGATAAACAGAGGCATATTCCTGCTAGGCCTCCACCCAATGCATCTTCATAGGTGAGATATTCCTTAATCTTCATGATGCATTGGTCCTGTCTCTCAGTTGGCCACTGATCCCATGGACATCTCAAGCAGGTCACTGAGTCTAAAGAAGATGAATATAAAATGATGAATTAATATCCAAATTTAGCTACAATGACTGTTGCCTTGATAACATTCCTATTACTTAATGTATGTATATAATGCATAACACTTGCTAGGTTCTTGTTCTTAGTTTAAAATTTGTTTCAGGTTTTGTGGTGGGGTTCTTTGGTTTTTAACACTTACCAGTTTCATTTGAAATCTCCCCTTGAGGGCATGGAACACACAAGAAACAGCAGGCAGGCTCTCCTTCTTTGACAGCTTTCCAAAAGCCAGGGTGGCAACTTTGAGTGCACATAGAAACAGGAATCTGGAATATAAAATATCATTAGTACATTTGACATTCTTTTGTGATTGCTGTACTGCATATGGCCTTAAGTGTTAATTCGAAAAATGTAATGTTAAGATACACAAGGTGGTTTGCTTTATTCGTTAATGACTATTTTGCTTTACTTATCCAATTTTAATTTCATAGGTGGATCTCAGTGAGGCATAGGATGACCTCATTATAACAAATGGTACAACCAGCACTCAAAAACAGGAAAGTAAACCTGATGGGCTTAAGCAAAATTGACATGATTGGGGTGAAAGGAATGGACAATTTCACATCACTATAGGGTTATGAGTCCCAAATGAAGCATCAAGACAAGAGGGAGAAGCTTGAGTATGAGATGCAGGTAGTCTTGTGATAGATTAGTTGTATTTTGCTGACACAACGCTCAGCAGTTGAGTAGCTTCAAGTTATTAAGATGCAAACCATTCTGTAGGAGTAGTTGAGAATTTTGCAGCTTTGTGAAGATAAAATGCTTACTATGCCATACATTGTATTTTTCTCCAATATTTGTCACACATCCAAAAGAATTTAAGACCCATACAGAAGCAAAGAGTCTACAATCTCTATAATCTTAACTCGTACACTAAGAACCTCAATCCAAGTGCCCCAGAGTTTTACCTAGTAACTCTGCCCCAAATTAGTCTCACCAATACCACGGTATTGATAACTCCAGGCAGGAAGTGATGGAAGGGGGCTTTAGGTAATATGGAATTTCACCAGAATCAGTCATTTAAATCCAAAATGTTTACTTCTCAATCCGATTTCCCTATGTTTTAGGTGACGCTCCTGGTGAAAGACACCAGATCCATGATTTCATAATTATGTCAGGGCTGGTAACTCCTGTCACTGTCTCCATCAAAATTAAGAAGCCACTCACTATGAGGATGTAAGTTAATTTGTCTTATTCAGTTATATTGTCAGCTGTCAGTCACTAACATGCACCCAACCCATTACATCAAACTTAAAAATCAGTTATGTAGGAAATAAGATGGGCCTAGCCCAGAGGGGAGAGAACCATACTCTACATGGGGGGTCTTTAAGAAAGTCAGCAGCTGGTTGTGATAGCAGGATAATCTTATTGGCTTTCGGCCTCCACATCCTCATAAATTTGCACAGGTAGGATGTATTTAATCCCATGTGCAATGAGGAAAAAGGTGACAGAGTACAGTGCTTCGTACACCCAGAAGGTAAATGTAACAATGAAGGTGATGTAGGTAGTAGGGAAGTGACCGTCTGAATAAGAAAGGATCACAATGGCTTCAGGGAGAACAGGTAGGTCCAGGTGGGCTGCATATATGTTGGTGTATCAACAGTTGTGCTGCCATGTAAATGCAGTGCTTTTATATAGCGCACAAATCACCCCCGAAGGGGTCTCAAGGCGCTGTGCACATACCGCCACAGAACCCTTCTTGGCCTTTCCCTGTGAAGTGCCCACTCCTGGGCACCCCCAAGGTGAAGCAAGGCATCCTAGCGCTGTTGGGGCAGTTGTGGAGATTAAGCAAGCTATTGCCCAGAGTTGCAGAGTGGGTCCCATGATTAGAATAGGCACTGAGGCGAGAAATATCAGGTCCGGGGAAATTGAATCCAAGACCCACCGAGGCGGGAATTAAACCCTGGTCTGGGCCAGACCTCTGCATCAGGGTCTGCCGCTCTAACCATTGAGCCACACTTGGGAGCAACATCATTTTAAAAAAGGTGACCTTCAAGACTAAAATTAAAGCAGTCAGGCCTCCCAATTGAAGGGGTTACCACCACTGCCTTGAAGACTGCAGGGTCAATGAAGGAGACCAATGACTAAATAGAATGGAACATGCCAGCCCAACAGGACAAAGGGCCACAGGAGGTGGGTCCAACAGTGAATAAGGAGGTTTGTTTTCAACAACATGGGAGGGTCACAGGCACTGATCCCAGGCAGTCATATAAGAGCAAGGAGAGGGTTTCAATGTAAGCACAACGCAGAGGCCAAAATGACAGACTAGGACTGTGATGTGAGGATAGACTGTGATAATGAGACTTTGCCACTGCATAACTGGCAGGTAAGGAGTCACAGTCTGAGATGAATGCCAAAGCAGGAAAGGCAGACAACATTTGGGTAGGGAAGGCATTTGCCATGAGGTACACACTGAGGAAGGAGAGTGAACCTTGTTTCAATGCATACCTCAGCAATCATCAGGTTTGACATGGAGATTTCTTGCAATTCATCAGTGATTGAGGGGCAATAATGAACACAATGAGGAATGGACTCATTCAGTTAATCTCAGCTACTGGTGATCTCTCTGGATCACATTCCAGTCCATTGTTTTTCGTCCAACGTGTCATTAAACTGAGTCCACTTGTATGCATTAGTGTTGTCCTGCTTTAATAGAAACAGTCCAGCCTGTCTACAGTGGAATGGGAGAAGAGACAGCTTTTGTAAGGAATGGTGATGGGGTGTCAGGGAGGATGAAGGGAGACCAACGCGAACAGGACAAGATGGGAACTTAAGCATTGAATCAATGCCCAGAGCATGCCTATGGAGGTGGGTGATGGGATGTGCAGAGAAACAACAGGACACAGAAAGTGTTAGAACAGAAGGCTGTTAGGGATGTGGTGGGGCTTTCAGTTTAGAAACATTTCAAGAGTTTTGGTGGGACTCCTGAAAGAAATTCTTTGAAAGGAAGAGCTTAAAAGAGACGAGGGGTGTGGAGCAGACATGTGCGGTTAAACAGAGATCTGAACATAAAATGGAAAGGAGGATGTTAGCAACTCAGGAGAGCCCGATAAGGGGAGTGTGAGGGAGGAAGCTACTGTTTGAGAGCAAAAACAGCAGAATAACCTTAAAAAAAGAAAAAGACAAAGGATTAGATGACAGTAGACACCTGAAGATGGTAGCTCCTATGGAGGCAATACTGTACTATGATGCAAAGGTACCTGCATTGGCACTAGGCAGCACTGAGTTTGACAGTGCCAGGAAGCAACATAAATGCTCCATATCCTAATTTTTGTTGCATTTCTGCTGCCTCCCATTAAAGCAACTCAGTGGAGGAACTTTGCTTGGTGTCCTGCATTGCACGAAAAATGTGTAACTCTTCTCCCAAATATATAAAATTTACTAATTAATAAAAACAAGGAAGCTGTGCAGCATTTTCCTTAACTAGCTTGCCCATATTCCTTTGAAAGAACACCCCTGTGCATGACATCAACAGTTTTCACAATGCACCTCATTTATGTCTTTCAGCATTCACCATAATCCCAGTAAGGAAAGTTGTGCAGAGCTTTCATAGTCTACATCTATTTTGAGAAACTGCTTTTACACTGCTTGCATCCATAGAGATCTCTCTGTGCACAAGTGTCACTAATAAACATTGAAAATCATGGGCCCTGTAGTGCATCAACACCTTTCATCAGTGGGATTTTCCCTCCAAAGAAAGGTTTGAACAATGGATTCTACAGCACAGTTTTCAGATAAATTTTTTGAGGAAAGTGGAGTATTATGTATTGATGCTGGTTAGGCCTGGTTAGGCCTCACTATGTAATACTCTCACAATACCCCAAAGGTGGTCCTTGGATTCACAGTGATAAATCTCAGAGTACGAACATGGACTATAAGTAATTGACATGACTTGAAGAAAATCTTATACCAATTTATAAAATAAAGCTGATTTTTATAATAATCTAAACACCTAAACGAATACAGTCAGATGCATAATATAATCAGAGTTATGGATTTTAAAAGAAAGAATAAATCAGTGCAATTCACTATAGTAAAACGTTACCAATGTAGTCAATGGGATAAAGCACTAGTGACAATCGGTCACTTGCAGGTCAAGTTATGTGGATCCGATAGGAGGGTTAAAGTGATGCTGGTCCAGGACCAATCCTCAACAGCTAGTTCAGTTTTACCTGGCCAGTGAGGCATGGGTGCAAACTTGTTCTGGCTGTCCTTGGTGCTGATGCAAGAGCCATTGAAGAGCTCGATTTACCACTTAAATGGTGCTGAAGAGGAAATGGATGCAAAAGATCAACAAATGGGCCACTGCTGTGGTTGGCTGAATGTACTGCATGGTTCCCTCCTGTTGCAGCATTGAGGTAACATGGTGGTAACAAAACTGGTTAACAACAAGCCTTGGTAGCTGTAAGGTCAGCAAGATTATACTTTGAAGGCCGGAGGCCCAGGCAAAATAGTAGCTACCTGAAACTTGCTGAAGATCAAGACTAAGTTTACCCCAATGTACTGGACCTTGTACTTTAGGGAGATCCCTTGGAGGTCCAGGTGGTCAGTGATTATTTGGTTCCAGGAGTCTGTTCTTACCTACAGGATGCAGGGAACTACTGCAACTAGTCCAAGGGATTCCGGAGTTGCCTTTGGTGCTCAAAGGGAGACCTCTGTCTGGGGGAGTCAATCAATCAATCAGGTGTTTTTTAAGCACAACTACTCACCCGTAAGGGTCTCAAGGCGCTGGGAGAGAGGGAGGGTTGCAGGTTCCTCTCCATCAAGGAGGGGGTCTGTTGAAGAGCCAGGTTTTTAGGTTTCTTGCGAAGATGGGGTGCGATGTTGTCTGTCTAAGGTGGAGCGGTAGGTCGTTCCAGGCTCTGGCCATTCGGAAGGAGAAGGAGTGTCCTCCGGATCTGGTCTTTATGGAGTGGGGGACCATGGCATAGGAGAGCTGGACTGATCGTAGGGTCCTTTGGGGTAGGTGGAATTTGAGTCAGCTGTTCAGGTATGCTGGTCCAGTGTCTTGTAAGGCCTTGTGAGCATAGGTTAGCATCTTGAAGGTGACTGCAGCTTCGATATGGAGCCAGTGGAGTGTGTGCAAGTGCTGGGAGATGTGTCAGTTTCTTGGCAGATTGAGGACCAGTCTGCAGGGGGCATTTTGGATGTTCTGTAGCTTACGATTGAGGTTTTTGTTTATCCTGGCATAGAGTGCGTTGCCGTAGTCGAGCCTGCTGGTGACCAGGACGTGAGTGACGATCTTATTGTGTTCGAGAGGAATCCATTTGAAGGTCTTACATAGGAGGCATAGGGTGTGGAAGCAGGAGGACGAGACGGAGCTGACCTGGCGGTCCATTGTGATCTGTGAGTCCAGGATGATTTCCAGGTTGCTTGCGTGGTCCAAGGGGGTCGTATGGGCTTTGGAGGGCGGTGGTCATCAGGTGTCATTCCAGGCATTGGGGTTTGGGCCCATCATGAGTACTTCCGTTTTGTTGGTGTTTAGTTGTAAGCAGTTGTTTTGTATCCATTTGGCGACGGCTTCAATGCCTTCTCGAAAGTTGTGTCTGGCGATGTTGGATTCCTTGAATAGGGAGATGATAAGTTGTGTGTCGTCTGCGTATGACACAATCTTGAGTACATATGTTCTGAGGATGAGGGCGAGTGGAGCCATGTAGACGTTGAAGATTGTAGGGCTGAGGGAGGACCCCTCGGGGACTCCGCAGGTGGTAGGTGTAGGGTCCGAGAGGAACGGGGGGAGTCTGACCCTCTGCGTTCTGCCAGAGAGGAAGGAGTCGGTCTTTGGTCCATGACGAGTCACAGCTGTGCAGTTGTAGGGTGGTTGCCATAGGTGCAGGTTAACACTCCTTTGCTTTGTTCAGGTCCTGTAGTCACAGACCTAGGTCTCTTCTTTGACCTTGGTTGCAAGTCTTAACAGATCTGAGGTTCTGGTGTCTGTGGTGCCCCTCAAATTTTAAATTTAAGGATATTAGGGGTGTGGGAGCAAGTGTCAAATGGGATACTACTTTCAACTGCTAATTTGTCCCTGAAGTGACAACATCCAGAGGTGTGTGTCACCTTTTCTACCCAGAATCCTGTATTCTGCATCTTCTAAAAATTGCAGAAACCTTCCTTGGCTGTACAAACCAGGTAGCACATCCTAGGGATGTGGCTAGCCTTCTGGGGGTGTATGCCTCAAAATGAATTCTCCGACCTGCCTGTGTGCAAATGTACCTGGGGCAGGTGGAGGGCAGCTTCCTCCTTTGGCAGTCAGCGTGTATGCATATTAGAGGCGGTGCATGCTTTGAAGCTCGCCGCCTTGATGTGGCATTTCACTAGTCATCCTGTCAGTGAGGGATGTATTACCTCCTTCCCAGGTAGTGCTTTGTTTCTGATTCCCAAGAGTGTTCACACTGCCTCGCAGGAGGTTATACACATGTGTTGGTGGTAGCGGCTACAGGCTGATTACCAGGGCACAGGAAATGTTGTGGCAACCAGATGGGCAACCTCTAAGTTAGCCACATGGGTGCATGCCAAATCGAACTCGATATTGGAATCATATCAGGGGTGATGAGGCACGTTGTTTGATGCACAACATGACCATATACTGGCCCTGGCAATCTTGGGGTGCTCGGGTACCAGCGCAAGTCAGGGGTCTCCAACCTTTTCTGTACTGAGAGATACTTATGTTCAATGAAACACATTGAGAGCTACTAACATTATTCGTGTTGCATAATGTCAATTTTGTTATATGAATAATAATTCAAATATACAAAAGCTTTCTGATTTAATAAGCTGGCCTGCATACAGGTTACTCTTCAGAGGTACCTGGAGAGCTACAGTTGCTCACAAGCTACTGGTTAGAGACCCCTGGCCATGTTATTCTATTAACAGCAGACCACTTAGTACTCTTTAAAGGAAAGATGCTACTATAGGGAAATATAAGCTTGATATTATATGTCAACACCTTTAAAATAATGCACCCTGTCTTCTGGGCTTAGGAGGCCTACCTTAGGGATGACTGACATATATTAGATCAAGTGCTTTGACCCTGCCTCTCATGTTGAGGGCAAAATCAAGTTGAATCAGTTTGCCCCATTCCTGCAGTCTCCAATGGTAGGCCTACTGTCCTCTGTTTACTTTGGTCACTCAGGTTGGCAGAAATAGTTGTTCAGGCCCTGGTAACCTCTTTTAATACCCATGACCTGTATACCCTTGGTACCATCTACTAGAGAATTATAAGTGGGTTAAAATCCTTGCCAACTGGATTACCGATTTGTTTAAGGAGTGAGTACTGGCGTCCTGGTTAGCAGGCTCCAGTGCACTTTCATTCATAAACCAACAGCTAGTAGTCCAAATGAGGGCAAAAAGTGGGGTGAAACGTATAAAGCCTGCTTTCTTACACATTTGTTAAAAGCTTGTAGGATATTAAGGGTCATTCACTCACTCACTAGCCTGTTCCTCACTGAGTTCAAATTCCCCAATAATGGCAATGAGGAGGGTGCCAAGGAATTCCGGGCAGTTTACAAAAGTCAGGGTATGGAATTTCACATGGCCTTGTTATAGTAGCTAGGGTGAATTAAATGGGGTTGTGTTGTACAATGTTATGGAGAAAAGATGCACCAAAGTCTTTCTGCCCATTAAAGAAGAGACTCCACAGGTCTTGCTTTACTAAATGCAATGGGCAGAGCGATGTTTGTTCTTTGTTACCCACGTCGTTTGATCGAGGTATTCAAATGTGTGTTTTCTTTGCAATGTAACATCAGCAATTTCAGAGGTAATATAAGTGACGTGTGGGCAGTGCAGTGTGAGTGTAATGTAAATAGTCGGTGTGACTACAGCGTGAACATTTTCAATGAGTTAAGGTGTGCTGGCCAACTCCAAATACCAGCTGCCCATTGAAAGGTTCAAAGTAGTTCAAAGTGTCATTACGATTAATTGACTACATTTCAAGTATGCGCCTATTGGCAGATTCTGAGTGCTCACTTCAACACATACAAAGCTTTCCATGTCATAAAGTGTTGTTGCAGTCCTGTTTATTATTCACCTTATGCTTTCTTTATGTAAATCTACACTCCTCATCTTGTCGTGATGAAAAATACCACACATGAAAAAATTGCCCTGAACTTGGGGTGCATGACACCTTTGCCAGCCCCAGTCATGACACCTGTGCGACCCCCAGTCATGACAGGGTCAACGGGAAAAATTTAACTATAAAGTTTGACCTTACCTATGGGGTCTATTAATTACTATGTATAACACGCTGGTCCTAGTCTATTGTGAAATGTGCCACAAATGCAACGAGTGCCGGTGGTTTTGCCCGTTCACCTCAAGTTGTGACACCTCTCTTCTTTTCCCTATCTGCAATACTTATCTCTAGCGCTTTCATTCCGCTCTTCTCTTAAACATTTGGCATCATTTGTCATTTTCTGCCCTCATCTCTGATATTTTAAAACTTAGCTGTCCTCTCTATTGTCTTACTTATTACTTTTTTCTTTCTGCTTCTCTCTTTGAATAGTATGCTTTCTCTTTTTCTCACAATTTTTAGGTCTCATGCCTAGCGGTGCAGTGCACAGCACTGTGCGCACAGCAAGAGCCGTTTTGTAGGGGAGTTTGAAAATGGGTCTAGGAATTGCACAAGCTTGTGCGTGTGCTTTTTCTTTTGGGACAGGCTATTGGCCTTTGAGTGTGTCTTTTTGTAAAAGACAGCACGCAATTGGTCAAAGCCAGGCGCATTGCTCCGCCCCTGGCCTATTGGTGTCTATTACTCGCACAGGCTATCATGTGGTTTCAATTATCGTGCCCAGACACGGACAACATAATTGAAACCACATGGCTCGCTGTGGCGAACGCGCTCGCGTTTTATATAGGTATTAACTGTAGAAATGCCATATACATTTAGCGCTTCGCTGCCTTTCGCTCTATACATAGTTTTGCGATGTTTATAAAACAAAGTCTACCTATTTTTATGTGGTTGGCAGACGGTGAAATGGTTAAGCTTCTCAGCAGACAACATTCGTAGCATATACATTGTCACCCATGGAGTTTGCTTTGGTCAGCGCCTGACTTCCTTCCAGAATAACCTGTAGCAGATACCCAGACTGTGTCCGATTCCTCGGAAGGCAGATCTGCTCTTTAAGTAAAGTCAACAGCAAGGGCTTTTCAAAATCTGCAGGAAGACAACAGCAACCACAACAGGCACCACATTTAATTGTTTTCAAGACCTGTTCTAAGTAAATGGGAGTAACCTTGATGATACCAATGGGACTAGTGCTCCTGACAACAATGAGAATAACACTGATTATAACAATGGGACTAGTGCCGATGCCAACAATGAGAATAGCAATGATGATAACAATGGGGATAGTGCTGATGTGAACATTGAGAATAGCACTGATAACCACGGGACTAGTGCCGATGCCAACAATGAGAATAGCACTGATAAAATTAATGGGACTATTGCTCTTGACAGCAATGAGAATAGCACTTATAACCATGGGACTCGTGCCCATGACAACAATGAGAATAGCGCTGATGATAACAATGGGACTAGTGCCAATGCCAATAAGGAGAATAGCACTGATGATACCAATGGGACTAGTGCCGATGCCAACAATGAGAATAGCACTGATAACCATGGGACTAGTGCCCATGGCAACAATGAGAATAGCACTGATGATAACAATGGGACTGGTGCTGTTGCCAACAATGAGAATAGCACTGATGATAACAATGGACTAGTGCCAATGCCAACAGTGAGAATAGCACTGATGATAACAATGGACTAGTGCCAATGCCAACAATGAGAATAGCACTGATAACCATGGGACTAGTGCCCATGGCAACAATGAGAATAGCACTGATGATAACAATGGGACTAGTGCCAATGCCAACAGTGAGAATAGCACTGATGATAACAATGGACTAGTGCCAATGCCAACAATGAGAATAGCAGGCTCACTAACCCCATACTAGAAATTCATTTAGGAGCATGTGACCTCTACCAACTTACTAAATAACCTAGGTAGGTTCATCCCCTGGTAGTGATGGTACAAGGAACAGGTAATCACCTTAAAATGTGTGGTATGTTCTACCAGAACCAACAATTAAAGTAGAGTACACCATACATTAAATGTCCAATCCATATTTTTAGAAAAAAGAGAACAATTTAGTGAGCAAAAAGACATCAACATCATTAAAATTAGATAAGTGGCACCTAGGTATGAATTTTATTGCAAAAAGTGCTTAGAAAAAGTAAAGAGCCCTTGAAAACCGATAGTTCATGCTTGACCGGAACCTTGGCACAAATTCAAGCAGACAACAACAGAGTTGAGGTCAGATACATCAAGCAGGTATTTCTGGTCAAAGATTGTACCAAAGGACTAAGCTTCTGAATAGAAATTCAATATTTTTGAAGTTGGCAAGTTCCCCTGCTTAAGCCATTAAGGTTCCCAAACACCCTATAGACGTATATGTCCTTTTTGATCTCTCACTGAATCCATCGGTTATTATGCCAAAAGTTTAGAGTGGAACAAAGCTGAATGTTGTAGCTGGCAATGTTGTTTTATGGGTTTGATAGGTTTGCCTCTTCACCCTAGTTCATTGTTTTAATTTCAGATATCGTAATTTTTTGATCTCCAAAATCATCCAGCAGTGCAGGGCTGGAAGTTGTAGCTGCACCAGAAGCCATGAGGTCAGATACTTTTATCAGGAGGACCTGCTGCACCCATTTTCAGCTTACAAATACATTTCAAATTGGACAGCTTGGATTTATTGCCAGCATTGGGTAAGATCTCCCTGGGCAAGCCTCAGTACCTTAGTACCTTATGACCATATTCCACTTCAATTCTAGTCAAGGGAAAGTTCATTCAGTGCACTCCTGCAGTCCAAGCTTCTCGGAGGAGGAGTTGAAGCACTAGGTCTGTCTCCAGATACATCTCCTGAAGGATGCAGCCCTCACTAGTCAGATGGCCACTTACAAGTCTGGAATCCTTCTGTTTTAGGGGTCCCTGAAATAAGCAAACAAAAAGCCTACCTCTTGACACTTGAGGAGCAGTTCTTGTTACTAAGTGATTTGCAGGTCATTGTGCCCTTGAGTACCCCTCCTCTACGAGTCACAAGTTAGATATTTTCTTTCTTCTAGGAGGGCCTTCTTCTTCAGGTCCAGGAATGTTTTGAGGACGTGATGGTGAGGTGCCAGTCCTATCCTGTACACTAGCCAGTAATTGGAGAATTTTCGTGAATAATTTCATACCCTATGCCCACTTCCTTTTGCAGCACTGCCCCTTCACATTAATGGAAAACCTCTTCTGCCACCATGCAGAACTCTCTTGAGCTACCAAGCTACCCGCCTATTTAGATGAGCTCTCCTCCAACCTGATGATGTCCAAACTGTTCCTCTCCTCTACTGTGTCTGGAGCTTGCTGGTCTAGGAGGGCCCTGGGGATGATTGGGAGAAGGCCTCTTTGGCAACTCTGACTCTACAAAATCATGTAACCTTGGTGATTTCTTTTTTGTAATAAAAATTGATTCCTACTGAACACATGACCTTACGATCAGTTCATGTTGTTTTAGATATTTGATCAATTTGCAGTTCAGTTGGGGATCAGACGGGTCAAAAGCTTGTAGGATTGCTGCTCTGCATGTCCTTGTCCCTCTTGCGATGAAAGCTGTTCCTAGTGAAGTGACATGTGCTGTGTGTAAGCACTTGCAAGTACAAATTAGATGACTAAAATCCCCTTTTTTGCTACCATAAAATCTACATGATGTGGGCCCATTTAACTTCCAAAATGGTCTCGTCGGTGGTTGATGGTACCTAGCCAAAGTGGAGTGCCATCCGTTATTTTATTCGTACTGAGAATGCTTTTAATTGAAGAAATGTTATTGTTCGATTAATTGAAATCTTTATAATAAAAAACACTCTGATAATAAATTATTAAAGAGATTCAGTAGTACAAAGTAAAAATGTTTGATGGAGCAAATTAATTAGATCCGAGAGGGTACCAGAATTAATTTTTCATATTTTTCCTGACGACATGGGATTTTTGTAAAAGAAAACGTGCCATGATGAGCCGAATAACTTTTTGCTAAAAAGGAGCCATACCATTAAAACACAGAAAAAGAGACGTACAAAGCATAAGTCCAGAAAAGTCCAACTGTTCGATCCGCTCACATTAAGGTTCTATCTAAAAAGGAGGATGTTCCCTACAGGGGGAAGAGAAGAGACTCTGGTTTCTCGGCTAAAAATCTCGGGGCCATGAAGTGAGGTGGGCAGCCGGTGACCCACTCATGGCCATTAACATGTTGAGCCAGAGAAAAAAAGGTGGCATGTGACTGCAGTTATAGGATGGAGGTGACCCAGTGCAATAAGATGGATATTTGGTAACTGGCACTCCCACTGCGTTAACCTTTTTACCGAGAATGTAAAACCTAAATAAAGGTTCTAAAATGTATTAATTTCTGATCACCATCCAACTGTAGGATCTGAGACTGAAGTTAATTTTGTCTTGTACTAATGAATGGAGTTTTGCAACTTTATTTATTGTGAGTTAGAAAGTTACCAAGGGAGGACTCTTTTCCCAAAGCTCAACTGTATTGGTGATTGATAATTCTTTGAAGAAAAATTTACTATAGGTCCTTGTATTATCTTTTTCAACTTCAGGCCAAACAGCTTTGTTGATTGGACTGTGGGTCAAGTTATGTTTTATTTTGAACCAGCATTTCATTGTGGAATATAATCTCCCTACTGTTTCATTTGTCAGGCCGAATTCTAGGCGCACTTGTGATGTGAAGCACACTTTGGTAATTGAAAGACCGGCTTGTAGGTTGTGACCAGGTTGTGACAAGCAACTTGTTTAGCAGCGCACAATCTCTTCAGTAACACTTAACTTGAGGTACTGGAATGCTATCTTGCTGACCCTCAATGTTCTAAAGTAGTTTTACATAATAGAATGTCTCATCCAAACGCTGTTGTTTCTTTTACACAAAATGCTGAACCAACATGAGTTTAGGATCATAGAATCACAATCTTCACACCTATATTCCTAACAGATAGAAATGATGCAGGGGCAGAACTTTTTATGATCAAGGTTCCACACAGTGGAAAAAGTTACCTATAAACTTTAGATCTGAAAAATATTTACTAAATTTAGAACAGGATTGAAGACCTATATTTCCATTCAGCCTTTGATTAGATGTCTACTGATACAGTACACCTTTTGAGGCTACAGTCAGCACTCTAGTCTGGTCAGATGCCCCAGATCAGAATCTTAAGTAATCACCCAAAGGTGATGCTCATCTGCTTTGTTTCTTAGCTAGGTGTTGTTACCAGCTATCATCTTATGTGGGTATGCTTACACCATTGAGTTTAACATCTGCCTGTCCATACCTTCAAGGTGCACTCAAGCGGCTACAGCTGGGTCATGCATTAGAAGTATAACTCCTGATAATGGTCTTCCTCTTGATAGTTTGTTTTTGTGGCTAGTTTGTCGATTTTGCAAACTGGAGACATAAGTGTTAATGTGAATTTGCCACTCAAGCGCAAAATAAGTCCTGCCTGAAATTGTATACGCAGGTTTTACATATATGTAAAAAGTGCTCACAAAACCGGTCACATTGTATGTCCTAAACAACTATACTCATACCCCTGATTTCTGTGAATCCCACAAACTACACTTTTATTTAACCCACTTTTTGTTCAGGGTCCACTGGCTGTTCTAATTTATATACCCTGCTGATCCTTTGAGCTGGGTCAGTGATGAGTAAAATACTTCAATAAATGGAACATGGGCACCTACCTGTTCCTGTGGGTGCCTTCAGCGTTCTTTGCCTGAAATTCTTCTATGAGGGTCCCCCTCAAAACAGAACTTATCTTCTGTCTGTTCTTTTACCTGATTGGTCTGTGAGGGCCATAGGACAGCAGTGGTGTTGATGATGACCTTCTTTCCCTCTGGGGCACTGTCATCATATCTCCCAACCGTTACTGGCCTGATTCCACCTTCTGCGCTCCGTTGCCAGTTCACAATGTCATACTGGGCAGGGACTTCACCATTCTGATTAAAAAAGACACCTTCTCCAACCTTGTTTTTGAAATGGACTTTCTTAATGTATTGTGTAATCTACATGTGAAAGAGTAATACAATTACATTAGTGCAGTTACCTAAATGAGTTCACTGACCAAAATAGTTAGTTTCCATACAAATGCACAACCCCATGCCCTAACAACAAAAATATATGGGACTATGTTCTAATATATCAAAAAATCTTGGTTCTGCTTTTACCAGGTATTGTTCATCCAGCACTTGAACATGCTCATTCATTATTCCTAGTCAGTCGTAAATCCAGATTTGAGTGCAAACTACCTTTTGCACCCAAATCGAATCACAACTCAAAACACTAGTGGCATGCCCAGAGTGTTTTTTTTTCAACCATATTTTGACTAGGTCAAACCTGCCAAAAATTGTCTGGGTAAATAGAACAAACTTTTGGGTTATGTCACTCATTATGGGAATAGCACAGCAATTAGCGTATTCACCCTTGTTTCAACGTAGGAAAATAGAAACAATATTATGAAGAGGTGGGGATTGGTATTAATGAGCTTGGCAGCACAAATGTGAAGCTCCTGTGAATGGATGGGGTAGTGTGCCACTTCCGGAGTGTGCAGGATATTGGGTCTAACTGACAAGGGGCAGTGAGTGCAGCTTTACCTCTAGACCAGTAGCTGTCCATACACATGGATATGGTTGTCGGATAGACATTAAAATAGAACACTACCAATGATACTATCTACAGCAACCTCTGGCCTTCTGCAGAGCCGCACTCTCACAGAACAGCTGCCCCAGTTGTACTGGGTATTGAAGGAGGGTGATCCACCCGATGATCCAACAGCTGCTTGGACAATTGTGATCCCCTCATGGCGTTGATGGTGGAAATCAGTGCATTCAACAAGAGGGCACCCTTGTGATGCTTCCCACAGTAAATGTAGATTGGCGCAGCTGTTTCTCCAGCTTCTTTTTCTACTGTTGGATGCCCACCATTCTCACACAATAAGGGGCCTAGCCTTTGCTGGTAATCACTTTTGCATGCTTACACTATAAAACAGTGCTGTAATATTTTACTAATGGTGGCCATTTTGCAAAGGGTTACAGGCTCAGCTCATCACTAATGTACAACCTAAACTACTGACATCTCTCGCCGGTCGCAAACTTGATTTGGCCTACTTAGCAGGGAATCTTCCAATGCCCCTTCCTCCTGCCTACTTTCAGCATGTATAACTTTGTATATACTACTTGTGGGGTGACAATCTTCTTTGAAAGCTACATAAAGCTGGGGTCGGTATAAATACCCAACCCTCATTGGTGCATGATGCTGTGGTGTCCCTATTTTCCAAAATATTTTTGACCAAAGGATACCAAAATGGAAAACAACAACTGGCATGCAACACAAGTTGATTTACAATACCATCATCCATACCAAATAACGCTACCCAAAGCTGAAATACCTTTACTTATGAATTGACACAGCCACATGTGGAGGAGCAAACCTACTAGACAATTTTTGCTCTTGGAGACTGTAGCCAGCAGAGCTTCTGTGAAACAATCGGCGCTCAACATATTGTCAAATACAGAAATGCTTGAATAAGCCTATCAGTCCTCCTTAAGGAACTGGCTGAAATCAAACACTCAATATGAATGATGTCCTTGGCAATGACTACAACAAACTCAGAAATGCAATCTCCATGAGGAGACATCACTTCATTTGTAAAGAGGCATACATCTACTGGAGTTCGCCTTACTGATTGCAAGGATAACAATCCTGACTGGGGACAAGAAATGTGGCAGATACACTAAAAGACAATAGATTTAGAGGATAGTAACCAGAGTGACAATATTCGGCTTTTAGGAGTACCAGAAAAGCAGAGTAAGTGGACATGTTCACCTTTTTGAGCAATCTACTTCCCTCTTATTTAAACATCATTTTTGATCTACCGTTGGAATCCCAGAGGCACACAGTGTACACTCCCACACATCCCACACAGCTCCCTTGGGTGAGACCCAAGAGACTGTTACATCCAAAGATCCAGCTCAAGAGGACTTCACGTACCAGGAGGAATGAAAACACTGGGACACTGTGATACACGAATGGGCTCAAGGAAATAAACATAGAACCTGGATACCCACAATGTACCCACAGTGCCAAGAGAAAAGTCTAGTACCCCAATAAGACCTGAACTCCTCTCTCCTTGTCGGACACTGTTCTTTTCAAGTTATTCACGGATTGCATTGCTCTTGTCCCTTGCCCTTTGTTCCTAATGCCTCTTTTATGCTTCCTGGTTGAGAGGACAGTAGTAGCCTAGATGTGTATAGGAACCAATGGTAAGTGGCGTAAACTGTTACTCGCTGTTACTATCCTTAAAAAAAACATGTTTGGCCAGGCAGAAGGCTTTTCACACATTAGAGCACATTCCCCCTATGCTCGGGACTGGAAACATTCTAATCCCAGATAACCAAGAATCTTATACTACTTATCATATGGATCTCGAGTACCCGTCCATGTTGGTTGACACGACACCCATACCCCCTAGGAAAAAGAAGCCATATGAGGACGCTAGCACCATTGTGCTGGACTCTAAGATTGTCCCTTATAATTCTGTGCTACATATACATTCCTAAATTTGACCTACTGATTTCCTACTTCTGCTTCCTTTGCTGCCATGTTTACTTTAGGAGACCCTCCCAGGAATATTTGGCCACTCTTTGCATATTCCCTATTTTCCCACTCTTTGGATATTTTCTATAATGGACTACACATACATGACCCACTACACTCCCTGGTCCACATTAATGCTTCAACTATTAACCCACCGGCGGTTCCTCCCATCCTCTGATGTTATCAGCCAATACCCTGTCTCTATCCTATCTCCCTACATAGTTACCCTCATAAGCTCTCACTTGCAGAAGCTATTGATTATAACATTACTTAATGTTAATGGGCTGACACACTTTATTAAACATAAGGAAATCCTGACCTTTCCACACCATAACACAACATGCATTACACCTGAACTGGAAACCCAATTAACTTTGGAAGAAATCGACAAGCTTTGTAGAGACTGGGTAGGTAGGGCAATTCATGCTAGCTCCACTTCACCCATAAAGACCGCCCACGAGGGATTGCAAAAGTCTAGGAAGAGAGTGGTAGCTATCTTAATACAGAAATACCTGTCCTTCAGGTTGTTGCACACTTTGACGGACGTAGAGGGTAGATAGGTTTTTGATAAATTTTGCATACATAATACTTGCATTGTGGGAGGATCTATAAATGCTTCAGTCAGAAAAACATGCGGATTTCTCTCCCAGATCAGCAGACTACTTACTTCATTTGGCAATGTGAAAGTCATACTAGAGGGATACTGGAATGTAACAAAAGGTCCCATCCTATACAGATCAGACAAACCTGATGTGAGTCAAGACAGGTAGAGGTCCAGCACGCAAGAGCATGTATTACACCCCCATGGTTGGGGTTAAACCTTCACCTCTTGTCCCGCAACATCAGAACCAGAATCGATTTCTTTCTCTTAACACCTGGTCAACACTTTCATAGTACCATTTGAAATATTGGCTCACAATTTGATCTAAATTCATGTTGATTTGAAGCTGCATCCGCCCACGAAAAGCTCTTGGCAAATTACCCTCTTACACTATAAAGGTCAATAGAAAAATGATGTTTATGCACTCACGTGGAACACATCCTCAAAGACAATAAAGACTCCCTGAACTCATCACAGATACTCTGGGGAGCAGGGGTACTATGATAAGAGTTCTTCTAATTAAGGATTCAGCACTACTCGAAACATAGTCCAGCCGTTCAAGAACACACTTGAAATGCAAGTTCAAACTCTGACTAAAGCATATTCCGGTTTCTTGTTTGATGTCATTCTGCATAAACTGTTAACTGCCAAACCAAGGACTTTGAGACATAGTATAGGATAATGACATAGTCATATCCAATAAAATGAGACAAGATTTCAAGAAAAGGGCACACCTCAATCTCTCCTATTTGGGGGAAGATCCTAATTGTTGCAATGAACATAATCCCTAAATTCAAATGCGTCTTTGGTAAGCTTTCACTACCTGTTCCTCAGAGTATCTTCCGAGTCACAGAACGGAATATTACACAATTCATTTAGGGGTGGAGGGTGACAGGCCAAGATTAAAGGACCCTAAACTTTACTCATCATCAGAGAAAGGAGGGCTCTATCTTCCACACTTTGACACCCTTTAGCATCCCAAGTACAGGTTTGTGTGACATGTGGCACACATACATGCCCTAAGGGCATGTCTGTGTGGCACATGGCACAGGTGTACATGCACAGATGTGCATGCACACCTGAATTCGGTATTTTACCACACAATAGGATTGTGTGGTAAAATACTGACTCTTAAGGGCCTGTGGCACTCTTAGGAGTGTCAGATACATATGGATTTACCGATTCGGTACATATACCAATTCAGTATTTTACCGAATCGGCATATTTACCAAATCGGTAAAATTACAGATTCGGAAAAATTACCGGATCGGTAGGCCCCCTACATCTGATAAGCCAAATACCGGTCGGAAACGGCCGAAATCGGCCATTTCCGACCGGTATTAGGGCTCCTACATCTGGCCCTTAGTTAATCACACCTAAAATACAGCTTTTTCAAAATCCTCCACCGATGGAATTGGTCTCTAACAAAACTGTATAAAGCTATGCTTAGTAACTGCTTCTGCTACTGGATGTTTAGGGAGCTACGCAGCAAAATAGTGCAAATATTATGGGAATGCATGCATCTTGACAGACACTAGGTCCAAATCTGCAACGGTCTGCAGACTGAACTACACCACCAACATCATAGAATGCCCCTATAGTACTACTACGTGAGCAGCCTGACCTGCACACCCTCACACCCCATTTGAGATCATTGCTACTGCAATAGGAGATGCTGAGGTGGGGAATTTATGCCACTGGAAATCCACACTGATCTCAATGTTTAAAGACCGGCTAGACACAGGCTTCACAACCCAGTAGCTTGTGAGCTGTAAGTAGCTGACCTTTGTGCGAACCAGTATAAACAATTATTGAATTAAAATATGTGGACCAACATTGAGAATGTGTATTTGAGACAAAATAGTGTGTATTTTCAAAACTCATTAACTGATGTTTGGAGAAAAATGGTTGAATTGACAAAATATATTTAATGCTCAGTTTTGAGTGAAAAATCATGTGGCATATGGGAGACTTATTACTAACATAATTACGTTGGTACTTGGGTCATTGAGTGTTTCTTTGAACATAGTTTACATAATTAAATATTGTAGGTGTTAAATATTAAAATAAATAGTCACAACTTGTTTTTTAGTTTATGCAAACTAAAACCAACATGTCCCTGAATCTTTCTTTTCACATTTTTCAACCCAGAAAACTCAATCATAAACAAATCCACAAGACAACCTTGCACTCCAGCTGAAGAACGTAGAGCTCCAGCTAGGAGAACTTTCAAATAATATGGGAAGTTCTACTAGGGCCATGGATTATTGACCCAGTAGACCTAATGTTTTTTTTAATGTTGCTGGGGGGCTGCTATACTCTTTTCAGCCCTGCAACATTAAAAAAGGCTTGCTGCTGGCCCTCCCTATTCTAGAAGCCCCATCAAGCTCAAGCACCAAAAATCCCTCTAAGGGGATTATGGGGCGCTCCTCCAAGGAGCAGTGAATAATAAGTGTTCAACCTGCAACTCATATAGTTTACATTTTGATGCTCTGTTGCCCACCCAAGACACACTTTTTAGGGGAGGAGGGCATGGAGATCTCCAAGCCTTTATGGCCCCAGGACCCCATCCCCTGGGGCCTTTCTATTTTTAAGGGGAAGCGAGTGAGAGAACCTCCCTCCCTGAGTCTTGCATATCCCCGTGGTCTGTCATTTTTATTCAGGGGCACCCAGCCTCCCTCCTGTCACAACAGAGGTTAACACTAACCTGATCAGCAGGATACAGCGGGAGCGATGAGGATGCTAGATTTCCTTTTCCCCTATATGGAACAACCGGAGAGTAATGAAAACACTCACCAGATATCACCACAATCGGGGAAGGGGAAAACAAGGGACAAACGAAACAATAAGGTTGCAGCAGTCAAATAAATGTAGACAAGCACTGAAGTGAAGTAGTGCTGATATGTCTCCCTCTGGTAACTCAGTGTTTTCCTGTATAAAGAGAGAACCATACACGTAAATATGCACACAATGTCATCAAACTTTATCAATGTCATATATGTTGAAATACACTTACAATTATAAGCTGCTGCACATACTTCATAACAAAAGGCACAAAAGGGTAAAAATAAAGCAAAAAGGAAATCAAATAGTTTTCTATCACTTCTTTTTCCCAGTGATAGTTTAGTTTCATAAATCCAAGGCAAATGAACAAGTTTATACCCAGATAACAAATGTACTTATCTGTTACCGGGCCGACCTCTTGTAAAGTTGGTATCCTATTTGTAGGATCTTCACAAGAACAAATTAACTAATCTGAGCCCTCAACAGCTTATGGGGGCTAGTAGGTCAGTGCAATAAAGTTGTTGAAGCCAAGCTTGAAAACAAACAGTGCCAAAAATAATGAATGCGCTCCTGCACTAAACAATAAGGTTCTAAGTGCTGTCAAGCACTTTTTATTACTAAATAGGAACTCTATCCTGCTGGATATAAACTGTTGTGGCCTCTCATCATGGCTCCAGACAAAGATCAGGCCTCCGAAGCACCAAGCGCCCCAAGCTCAATGAATACGGGTGCTTCCAAACGCTTCGCACGTTTCGTATTTCAAATACATAAAAAAAATAATTAAAGCGCCCAATCGCGATGGAACAAAGACTCATCAGCGCGGCTCAGCGAACAACGAGTCGGAAATAGCAGCAGAGTGTCTCGTGGGCGTCTCCTCCTGCCTCACGCTGCGGGCGCTAGTGATACAACAAACAAAATGCTCGTGTCTGCTTCCAAATGCCCCCAGGAGTTCCTGAACAGGATTATCGGCAAAGCGTGGTCCTCTCAGGCCGGTTCACGGTTGTCTAGTCTCCGCACACAGGTGACAAGCACCCTTTCCTGGGCTGAAGGAGATTAAGAAGGAAGAAAGATAGAGAGAAAAATAGGACTACATCCTCCCTAAGAATTCTGGGAGATGTAGTACACTCACACCATACCTCAATCTCACTCTATCTAGCCTTTGCTCCATATTGCATCGTGACAGAACCCCCTCTCCAGGACCAACATCTCGGCGGTCCACTAGGTTTAGAAGGAAACTAGGAGTGGAATCGTATCAGAAGACCTGGGCAATGGAAATTGACCCTTGGTTCCCAGGATTGGTCCTCAGGGCTGTATCCTTTCCACGCAATCGGATAGTGTAGCCGCCCCCTAATGAGTTTGGAGTCGAGAATGTCCTGTACCTCATACTCCTCCTCCCCTTCTACTTCCACTGGCAATGGTTTCTTGGGCAACCTAGCACTGGGGAGACAGGGTTTTAACAGAGACACATGCAACACAGGGTGGATGTGCCAGGAGGTAGGTACAACAAGCTTCATGGCCACGGGGTTGATTATGCTGCGGATGGTATAGGGGCCTACAAAGTTGGGTTGTAACCAAGTGTTTCCCTTAAATTTCAGATGTTTTGTGTTTAAGCACACCTTGTCCCCCACTTTATATGTAGGTTCTGGAGTTCTTTTCTTGTCTGCATAATGTTTATCTCTGGCTCTAGATGTTTCTAGATGTATTTTAGCATTCAGAAGTACTGATTTGAGAAGTGCATTGTGTTCTTGTATTGTGGGATGTGTAGATGTAACAGGCTGTTCGAATGGCATCATATTAGGATGATAACCGTGGAGGCAATAGAAGGGAGAGTAACCCAAAGAGGAATGTTCGGCGTTATTATACGCAAACTCTGCGGTCCATAAGAGTGTTTTCCTTTCTTCTTCATATTGCAAGGTAAAGCATCTTAAATATTGTAAAGGGTATTATTCAACCGTTCAGTTTTGCCATCTGTTTGGGGATGATAGCTTGTAGATAACCGGGCATCAGTTTTCATAACATCACACAGTGCTTTCCAGAATTTGGATGTGAATTGGGTGCCTCTGTCGGTAATGATGACTGAAAGAAGTCCGCGCAGTCTTACTATGTTTTGTAGGAAGGTAATGGCCAATTCGCCCGATGTAGGTAATTTTGCTAACGCTATGAAGTGCCCCATGTTGGTTAAGTGATCTATAATTACAAGAATCGTATTGTAACCCAAGCTAGGAGGCCTCACCACAATAAAATCCATGGATACAGTGTGCCATGGTGCTGGGGGCAATGGTATAGGTCGGAGTAATCCGCTAGGTCGCTTATGTGGAACCTTAGCCTGAACACATATAGGACAGTTTATGATGTATTTTTCAGTATCCAGTTTTAAGGACTCCCACCAGAAATATCTACTCATGTTTTGCAGGGTTTTCTGTTTTCCCAAGTGTCTAGCCATGGACGAATCATTAGTCCATTGCAGGGCTTCTTGTTGAAGAGGACCCTCAGGAACATACAATCTTTTATCATAAAACAGCAGATCTTTTCTTGTGAAACGATGTTGCGGATCTTTATGGACCCACTCCTGTACATCTAGATTCTCGATTTGTTTCCGCACGTCTTCTAAGAAGGAGGCTGATGTTGTCAAAGATATTACTTCTGTTGGAAACAAGGCTTTCTGCAGTAAAATGGGAGGATCTTCTTCTTGATCCAACCCTTCTTCATGCACGAGCATAGATCTTGATAGTGCATCTGCTTTCCCATTCTGTGGTCCAGGTCTAGAGTTGATGAGAAAATCATAATCAGCAAAAAACAAGAACCAACGGAGTTGCCGAGGAGTTAGGGCTCTGGCACTTTTCAGAAAGAGCAAATTCCTATGGTCAGTGTATATTTCAACCGTATGACGGGCTCCCATCAGATGGTGTCTCCACTCTTCACACGCTCTTTTTAGGCCAACAGCTCCTTGTCGGTGATGCTATAATTCACCTCGCATGAAGACAGTTTCTTGGAAAAGAAGGCAACAGGATGGAGTTGTCTTGTTTCTGGATGTCTTTGGGAAAGGATCCCACCTACGGCATAGTAGGAGGCATCTGTCTCCACCACAAAAGGTTGACTGGGATCAGGATGTCTTAGGATCGGAGCACTGGTAAAGCAGGTTTTTTACGCTTGAAATGCCTTTTCCGCCGCCTCATTCCAAAGAAAGACGGCTCCTTTTCTTAGAAGGTGTGTCATGGGTTGAATGATTTTGGAGAAGTCCCTGATGAACCTCCTATAAAAATTAGCAAAGCCAAGGAAACTTTGTAGGTTTTTTACACTAGGGGGTTATTCCCATCGAGTGATGGCGTCAGTCTTCTTCTTGTCCATACAAATCCCACTGGGTCCGATGACATAGCCCAAGTATTCCACTTCTGTAGTATGAAAAAGGCATTTCTCAAGTTTAGTATGAAGAGAATACTTTTGCAGACGTTCCAGCACTGCCACAACATTATGAACATGATCCTCAAGGGAAGTGAAGTGGATTAAAATATCATCGATGTATACAATGCAAGAAACATCCAACAATCCTCTCAACACTTCATCCATGAAGCATTGAAATGCGGGGGGGGCGTTATATAGACCAAATGGCATTACTTGATATTCATACAGCCCGAACATGGTGCGAAAGTCTGTTTTCCATTCATCCCCCCACCGCATGCGTACCAGATGGTAGGCTCCCCTAAGATCCAATTTAGTAAATACTGTGGATCCTTTTAGCTGATCCAACAAAACAGGTATCAGGAGCAGAGGATATCTGTTTTTCTTTGTTACTCACCCTGTAATCTATGCACGCCCTCAACCCTCCTTCGTGTTTTGGTATGAAAAACAGGGGCGATGATGCAGGGGAAGAAGAGGGACAAATGAAGCCAGAGGATAACAATTTCTCAAGATATTGCTGTAGGTAGAGGGTTTCTGCCTCTGTTAGTGCGTAAATGCAACTGCAGGGAATGCTGGCGCCTGGTTCCAGGTCTATCACGCAATCATAGCCCCTATGGGGAGGCAATTTGTTCGCTTCTTGTTCGTCAAACACTGTTTTGTAGAGAGAATATTCCTGTGGTAACATGGAAACACTACACACACACTGAGAACTACAAGCACAATATAGCAATTTGGCAACACTTTCTGTGTGGGTAAGTACTGATTTCCTGTCCTGGATACAATGCTCAGCACAAAAAGAGGAATTCATGGTCACAGTACGGGCTGCCCATTTTACTAGCGGGTCATGTAGCATAAGCCAAGGCATTCCTAGGATTAGCTTGAATTTCAGGGCATCCCTACGGTCTAACTGTATAGTCTCGAAATGGTTCATACCGAATTGCATGGGCAACTGCTCTGTGTGGAATCGTACTGGTCCTGACGTTAAGGCAGTCCTGTCCACTGCTCTGACTGTTTCCGGCCTCTCTTTCCGTATACATGGGATACCCAAATCATGTACGTATTGTTGATCGATGAAATTGCCTGTAGCCTCTGAATCCAGCAGGGCATGTACCAAACTATGCCTCCCTCCTGGCAGTTCTAACGTAACACACACATTCATATGGGCCACAGACGTTTGAACGGTATTAGCCACCGCCGAAAAGACCTCTTCTACTTCTTGCTTCAAACAAGGGGTCTCTGTCTTGCTTGAGCATTCTAGTTTTCTGAATTTCCTGACAGGAAGTCCACCATCGGTACTTTCCTAGGCCCTTTGTTGTCTCTAGAAACTGTTTTCAGTTTTGATTTACAATCCTTAATGTAATGACCAGGCTTTCCGCAATATATACATAACTTCTGGTTACGTCTTCTGTTTCTTTCTTCTTGACTCAAGGGTCCTCTTATACCACTGATTTGCATGGGTTCAGTTCCATCTGAGACTGATGGATGTTCTTCTGGTAGAGAGTTTGGACAAGAGTACAAGAAACGGGATTTGGAACGCTGTTTATCACCCTTCCGTTTCTGAAGACGATTGTCTAGTTGTACCGTTAGGTTGATCAGTTCTTCACAGGCAGTTGCCATATGAACTACTTGAGCCAATACATCTTTAAACTCGGGCTCGTAGTCCTTGGTAGAATAAGGAAGCCCTTTTTTCTGCAGGCCACTCAGTCTCCACAACAAGCCTATTAAATGTGGTTATGTATGATAACAGGTCCTGTGTGCCCTGCCTCAACATAATGAGTTCTCTATCTAGGTTAAGTTGGTGTGCCTTTCTATCGAACAATTTGCGCATTTCATCACAAAAAAGGGGGAAGCTAAGTAACATAGGATCATTCCTTTCAATCAGTGGGAAGGACCAACTAGCTGCATTTTCTCCTAAATAGGACAGAACAAAGGCTGTTTTGACCCTGTCATCAGGAAACACAGCAGGTTTGCACATAAAGTGTAACTTACACTGACCTAAATAAATGACAAACTTTTTGGGATCCCCAAAATACCTCTCTGGTGGAGCTAAAGGTAACTAAAGGGATTGAATAACCTGTATTGTAGCGGGTGCTACTCCTCCCGTCTGCTCTTGTGCTGTGTCATGTGAAGAAGGGGGTGGTAGAGTCCAGTTCTTAACACCATCACTGCTGCAGCAATTCCCCCTCTGTGCTGAGAGGCTTTGAAACCCATTGTTCATGACTAGCTCAGCTCGTCATAAGCACAGCTCCACTGTGCCTCATGACGAGCTCAGCTCGTGATGAGCATCGAAGGGGTTAATGATTGCGGCACCCCTAGTGCTGGTGGGGATGCCACGAGACAACCCTGCTACCTCCCTTCTTAGAGTGCCCATCTCATTCCTCAATTCTGAGATTTCCCCCCGAAAGGCATCCACTTCCATCCGTAAAGCAATTAAGGTTTCTAGCATGGATGTGACAACAGTGTTGGTGTCCATTGCTCAGGCTATAAGTATCCGTGGGCTTGTCACTCTAACAGAGGTTAACACTAACCTGTTCAGCCGGAAACAGCGGGAGCAATGAGGATGCTAGAGTTCCTCTTCCCCTATATGGAACTACCTGTGAGTAATGGAAACACTCATCAGACATCACCACAATCGGGGAAGGGGTAAAAAGGGACAAACAAAACAATAAAGTTGCAGCAGTCAAATAAATGCAGAGAAGCACTGAAGTGAAGTAGTGCTGATATGTCTCCCTCTGGTAACTCAGTGTTTTCCTGTCTAAAGAGAGAACCAAACACACGTAAATATGCACACAATGTCATCAGACTCTATCAATGTCATATGTTTTGAAATACATTTCCAATTATAAGCTGCTGCACATACTTCATAACAAAAGGCACAAAAAGGTAAAAATAAAGCAAAAGAAAATCAAATAGTTTTCTATCACGTCAAGCACTTTTTTATTACTAAATAGGAACTCTCTCCTGCTGGATATAAACTGCTGTGGCCTCTCATCCAGGCTCCAGATAAAGATCAAGCCTCTGATGCACCAAGCTCCCCAAGCTCAATGAATACGCGTGCTTCCAGACGCTTCGCGCGTTTCATATTTCAAATACACAAAAAAAATTATTAAAGCGCCCAGACTGTGTCCTGGGAACCCCACTCCTGGGACACAGTCATTTAGAAGGTCAGCGGGCATGGAAGGCATGTCTGCTTCCACTGGGCAGGAGCTTTTATAAAGCTCCTGTTGGGTGGGAGCAGACTTTTGTTTCCCTACCCATGGTCCTGCAGGGAGGACAACTCAGAAACCTCCCACATTTTGTGATTGGCCAATGGCCATGCGCAGTGCGGGCTGTCAGCCCATTGGGCTGACTTTCCATATAGTAATAAAATATTACTTTATGTTAAAAGAAAAATTCAACTAAAGAACCAACTGCTAAAGTGACATTGAAGGTAGGTGAACATTTCAGTGAAAACTTAACATTTTAAACTAAAAGACGTGCTGAAATTCTCTAACTGTAACTCAGGACCTAAGGTAACTATAACTCACATCCTCGCCATGCCCAGATCATTACTATCTGCAGTGCAGTAACACCTTTGACACAATAGAAAACATTGCCTTACAATGTTCCTGTGAGCTCCCAGGTTTCTGGCAAAACTATGAAAGCCAAGTAAAAACAATCTCACTCTGCCTGAGAATGAGCAACAAGATGGCACCAGGTGTGGTTCGGCACTGGCAAATGGCGAGTAGAGGTCGAGCCATGTTTGCATTGATCACCGGGTGGATACTCAGTGGCTGGCAACAGGCCACAGAATCTTACTGATTCTGGCTGGAGCAAGACCTAATGCAGTCTGACAGAAGTAGAGAGGGAGCAGACAAAGTGTAGTATTTGTACAAAGCGGGGAACATCCTTTTCAACGCAACTTTTACGACGCATGTCATTACAACGCATTGCGCTGGGGGGCGCTCTAGGATAGGGAATAGATTTAATTTACTATCCAGCACCTTCCCTACTATCCACAGGGACTGGAGTTGGAATAGTAAATTAAACTATTCACTATCCAGCACCCCTCAACACTATGCGTTGTAACAGCATGCGTTGTAAAACTTGCGATGTAAAGGCATGCGTAGTAAAAGCATGTGTTGTAATGTCATACAACCGTACAAAGCAGCCATCTAGCCCTGAATAGTCCTGACAGTGTGTTACTTTTTGATGGACCTGAAAGATGTTCCTGCTAAACCATCCAACTAAGATAAGGGGTTTCAGACACTCACTGTATATTAATATTAGGAGGAATAAACGGCAAAGAAACTTTTCCAGGATAAGAGGTTCCTTATGTAGGTGTCAGATAGGGGATTAGCAAATCGGTGTGCTAAGACTAAGGAAACACACATGTGCTAACAACTACTCTTATACGTTCACTTTGTGAGGTCACTTCCAAGCAGTGTTTAATATGTCAGAAAAAAACGTGCCAGGGCCCTCGTCAGGAGGCCACTGCTGCTTGCAGTACCAATTGTCCCTGCCAGGGCTGCCATTGATGGTACCAACACAACTAATAACCACCCAGCTCCTATGTGACAGTTTAAGCTATTGGAGGTCACCTAAAGCTATGATTATGGCTTTGGCGGTAGATATTACTGTTTTAATGTATATTGAATAATTAAACAACTGGTGTGCTTATCTCAAAATTAGGTCAACAGTGCCACCACGTGGAAGACAGTCATGAGTGCAGATGTTGATAAATAAGCGTTGGTTCCCAGCAATAGAAAACATAGTCTCAAATTAAGCACTGCTTCTGGGGCACCTTGAGTAGTATCAAGAGGTCAGATTTCCTTTGGTCAGTGCCTGGCAGCTTTCACTTTGTGAGACCCCTTACGGGTCATCTTTGGCAGTAGAAATATAGGATTTCAAATCCCTTTGGCCAGTGCCTGGCAACTTTCTATGGTTGCACTGGCTTCCTGCTTGCAATAATAGTTCAAGCCTTTGTGTTCCACTTACTTTGATGTTTTCTTCCCACAAAACTGCTAAACTGTGCGGACATGGACTGTGGGACTTTAGTCTGCTGCTACATTTGATGCACTTGTGTATTGGAGGTGGTAATCTATTTACATTATGTAGCTGGGTCTAGTGGCTTAGTAAACTAATGTGTCCACTGTAGGGGCCTACGTTTGATCTCACGGTCACAGGCTCAAATCCCGGTGGGTCCACTTTGCCTTTCATCCTTCTGCTGAGGTCAATAAAATAAGTACCATTGAGTTGGATAGCAATAACCATCTGTTATTCAGTGCTAAGATACCCTTCTGGATGACTGTGTGCTATAAAAATATACATGTTATATTGAGATGCTGACATATCAAGACCAGCAAAAGTAATGATACCTGAAGAGGATGCACCAACAATGACCTGCTACTGTATATACAAAAATACCACCTTCCAACTACATGATGAGTCCTACTGACGATGACAGCTACAACACATTTCAAATAAAAATCTGCACACTTATTTCCATGCCTTTACATGAGGAATTGTATCCAGAATATGTTTTTGGTTTGAATGGAATTTGATCTGCATGCTGTGAAAATAATTGGCTTACATGCTCATGAGCCTGGCTTTGATTCCAATGAGAAGAGGTAGAGTTGAAATGCTCCATTGTGGGCAGATTTCCATTGAGCATGCACAATGAGGCACAAATACAATGCATTCATGTACGGATGGAAAGGAATTGCCTCCAGACCTAGTGAGAAAGTATTCTTTTGTGGCTTTGAATGATGCCCAATGAAGGTATTTTCACTGACTTGAGATACGATGTTTATGAGCAAAAGCTCCTTTTCCGTGAGAAATGATCTTGATTTCTGGGACAACTACTGATCATTGGGTATAAAGGGGCCGGCATTCCCTTCATTTCAGCACAGTACATAGGTTCCTCTATCCAGGATGATTTGAAGACCTATTAAGTAAATATTTGGAAAAGGAAGACCAGAGTTTGATGTAACATGGATAATGCAACATTTGTGTGCCATTCTTTATTCTCTGCTAATAAAATGTTTTTTGATACTGATTTTGGGGACAATAGTGCAACATAATTTGATCCTTATTTTTTCCAAGAGGGGGTATTGAAATGCTTAAAAAACAGGCCTTTCATTTAATCTAGTGTTATAAAATAATCTTTTCCTTGGTAGTGATGGCGCAGATTTCATTTGGAGCCAGGTATTGTTTATATTTGTGCTTCAGACAGACTGCATTTAAATTGCCACGCACATTTTGGTGCAAGTAAAAACACATGGCGCATGAAAAATATGAAAGTAAGGCCTAGTCAGTCTGAAATGCTTGTGCTGAATTAACATGTGGTTTTGCAGTGTAGATAAAAGTGGCCTTTTTAGCTTTGAAGATTAATAGAATGTGTTTCTCTCTTCCCAGCTCATCCCTTGTAATCTAAATTCACGATTTCTGTCCTAAGAGACTTTGACTTAGTGAATATTTTGATAAACAAGTTTAGTTTAAAACACCTCTTTTTATAATGTGTGTGAATTAACAATTCACCAAACAATACACATGGGGCTAAATGCTTTTTGCATGAAAAGCTATCTAAAACATTAAAGCATGTTGCTGTGTACGCTGTATTAACTGTGTGCGCTGTATTAACTGTGTGCGCTTTTACATTTTACACTAATGCATAATAATGCTATGTTGTACATTGCACATTTTTGCATGTTGTACACAAATTATAGAAAAAGCTGCTTTAAACTAATAGCTTGGCTAGGTAAACATTTATAAGGGTTATTAGTATGAGGGAGGGAAATATAATGGGCTGATTTACATGAAATTAGTATTCTCTTTTGTGTCTGTTTTGTTTTTGGGCCTACCATTAAATGGCTGCCCGTGAATTGAGCAAGGCTATGACTTGCATTAAAGAGAAGAGAGCATGCGCAGACACCAGCTTGACTCAAACCGAGGAAGGAGTCAAGGTCACTTTGAACTTTGAACATTCTTTTGATTGTGCCAATGTACCAGTTAACTAAAGTATCCTTCTAGCCTGCGCGGTGGAAGAAAGGAAGAAGAAAAGATAAAAACATTTTTCCTAGTAAATGTTGCTAAACATATAAAATGTATTCATCATTTGCGCTTCTTTTGTTAAAACTGGTATGCTCTAGAATTCTAGAATGAGTCAGGATAGTGAGACCTCATGCCATCATGGCTGACCAATCACGTACATGTTTTCCTGAAGATGCAACATTTTTGTGTAGTCTGGCAAGAATCAGAGTATAAATAATGACCTCTTTAGAGGCGTGGTTGGCTTTTTTGCTCATTTTGGATTTTGGCTTAGGCTCTGCTGCATTCATATGGGTTAGGTACGAGAAACGTCGCTGGAGATAGCTGAAGGGTGGAGATTGCTTCCGAGGAGAGGGGAGGTTTTTTTTTCAGAGTCCTAGCACATCATATTTTGGCACCAGGCCACATTCCTTTAAGGTCTGGTGAAGGAGGGGTACTTTCATGGAGCAGCTATCAGAGACACAGAGATGCAGAGAGTGCAGCTGATTAGGACAGAATTGGATGCTAAACTTTAAGTTTATGCTTTGACTAATTAATTAGGTCTGAAAAGATTTATTTGACTTATGCATTTATTTCTCTTAATGGGAGATTTTTGCAAACTATTTAATTATTGATTAGCCTTGCAAGACTATTTTTCTTAGAAACTCTTTAAGAGTTTTGACTGATATTTTGCGCCACATTTTCCTTTCTACATGTGATGCTTATATTCAGAATGTAATATGTTCTGTATTAATGCTATTTTTCCTGTTTTCCAAATTCTGTAACTTGATTTATATTTTACTAATGAATAAAGGGTTAGAGAAAAACTTAACTTTGACTAGAAAATAAAACCCTTTAAAATACTCAACAACTCTCTTCATTGGCTTAAATAATAATTGCATTTTTGGCCGTTCATATTTAATTAAAATCTTCTGAAGGTAATACATGGTGTGAAGGGCCCAACACCTCCCCAGCGGTAAAATAGAGGTAGCATGAGGGTTTTGCATTAAGAAATTACCAGATGAAATTACCGCTTTATCAGAAGATAATTCAATGACAAACTAGAGAAAGGTGAAGTTAGGGTTTCATCATTCTATTTTTTGCACAATGTGGAGAGGCAACGTGTATCCAAATTTGTTATTGGTTTCAAAATACCATACAATTAAACATGAATAGATAACAGGATTGATGAGTCTTCCAACAGATGACGTAGATTTTCAAAATGCTTATATTGTGATTCATAAAATCCACAGCTACAGCCTACGCGTTTCGCCCAACACGGGCTTCTTCAGGGCTTATCTTTATATCTTTGCACTAAAATACTGTTTCTCCAAGATGGGTAGTCTTCATTGACCTTCCACACCAAACATCGGCGAATATATCCCAAAATTCCAAAAGCGCCCATTCATTGATCGGTAGATAGTGTTAATGAATTTCCCTCCTCTGTCAGGGGAGTCCTTGGTTCTTAAAATAAAATTGGTAGCTGTAATGATAGCCGTGTCGCTATCATATGCCTATTTAGGCACAAAGTCCTGTCTCCTATGTTGGAGTCCTCCTCGTCGGATCCTGGTTCCGGAAAGCATGTGTACAAAAAATCATTCTCCTGACTTACTTTTCAATAATTATCTTCTAATTCTTTTCTTCTTCTTCCTGAGATTGGAGAATATCCCAGTGACGGAATTTCCTTTTCAGGGTTTACTATTAGCTCTAATTGCTGATTAAATAATTGTTTTTAATTTGAATAATTGGCATTTTTAATTAAATTGTCCTTTGTAATTGCCAGTTTTAATCACGTGCCAATTTAATTGTCATTTTAATAATTATTTAAAAATCAGGTTATTATTTTATTTCCAACACCTATTTTTATATTTAATCATTGTTTTATTTAATATGTATTTGAAAATGATCTAATAATATATTATTGTCGCGCCGGGATGCCCCCGGGTAAGCTGAGCGCGTTACAAGTTTCATATAATAATAATAATAATAATAATAATAATAATAATTTACCCTAAATTTGCCTAGTAGGCGGTTCTTAAACTGAAAATATTATTCTACATTACTTTTCTTTTGTCACTTAAGAATGAAATTTGGTTTTGTAATTGATGCTGAGATATTTTTACTGATATCTCTACAATCTTTGCCAATTAAATCAATAAGTATCATTCTGTGACTCAAAAATATGTCCTACATTTCCCCATCATTAGCAAATATGGTACAATTCAAATGGATTACAGTCTCTGAACTTAATACTTCACCAAACCCGACTAGTTCTGACCTAATCTTGTCTTCTGTGTGAATTCTAAAGTGTTTGGTAAATGCTCTGTTAGAAAACTCAACATTACCAGTAATGCAGAATTTGGTTTGACGGAGTGCAGCATAAAGTTCCTCTTCAGTTTCTAACGAGAACGCCACCAGAGACAAGTGCTGGCTACTTATTTTATTTAGCATGTTTTATCTTCATTGCAGGCATTTTTAAATTGATATTTTTCAACAATTATTAACAACCAAATTATTTGTCCAAGTACAAATCTGAAGGTGAGGGGTTGTCGTAACACAACTTTTAATCCAGTTTCATCCCGTAACTCCCTTTACTGGTCGAATTTGGATTCGCTCACCAGATGTAGCACTGACTTTCCTAATTTCTACAGTCTCTACTTTCAAAGGGAGGACAAAATTCATAATTAACATCTTAGGTTTAGTTATGGTTGGTCCTTTATCTCTTTCTACCATGTGCATGTGGCACTTGCTAATTACATACAACAGTTAAGGGAAACAGAAATAGTTTAAAAGAGTACAGCTATCCTTAATATTGGATTTCAGTCTGAGAAAAAAGACAAAATGGTATAAGCAGTGCAAATAATTTTTTCGCAAAGTATGGAAATCTAAGATATTCTAGTATTGTTACTTTTTCAGGTTTGAGAAATGCTGCATTTTTATTAACACAAGCTTAGTGGGAGCACCTTTTCATCTTGTATTCAAGACAAATAAGAGGTATTACAAAGTATTTCTAAGAAAGTTAAATTGGAGATGGGAACAGTGGAACAATGGAGTAGTGAATAGCATGTTCTGTTTATGAATAAGTCCAGAATCGCAAACACGTCACAGTGCTTCCATAATCATTAGGTTAAAAGTAAAATATTTCAATGCTATAATTGCTCAATTTGACCAAGAGTATACACCGGCAATTTGTTGGGTGAAGATTTTCTCAGTTTGCTTTTGTGTCAAGTAGAGGAAAAATAGGGTTGATGTACACACACTTGAGCAAAATAAGTGTGTAACAATTTTTGTACCCAACTGATAATTGCAAACAAATTTGCACTGATGCATTTGAGTGTCTGTAGAAATATATTTTTCTACAAGTCATTTATTTCTAATCATTTGTGTGCCAATGCTTTACAAAATTGCCCTTATAGTGTTACCTGACATTAATGCTAATACATCCTGCTTTGTTGACATAATGCAGTCTACATGCTTACTATCAACTTTACATTTTTAATTTGTCAATATGTGAAATTGGTCCACAAATAATCACATGATTGTTACTTAACTTTGTTGTTCAAATATTGATCTAGTGTTATTATGAGGTGTGTCTGTCCTGCAGTGAGGTGAGTGTTATCTTAATAAACATGGATCTTACTGTGTTATCCTTTGTGTTGCATTCCCCTAGCTCATATTGTATCACTTTACCTATACATCTGTTTGGTTACCAAGAAAATAGTGCACATCCATGCTATATCAAATGTATATTCAGTGAATTCTGCTCTTATGTAGAGCACTCAGATATCATTATGTCATGTTCGCATTAAATAGACATGCAACAATAATATAATTTGATAAAATGTACACACTTTCATGTACAAAAGTTAAGAGTACCTGCCATGGTTTTACTTCTTGGATATTTACTGATGTCCAATTGATATAGGGTCCTTCCTCCAGCCTGTGAGAATTTAGATCATGTAACGCCCAGGCCATGGCCATGACAGCGGTGTAGACATTGTATGCAATTCGGGTATCATAAACATTGTTGTAGTCAATGTGTACATTCTCCAATTTTTCATCCCCTGTGCACCATTCTGTGTTATTAGCCATTATGCTAGTTATGTTGTTTGGAAGCCTCCACTTACATCCAAATGCTTCTTCCCAGAAAACCGGGAGAAAGGCATTTTCTGCAGATCTAGAATGATGGACACTATTGAGATGTGCCTCGAATCCAGGAACAGGTCCATTGTACATTGTGAGTCCAATGGTGCCAATAAGAACATTTGAGTACATATCCATTGCTAAAGTGGAAGATATGGACCAACCTTCAGTGGCAATGAACACTTTGCCGCTCACTCTGTGTCTTACCATCTCATCTACTAAAGGAAGCAGTCCAGCATCAGTGGCAAAGATGACAATGGATGTAGCAGTTGATGTTTTCATCACCTGAATTATGTGAAAGGCATTCCTGTCAGCTTGACTCATGATGATATTCTCAAAGAAGGCTATGCATGCCCCCAATCTTTCAAGCTCTTGTTTTAATATTTGGCCACCCTGTTGGCCATAGTCATTATCCTCAACCAGCAGACCTACCCATGTCCAGCCAAAATGTATCAATAGCTGAGCTAGGCCTCTGGACTGGAAATCATCATTAGGAATGGTGCGGAAGAAGGAAGGGAACTGTTTTCTGTCACTCAGGAGTGGGCTGGTTGAAACAAAACTGATCTGTGAAAATGCAGAATTAAAAATGACAACATTAACACAGCTTTTTATGTCCATGGTGTATTAACAGGTGCAAAAGTACTAAAAGACGGGATCTTTAGTAAATCTCATGGTTCGAACTGCATGCTTGTAATGTACAACTGAATATCAACACCCAAAAAATCATGGCATACTAATATTGAGCAAAAGACACACAATTGATGGACGGAATGCAGAACAAATCTAAACATTCACCCCCAGTCAAGTGATCTGGATTAATTCTATTATTCTTTTTCTCACTATGCTAACCCAGTTTAGATATGGCCATATGCAAATCAGTCTTCACCCGGTGCCTCATGGGAACAGTCCAGCCCGAACTGCCAAGCCAGGTCCTCCTGGACCGGAAACAAGGATCCTTGGACCAGTTTCGGGTTTTCACCCTTCATCAGCCAGGATACCTTGAATCCCGTGGCACAGTGGGCCAATGACCGACATCTGGGCATACCCGGCGCACTTAGGGTGAGAAAGCAATAGACACACACTTGATTGACAGAAGGCAGAACAATTCAAAACATTCACACCAAGTCAAGAGATCTGGGTTAAATTCATCATTCTTTTGCTCAGCATGTCACCCCAGGTTACACCTGGACGTTTGCAAATCAGTCATGACCATGTGCCTCTTGGGAACAGTCCAGCCCGGACTGTCAAGCCAGGTCCTTTCTGGACCGGAAACAAGGATCCTAGGACCGGTTTTGGGGTTTCACCCCTCATCAGCCAGGATACCTTGAATCCAGTGGCAGAGTGAGCCAGGAACCTATGTCTGGGCATACCCTGCACACTTAGGGCGAGAAAGCAAAAGACACACAATTGATGGACGCAATGCAAACAAATCATAACATTCATGCCAAGTCAAGAGATCTGGGTTAAATCCACCATTATTTTGCTCACCATGCCAGCCCAGTTTAGGCCAGTCCATGAGGCAGAAATGAGAAAGGGAGGTATAGACGTCTAAACCCGGTATACGGACAGCAACAGACTGTGTGCCGCAGGGGATCTTATGAGTGAAAGACACCCCTTCAATATGGTGGGGAGCCGCTATGAATTTTAATGGCCACCACCTGTCAGCCGTGGGTAAAAATTTGAGATCCAGTGAGGTGAAGTCTGGTCCGAGCCCTGAAGAAATTGCTGTTAAGAAGAATGGCAAGGAAACATGTTGGCCCATCTTAAAGTAGTCTGGTTTTAAATGTGAGTGTGATGTGTGAGTCATAACTATTTTATTTGGAGAAAAGTGATTACTATTTCTCACAGTGCAGGGTCCTTTTTTAACACTAGATGCTTTTGTGCATACTTTACTTATCTCTCTGTTCAGCTTTTATACTTTACACTGGACACTTTTTCTTTTCTTTTCACAGATAAGAAAGTTACTGATGATGAGAAACGTGGGCAAACTTGTGAGTACCTACCAGCAGCTCCCTTGGTGATAATTACGTGAGGTGCTTTCTTTCCTTCATACCTTTTTTTTTTCTTCACACAGCTGTGAACAGAAAGGGGGTGTTTGTACTTGGGGTAGACTGATAACTGTGTGTCTGGAAAAGAAAAAACTTTTTATGTGGGACATTTTTAACTGGATACAACTGTCAATTGATTAAAGCCAGCGGTTGGGTGCAGATATTAGAAAAATCCCCGCTTGGTTCCTAAGAGATTGTAATGTGTCCTAAACAGCCAGGTCTTTGTTTTGGATAGGACGGAATACAGAATAAATATTGAGGGCAGAATATCGAGGGACAAAATATTGAAAGTAAGTGCATATAAAATAGTACCAATTTACTGTTCCTAACCAAAGATTATAGTTATCAAAACAGGGGTTGACCCAGTATAGTCAAAGGACCTGGGTATTCAGTAGTATAGAAAACAGTTGGTCCTCGACATATATTTAAAACATAGAACAAGTTATTGCATTCGGTTGAGTTAATTTTCTTCAAAACCAAAATTGAATCTGTATTGTTAGTTCAATAGGTAATACTAGCCCTCATTGACAAGATATCATACAGTAGACACCAACAAACCATTAAAACTGGGAAAAGTCCAATCAGATTGGCATGTTTAATGTACAGTAAAACAAAGTTTTAAATTCCACGGATCTTCATACATATATTTACACTAATACTAGACCAAAGTATATTTCTACAATAAAAGAACGTGCACAGAGAAAGATTAAAGAGTGTGCTCAAGTGAATGATCAAGAGGATCAGAGAGACATAGTGTAGGTCATTTATATACAAGAAAAACGATGAGCCTGCCCTAGAAAATGCTTGTAAAAAATGTACTTCTTTTTTACTAGCTTGTATACTATATACAGTTCCGTAGTCCTTAATTCGCACAATTGGCAAAAGGGGATTTGGAATTGGGGCAGGGGGCAGGGGTCAGCAGGTGCAGGCTCTCACAGGGAAATGTCGTCGACGTTTCGACCCAACCATAAAACGGGTGGCTCAATTCCTCAACAACGGGTCTTCATCAGGACGGAATTTGGGAAAAGGGGGGGTATAGGGGGACACACAATTCTTTCAGAGTGCACGTAGGTTAAAAACCATTGTCATTGGGCACCCTTTTGTGGTGCATCAACCTCAGTGCGACGTTTGGTCCGCACTCGAAAATAAGTAGTTCACAGGTTATTACCACCGTGTTCGTTCGGGGATGTTTGGAAGTCAGAAGTCAAAGAGCCAAAATCGCTGTATACAGCACCGAGAAATGAATCCTCTACACGAGCGTACCGCGCGGCTTGCAAACTCCCCTCCGCGTTAAGGTTTGGTTTTGAAGGAAATTAACTCAACCGAATGCAATAACTTGTCCTAACCAAAGATTGACATACCTTGAGGTATATGTACTGCATAGGTACGTTTATGTGGAGTTAGGTATAGAAAGTCTAGACTTACTTACCTGACAATATTATATTTTCGAAATTCTCTCCTGAATATTTTGGCACATCGATATTGTTCATTCGATCATTAGGGAGAACAACACCTATTTTGAGTCTATTTTCATAGTATGCATTGGTATTCTGTGCTTATCTGGTAGTGATAGTGGTAGTGATACTACTTCAGCAGGAGAGAGAAGAGCTAGTAGGTCTCTAATGCATGGACAATGCAATGTTCTTGGTCATAGCTTCAAATTATTCAGATGGATTTATTCCTATATCATACTACTAGGTAAGAAATTGCTTCTATTATGAGCAAGTAATTCTGCGATTTCCATCTGACATGTTTTGGTACAGCAAGTAGCGTAATAGAGCTTTTTCAAGGCGATGCACTAACATTTGGTATTGTTAGCCTAAGCATCCCATCCTAACGTGTGGTCATGGCAAAGTCACTGAGAAGAGACCCGGTCTCTGTTGTTTATTGTGACTATCTGCACTGCGTCATCGTGTGGCATAAACCCATCAGAACCTTCCTCTATATGTATGCTAGATTCATACTAGACATTCCCTTATGCAAATGGTGCTAAATAATTTGTTCTTGTTATCAGATGAATCTGCACCTGATTATGTCCTCAGAGACATGAAGTGGGGAGTATCAATAGCAAACCATTTATTTTAGTGGTATTACTCATGCACTCTCTTTTATCCAGGTAATTGATACTACCTATAGCTGAGAGTACTTGCCTGTGCAAAAACGGGAGAAAGAGAAGTATACACTCATCTTCTAGTTGGCTGAAACTATGAAGCAGGAGGAAATGCCAATTACATTTATTTAAGCACAACCTACCAAGTCTAACTTACCCTGCCAATAGCTTCCCATTTTCTGGTTACATATAACATGCTAATAGGTCATGTGGTATATGAAAAGAAATTCTTAGTGCCTGATTACGAGTTTGGTGGTCATTTAGTGGGCTGCCATGCCAGTGGCCTGCTCCAGGGCCACCAATATTGTAGTTTGGAGGGCTGTCCTTTGGCGTTCCCACGCAGTGCCTATTGAAAAGGCACCACAATGGGAATGCCAAAGCCTGTTTCTGCTCAGCATGAACTGTAAAGTCCATGGCTTGCGGGAAAGGGGGTGACTGTACACAGGAGGCTGCAGACACACTATGGCCCTGAGGCAACTGTGGCCCTGTAGGGCACCCTTTGTTTCATCACTGCCACCGTTTTCATGGCAGCCTCATTGCCATGAAAACTGTGGCAGTGAGGAAACTCCTGATATGCTGGGCGGTGCCACAGTAGCACCACCAGCATATTAGAGCCTCCACCGTGGTATCCATGATCCCTGGTGGTGACAGAGGGTCTGTGGCATTCCGACCACCGTATTCATAACACAGTAGCTGGTCGCCAGTCAGGCAGTCCAGGGACCCCCACCAGGGGTTCCGCAGTCCGATGGACTGCCAAACACGTAATCAGGCCCTTGGGCTCAAAATAGAGAAGATATGTGCAGGAAAATATTTGCCCCATTTTTAAGTTTTGACCTCTTTAATGCTTTAGCCACAGTTCCAAATGGTTCTACATACAAACAAATGGTTTTATATGCCCCTTTCTAATCAGGTGTGTACAATCACCTGCAATAATCAGACCTTCTACTTATGAACAATCTGTAACAATTGAGGTGTTGGCATGTTCTTACCTGGGGTAGTCTGTAAAGGCCCAGCACCCGCGCCATGACAGTGGAGCATGATGAGCTAGCATCACCGACGATGCCCATGATTGGAAGAGTCCACTGGCATCTAAAGTTTGGGGGAGGCTCTGTTTGTCCTGCCAGTATCCAGAGAGTCCCCTCTAGGGATCGCTGCAGGATCCTACAGGAGTCATAGATTCGAAATCCCAGTGTGATGTTCGGAAGAAGATCTGCACTCCTGCTGATCTCCTCAATGGCAAACACCATGGCCTGCAGAGACTGGTAATTCTGGAGCTGGAACCTGCAAGGTCAATGGAGAGCTCATATGTCTCTAGCTCTGATACCCTCCCCCTGGAAAATTGACTTATTTTATGGCAAATGTTCAAATAAGAGGACATTCTGTGTTTCAACCTTTGTTTAAATACAAAGGTGGGAAAATAATAACACAGAGAGGAAGGGATATGAATCTTTCACCTTGAAGTTGTGAGGAACAATGTTATAGGGGTTGGCCACATCCAGAGAGCGTGAAACTACCTTCTTACATGAACAACGATAAGACATACAATATGGTTGTATTTATGGTCAAACAAAAGCCAAGAAATCTCTTGCATTCAAAGTGCTAGTCCAACCCTGTTGGGTGAGTGTGATAGCTCAGTAGACTAATGTGTTCACTGTAGGGCTCCATGTTTGACCCCTTGGTCAAAGGTTCACATCCAGATAGCTTCTCAGCCTTTCATCCTCCAGAGGTAACTACAATGATTACCAGTACGTAGGTTACCATAAACATCTGTTAGCATGAAATTAAACACAGATACCTACAGTGCATGCAATATTCCTTATAGCCTTCATAACTGCGGACATTTTGAAAACATCAAATGGATGCACAGAGGTTGACTCCAATATCAACATCAAACATTGTCTCTGACTGTACCTTTGGCAGGTAAGGCGCGCAGGCTGCATGGTGAAGCTGGGCTCCTGAAATTCAACATCGTCGTGGAGAGGGAAGATGCCACCCAGGAGGATATCCCCTTCTTTGGAAAGCCCACTGACCTCTGGAATGGGAAGGTGGCATCCTGGAGCCACATTCTGTCCTGCAGCTGACGTCATTAGCCAGTGCATCAGGAGACTGAGTGAGATATTCTGAGAAAGGAACAGTAGGCAGTGTCTTTGTAGTGCAATGACACCTGTGGTCCAGGAAGAGAGATGGTACATACTGCTGACCTGAGACTGGCTCCTATCGAATCTGTTCAGGTGGCTAGGAAAATCATAATGAGAGCTCAGTCAGAGACCTGACTTGGCTATAGGAGACAAAGTATGAGCCATCAAAACAAGCAGCAGGCAAATGCCACAGCAAACATCCTCTAAAGATAAGAGACTCCCATCATTAAAAATAGGTTATTTTGTGAATATTATGGGTACATCAAGATATGTCTGTTTCTCATGTGCACTGCATATATGGCAGTATATTTGTTTGTAGAGTAACATTATTGTCTATTAAACAAAGCACAAGTGCTGTTTTTATGTAGCACACATCTTCGACTGAATTTTAGCACTATGGTCTCAGAACCGTCGCAAACTTAAAATCAGACAATGTGAAGGATAGTGATTTGAGTAGGATCACACAATTCCGAAATCTGAGATTTGAACTCATTTGTTCTGGTCATACATTGTGATTCGCCTTCATTTTCTGAGCTGCAGTTTCCCTGTCCCCAAGATTTCAGTCAGCCAACGACCATGAGGTGGTGAGAAGGCAGTCTAGTTCTGTCTCTTTCCTGAAATTTAAAAAGCGATTTTCCCTACTGTGATTGCATTATTTGCACCTGTTTTGCTTGTGGAAGTTACAGTTTCAAAATGTAAGTTTTTTACCTGCCCGTGATTGCATCATTTGCCGCCAACTTTTTTTTAGAAAGTTGTGGTTTTTACCTGCCTGTGACTGTTTCGTTTGACCTGTTGAGTTGTGGGGTTTGCAGTACAAAATCTGTTGTTTTTTCACATTGCCCATTACTACCTGTTTTCCCTCCTCAAGTCAAGTCAAGTCAGAAGCATTTATAGCGCGCACATATCACATCCAATGGAGTCTCATGGCGCTTGCAGACGACACTGACCAGAAGAATAGCTAAAATCAGGAAAACAGCCAGGTTTTGAGTTTCTTGCGAAACCTTAGATGTTCAATGGTAATTCCCATATCCAACGGCATCTTATTCCAGAGAGAGGGTGCCAGGAAGGAAAAAGCTCGACCCCCATTTCTGGCCATTTGGATTGGCCGCGGGGTAAGCAGTGACTTGTTGCTTGATCTGAGTTGTCTGCTTGGCTCATACCAGGTAAGTTTGCGGGACCAATATTTTGGGCCTTTCCCATACATTTGTTTATGTGTCAAACATAAGATTTTAAACGTAATTTGCTTCTTTACCGGGAGCCAATGTAACTCCTTAAGGCAGAGGGCAGAGGAGGACATTCGCGGTAGGTTCAGCACTAGACGTGCTGCAGTATTTTGCAGAACCTGCAACATTTTCAAGAGATTTTCATTCGTTGCCAATAATAGGGCATTTCCATAATCTAATCTATTTATGATTAGGCCTTGAACCAGGGGTTTTCGTGCCTCGTCAGGTATCCATTTGAAATTTTTTCGAAGATTACGCATAATTCCGAAACAGATTCCCACAATGTAATCAATTTGGCATTTCATAGAAAGTTTATTATCCATATGGACGCCCAAATTACGCACTGATTCCTTAGGAGCTGGGCAGTCGCCTAGCTGCACTGGCCACCAATCCTGCGTCCAGTATTCGGTAGCCTTGCCAAACAGCATGACTTCTGATTTGTTGCCGTTTAGCTGCAAATGATTCTTGCCCATCCAGTTCTTAACCTCAATCATACATTTTTTAAAGCGGGATTTGGTTTCCATAATGTCGGGGCCAAGAGTGACCAGGATTTGGGTATCATCGGCGTAGGATAATACATCAAAACCAAACACCCTGATCACCTTGGCTAGAGGTGTCATATACAGATTAAAAAGTGTTGGGCTCAATATAGAGCCCTGCGGGACACCCCTTTTGACTGGTCGAGAGCTGGCTACGTTCTTACCCACTTGCACTGTAGTAGCGCGATTGGATAAAGAGTTCTTAAACCAGTCTAGGACCCCCCCTCTGACACCAATCTCCCATAGCCGTTGGATCAAGATGCGATGGGAGATGATGTCAAAAGCCGCAGACAAATCTAGGAGGATTAAGATAGTTGCTTGATGTTTGTCCAACGCAATCCTGATATTGTCTGCGACCTCTATCAATGCAGTCTCCGTGCTGTGAGCAGCACGAAAACCAGACTGGGAGGGATCCAGCAACTCCTTACTCTCCTGGTAGTTTACCAGTTGCCCATTTACAAAGGATTCCAATATTTTCCCAAAATAGGGCAGCAGGGAAATAGGTCGATAATTTAGGTGGACCTCAGCATTAGCACCAGGTTTTTTCAATATCGGCCTAACTCTTGCCGCCTTCCATACCGTGGGAAAGTCAGCTTCTGAGAGAGATTTATTAAGGAGAAAGGTGAGATCTTCAATAAGAACTGGGGCCAGTGTTATAAATGTTTTAGGGGAAATTTGGTCATTAGGGGATCCTGATTTTTTTTTTTCCCTATTTCTAGAGTTTTCTCATTATCAAACATTTCAAATGTCTCCCATCTATGGAAAAGGTCATTATAAATAGCCGTAGCATCATGAGGGAATGTTTGTATAACTTCCTGACTAAAAGTTTTCTGTATGGTATTAATGGATGTTACAGTTTCAAAATGTAAGTTTTTTACCTGCCCGTGATTGCATCATTTGCTGCCAACTTTTTTTTAGAAAGTTGTGGTTTTTACCTGCCTGTGACTGTTTCGTTTGACCTGTTGAGTTGTGGGGTTTGCAGTACAAAATCTGTTGTTTTTTCACATTGCCCATTACTACCAGTTTTCCCTCCTAATTTCTCCCTTGCTCTGTGCTCAAACCTGTGTGTTGAGCAATCCACCCAAGCTCCCATTTTGTGTTAACAAGTGAATTAAACCAGATTCCCCTCCTTCCCCCTTAGCAATAGAGATAATATACATCAGAGAGTGAACAGGGAGTGCATTGAGACAGCAGTAATCTGCTGTTAGCTGTTTATGCTGTGTTTTTTAGGGATTGTACACTTTTTGGCTAGGAGAGTGAGTAAAGTTTTGTAAAAACTGTATTGTTAGAGGGCAAAGTTTGTTAGGCCCTTACTTGTAGGACTCCAAAGTGTGGATTGAGCTTGTTTGTCTCATAGGGGAGTCTGAATTGAGGAGCAGCTACCAACTTTTGGCCAGCAAACATTGCCTGAGGTCCCAGAGAGCTTATAAGGTCGAGCATTCGAGACCTCTTGTATATACTTTAGTATATATTTATATGTGTATGTACTTTATGTGCTCTGGAGATCAGCCCTAGGACTTGCCTGCTTCCGCTTAGGGACTTTTTTTCTGTTCAACTGCCTCTATTTAACCGTCTTGATAGAAAATGACCAGTAGAGGTCAGTAAAATACCAGAATTGCTTTCTTTTTGCTCAACTGCCTCTATTTAACTGTCTTGATAGAAAACGATCAGTAAAAAGTAACCCTAAGCACAATTCAGTGTCTCAGCACTCACTACTAAAGCACACAAACCACATCTATACACCCTTCTATCCCAGCTACGACACATTTCCATCATCTTCCACACACAGTATACACCTCTATTCTATTTCGCTAACCAATACACTCATCACTAACACAACCCAAATCCACACCATACTTAACTATATCCCATCTAAACACACACTCCCTGCTCTAATTACTCCTAACAGACCCCTTTTTGTCACTAACAAACCTATGCTCAGCCTTTCATAATTTCTCCAACCAATAACCTTCACATCTTTCTACCATAACAACACAACCACACAACACTTACACTTTACTGCACCACACATATTACCTCTTGCAGCAAGCAAGGCTAAGACCAGCACTCTATTCCATCTCTTCTTACACACAACATACACTCTACTTACAAACACATCACCACTAAAGATGGGCGGAGTTTGCGAAGTTGCAGTATGTGGAATTTCGCAGAGTTGCATTAAAACTCAGTAGAATTCCATGGAAATCTGCTCCACACTAAAGTCTCTCTTTTTTTTTTAAACTGCATTAAGTTATGTGTGCAAATAGGGATGCCTAGAAAGAAATCACTCCCGGGTAGAACATGCATGCTGTCACTCATTTCACACCTCCAAGCCTCCTCTCTGCTGAGCTAAGTGTACTCCATCAAAGGAAAAGAGCCCTCTGCATCCACAGGTGGAGTGAGTACTTGCTTCATTCTTCTATCCCCCTTAAGCCCAGCCCCCTTCCTGCCAGGCGTCGGTAGAGGTTTACATTTCCAAAGCCCCCGCTGCCAGTATGATTGTGGTGTTCCCAGTGTCCGTATTGCAGGCCTGCTTTAGGGGTGGCTTCTCTATGTCCCTCTGTGACTGTTTCCGCTGTGTTGTGCAGCCTATCATGTCACACATCACGTAACCGCACAGGTGTAGAACAGATGCCAACCACCCTCTCCGGACACCTAATCAGTGATCATTGGATGATCAAACATATCTCAGTCTCCCATTGACAGCATCTCATGATGTTTTAATAGTGTGCACCCGGGAGGGGCTGTGGTGATCTCATATTGTTTTCTTGTGTGTGTGTGTGTGTGTGTGTGCGGGTGTGTGCGTGTGTGTGTGTGTGTGTGTGCAGGAGGGGAGCCGGTGAGGGCTGCACGCAGATGTTGGTATATGGGGCTGGGGCAGCTGCAGTCACATAGGGAAGTCAGTGGATATGCTAATTGCCGGTCACTGATGCAGCTTTGAACATGTCACAAGTACCCAGTGAGTGACTCCGACCTTCTGGAGGATATTTGTTCATGCGGTAATGCATTTCCTGACAGCTCAGGTCAGTGTTGGCCTGTTTTCTTTCACAAAGCGATGTGTGCCACTATGCTACTTTTCATTTTCCACAAACGTAATCACAAAGTTGTTATCAAGAAGTATTAATCCATACCATACTGTTCCACCTTTACATTTATTCAAGTACTTTAACATAATAAAATCACAAATGTAATCCCGTGCCCCGCTGCGTTTTGACTCCTCAGCAGCATATTTTCTAGAAAGATCGAATCATTTGCTCAGAATAAAACATATGTTTGGTTTCACTAGGGAATATAAGATGAGTCAGAACTTACAGGGGATGCAATCAGTTTTTCTGTCCCTCCTACAGAGAGTTTTCAGCATCTGGCTTGCAGACAAGTGTGCTAACATGATCAATACAGGGCCACCGCCTTTTTGCAGATGCTTACACGGTGCCATTAACTTTACAGCATGGGCTTGGTGGCACACCCTGGTTGCACAGATCTGGAGTTGACAGAAGCAGCGCTGCTGCCTGGCTAGCTGTACTCACCCTGCCACCACGCCCATCCCCCTTGACTGAAGGCGACGGCCATTGGGATATTTTCCACAGACACCTTCTCACAGGGCCAGCCTGATGTGGTGAATTTACCAATGCTTGTTCACACCCATAAGAGGCCTCTTCAGATTCATGGGCACAGTGCCGTTTGGCTCTTTCTTCATCTGCGTGAGGTAAAATGTATCCTTATCCACATTTTTCCTTTTTAGCGCTAGCTCCCATGTTTGCTACTTAATAGCTAGCAAACTTGATTCTGGCATATAAAATTTGTTTTTTTTAAACAAATGTTTTTTTCTTGCCATGGGTGGCGGGGGCAAACTCCACTATATGGGGGATTCTGAGTTTTTGTCGAGCTTCGCGCTCCCCTCAGAGTCAGCAATACTCCCCAAACTTTGCAGAGCAGAGTTCACAACCCACCCTTGATCACCACCCAATTTACCTTACAATTTTTGCACTCAAGCTACACTATGCAAAAAAATCCATCTCATAAAACAAATACATCAGGGGCGTGGCTTGGTGCGATGTCGTTAGAAGTGGTCTGTGGGGCTCTGACCAGCATTCCCTCATTCATAACTATCCTGAGCCCTAGGCCCGCTAATTTTGGAAAAGCTGTGGCGCTGTAAGTCCTCAGGACAAGGCGCCTCAAAGAAAACAGGAGTGGTGGACATTAATCGTGGTGAAATTGCCCAACTTTGTCAAAAGGAAACTACGTAGCGTAAAGCAAGATGACGGCCGCAACACAAAGAGACGGAGAATCTTAAAGCTTGGCATGCAAGAAGAGAAACCAAAGCGACCAGCTACTGTCTCGGAGGCAAGGACCTGTGCCTCAGATGGAGCGGGGATGCGCCCCAAGAGCTGACCGCAGAGTGGAAGAGGTACGTAGTCATGCGATCCACTACAGGGTGCCAGAGCGGCCTGAGTGCACCGCCGCAAGTCAAAAGAGTCTGACGGCAAAACGGCAGAGGATGCTCCTTCTCAGGCAGGCACCCTCTAAACACTGACAAAAGAGACCCGGAGGCCCCAGCGCTGATAACGGAGGTTCTTGTAATCTGGCGGTAGAGGAGAGTCCTCCAGTGAAGCATATCAATTTCAGGGCCAGAGGCAGGCCCGGGATTACAAGGTTGAGAAGCATAGACCCAGAGAGGAGCGCGGGCCTCCGAGCTAAGGAAGGCAATAGGACTAAGAAGGATCAGTATGAGCGGAATCCTGCATCGGGCGGTGAGAAAGCCCCCAAAACCCCACAGTGCAGACTGGCAAAGAAAGGGCAGGAGGCATGGCCACTGGTGACTGGGCAGCTGCTCGAGTACTGGCAGGCTGGGAAACCCCTGAGATCTACGAAGTCTGAGGTGAGGAGCATTGGTTTGGAGGTCGCCAAGGGAGGACACCGAAGATAGAATAGGACAGAAGAGGACAGTAGGACTAAGCAAGTGAGGCAACCATTAGAGCACATCCTGATCCATTGGCCAGGCAATCAACAAGACAAAAACCCAGCTCAGGCTACTGTTGTTGGACACGAGGCGGCACTCAGCAGCGTGCCAAGGAATTGCACAGAAAGCAGCCCATTAGCACAGGGAGGGACTTTTGGCACTGCCTGAAAATCAACTAAACTGTCAGTAAACACCCACACTGTGGGGGTAAAGACCCAATGAGAAAGATGGGGAAAGTCTCTAAGCAAAAAGGGTACAGTGTCCTAAGCATGGGTGGAGCGGAACCAGATGACGATGAAAAAAGCATGGAATCGGGGAGAGATGCCACTACCACACGGCCCTCCTTGGTGGACATCATGCAGGCAAAACGGCGTCAAGGGAAGCACTAGAGACGAAAACAGATGCAATTGGAACAGATCGGAACCTACTGAAAGACAACCACTGTAAATTAAAAGAAAGAATGGCAACCACAGAAAAGACACTCAATGATCTCCCTACGACAGTAATTCCCTTTCAAAAATCGCTTAGAGACACAAATGCCAAGGTAAAAGTTCTCGAAGTAAGAGCAGAGAATAGTGAAGGGAGGTCTCGTAGAAATAACCTATGCATAGTGGGAATACCTGGAAGACAGAAGGAACTGACATGGAGCAATTTCTTGATGAGTAAATCAAAAATGAAATAGCGCCAGAGGATCTCTCGCCTTTTTATGTGTTGGAATGGGCTTAAAGGGTCCCAGCCACTCCGCCGAGACCTGGGGCCCCTCCTCGCCCTATAGTGGTGCAGCTTCTTCCTTAATGGTAATGTAAATGGTAATGTAGTTTCTTATATAGCGCACGTATCACCACAAAGGTTATCTCGGCACTTGCTTTGGGAACCCGTCCTGGTTTTTCCCTGTGGGATAGCCCAGCTGGGCACCCCCAAGGTGAAAGCCAGGCATCCCGCCGCGGGGGCCGTAGTGGAGATTGAGCAAGCTATTGCCCAGAGTTGCAGAGCGTGAACCCCTGATTCAAGTAGGCACCGAAGCGAGAATTATCAGGTCCGTGGACATTTGGGCTCCAAACCCTGCCACGTCGGGAATTGAACCCTGGTCCCGGACCGACCTCTGCTTCTGGGTCTGCCTCCTCTAACCGGTGAGCCACACTTCTTCCTTACAGGGATCAGGATCACATTCTCCACCAAGCCCGCCAGAAACAAAACCTGCAGATGGATATCAGCTAGGTAATTATATTCCCAGACTTCACTAGGGAAGTACAGCGACAAAGAGCTTCATTCCTAGCACTCAAAAAGAAACTACGGCAACTAAAGATCCCTTACTCAATGTTGTTCCCATTGAGACTGCGAGTAGTTGGCAAAGTAGGAGTGTAATTCCTTAACACACCAGTAGAAGCATGGGATTGGCTGGACTCTGGAGCAGGACATGAAGGGTCAATTCCTCAACAGATCTAACACAGGCAACCAAGGAAAAGGGAAAGAGTATGGCTCCTGCACCGTCCTCAAAGGAAGTCAGATCTGAAATACGCAAAGCGTTGCAAGCAGTTGTGGAGCTTAGCCAAGGAGGCTCTAGTCCTTGATCAAGCACAAGTGGACAGGAAGTGGATAGATTGGATGGCTCACTGGCTACACGTGCAAATGAGGATTCAGATTCAGAATTGCCAAAGTTTAAGCCCAAGTCGGTGAACAATATTGTACAGTGGGGAAGAGACGAGAAGATGGAGCAGGCATATATGCCGCTGGCACACCGGCCTGAGCCTGAGGGAGTAAAAGCAGAGGACGTAACTCCCAATGGGAAGGATGAAGATGCTCAACATGCGATCCAGAGCAGAAGACTAGTACATAATATTGTGGAGTATGGCCTGGCGGTGCTACGGGACCTGGTGGGTAATTTGCAAAACCCAAGATCACAAGGATACCTACTTGTAACTTTGTTTGAGTTTAGTTTGGAGGTTGACTACCTGTACCTGTCCTGGGGAGGGGGAGTTGGGGTTCTTCTTTAACTCAAGGTTTGTTTTTAGGGACCAGGCGTGTCAAAGGCAAGGTACCCAATGGAGAAGAGTTGAGACCAATACAATGGCATCCCCAACAGACCTTAAATATATAGCATGGAATGTGCAGGTAATGCACACTATGTCGAGACGCCACAGAACACATGTGTACTTAGTGAGGAGGTGGGTGCAAATCGCTCTACTGCAGGAGACACATATAATGGCAAAAGAAAGAGCCACGCTTTAGCGTAGATGGAGGGGCCAAGTGTATTACACAAACTACTCTTGATTTGCAAGGGGGTATTTCCATATGGGTGAGGGTGGATATACGATTTCAGTGTACAGGGCAAATAATTGACCCTGATGGAAGATATGTCATATTGTCGGGAAAGATAGATGGTAAAGCTGTAACACTGTGCAGCATTTATGGTCTGAACACTGACCAAACCTCATTTCTAACTCATCTTTCCAGAACGTTGGCTCCAGCGCCTACGGGATCGATAATTTGAGGAGGTACTTTAACTGCATTACAGATGTGGTGTTACCACCTCTCCCAGACTCTCCCATGCATAAAATAGCAGAAGCACAAAGACTCTGGCAGCAGCGGTGGGAAATAGTGGATACTTGGAGGGCGCAACACCCAGGGAACAGAGATTACTAATTTTTCTCAGCACTACATGAGTTACATGTCAGGCTAAACTCCATATTGTATTACCCTGACATGCATGAATGTGCACCGATGAGCGAGTACCTGGCCCGACAATCTCAGATCATAACTCGTTATTACTGGGACTGGTCTTGTCCCAAGGGAGGCCCAAAATCCTGACCCGAGGCCTGAAGCGCTGGAGGACCAAGTCTTCCAAGCGACAATATGCACCGCTATCGGGCAATATTTTGAAGAGAATGATGGGACAGCTACAAGCAAACTAATAGAGTGGGAGGTCTTTAAGACCGTAATATGAGGATGTTGCATCTCTTAGGCGATGGGAGTAAGGAAGGTGCTTATGAGGGACACCCTGGCAGCTGAGCAGCGACCCCAAAACCTAGAGAAAGAGAGACCTGAAAGGAGAGATAGACAGGAGGAGTCACTGACAGCTAAGGAAGCAGTAGCTGAGCAGATGGAGAGGCTGCGTTGCTTTGGCCTTAAAAACTATATGCTTGAAGTCCACTCTGAAAAGGAAAAATCTGGGGCTCTACTGGCCTGGCTGGCTAACCCGGCTAGAAGAGGATTGGTCATATTGGAACTGAAGGGGCATGAGGGAGAGATTTGTCATCAAAAACAAGATATTAATGATATATTTCTGGAATACTATACAAGATTATATGAAAGTAGACTGTCCTCCAAAAATAAAGAACTTGAAGAGTGTATAAGCGACATTTAATTACCAGCAGTGTCGGAAGGAGTAGCAGAGACCTTGTCAAGAGATATAGCTGAGTGAGGTGAGAAGCGCCATTAAAGCTATGGCCAGGAATAAGACACTAAGGACAGATGGATTCCCAGTGGAGTTTTACTCCACACACACATATATATATATATGTGTGTATATATATATATATATATATATATATATATATATATATATATATATATATATATATATATATATATATATATATATATATATATATATATATATATATATATATATATATATATATATATATATAAAATATATATTATATATATATATATATATATATATATATATATATATATATATATATATATATATATATATATATATATATTTTATATTTATATATATATATCAAACTGTTGGGTCCCAGACTAGTAGATAAATATAATCAAGCAAAGCAACATGGAAAACTCCCTGGTTCAATGGGAGGAGCAGTAATTATCCCACTGCTGAAACCTGGGAAACCAGCATGTGACAGAAGGGCATATAGACCGCTCTCTATGCTTAACTTGGTTTATAAAATTTTGAGCAGGGTCCTGGCCATTCGCCTACTCCCGCATATGACAACACATGCATCCAGACCAGGCATTCTTTATCCCACCCATAAACACAGCATTAAATGTCAAAAGGCTACTGCATATCCTTGAGGTCGATTCCTATTGCAGGGATGAGGCGATCATCTTTGTGGTAGATATTGAAAAGGCATTTAATAGCCTTGAGTGGACTTATTTATTTTGAATGATTAGGACATTTGGACTGGGACCAGAATTCGTAGGGTGGACAGCTCGATTATATAAGGATTCTACAGCAAGAGTTAAGACGGGAAGACTGATCTCCGATGCCTGCCAACTAGAGCAGGTAAATCGAGAGGGGTGCCCACTGTCGCCTCTGCTGATAACCTTGGCTATGGAGCCGCTGGCGGCCAGAGCTAGAACAGGACATCATTATCGAGGACTAGAAGTAATTGGGCAAACAAATCATATTGCATTATTTGCAGATTACCTATTTTGTTCTTGGCCAATGTAGGGGAGACCTCCGGGGGTGCTAAGGAACTCCTAACAAGGTTGTAGAGGGTGGCAGGACTCAGGGTGAACTGGGCAAAATTATGCCTCTTCCCTGCGAAGGAGGGCAGGGTAGGACCGCAGGAGACAGAGGGAGTCCAGTAGGAGGAAAGGTGCTTAACATACCTGGGAACCCAGATATACCACGCCCAAGGAGATTTATTGGAAGGCAACTTAGGGAGAGCTTTGAGGGGCGTGAAAGCTTGCTTTGACTTCTGGGGGACTCCTCTCATATCACTGTCTGGCAGAATCGCTCTATTGAAGATGGTGACTTTACCTAGGCTCCTATACTATTTTGGAGTGATGACAATTTGGATTCCAACAAACACAAGAATATGGACGGAATGTTGCACATTGGCAAAACATTCACCCCCAGTCACAGATCTGGGTTTCATCCATCGTTATTTTGCTCACCTCGCCACCCCAGTTCAGACATGGCCATATGCAAATCAGTCTTGACCCTGCGCCTCATGGGAACAGTCCAGCCCGAATTGCCAAGCCATGTCTTCCCTGGACCGGAATCAAGCATCCTAGGACCGGTTTCTGGCTGTCAGCCATCATGAGCCAGGATAGCTTGACTCCAGTGGCGTAGTGAGCACGGGACCCACGTATGGGCATACCCTTCCCACATAGGGCGAACAGCAAAATACAAAAGATGATGGACGGAATGTTGCACATAGGCAAAACATTTACCCACAGTAACAGATCTGGGTTTAATCCATTGTTATTTTGCTCACCATGCCACCCCAGTTCGGACATGACCATATGCAAATCAATCTTGACCCTGTGCCTCATGAGAACAGTCCAGCCCAAACTGAACAGCCATGTCTTCCCTGGACCGGAATCAAGCATCCTAGGACTGGTTTCTAAAAATTTGAGAGGCTCCTTTCACCCTTTTCCTCCTGTAACTTCCTACTGCTTTAAAGACCTCACCTAGCAATGCAACATTCCCAGACACACTTCCAGACACGGTTTCAAACTTGATAACACTACATTCCAACCTATGAGTTCTGGCTGACCTCAAAATTTGTTTTGACAAACCCAATATGCCCCATCCAAACCAATCATCTCTGGCCTAGATACCCTGAACCTGCATCAGATCGTCCACAAGCCCACACACAACACTGGACACTTCTTAGATCTCATTTTACCTAATAACAAACTAGTTAACTTTCAAACTATAACTTTGGTCACATAGTCAGATCACCATTTGCTTGCTTTCCAACATAAAACAACACTAAGCAACGCACCTGCAACTGCCACCAAAAACATGCATACACCTATTCACAGTGGAACAAACTCAATTTGGAAGACTTAGAAACACAACTAACATCCAGTACAGATCTAGAAATTATAAATTATGTTTAATAACTATATGAATGGCTACCGGAAGCTTTTGATATCCTCATATCACTAAAAGCCACACAACAGAACAAAAGAAAATAAGCACCTTGAAGAATTACAGTGATAAAAGACATAAAACAACAAATTAGAAAGCTGCATTGTGCTTGGCTCAAAACAAATGCTAATCAAGACAAGCTTCACCTACAAAAAAATACATATTATTCAACAAAAGATACAGAATATTAAATGCTAAATGGGCAAATAAAGAATTCTATAAAATTCTAAGTGAATTTCACAAACCAAATTGCCTAGAAGGAGCTCATCCCTTTACTCAAGATTTCACAGACTAACTGGTAAATCATTGTACTGCCAAAGCAGACACATTGGACTCATACTTAAAATAAAGACAAAGCACCAGCACTGACCCTTTTACAAAACAATTCAAGAATACTCTAACCCAGCCTCTCCATTCCTTCCAAAGAAGAATCATCAACAACTCCTTAACTACCGGAATATTTCCAGAAAAACTCATTAAAAAAAGTCATACATACGCCCATTACTGAAGAAAACAAACTTGAACCAGCTGAACCCTGGCAGTTACAGATTGATTACAAATGGACCTTTCCTAGGCAAACTGATAAAAATAGCAGCATTAGCCCAGTCACTATTCACTGAAGATGAAGTCATACTTTCAGATTTCCAAACAGGATTCTGTCAGGAAGAGGCACAGAATCTGCCCTTCTTGCCATCTGGGATGACCTGCAGAACACAGTTGACTGCAACTGGGTTGCTGCGCTACTTCTCTTGGATCTCTTTGACACGGTTGACCATGACACTCTGATACAAAGACTCTACAAATTCAGCATAGAGGGGACTGCTCCAGACTGGACGCATCCCACCTTCGCCACAGAACTAATGCCATCCATACTCCACTTTTCTCGTCCATGCGTACTCCACAAAAGCAGGGGTCCCTCAAGTTTCTATCATCTCACCCATGCTTTTTAACATCTACATTAATTCATTACCAGCACTGATCAATCAATTTCACCTCATGTGCTATAACTATGCAGATGACACACAAATATTCCTTCAATTGGAATGCCCCAAAGACATTGGAAACTCACCAATTTTCAGTTGTCTCAGAACCATGGGTCATTGGATGACGTGGAACCATCTCACATTGAATGCTTCCAAAATGGCAATTGGAAACATTATGACCCACTCGCCGCCAGGCCGGAGGATCTTGGGACACTGCCTAAAGTATCGAAGGAAGCAAGAAACCTCTACTCCATGCGATCGATCAATGCCCAAGTGGATAAACTAGAAATTTCAAGCTTTGTTACTATCCAAACTCTGTGACAAATCTTCACCCATTTGGGATTTCCACACAAGGTCCAAGCTACCATCTCCCTTGTTCTGTCCAAACTCGATTACACCAATAACCTCTACCACAGATCACCTTTAACGACCATGAAAATACTGCAACAGATTCAGAACTCAGCTGCAAAACTACTCTTACATATAAAAGGGCAGGACCACATCTCCCCTGCCCTGAAAGCCCTGCATTGGTAACTGGTTGCCAGAAGATCCACATTCTAGCTGCTCAATATCACCCACAAAGCGATAGATGGAACAGGCCCTCTCTTCATCAGGAATAAAATCGCCAAACACATTCAACAAAGGACCCTCTGCTCTAGAGTGGCACCTTGCCTCAAAATCCAAAAACAAGAAAAAAACATGGGTGATACATCCTTCTCTGCTCATGCAGCCAAACCATGGAACTCTATACCCCCAACATAAGATGCACAGATAACCACTTTATCTTCAGAAAACTACTCAAGAATTGGCCCTTCCCAACATAAGTACCATACGCAAAGAGAAATATTCAGCATATCCCTCAGTATATAAACATTCATTTGTACTATAGATGTATACCTATATATGATGTACACCTATATATGTGTATTGCTTTGTATTAATGTGTAGAATAATTATGTTTTTAAAGATATATATATATATATAATTACTTTCTGTACAATCATGTCATCTATTGCCAAACCCAGGGGACCGCGATGGGAACCTGCTTCGCCCCCAGCTACACTGGACTGTACCTGGGCTGGTGGGAGGAGCAGGTGGCCAGTAACATCAGTGCCTTTACCCACAAGGTGGTTCTCTGGGTGAGGTATATAGATGCTGTGTTTTGTATTTGGAGGGGAACAGAAGAGGAGGCCAATGAGTTTGTGGTGGAACTCAACAGTAATAACTACAACCTAAAGTTCACCAATACCGTACATGAGAAAACAATTGAATTCCTGGATGTGGAAGTCACTGTCCAAAAGGACAAACTTACAAGTAAATTGTTCAGAAAGATAACCGCTGGCAATAGCATATTGCATGCAAATAGTTGCCATGCGAGGAATCTCATCAGCAGGATTCCTTTTGGAGAGCTCCTACAAGCAAAAAGGAACTGCAGCTCGGAACAGCTATTCCAAAAAGAATGTAAAATTATGACTGACCATTTTCTTGAACGAGGATACTCACAGAAAATGGTAAATCAAGCCTGTTTAAAAGATTCCAAAATTGACAGAACAACTACACTATTTAGCAAACCCAAGGTTGCCAACGAGGTTGAACCTTTAAGGTTCATTACTGCATACAATAACCAGTCTTGGGAACTGCGCAAATGTCTGAAAAAATATTGGCATGTCCTAAACACGGACTCTACACTAAACAAATTTGTGGGTGGACAACCAAAAATCACCTATAAGAAATGCCCTGTGCTTTCTGATTTATTATGTAGTAATCTAATACCTGATGATAAAGTGACTAATTCTATATGTGGGTTTTTTCCCTGTTCCTCCTGTAAAGCCTGTAAAAACATTTCCAAATGTAAAGAAATAACATTGTCCACAGACCAAAAACCTTTTGTCATTTCAAAACATCTAACGTGTACATCAGATTTCTGCATCTATGCTCTGAGTTGCCCGTGTCCACTTGTGTATATTGGAAGCTCAATAAACCCGGTCAAGAAGAGGATATTAGAACATACTAGAGCGATCATTAATGAGTATCCGGTGGCCAGGCATTTTAAAGAAAAACACAATAAAAATGTATCTCTAGTGCGTTACTGTGCCTTTGACAGAATTCCTAAATCTGAACGGACAGAGTGAAGGAACTAAGATGCCTAGAATCTAGATTAATTATCAAATATGATACAGTCTACCCAAGAGGGCTTAATAAGGATGAGGAGATGTGGGTTCACTTGGGCTGATGAACAAGCACCCTTTTGAAAATAAGATCGCCAAGAGTCTATATGGGTAGCTGGATTCCTTTCTTTTTCGTATAACATTCCAGGAGTCTTATTAGTACCTTTCTATGTATTTTATGTCCTGTATAAATTCATATGTATCTCGTAGATTTTGTTTTGTATATAATAATTTTTATACACATTGACGGTGCATTTTTTAACTTTGTAGGAGAGATAAAACTGTCGGCAAGTCAATTTCAAGAAAAGGCAGATTTATCATCTTGTGAAGACAGAAAATACGACAGTATAGATCAAGAGTGAAACATGATCTACTTAACTAATTGCTATAAAATGGGTTTTTGAATTATGTAATGTGTATACTCGCTGATTCACAGCCCACTAGGGCAGTACTGGAATAGATAAATGTCGGAATAATTGCCCACTAGGGCGGTATCAAGGTGTATGAAATGGTTTTCATGTGATACTAGACAGACCACACTTGACGTGATTTTATGCTTACAATACGAGCTGTTATTAATTAACTCATGCACTTTTCAATATGGAAAACCAACTTCTCAAAGATCATTTTTTTTCGCTCATTTCAATACAACTAAAGAGTCGTTTGAAAAAACTTTATTTATACATTTTTTTAAAAAATGCTGGTACAAGACCAAAACACCATTCCAAAATGTCTGCCATTATCATTTGCTTATAAAGACAGAGTAGTAATATTTCTATGAGAATAAATTGCACTATATATATTGGGATTACACAAACGTTACTTGACCCGTGACCAAGGTGCTCTGGCACTGAAACGCGTCGGGCGTTTACTTGTGGCATGTTTTGTTAAATAAACTCACGAATTAGGAACTATTCTGTGGCTCGAGTGGATTTTTGAGTTAGCAACACGGTGAAACTCCAAGGACCTTGTGTGGAGGGTCGCGACCTCACCTCGAGCCCGCCGCCATTAAGTGGCTTGGAGATCCGCGACTTCATTTGCTCATATATATATAGATATCAATGCTCATTCTCCACTCGACATCGGAGCACTCTTAGGCGGGTGCGGCCAGCGGTAGTGGAAACCCGCTAACACATGACGCTCAAATTTTGCTGCAATTAGGCAAAAATAGGCCGCACTCACACAGGGGAAAGTATTGGCAAAACATCTTTAATGCGATGTAAACAGACGGGTTTCGGCGTCAAGCCTTCATCAGTGTTTCATTGACGAAGGCTTGACGCCGAAACTATGATCCCCAAATTAACCCTTTCTACAATATTCCCTACTCCACCCCTCCTTGCATCATCTCATTACTCTTTTCCTATTCCGATCTCCCAACACAAGCCTTTCTAATCCCTACCCTCTGTCTCTTCCCCCTTGACATCCCTTTTACTCATCCCAAGCCTCCTCCTACTGCTATGACCTCCAAAACAAACAACAAAATGTCTAAATCCTTCCCTCTTCTATCCCTCCACTATCCTTTGAATCCAAATAACAGACTTACATGTCCACCTCTCAAATGAATTTAATATTTCACTTTACTAATTCACCACTAATCCTTTATGGGTTCCGGAATAACGTACTACTCGCAGAAAAAGCACTTCAACACCATATCAGGGGTAGCAAGTGCTTTATAAATGCAAACCTTTTGCTCTCTGCTCTCCCTCTGCTATTCTTCACAAGCCAAATAACTGACTTACAGATCCGCCACTCAAATGACTTTCATATTTCACGATACTAATTCACCACTAATACTTTATGGGTTCCGAATTAACGTGCCACTCGCCGTAAAAGCACTTCGACACATCATCAGGGGTAGTAAGTGCTATATAAATGCAATTACAATACAATACAATACAATATTCGGCCACTAAACGAATACCCCATCTCCATCACCACATGTCAGTGCATTGAGTTAAAATATTTTTGGCAGACATTAGTGGAAGCAATGCAAGTCCTAGGTGTTCATTCAATGTGCACCTGTACTTGCATAATGTCAGTGTCTTTCTTCAATAAAATTAAGCCGGAGGGAAGGCTAGTTTTATGGCAGTATCAATGCATTTTTCTGATATAACAAAGAGTAAGAAAAGGGAGAGGATCTGCACTTTAATAATGGCAGTTACATTGATAAGCAAAGCAGACCGTGACTTCCTGCAGGTCTCCAGCGAGATACATGCGAAGTGGAGTCAGGGCCGGACTGGCCGTAGCAGGCACCAGGTATTTTCCCGATGGGCCGAAAGGGTGAGGGTCGGTTTTCCAGCAGTGGGGGCCAGCTTTGCAGCAGTGCTGCAAAATCTCCCCCCCCCTAACAAAAGCTGCAGCAGTGGTGCTAAAGCAGCAGCACTGCTTCTCACTGTCACCCGTCCCCCCCCCTCCACATTACAGGGCCGGTCCAGTTGAATAGCCAGGGCTGGTTTATTTTGCCAGTCCGCCACTTCGCAGAAAAAGCACCTTTTCATATTTTTTGATTTCATGCACTCAGTTGTCACGATTCTAGTTTTTTTTTTTAAAAGATACTGCCCTCCCAGGATCTTTGCTTCAACTACATGTTGGCTCTGCAGAGCCAATTGAACAAGAACCGAGCCACAGCTAGTTGTTCAGTCCGAGCCAGGCTTGAGCCTTACTTGGTTTGCTCATCTCCAGGAAAAATAAATTGGACAGTACATGTTTTAGAACATGTGCACCATTGTAGATAGTGTAAACATTTCCAAACCCACTTACACCATGTTTGATGTGTTTGAGATATGGAACGAATCAAACACTATTTACTCCAAATGTAACTTTTCCACCAAAGAAAAACTCAGGCATAACTGATGAGTTAGTTTTTCTATTAATTTACAAATACGTTCCCCCACTTAGAAATGTGGGAATTGTTAAGTGATATGATACGTTGTTTCAATAGATAGCTATAAAAGTGCAAAACTACTTTGCTCTACATCACAAAAATGTATACAAGAGCTAGGGTGTTTATAGCATATATATATATACACACATATATATATGTATATATATATATATGTGTGTGTGTGTGTGTGTATATATATATATATATGATGCATTTAAATGTCTCAAAAGCAGTGGATGTGTTATATATGATACTAAGGTGCTAGCAAATGACTTGAATCACTTGATCTCAGTAAAAATGTGATACACACAAGAATCAATGAAAAAGCACTTCTGTAATCCAGCAGGTTAGCACTTTTGTTTTATGCGATAAAGTACAATTTTCCTTACTCGGGGCCAGATTCACATGGGTAAACTTACGCTTTTGTGTAAGTTTACTATTTTTTGCAGTTCACAAAGCAATTTTATGAGTAGTATCTTTATGACTGCCTATCTTTTTATGTGCGGGGTCTCGGTCACAAGTGCTGGGACTCCGCAGTCATAAAGATACTGTTTGTAAAATCCCTTTGAGAATTGCCAAAAATCAAAATCTTACACAAAAGTGTAAGTTTACCTTTGTGAATCAGGCCCTGTGAATTTACTGTAGCAAACGAGGAGGAGAACCAGGACATGGAAAAATGTACAGACTGCTTAAAGTAGGGTGCTGATGGGGATCTGTATGGTTTCTGGAGAAGTCCATGAAAATCCCCTTATGTGTTTTCCTCCAACATTGGGGTATCAGGGTGGGTGAAAGTCTGCAGGTATATCCTCCCGCAGGTTACGGACTCCTAGCAGTAAGGTGTGGTTCATAATATCATATCCAGAATATCGTCTGACATAAGTAGATTGTCCTAAATAATGCTTGCAAAAATATTTCCCCATTGGAGTTAATAATGGAAAATCTGCTCACAATGGGTTGATATTTTTGCAAACAGCATTTAGGACACCAGGGGTTAGATTTATTAAGAGTTTGCTCTGTGTTTACATCGAGAAAGTGATGCAAATTGACACAAAATCTTTTTTTACAAATTTCTACAAAACTTGTTTTGTGCTGAAAATCGCTCGGAAGTAATTCAAAACAGTGCATACTTAGCACCAAGCGGTGATCTGTGGCTGGTGCATAGGCACTCCCATGCAACCGCCCAAGGTTTTTGATGCACAACCCCATTTGCTTAAAAAGTAAACAGAGTTTTGTGGCAAAATACAGCGCCCATTTCAATTAGGCACTATCACGGAGAAATGCTTTTATTTCTCCTTTTCCGACTTTGCATGCGTGCTGCACTGTACAGCATACATATAAAGTGGGCAACGTTTCAAAGTTAGACAAAACTTAGTATTTTGTACTGGAAGGGTATCCTCTCAGTGCAAAACCTATGCTTGGCTGACGCAGACACCCTTGCACGATGGTGTAAAGGTGAGCGTGTGGCGCGTGGCAGCATATTTCAGCACTGGCGCTAGGGGGAGGAGAGTGACATAGGGCAAGATGGATTAAGCAGTTTTACCCATTCTGTGCCTATGGGAAAATGTGTTCATACATCTGGCCCTTTGTTCTGTAAATAAGATGCTCTCCTGCTCTTTCCTGATGCAACGCAGCACAGGTTTTTACCTGCTACACTGTATAGCATGAGATTTTAGTAAATCTGCCCCCCTACTTATGTATAAATATATATACAATATTTCTGACAGCAATGTTCTGGGATTAGCCCCACTAGAACGAAGAGGATAGTCCTTATTAGCAGATTTTAAATCAGGGCACAGGATGTCTACACTACACCCACTCAGAGACAGGCACTTTGCTTAAAAATACTGAAAGAAGCAATGCTTCTTAAAGGTACTTGCCTAAGGTCACACTGCGCGGCAGGGGCGGCTGACTGAAGTTTGTCTCCGGAGCTCCCGATTTCAGGGAGAGAAGAGTATACCGTAGCTGTTTTATTTAAAAGACAGGATTCTTCAAAACTGACTCTGAGCCGGAGTCAGCTTTTGCGAAAAGTGGTGTAAACTGCAGGACCTCGGCCCTGACCCTGACTGCAGGATGTGTCTTCTTCAGCGGCTCGCGGGGACGTCTGCCGGGTCCAATGACGCATTGCCTTTACATAGTGTCAGGTTAGGGAGGGGCTCGGAAAATATCCCATTATGAGGAGCTCATCTGTTTTCTAATTGAGCCCAAAGATTAAGAGGTCCTAATTGAGTAGAGTGATGCAACGGTATCGCAATTCCAAAAGTAACAACACTTAGGCGCCCAGAAGCATTACAATTAGTGGAATGGCGCTAATGACTGCATCCGTTCCGTGCTTTGCCTAACTTCATCTGCTATAATGCCTGCAAGCAGCGCCTGTGTGTGTGTGTGTGGGGGGGGGGGGGGGGGGGGGGGGGTAGTTGGGGAAGCGCAGGATGCTGCAATGACCAGACACACAGCTGACACAACACATTCCATTTACTGGGGCATGTGTACGCCCCAATCCGGACGCACTGCAATGTGCATGACAAAATTGCCAAAGTTGTTCCATTTCATCAAAAGGATTATTCAAGTTTATCACTTTATTGTACATTTCACTCATGTTCCTCAGTCACATGTAAGCCACTTATGAATACATCATTTCCTTTAGCCGCTGTAGGTATGTGCGTAGCTTATTCCTAAAGCGCGGAATGTAACATAAATATTCCTCCATGCGGGGGAACAGAACAGTGGGTGTTTAAGTCGTGTTATTCTAAATTTAGTAGAATTAGGCAGTTGGGACACATCGGACTCAGCATTTAATTAGTGATATTTGAATTTAGTGGGCAAAACGTTGAAGGCGGGAAGAGCGGAAGCTGCTTGGATATATTAAATGCATGTGTTTTTCAGAACACAGTTAAACTGGTGAAATATCTGTGAAAGTACAGTCTGACACGTGTTTTAATTTTGTAGATTTACCCCTGACAAAGAGCCGAAAGAGGCTCGAAATGCATTGGGTGACACAGGCTATCTTTGGAGGAATACTTATGTTACATTCCACGCTTTAGGAATAAGCTATGCGCATACCCACAGCGGCTAAAGAAAATGATGTATTCATAAGCGGCTTACATGTGACTGAGGAACATGAGTGAAATCTATACTACTATTATAAAGAGAGAACACAAACCTTTGAGCCAGGTAAACTTGAAAAGTACACCACCAATCAAAACACCCAAGACATCTTTGGAAACCTCAGGGCAAGCAGAAGGACATAGGCTATTAAAAATAAAAAATATAAGTTGTTTTAAAAATTTCGAAATAAAAATAAAGTAGTCCCTTGCAAGTAGCGCCGGCCGCGACGTCTGCGTGATGACATAATTTGCGTTTGCGCTCCCTGGCAACACTTCCGGAAATGGCGCTGAAGATCGCGGCCTGCTGGGAGGACTGCCGCGGCCCTACTTGCTGCTGGGCGAAGTGGCGGCCTATGCGGGCGGGGCGCATGGAGAGTGGCGGCCTGTGAGGGCTGGGCGCCTGGAGAGTGGCGGCCTGTGCGGGCGGGGCGCCTGGAGAGTGGCGGCCTGTGCGGGCGGGGCGCCTGGAGAGTGGTGGCCTGTGCGGGCGGGGCGCCTGGAGTTGGCCCAGCGGCTCAGGTAAAGATCAGGCTCTCCGGGACACGGGTGGAAGGGGGCCGGGACGGGAGGGGGCCGGGGGCAGAAGTGCATGCAAAGCCTCAAATGCTGCCCCAAGCCCCTTTCTGCCCCAGGCAACGCTGGGGCGGGCTGCTAGTGTTCAATAAAGTGATAAACTTGAATAAACTCTTTGATGAAATGGAACAACTTTGGCAATTTTGTCATGCAGATTGCTGTGCGTCCAGATTGGGGCGTACACACGCCCCAGTGAATGGAATGGGCTTTTATAAATAGAAATATATTTGAAAAGGCATCAAACTCCCCATTAAAATGTCAATGTTTTAATTCTTTTGTTGATTAATTAGTTAAAATATTACATCATGTGTGAATTTATTTGATATATATGCTTCTGCATTTTTGTAAGTTGCTTAGGTTATTATTATTATTCATAGTAGTAGTAGTAGTAGTAATTGCTGCAGTCGTAGTAGTAACAGTAGTAGTAGACTGTTGTTATTTTGCACACAATATGCACACAAATATAAAAATATATAAGAATGAAACAGTAGCCAAGAAGCCCAGTGAAACTAGGCCTTGCACTTAAGTTCACTCCTTTTCAGGTTGCCATTCACATGTAATCATGGAAAATGCCATTTCTCACAGTGCAAGACGCATAAATGGAAGAAGTGAACAGACCCATTGCCGCAGTCTTTACGCTGCAGTGGGTGAAAGCAAACCGTGAATGTCATTTGAACAGTCCATTGTATGAAGATTAAAGCTGAAAACAGCTAAAGTTGTTCTTAGGCCATAGATAGTATTGGCACACAGATAAACAACTGCATCGATGAATATAGGAATCAATATGTGCATGAAGTAATGGGTGTGGGCAATTCCGAATTTAAGCCTGTGCAGAGTTCCCAGAGTTCAACTACGTGGAACTCCGCAAAGAGACAAAAAAACTCAGCTAAACTAAGTTCCGCGAGCGGCGGAGTGCATTAGGGTAATACCGTTCACAGTGATTTTGAGCAGTGGTTGCCTGTCCCAGACTGTAAATCATCGAGAACTGTACCATGCGCAGCGCAAGAGGGTGTCGCATCCTTTCTGCTGCTCGAGTAGATTTTCTACTTGAGCAGCAGCTTTCTCATTGCAAACTGAAGGTTTCACAACACGAGTGGTCGTGACCTGCTGTTACCACTCGCATTGAGATATCCAACCAACCGCATTGAGAAACTAGACCTTTGCCAGTGGAAAATCTCGACAGCAGGTGGATTTTCCTCACTCGCAAACTTGGTGTTGATGAGCGCGAGGAAGGGAAAAACTCTGCTCTGCAAATTTTTGTTACCTCCGCATGCTCTGCGGACCACAGAATGCGGAAAACTTTGCAAATTACACAAACGGAACAGAGTTCACAACTCAGGGTTAGTTCCGATGTTATATATGGACAGCTTTTAAAGTCAAAGTGTTCTGCAAATAAATATTTCCACAAACACCATGTGGCAGGTTATTTGATAAAGGAAGAATCTGACAGATGGGCGCCCTGGCGTTTGGATGGGAGGCTTATGCTAACAATGCCAAACGTATCTAGTGCGCTACTTGCTTTAGCCAGTTGAAAATCGCAGAATTACTTGCTCATAATAGGAGCAATTTCTTACCTAGTAGTATGATATAGGAATAAATCCATCAGAATTATTTAAAGCTATGCCCTGGAACATTGCATTGTCCATGCATTAGAGTCCTATTAGCTCTTCTCTCTCCCAAATGCTGAAGTAGTATCACTACCAGATAAGTACCGAATACCAACGCATACTATGTAAATAGACTCAAAATAGGTGTTGTGTTTCCTAATGATCGAATCAACAATATAAATGTGACAGAATATCGAAAACATAATATTGGCAGGTAAATAAGTCTAGATTTTCTATAACTAACTCCACATAAATGTACCTGTGCAGTACATATACCTCAAGGTATGTCAATCTTTGGTTAGGAACAGTAAATTTGTATAATTTACATGCACTTACCTTTCAATATTTTGTCCCTCGATATTCTGCCCTCAATATTTATTCTGTATTCCGTCCTATCCAAAACAAAGACCTGGCTGTTTAGGACATATTACAATTTCTTAGGAACCAAGCAGGGATTATTCTCATATCTGCACCCAACCGTTGGCTTTAACCAATTGCCAGTTGTATCAAGTTCAAAATGTCCCACATAAAAAGTTTTTTTTTCCAGACACACAGTTACCAGTCTACCCCAAGTACAAACCCAAGTACAAACACCCTCTTTCTGTTCAAAGGTGTGTGAAGAAAAAAAAAAAGGCGTGAAGGAAAGAAAGCACCTCACGTAAGCATCACCAAGGGACCTGCTGGTAGGTACTCACACGTTTGCCCACGTTTCTCATCATCTGTAACTTTCTTATCCATGAAAAGAAAAGAAAAAGTGCCCAGTGTAAAGTATAAAAGGTGAAGAGAGAGATAAGTAGAGTAAAGAATGCGAAAAAGCGTCTCGTGTCAAAAAAGGACCTCGCACTGTGAGAAAGAGTAACCCCTTTTTCCAAATAAAATAGAGTTATGACTCACACATGTCAGTTTTATTCCATGATATGAACCTACTCAGATTTAAAACCAGAGTGCATGTTTCAGACCACTTTAAGATAGTCCAACAACTTTCCATGCTATTCTTTACGGCAATTTCTTCATGGTTCGGGCCACACTTCACCTCAATGGATCTCAAATTTTTACCCACAGCTGACAGGTGGTTTCCATTAAAATTCATAGCGGCTCCCCACCATATTAAAGGGGTGTCTTTCACTCATAAGACTCCCCTGTGGCACAGTCCGTTGCTGTCCGTATACCACGTTTAGACGTGTATACCACATTGTCTCATTCCAGCCTCAAGGCCTGGTCTGAACTTGGGTGGCATGGTGAGCAAATGAATGATGGCTTTAACCCAGATCTCTTCACTGTGGGTGAATGTTTTGATTTGTTCTGCATTCCGTCCATCAATTGTGTGTCTTTTGCTTTCTCGCCCTAAGTTTATGCCCAGACATGGGCCCTGTGCTAACTGTGCCACTGGATTCAAGCTATCCTGGCTGATGAGGGGTGAAACCCCGAAACCGGTCCTAGGATGCTTTAATCTGGTCCAGGGAGGACCCGGCTTGGCAGTTCGGGCTGGACTGTTCCCATGAGGCACAGGGTCAAGACTGATTTGCATATGGCCAGGTCTATACTGGGGTGACATGGCGAGCAAAAGACTGATGGATTTACCCATATCTCTTGATTGGGCGTGAATGTTTTGATTCGTTCTGCATTGTATCCATCAATTGTGTATCTTTTGCTTTCTCGCTCCAAGTGCGCGAGGTATGCTCAGACGTGGGTCCCGAGCTCACTGTGCCACCGGATTTAAGGTATTCTGGTTGATGACAGGTGAAACCCTGAAACTGGTCCTAGGATGCTTGTTTCAGGTTCAGGGAGGACCTAGTTTGGCAGATCAGGCTGGACTGTTCCCATGAGGCACAGGGTCAAGTCTGATTTGCATATGGCCAGGTCTAAACTGGGGTATCATGGTGATCAAAAGAATGATGGAATTAACCCAGATCTCTTTACTGAGCATGAATGTTTTGATTTGTTCTGCATTCCGTCCATCAATTGTGTGTATTTTGCTTTCTCGCCCTAAGTGTGTTGGGTATGCCCAGACATTTGTCCCGGGATCACTGTGCCACTGGATTCAAGGTATCCTGGCTGATGAGGGGTGAAACCCCGAAACCGGTCCAAGGATGCTTGTTTCCGTTCCAGGAAGGATCTGGCTTGGGCTGGACTGTTCCCATAAGGCACAGGGTCAAGACTGATTTGCATATGGCCAGGTCTAAACTGGGGTGACATGGTGAGCAAAAGAATGATGGAATTAACGCAGATCTCTTGACTGGGTGTGAATGTTTTGATCTGTTCAGCATTCTGTCTATCAATTGTGTGTCTTTTGCTTTCTCACCCTAAGTGCGCCGGGTATGCCTAGATGTGGGTCCCAGGTTCACTGTGCCACTGGATTCAAGGTATCCTGGCTGATGAGGGCTACAACTCCGAAACCGGTCTAAGGATGCTTGTTTCCAGTCCAGGAGTACCTGGCTAGGCAGTTCAGGCTAGACTGTTCCCATGAGGCACAGAGCCAAGACTGATTTGCATATGGCCAGGTCTAAACTGGGGTGGCATGGTAAAAAAGAGAATGATGGAATTAACCCAGATCTCTTGACTGAGTGTGAATGTTTTGATTTGTTCTGCATTCAGTTTATGAATTGTTTGTCTTTCGCTTTCTCGCCCCAAGTGCGCTGAGTATGCCCAGACATGGGTCCCGGGCACACTGTGCCACTGCATTAAAGCTATCCATGCTGATGGGTAGTGAAACCCTAAAATTGGTCCTAGGACACTTGTTTCCAGTCCAGGGAGGACCTGGCTTGGCAGTTCGGGCTTGACTGTTCCCATGAGGCACAGGGTCAAGACTGATTTTTTAGGGTGGCATGATGAGCAAAAGAATGATGGATTTCACCCAGATCTCTTGACAGGGGTGAATGTTTAGATTTTTTTCTGCATTCCGTCCATCAATTTTGTGTTTTTTTGCTTTCTCGCCCTAAGTGCGCCAGGTATGCCCCGATGTGGGTACCTGGCTCAATGTTCCACTGGATTTAGGCTATCCTGGCTGATGAGGGGTGAAACTCTGAAACTGGTCCTAGGATGCTTGTTTTCGGTCCAGGGAGGACCTAGCTTGGCAGTTCGGTATCAACTGTTCCCATGAGGCCCAGGGTCAAGACTGATTTGCATATGGCCAAGTCTAAACTGGGATGGTATAGTGAGCAAAAGGATGATGGATTTAAGTGAGATCTCTTGACTCGGGTGAATGTTTTGATTTGTTCTGCATTCTATCCATCAATTATGTGTCTTTTGATTTCTTGCCCTAAGTGTACCGGGTCTGCCAGACAGGGGTCCCGGGCTCACTGTGCCACTGGATTCAAGCTATCCTGGCTGATGACGGGTGAAACCCTTAAACCGGTCTTAGGATGCTTGATTCCAGTCCAGGAAGGACCTGGCTTGGCAGTTCGGGTGGACTGTTCCCATGAGGCACAGGGTCAAGACTGATTTGCATATGGCTAAGTCTAAACTGGGATGGCATGGTGAGCAAAAGGATGATGGATTTAAGTGGGATCTCTTGATTGGGGTGAATGTTTTGATTTGTTCTGCATTCCATCCATCAATTGTGTGTCTTTTGCTTTCTTGCCCTAAATGCGCCGGGTCTGCCCAGACATGGGTCCCGGGCTCACTGTGCCACTGGATTCAAGCTATCCTGGCTGATGACGGGTGAAACCCTGAAACCGGTCTTAGGATGCTTGATTCCAGTCCAGGAAGGACCTGGCTTGGCAGTTCGGGGTGGACTGTTCCCATGAGGCACAGGGTCAAGACTGATTTGCATATGGCCAGGTCTAAACTGGGGTGCCATGATGAGAAAAAGAATGATGGATTTAACCCAGATCTCTTGACTGGGCATGAATTTTTTGATTTGTTCTGCATTCTGTCCATCAATTGTGTGTCTTTTGCTTTCTCGCCCTAAATGTGTGGTGTTTGCTCAGATGTGGGTCCTGGGCTCACTGTGCCACTGGATTTAAGGAATCCTGGCTGATGAGGGGTGAAACCCTGAAACCGGTCCTAGGATACTTGTTTACGGTTCAGGGAGGACCTGGTTTGGCAGTTTGGGCTCGACTGGTCCCATGATTCACATGATCAAGTCTGATTTGCATATGGCCAGGTCTAAACTGGGGTGGCATGGTGAGCAAGAGAATGATGAAATTAATCCAGATCTCTTGACTGAGTGTGAATGTTTTGATTTTTTCTGCATTCAGTCTGCTCAATTGTTTGTCTTTTGCTTTCTCGCCCTAAGTGCGCTGGGTATGCCCAGACTTGGGTCCCGGGAACACTGTGCCACTGGATTCAAGCTATCCATGTTGATGGGTGGTGAAACCCCAAAATTGGTCCTAGGATGCTTGTTTCCAGTCAGGGGAGGAACTGGCTTGGCATTTCGGGCTGGACTGTCCCCATGAGGCACAGGGTCAAGGCTGATTTGCATATGGCCAGGTCTAAACTGGGGTGGCATGGTTAGAAAAAGAGTGATGGATTCAACCCAGATCTCTTGACAGGTGTGAATGTTTTGATTTTTTCTTCATTCCGTCTATCAATTGTGTGTCTTTTGCTTTCTCGACGTAAGTGCCGAGTATGCCCAGATGTGGGTCCCATGCTCAATGTGCCACTGGATTCAAGGTATCCTGGCTGATGAGGGGTGAGACCCCGAAAACTGTCCAAGGATGCTTGTTTCCTGTACAGGAGGACCTGACTTCCAGTTAGGGCTGGACTGTTCCCATGAGGTTCAGGGTCAAGACTGATTTGCATATGGCCAGGTCTAAACTTGGGTGACATGGTGAGCAAAAGAATGATGGATTTAACGCAGATCTCTTGACTGGGTGTGAATGTTTTGCGACTAATCTTTGGGTATTGGAATGTTAGTGCTGTCTGATTCATGAAGTTTCAAATATCAGGCCCAAGCGAGCTAGTATTTTAAATAGAAATTACTGTGTATGTTTGTTGAGAAGGTTTTCCTGTTCCTGCTTATGCCTAGCTCTAACACAGTTCAGTTCATGAGACAGTAGCCATGGTCATCATGGACCACACCCCACAGCCCATTGTAGGGTGCTGCAGATCTATACATTTATAGTTACAGTATACCAACAGTTTCACAAGACATTGCAGCAAGGCTAGAAAAAAACTATGAAGTTCCACTCCCATTGCATTTGCCATCCAATGTTTTGATATTTTCTGCATTCTGTCCATCAATTGTTTGTCTTAAGTGCGCCAGGTATGCCCCGATGTGGTTACCGGGCTCACTGTTCCACTGGATTCAAGCTATCCTGGCTGATGAGGGGTAAAACTCAGAAATTGGTCCTAGGATGCTTGCTTTCGGTCCAGGGAGGACCTGGCTTGGCAGTTCGGGCTCGACTGCTCCCATGAGGCACCGGGTTAAGACTGATTTGCGTATGGCCAAGTCTAAACTGGGATGGCATGGTGAGCGAAAGGATGAGCGTATAGATGCGGCCACGCATCCATACGCTCCAGCATCTGCACCGCAAATGGGCCACTCTCTCCTGCCTGTCGAGTGGTCCGGCTGGACCAACAGGAGCATCTATATTGGGAAAAACAAAAAAAGACAAATTGTAAATAATGCTCTGTGCAAACAATGAACTCAAATAACTGAGTGGCACAGTAGCAGTACATTGCTGGTCCCCTGGGGCCATTGGCATGTATTAGATGTTATTATTATTCGCAGAGCCACAAGGCCAATTCTATGTGTTACTCACACATGTTGCCAAACATAAAAAAGCAATGACTGTGGTAGAAAAGTAACAGGCAAAGAATAACATTACAGGATCAAAAAAAACTATGATTTGATTATTTTTATTTGAAAGGCTTTTCAACAAACTATAAACAGAGTCAGATGCATCAGTTAAAAGATAAATGACTTCTCGTTGATGAGTATGACATTCTGCACTATATGGAGTACAAGTTGTGTGGGGTGCTAAAATAATGAAGCCATGATCATTGCTAGCCTGAACTTCTGCTAGTTTGCTACATGGGCAGGTGTAGCTGAAAATTATCTATGTTTAATACCAATTGCCTTGCTCTTCGCCAAATGCATTTCTCTTTCTATCCTGCCTCCAAAGAGGCAGATGGATAATAAATAAAATGCTGCATCAGTCACACACCTCATGTATGAAATGCGGATATTGATATATTATCATGTCTGCCGTAAGAAGGCTTTGAGGAAAATTATTCTAATGGGCTGCACTACAGGTAACGGAACAAGCTATATAGATTTTATTTGGCACATTCGTCACTGTGTACCCCATATGCCAAACTTGATATCAAATCATGCACTTACTCTCACTTTACTCTGTGGTCTCTCCCGTTATCACACATTTCCAACAAATTCATTTGCTGGGTATTAACTAAGGAAAGGAAACTTGCTTTTCTCTACTGTTGGGGGTATGGTAGAGGGATTAGACAAGTAAGGTAGAACTTTTGTTATATACATTATAGGGGCCACTACATTGATCATCGGTTCATCACCCATAGCTTATTCAGTCACGGTACAATTCAAAAGGGAAAAATTTGACCAAATGTACATCAAATCTGTTCTAGGAAACCATGCTATATGTGCTGGAATTACTTCACATGGGTATTGCATGATTAAAAGTGGCACATGTCAAGAATGGATTTTCCAATTTGGTAGGCTGGGACGGAAGAACTTAGGAAAAAACTAAGGAGTGAAGAACTAAGAGGTGACTCAGGTGGTAAAGGGACAACACTCCTTGTATGTTTGGTTTGCAATGCTTAGAAAACATTGTAAATGGCACATTAACTGAAGTAGACGCACATTATACAGCCAACACTGCAGTCACAAATTGATCGCCCCATATTTCACTTACGGTTGGAAAAAATGCCATGGGCAGGGAGGCGGGGTGATGAATGATAGGTAAGTTAGATCTGGCTCATATAAAAAATACAGATAGTCAAGGAAGCAGAACATAGGATAAAAAATAAATAAATAACCCCTACTTAGATCTATAGCTTTGAATGATAATGATAACCCTATATAAACTGAGTAAGCAGAGTAGGTGAGCAGCAGAACACTCCTCATGAGAAGAAGAGCTGCCTTGCTTATTCATCCAAACAATCCACATATTCATTCATCCTTTCATTCTAATTCATCCATAGTCACCACGATTAAGCTTTATTTTCTCCCATTGTCCAAATTGTTCAATACTTTTTCCACCCATTCAATACATAACAACCCTTTCTTCAAACCATCCTTTCGCTCATCCACAGTGCACACTGTCACTCACCCTTTCACTCATATACCATTAACTTTCTTTTAAGTTACCTTCTGTTCTTTCATGTTTCCCTCAAACCATCAAACTCATTGAGTGAGATTGTTGCTGCATTGCAGATAGGAGAGGCCATAATAATTAACCCAATCACTGCTCTGGCTGGTAAAGCTGAGTAGGGGGTTCACTCCATGGTAATTTTTGATGATGATGAGTGATGCCATGGTAATAGCTAGTGAGCATAGTAATTTCAATAAATTATGTGACTTACCAGTGCCTGACCCTGCTGCCTCTTCTCCCCCTTCAACTGACCCTTCACTGGCTATTCCTGCAGCGCCACTGGAACCGGTATCACTGATGTTCTGTGTGGCTAGAATAAAACATTACACATAATTTAGATTCCAGATATGCAACCCCAAATACAACAGCAATGCAGCACTGCAGCTCAGTTAGCACGTTAGTATCTTCCAAATACAACACTCGGCATTTGACTGGTTGGTTCACAAAGTTAGAGTCAGGTGTGGAATAATGGTCAATGAAAGACATATGTGTTGGATGGCAAATGCAATGGGAGTGGGACCTCATCATTTTTTTCTAGTCTCGCTGCACTGTCTTGTGAAACTGTTCGTATACTGTAACTATAAATGAATAGATCTGCAGCACACTACAATGGGCTGTGGGGTGTGGTCCATGATGACCATAGCTACTGTCTCATGAACTGAACTGTGTTAGAGCTAGGCATAAGCAGGGACAGGAAAACCTTCTCAACAAACATACACAGTCATTTATATTTAAAATACTAGCTTACTTTGTCCTATTATCTGAAACTTCATGAATCAGACAGCACTAACATTCCAATACCCCAAGATTTGTTGCTTAAACAGATCACCTATAGTATTACTAGTTTTGACTCGAGTCTATCAACTGTCGTTACATCTATATTCCAAATCTCCTTAACAAAAACTATATTTGGAACTAATATAATGCAGTGAATGATCTTTGATTCTATCTATTGTCATTTCTCAAAAGCCTTGATGAGCCCACTAAGTCTCCCATTTTTGCAATGCATAGATGCATACTTCACATCATTCATGCGAATTCAATTAAACAACCTGAAACAGTACGAGCTACAGAAACAAAGTCATAGATAGAACGCGCTACTCAGTGATTCACTATAGTGACAGGAGAACTGTCTGCAATGGCTTCTTATTCAATCAGCCAAAGCGAGCGCCTGGTGAGTGCGATTAGGTAACAACACTTGCCTATCAGAAACTAGAAACTGGGTCACTCAATAACATACCATTGTAAACTAAACAACTTACTTCTGAGTGTGAGCAGCATGCTATTCAGATTTTTTTTAGCATTGTAAATCACAAGCAGAACACATATTTAATACTCACAAGCCCCAGAATATCGACACCTAGCAGGTCGAGCAGGTCCAGTTCGCAGTCCAGAATGTCTGCCCAACAGTACTCCAGCTGCTGGGTGGTGCACCGGACATGGCTTCTGTGCCACATGCACCGGTGTACCACCCCCAGCACCGCTGATGCTCCGGAAGTGTGTACCTGCTACCGGCACTGCCGCCTGCTGCCAGCATAGAGGGGAGGTGGCGCTGCACAAAAAAAACGAGTGCTACTACGAGCCACATTTATTTGAAACCCTAGACCAACAGACTCCCCTCGCTCATCAAAATAGGATGTTGGACAGGATCATCAGCAAGGTGAATGCTGATGGACCTGTCCTGCGCTCAATGGATGATATCAAGAGAAGTTGGTACAAAGATAGAAGGAGGGTAAAAAAACTGGGCGCAGAAGAACATCAGAACGTAAAAAGGACTGGTGGTGGCCCTCCTGCACCACCTTAGCAACAACACATCTGCAGACATCTCTGTAATGAACCCAGTTAACTAAATGACTGTATTTAGATTTACAGAAAACAATAGTCAATGAGTTTGTGATGTGGCTATAATACAAATAAACCATATACCTGCAATGAAAATTAAAAGGCTTAAAACTATTGCCATATACACACGGCTTCGAAACTCACAACTAGGTTTTGCACTCCAAACAGCAGTCACCGGTGTCAGACGTCTTTTTAGTACATTTCCACTCACTCTCAGGAAAGTAGAGTCCCAGATACCCTAGTTGCAATGGGTGGGAAGGTGTGTGTGGGCCCAGACCTAATGGGAGTCGTACTGAAAGCAAATACTTCTCATCCCACACAGCACAACCTGTTAATCAGGGTCTATGGCTACCTGACAGAGAGTAGTAATGTACTGCCAAAATGGCTGTCACTGTGGGCTGGTGTTTGGAACACAAGGCCCTGTTGGTAGTTGTGGCAAATTCAAACACCAGTCACCTGTGTCCGACAGACATCCTGCTAGGACCTTTTGAAACACTGTGAGGAAAGCATAGTACATGGTGGGCAGTTTGGGCTGGGTGGAAAGGTGTGTGTAGTACAGGGCCTGATGGTAGTTGTAGCCATTGTAAATACTCTTCCTCACACCCAGCCTAGCTAACTCCTCTGGGTCTATGTCTACCTGACAGTGAGGGGAAATGTACTGCCAAAATGGCTGACACTATGGACTGGAGTCCGGAGCCCAAGGCCTTGATGGGAGTCGTGGTCTAGTCAAACACCAGGCAACAGTGTCAGACATCTTGCTAGCACATTTCCATTCACTGTCAGGTACCCATAGGCCCAGATGAGCTGGTTGGGATGGGTAGGAGGAGGAATCCTTGCACTGGCTACATCCCCCATCAGGCCCTGTCCCACACACACCATCTACCCAACCCAAACAGATGTCCTGGAAGTCTGATTTCCTGGGAGTTGGTGGAAATGTACTAGAAAGATGGCTGACACTAGGGACTGCTGATCAAACAACAAGGCCATGAAGGGGGTTGTGGTCAGCTCAGGCACCAGGCACCAGCGTCAGACATCTTGCCAGTTCACATTCCATAATTGCTAGGACAACACTCTTCCTGGTGGGTTGCTTGAGCTGGGTGGGAAGTTGTGTGTGGGCCTCGGCTTGATGGGGGTTGTAGTGACAGCAAACACTGGTCTCACACAGCACAACTAGCAGAGCTGTAAATTTGCTCTCATGATAGTGAACTCTACATGCAAGATGGCTGACACTGTGCACTGGTGTTTGTAGCACAAGGCCTTGATTGGAGTTGGGGACACGTGAAACACCATGTAACAGGACCAGCCCTTTTGCCAGTACATCTCCACACAGAAACACAGGGGTGCTGTTTGGGATGGCTGAGACTCGTGTGTGTATGGCATTGCCTGATGAGATTTGGAGTAATGGCAACCAGTCCTCCCTCAACACAGCACAACCACTTCATCAGGGCCTGGGGCTAACTGACAGATGTGTGGAGAATGGACTAGCAAGGTGGCTAAAACTGGGGACTGGTCTTTGGAGCACACATCCATGATGGGAGTTGTGCTCAACTCAGACAACAGGGATCACTGTAAACTATCCTGCTAGTACACGTCCCCTCACTGTCTGGTAAGCATAGTTCCAGGTGGGCTTGTTTGGCTGGGTGTAAGGAGGAGTGTTCGAAATCACTACATCTTCAATCAGGCCCTGTCCTACACACACCTTCCCACCCAGTCAAAAGAGCCCACCAGGAACTATGATTTTCTGACAGTGAGTTGAAATGGGCTAGCAAGATGGCTGACACTGGTGCCTAATGTCTGATTTGACCATGTCTCTCATCCAGGCCTTGTGCTGCAATCACCAGTCCACAGTGTCCGCCATTGTGCTAGTACTTTTCCATTCAGTGTCAGCTAAGCATAGTCCCTGGTGGCCCGCTAGGGCTGGGTGGGAAGAGTGTGGGTAAGACAGAGCCTGATGAGAGTTGGAGTAATACCAACTCCTCCACACACACAGAACAACCACTTCATCTGGGTCTATGGCTACCTGACAGTGGGTGGAGGTATACTAGCAGATAGCTGACATTGGGGACTGCTGTCTGACCCTATCACAACTACCAAATTTGACCTGGTGCTCCAAACACCAGGCACCAGTGACAACTATCTTGCAATTACACTCCCAACATTGTCTAGATAACACTCTTCCTGGCGGCCTGGTTGGGCTGGGTGGAAGCAGGAGTGTAAGTTTCACAAATAGACCATCAGCACTCAAACCCCAACTCATAACATTTGCCACAAAATAGCATAAAGCAGAGTTTGTGATCTCATCTGACTATGGAGTCAATTTACAAAATACTTGATCTGTGTTGGCACAGATCTAAGCAGTCACACATTTGTCTCCTTACAGGCTTTGCCTTGATTGTCATGGGATGAGAAAAATAAGCACCTCACTCACACCATGACCACACAGTTCCAGGGAAATCAACAGACTTTGAGGTTGTAGATAGTCCCACCTATGTGGCTGGTGAGTCATGGATTAAGCCTAGTACATATGCCAGACAAACTCCAACATTGGGAACTAAAGACTAAGTATGTCACTGTTATCCTATTCACGTGGAGAACACCAACCCACCAGTGTCATCCACTGAGTGTCAGGTACTAGTCAATGTCTTTGGACATGTTATGAGACCTAAATACAACATGCCCATGTATGCATATAGGTGGAGCTGATCACCAATCCACATAATCCACACGTCATCTGCGGCGTCCCTCAAGGATCATCTCTGAGCCCCACCCTCTTCAACGTCTACATGAGCCCCCTCGCGGCCATCGTACGCAAACACAACCTCAGCATAATCTCCTACGCCGACGACACCCAGCTGATCCTCTCCCTGACCAACGACCCCACCGCCGCCAGAGCCAACCTGCACGAAGGGATGAAAGAGGTAGCCGAGTGGATGACGACCAGCCGCCTGAAACTGTACTCGGACAAGACGGAGGTCCTCATCCTGGGCCCCTCTCCCTCCGCCTGGGACGACTCCTGGTGGCCTCCCGCCCTGGGCACCGCACCCAAACCAACAGACCATGCACGCAACCTGGGCTTAATCCTGGACTCCTCCCTCTCCATGACCAGGCAAGTCAACAACGTCTCCTCGGCGTGCTTCAACATCCTACGCATGCTACGGAAGATCTTCTGGTGGATCCCCACCGAGACCAGGAAGACCGTCACCCAGGCCCTCGTCACCAGCCGACTGGACTACGGCAACGCCCTCTACGCCGGTACCACCGCCAAGCTCCAGAAGAGACTCCAGCGGATCCAGAACGCCTCAGCCAGACTCATCCTCGACATCCCACGAACCAGCCACATCTCCGGACATCTGAGAGACCTTCACTGGCTCCCCGTCAACAAAAGAATCACCTTCCGCCTCCTCACCCACGCACACAAAGCCCTACACGACCAAGGCCCGAGCTACCTCAACAGCCGAGTCAACTTCTACGCTCCCAAACGCCACCTCCGATCAGCCAACCACGCCCTCGCCGCCGTCCCCCGCATCCGAAGAGCGACTACAGGAGGAAGGTCCTTCTCCTACCTGGCCGCCAAGACCTGGAACTCCCTCCCGACCGACCTGCGCCTGACCCAAGACCACCTCTCCTTCAGGAAGAAGCTGAAGACCTGGCTGTTCGAGCAGTAGCGGCCCCCCCACCCCCCCCCAGCGCCTTGAGACCCTACGGGTATGTAGCGCGCTTTATAAGTGTCATTGATTGATTGATTGATTGATAATTTCATAATTTCAATGTTCTCCAAAAACATAGGTCATCACCATGGATGAGGGAAGCCAATCTATCTTCATTACCTTATGTTTAGGTTCAGTCATCTTTGTAATTGGTATGATTTGAGGGGCAGTGGACATTCACATTAATTACTGTGTCATTTCTGTATCCACAGGGCGAGCTGGGAACACCTCCGGACGAAATGAGGACAGCCAGCCCCAGACTCTGGCCGACCAGAAACTCTCCGGCATGGAAGTCTCTCACACATTCTCGGACAAGGAGGATGATCCTGACCCATCAGGTTTGGGCCAGCACACAGTACCAGCAGCTACAGCAGGATCCACTGTGACCACTCCTGCCTCAGCTGACAACACCCAACTGACACCTACCTTGACGGACACAGCAGCCCGGGACACTGCCAACAGTACAGCAACACAGAGCACTCTGGAGTTGACTGACAACAACACCCCCATCAATGAGGAAGGAGGCTCAGTTTTGACTGTACCACCAACAACTGGGCCTGCTCGGGTGGGTAGGGGTGGTGGGAGGGGCCATGTGGATCCACGTCATCAAGCAGCTTGTGCTGCTGAGGAACACCCAAACCGCTCCAGAGTGACCAACGCCTATGAGGGTTACTAGGGAGAAATGGGCCAGGAAATAGGGATCCTCCGGAACATCGAGCCGCTGCAGGCAGGCCAAAACAAACTACTGGACACTTTCAATCAAAAAATTAACAACATGATGAGGGTGCTGTGGGATATTGGTACCAGCCTCTATCAGATTGCAACTCACTTGACCACACATCCTTGTATGCCCACAACATCTGGTGCATTATCATCTGCACAAGCCACAGGGAGGGACGTGGAACCTGGCGGAGAGTCCCCAGTACCCCAGGAGCCTGCAGCTGTGTGTCCCCCATCCAAATGTGGGAAGAGGCAACTGAGGAAAATCAGTGAGAGTTGGATGGCAAGAAACCTCCGCAGGAAGTGACAATGTGCCCTCGATATCATCCAGTGTGTGCCAAAAATTCACTTGTTGACTGTCCAAAAGAACTGTCCCACAATGCATGGAGGGTCAAAATTGGACTCAAATAACAGTGGCTTTACCATGGAGAATTTCATCTACAAAGACAATCAACTCCTATCTGCACAATATTTTTTTCCTTTGTGAGCACATCACCATTGTGTGTCTTAATTTATCACTTTATGTGCAAAAATAAAACACTTTGCACCAAAATACTTGTTCATGTCATGATTTTTAATTCCAAATTTACATATTGTAATCACCCTTTAATAACAATGAAGAAAGTGTCACCAACATTGGTAAGAAATTACTTCCAAGTAGTAAACTATGGACACGTGACTAAATGTACCTTGGCACAGCATATTAGATATACACAACCAGGTTATCACACAACCCGTAGTACATGGTACATATTTACAGGATGTCAATTGTCTACACAACTATCACTATTTGCCAGCACTTTGGATGTGTGATATCAGACAAGGCACTTATCAATGTGCAACACATATTTATTACACAGATACAAGCTAGTGCATGAACACAAAGTCAAATCACATGACACAGTACCGAAAGGCACTAAAAACAAAATCACCAGACTATCAGGTCTGAAGGAAGTGCATGCCAGGGAGTCCTACAACATTTCCATGTTGATGTTATGTATCACCACGTTGTGTAGCACGCAGCAAGCTGCAATTATCTGCCTCACCTTTCCTGGGGCGTACTGGAGGGTTCCTCCGGTTTTATCCAGACAGCGAGTCTGGACTTTAGGATGCCAAAGGTTCGCTCCACTACCCACCTGGTATGGCCATGGGCCTCAATAAAGCACACTTCTGCTGGAGAGACTGGGTTGTACAGTGGTGTCAGTAACCATGGCTAGTTGGGGTATCCAGAGTCTCATACAGTAAACACAGAAAATACTTCAGTTGACAACCAACATATCGCTATCTGACATAGAACCAACACACACTACAACATACACATACAACATCACCTACCAAAAAGTCAGGCCCAGTCATGTTGCATTTGTAACAAAAAATGGGGGATGATGCTGTTACGCAGGATAAATGCATCATGTGCAGATCCAAGGAAGTGGGCACAGATGTGTGAGATGAACATGTCAGCCGAACACACCAACTAGACATTGATAGAGTTGTAATGTTTGCAGTTGCGATAGACCTTTTCATTGGCCTGTGGTGGAATAAATGCAATATATGTACCATCAATCGATCCAATCTTATGGGGTATCTGTCCTAAGGTAAAGAAATCACCCTTGATGCCAGACAACTCTCCTGGTTTAGGAAACTTGATGTAGTGGTCCAGGAAACAGATCAATGCCTGCAACACATCCCAAAGGACATTGCTGAACATGGGCTTGGATATTCCACCCAATATTGCCACTGTGTACTGGAATGTTCCTGTGGCAAAGAAATGCAATGCTGCCATCACCTTCACCTCGGGGGTTAGTGCTGTAGGATAAGTGTGACTAGGCCACAAATGAGGTGACAACTGCTGGCACAACTCATCAATTGTAGCCCTTGTGAATCTTGATGATGTCCGGTTCTTTCAATGTCTATAGGTCTGGGAAGGGCCTGTAAACTTGTAGCTGTCTGCACTACCTAGGTGCAGAGAATGTAAACACAGTTGGTGTCAGTTCACATTGTACCAAACAACATGCACTTCATAAAAATTGCCCACACCTAAAACTAGATGTCAATGGAAATACACATTCAAGGAATAAAGTTGACCGTAGATACATATCACAGCATTCTGCTCCTTGCTAGACATGTTTCCAAGGTATGGTGACTCAGCAATTAGAGTGCAGTAGTTCACCAGTATCTGTCACTGTTCATGTCATGCAAGCATGACAAACTCAAAAACTCACAACCAAATAAGCCTAGATTTACGTTTGTGAGAACAATCATATGGTTCAAATGTACCCACAATATGATCATGTAATACCTGATATGTGTGACACAACATACACACAGCGTCTCACAGTAGAAATTATGCAAACTACTGTCACAGGGTGAACGTTGTCAGGTTGTCATGTCTGCATTACTCAAACAATTGCATACACAAACCATTGACTATGTAGGAGTTCCATATAAAGCGAGTGTCCACTTAAGTGTTGGACACAAAGATACACTAGCAAATCACATATTAACCTAAGCTTATGTGGCTGTTGAATGTCACAGTGTAGTCATTCCTTGATAAATGCATTATCCAGATCTTAAAAAACACACCACCTTTCCAGTCTCACATCACACTGATTGCACACTGGCTCACACTGTCCCGTAATGCAGTGACTAGGTAAAGACTGTACATGTATTGGCCTAAAAACTCATTGTGACTGTGACCAAGCCTAAGAGGCTAAATTGAGTTGTTGGTTTTCCTGTTGGTGTTAGCCACCTCAAGGTTAGGTCATCATGGGAGTGTGAGCGTTTCAGTTAGATGTCTTTTTCACCAGGCAAAAGCTGCATCCCGCCATGGATTTTCACAAAATCACAACAATCACAAAAGTTTTCACCCTGCCGACGGATTTTTCAAAAGACGAGGTAGGCGCATCATAACTGAATCGGACACAGCCATAGGCTGTTAGTAGTTATGGTGACAGACGCGGGTTTTGGATTGTGTTCGCATCACCTGGACACCAACGCAGGTTGCTCCCATTGCCAATGTATCAAAGCCACTCACGGTCCGATTATATTTTTTGAACCGCGAAGTAGGCGTGTCATCTGTAAGCATTGGTATACCTTGGACCGATTCAGAAAATGTGACCGACAGGGACCTATCGCTTTGGCCGCATGGATTGAAGACCGCCTCTGTGGTTTAGATATAAGTCTGTCGGTTCCCTGGAGTGGTTGCTTGCTTGCACTTACTGCATGATTCCTGCATCTCTCCATCTCTCTGCTGCTGTCCACATCCTCTGGGAGTTACTATGGCATGTACAGAGTACAGGGCCACAGCCTTCACAGCTGAAGAAAACCAAATGCTGTTGGACATGTTCCTGCCTCTGTACAGGCAGCTCTATGGAAAACCAGAGGAACAGGTGAGTGATGATCACGCAGCATTCTTATTTGACATGTGCAATAATCATGCACTACTGGCATTAGGAATCTCATAGAGAAGCATGTAAACTGTTTGTTTAAAATTTTCAAAGCGTGTAGCTAATTGGTATGCACAAGTGCACTGCAGTAGAAGTGTATGTACTGGGGTTAACTTCATATCACTGTTCTCATAGGAGAGAGTGATCATTGAACACAATTTTGCCAATCAGACCATGGCCTATGTGTACCAACTTTTGTCTCTGTACATGTTGCATGTGAACTACGGTTCTGTCACCATGTCATCCTTACAGGTCAACTCCCATTAGAAGGCCAAGCTGTGGAGGATCATCACCTGGAAGGTACGCTCCTTGGGGGGTCACCAATTTGCACACTCAACATTGTAGGAAACGGTGGTAGGACCTGAGAGGATGGACCAAGAAGATTGCGAGAGTCCGGCTGGGCCTGCCACCTCCAGGCAAGAGGGGTGCGCACCGAACCCTGACCCCCCACATGCTTTGTAGCCTAGCGGTGGTCGTCCCTGACCTGGATGGGCAGTTGAGAGGCAGACAGCAGCAAGGAGGGGGTGAGTATGTATCTTTTTGCACAACTTTTCTAACCATGCATGTTGAAGTAGTTTAGCCTAATGGCCCTTTTATAGGTTGTAAGACACATAAAACCACTGTTCAGTGTTACAATATGCATAGGCACAAGGATAAGTAAATGCCTGGTTATGGCCCTTTCATCTGGAACATTGGAGGATAACATGTTCTGGGTAGTGACAGCAGTGCATGATCATGGGATCTGAACGCATTGGAACAACATGTGAACAGAGATAACCTTCTGAAATATTGTGTTTGCTCAACATGTTTCCAAATATTGACTAATATCTGAACTCGCCATGCTTGTACTGTATTTACAACGCATAGAGCAATGGCGATATAAATTCCAGCAATAGCGGGGTAATCTCCGTTTTGCATGGAACATCGCTGGTTTTCCAGCGATATGCTTTTTGATACGACCATGTGGTCGTAACACAAGAATCCACCCCCCATGTTAGGTATGGGTTAGTCATGATTTTAGCTGACGTTAGTTATTGGCGAAAACAGTGGTTTTCGCCCAAAACTATTGTCTGCTACAATGCGTGAGCCACCTTGTAAATATCGCGATGTTCACATCAGCGATATTTACAAGGTTGTACTGCCCAGTGATGCCCACTTTGCATCTCATTAGAGATGCAAAGGAAGGCATCGGAAAAAATGGTGCTAACATGCACTAATGCATGTTAGCACCTTCTTGTAAATAGGGCGATATTTTTATCTCTGATTTTTTGTCTTTAAAAGCCATAAAAGCAGAGATATGACCCTTGTAAATATGCCCCTGGGTTAGATACATATTCACAACTGTTCCAATGTGTGTAAAGGCTCTTCACTGGTCATCTTTGATACCTTTTAAACCGTGTGTTTGATGCATCACTGTTAGATTCAGAGATGTCACATATGCATCATTTTGAAGTGAGTTTACAAAATGAGATGGTAAACAAGAGCAATTTAAGCTGTACAACGTATGCACAATGGCTAAAAGAAGTGAGGGACATTCAGACTTGACCTATAGAAATGTGCACTTCTGCAGTATGGACAGAATGGTACAAAGTGTTGACAACATTTGTAAAATCAAGATGCTCATTAGTAATAGTCTGTATAGACAATGCACCCATAAGGCCCAGTGGCATGGTGATCCACATGAAGCATTGTGAAGATGCAGTCATTGGACTTGGCAGTGTGTTGACCATTGTTCACCAGGGAAACTGGTTAAATGTTTCCAATGTACAAAACATTCAGATTCATCTTCCTTACACTGTGCATAGATTACACAAGACTGTGGACCATGCACCACTCACCCTATATATGCCTACTACCTTGGTGTCTCCACAATAAGAGTTGGATGTGTGACCTTACAGAAAAGCGCTAATTCTACCATACAGATTAGCACATTCACTGTTGTCTGTGTGCTATGATTTATGCAATGACTACACCATGTCTCAATTCAATTGTGTGACTCCTATTCAAATTGTGAGGTATAAACTCCCTTACATTAGATGAGACAGGTATGTCATGACACAAGACCGTCAGTAGTGAAAGACAATACAGCAGCTGGTACATAGTGAAGTAGTTGACATTGTGGTTTTGGAGTTTGGTATTCCTATACCCAAGGTCGCTGGAAACATCATGTGTGAGGGCGCATAGGTTAACTTGCATACCAACATGTGATATTTATGGAACAGTATCAAAATTAATCACACATGTCCAATTGACGTAGTTGGTGAATCTGTGAAGATTTGTGATGATACCTTTGTGTCATGTACATAGAGACAACTCTTGTGATTAATTCAAACTGTCCATCAGAGGAGGCAGCTCCATGGAACAAAGGGGGAACAGCTTGCCAGACTGGTTCCAGTGCTGAGTCCGAGCAAGAGGGAACCAGTGGGACGAAGGGTGAGGGGGCCTCACTGAGGGCACAATGGGAAGAACATCTGTCGGCTCCATGACCCGCTCAAGCTCCAGTGAGGACTCCCATGTGGTGGTGGATGACCCAGGGACTAGATCTCTACTTCAGAGTCCACCACCACCCCTAACATCTCCACCCTCCCAGCTGCTCCCAGACCATTGTCCATGGCCGCTACCCTAGAAGCATACCAGGCACTTCACCCACTACCCCTGTCTCCCCTGCTGCCCTGTGTTTGGAGGCATCCTGAGCCAGATTTCTGTGGGCAGACAGCAGTGCTGAATGTCCTCCAGGTGCATACAAATCATCTCACACAAATGGTATCATTCCTGGAGGGCATTAACACAGACATGTCTGCCCTACAGAGATCCAATCAGGCTCTGGCCTCTACACTGATGGCAACATTATCGCAGATCCAGCTATCTCTACCCCTCCTGCCTCTTCCACATCTACAGTCCCAATTGCCCAACCTGACCCAAGCACACGTAAACATATACATGCATCCACCTCAACAGCCATACGCAGCACACAAACACACAGACAGAAGGACAAACACACATGCATGCAGACAAGACAGACAGCACATTCACCACCACAGACATACCACTAGACCGGACCAGCATCCATAGACATGCCACAGTCTACACAACCCTCTGCCTCCACAACCCCTATCCTTGCCTCCTCTCAGACCCATTCTGCCCAGAAACTCTACCTCATTGCCCTTATTTTATTTTGAAAGTTTTATATAGCGCGAACAAGATCTTCGCAGATATCAGAGCGCTTTACAGAGGAGGGGAGCATATATACACAGATACATCAATAGTGTTAAAAGTACAGTGAAGTGATATCATAAACAATCAAGTAAGTCAATTTCAAAGTCCAACAAAAATGCGAAGGATTCGAACAAGTAGTACAGATGAATATCGAGTCTTTGAAGTTGATCCCCAGTAGTGGTTCAAGTGTATTTAGCCATGAGGATCGCTTTTACTTCTTTCTTGAAAAGTATGGTAGAGGGGATGAGCCTGGTTTCAGGGGGGAGTGAGTTCCAAATCCTGGGAGCCATTCCTGAGAAAGAGCGTTTATAGTTTTTTTCCTTGCGGAATCTTTTAGGCTTTAGTAAAAGATTGTTTGTGCCTCTAGTGTTTCTGGAGCCTCCAGAAATCGTTAGCTTCTGAGCGAGGTATCTAGGTGAGCTCAGGTGGACAGCCTTGTGCGTCAAACAAGCGATTTTCAGGTGTATTCTGGCTTCAAAAGGCAGCCAATTCAGGGATTTGAAGTCAGGGGAAATGTGTGAGTGTTTTTTTGATCCAGTGATAAGTCTCGCTGCGGCGTTTAAAGAGGCTCTTATGGGTGCCGTAGTAGCTAGGGGGAGACCGCAGAGGGCGGTGCTGCCGTATTCTATTCGAGGTATGACTAGTGATTGTACCGCAGTTTGGAAGTCTTTGGCTGGATGGAAGGGTTTAAGTTTCCTAAGGGTGTTGATTTGGTAGTTTGCTCCCTTAGTTGCTTTGTTGATGTGTTCCTGCATGCTGAGATTGGTGTCAAGTGTTATGCCCAAAGATTTCGCTGAGTCCACGATGGTGGGTTGAACATTGAGTGCCGTTAGGTGTTTAAGCCACATTTGTGCGGTAGTGATCTTCGCGGGAGGTGAGATCAGAAGGAACTCTCTTTTAAGGGCATTGAGTTTGAGATGATTAGCGGCCAGCCAGGATTGGGTGCTTCTGATCGTTGAGTTCAAGAGCGTGATGTCTTTGGGTGATTGTAGTTTGAGATAAAGTTGGGTGTCATCAGCATACATGTGGAAGTGTACATTGGATTCTTGTAGCAAGGTGGTGAGAGGTTCCATAACTAGGTTGAACAAAGTTGGGGATAGGGAGGATCCTTGTGGTACGCCTAGCGATACAGGTCTTGGCGCGGACATCAAGTTGTTGCTCTTGAATTTCTGCGACCTGTTATGCAGAAAGGACGTGAACCATTTGAGCACCGTTCCAGATAGGCCCATTCTTGTGTTTAATAGTTCGAGTAAATTCTCATGTTTGACGGTGTCAAATGCGGAGGAGAGATCAAGGAGGATGAGGAGGCAGGTATCGTTATGATCTAGGATTTGGAGGGCGTCGTCGATTATGTGAGTCATAGCAGTTTCAGTACTGTGATTTGCTTGGAAGCCTGATTGGTGAGAGTTGAGGAGATCAAACTGAGTAATGTGTTTAATCAATTGTATTTGTGCGCATTTTTCTAGCAGTTTGGCAAGAGTCGGAATGTTGGTAATGGGACGGTAGTTGTTTAGGTCAGAAGGGTCGGCTGTAGGTTTCTTTAGCAAAGGTGTGATCTGTCAAATTTTGAGGGAGTCGGGAATGGTCCCTTGTTGAAGTGAGCTGTTAATGATTTTCGTCCCGAGTGGAAGGAGCGACGGGCTAAGGACTTTGACAGCGTTAGCAGGAAGGGGGTCCGTGAGGTGATTGGATGGTTTCAGAGTGCTGAGCAGTCTGCCAATTTCTTCTTCCGTGTAGGTGACAAAGGTTGACCAGGTGGCATTGTTTTTTGGTTTAGTGGGTGCAATGCAGTGGGGTTTGGGATAGAGGCTTGCGTCCATGAGGAGATCATTCTTTATGTTGTCAGTTTTTTGGTTAAAGAAAGAGGCGAAGTCTTCGCAGGAGGGGGCTTCGCACATAGTGTTGAGAGGTTGTGGTTGTTCTTTGGATTGTGTTCGGATAAGCTCAAACAGCTTTCTCGGACGATTTTTGGCTTGGTCGAGCTGACGGCTGAAGAAGTCTGATTTTGAGCGTTTTATTTTCCTGAAGTAGGCATTTCTCTTTTTCTTCAGGGTTTTTTGGTTCAGTGCAGAGGGAGCTGATCTCCAGGTGCGCTCTGCCATTCGCATGGCGCGTCTATCGTCATTAAGACTCCCGTCGTACCAGGTGTTGGAAATTTTTGCGGAGGCTTTTTTTAGCTGCAAGGGTGCGACTTCATTAATTATTGATGTCATAGTGTTAAGATAGTGATCAGTCAAGGATTGGACGTCCTTAACGCCAGCAGGAGGAAGCAGTAAGTTGCAGCTGTTGGGGGGCAGAGAGTTTGAGTTTAGTTTTTTCATGTCTCTTTTCCAGACTTTGGGCCTGGCGGATTGAACAGCGTTAAATTTAACTTTTTCATTGATGAAGAATGTGATAATGTGATGGTCTGACCAGTCACAGGGTTGGATAGATTCGAGTTGGATAGAGGCCTCTTTGGCGATGATAAGGTCGAGGATAGAGCCTTTCTCGTGTGTTGGACTGTTGCAAATTTGAGTGAGGTCAAGGGCGTTAAGGAAATTCTTCAGACCTTTTACCACTGCATCATTATGGTTGTTCCAGTGGAGGTTGAAGTCACCAAGGTATATTTGTGTGAGTTGTCGCCCGGAGTTGGTTGAGATCATATCCATGATTTGTTGGGAGAAGGTAAGGTTGTCGCCGGGTGGGTGGTAAACGCCGTGAAGAGTGCAGATCGGTTTGCCCTCACTGATAATATCGAGGCAGATGTATTCACAGGAGGTTGGGGAGGGTAGGGAAGGGGAAGTTACTTTCAAGACAGAGAGGTTGCTCCTGTATATACATGCGATTCCGCCACCTTTTTTATTGCCAGACCTGTCAAGTCTAGTGATGTGGTAGTTGGGGGGAACCAGAATGTCCATTATAGGTGTAGAAGATTCTGTTAGCCATGTTTCAGTCATGATGATTAGGTCAAGATCCAATTTTAGGATGAGATTGGCGATAGCGGAGGAGTGTCTAGCGGCTGATCTGCAGTTGAGGAGAGTGCATTTGAGACGGGGTGTGTCGAGGGTGGAAGGGGGTTCTAGAGCGAGGGGGACTTTACTCAGGTTACTATGGATAGCGATTCTGTTGTTCAGTGTGGGGGGTCTAAGGGGATTGGAGTGAATCGTAGGAATGGCAGTGAGAGTGTCGGGTATGTTGCTATGGGGAGCTGAGTCGTAGGAGCGGAGGAGGGTGATTGTGTCGAGGTCCGAGAGAGGGTTGCAGGAGCGATGGGGGCGGTTTTCACGGTTGTGAACAGGGATTGAGGTCCAGTGCGGTGGGAGTCGAGTGCGAGAGTTCGCCGCCCGGGTGGAGGACCAGTTGGGAGGGGAGGTGATGGTGGAGGCACGTGAGTGTTGTCTGGGGTGTGTGCTGAGTAATTGTTTGATGATGTGAATGTCTTGTTTGATCTGGTGGAGGGTGTTTGGTGAGGGGTGACTGGAGTGTGATGGACAGAGTAGTTGTTGTTTGATGGTGTGCATGTCTTCTTTGAGCTGGAGGAGGGAGGCCGTAATGTAGTCCAGTGTGGGAAATGTGTTGGAGGTGGGGATGGGAGGGTCGGGCGTGGATGGCATAGGGGAGAGGTTGGTGGTGTGGATGAGAGTATTGGTGGTAGGGGGAGAGTGCAGGGTGGAGGATGGGCGTTTATTAGTGGTGAAGGGGGTGGAGGTTGGGTAGTGGGGGGTGAGACTGGGGGGGAAGTGGGATTGTAGGTGGTTCTTTTTTGAGGGGGTGGAGTTGAATTGATGGAGGTGGTGTGTTCTGTGTGATTAGTTAATGGGTGGAAGTGGGGGCTGAGAATGGGGGGGGATAAAGGGTGGGGTTTGCCTTTGTGTGTGTCGGTCTGATGCTGATCTAGGTTAGGCGGGTTGCGGGTGGAAGCTGTGGTATCAGGGGTGAGGGGAACGGGGATGAGGGCTGGTGTGTAGGGGGAAGGGGTGAGGTGGTTGGTGTAAGAGGGAGAGAGATCTATGTCTGTGCTTGAGGGGTGTGGGGTAGCTACGGTAGGTGGGTGAATGACTAAGGTGCCGGGAGTAAAGGAGTGGTGCATGTCGTTTTGGGTGGGAGCTGTGGTATCAGGGGTGAGAGGAAAGGGGATGAGGGCTGGTGTGTGAGGGGAAGGGGTGAGGTTGTTGGTGTAAGAGGGGGAGTGATCTATGTTTGTGCTCGAGGGGAGTGGGGTAGCTACGTTAGGTGGGTGAATGACTAGGGTGTCGGGAGTAAAGGAGAGGTGCATGTCGTTTTGGGGCTGGGCTAGGATAGAAGGAATGAGGTTTGAGGCTGTGGTGTCAGGGGTGAGAGGAATGGGTGTGGTATGAGAGGATGACAAGGTGAGGTTGGAGGGGGGAGGGGGTGCCGCTGGAATGTGTGGGTGAGGGATCTATGTCTGTAAATGAGGAGTGCGAGGTAACTACATTAGGTGGGTGAATGTCTAAGGTGCCGGGGGTGGAGGAAAGGTGCGTGTCGTTTTGGGGTTGAGCTAGGTTAGAAGGGTTGTGATTGGGGGCTGTGAATTCAAGGGTGATAGGCCTGAGGGTGCTATGAGTGGGGGTCCGGTGATTGGCGAGGTGTTGTTTGAACATGGGGAACAGGTTGTCCAGTAGTTCCAGGTTCTTGTCTGTGGATTGAATTAGGATAATCCCGTTATTGTATATAGTGATGGTGGTTCTGCCCGGGAAGAGTTGGGATGGTGTGATGGAGAGTTTTTGGCCGTGCGCGAAATTCCTGGAGGTGGAGACCGTGAGTAAGGTGTGGAACGCTTTTCTCCATTGGGCTCTGCGTGTGGTGTGGAAGATGATATCAATGTTCAGTGAACCATTGACTGGTGAGAAGTAGGTGTCTGCACAGGGAGTTTCAGGGTGGGACCTCAGGAAGTTGTGTTTAAAGCGTTTAGCGGCTTTTTTAGTGAGTGAGGGTGGGTAGTTGATTCTGTATGTGTGCTTGCCGACGGGTTCCATGATGGGAGGACAGTCTAGGTAGGTGTAGTAGGGAGGGTGCACTGTCCTAAACAGTTGCGTGGGCCTAAAGTGACACTAGTGAGTGCACAATAATGCTTTACGCAGAGTACAGATGCAGACAATAATAGATAGATAATGGGAAGTGACACTAGTGAGCTGCCAAGGTGTTTGAGGTAGTAGTCGGTGCATACAAGACTAACACTTGAGATGGGTGCGAGTTGCACAAGTGTAGGGTGCACAATAAAGATATAAGAGAGCAGAATACTGATGAGGACTGTAAGTTACATAGAGCAGGGGTGACACTAATGAGCAGCTAACAAGTATGAGGTAGTAATCAGTGAACACGGGAAGGAACAATGTAAGTGCAGGTTACGTCAGTGACAAGTCTATGTGAGATACTCGTCAGTACATTTTAGGAATAGGAGTGAGTTCGATGTAGGTTATAAACAAGTGCAGAACAAGTAGAAATATAATACTGACAAAATACTGGAATAAAATAACTGTGCAAACCATAAAAATATCTAATCGAAGGTGACAATAGTGAGTAGTCAAAAATATGTAAGGTACAGGAGTCCGTGACAGAATACAATTGCACACACAAATTATATGAAACAACAAGTGGCATTAGTGAGCAGCAAAAGAAAAATATATGAGGTATAATATATGATATACAAAACTGACAAAATACTGGAATGAAATAACTGTGCAAACCATAAAAATATCTAAATCGAAGGTGACAATAGTGAGTAGTCAAAAATATGTAAGGTACAGGAGTCAGTGACAGAATACAATTGCACACACAGATTAAATGAAACAACAAGTGGCATTAGCGAGCAGCAAAAGAAAAATATATGAGGTAGCAAACGGTGCATTACCGGTGACGATAAAGTGGGACGTGCAAGATACAGTTAGGAATATAGAATATAATGCCACTGTAAAAGGCAATAATATATGGGTAGCAATAGGTGCAGAAAAAGTGAAATGTGCTGGACACAATTAGGAATATATTAATAATTATCACGGTAAAAAAGCAGACTATCTAAATCCGACGTGAAAACGCCAAGCTGTGTAAATTGTGCAGCCGATATAAGTAGTCTAATAGTCTAAGAGGCCTTAGGTCTTTAGGTCGATGGTAGAAATGACTAGTCCATGATGGTCTCCCAAAGATAGACAAACTAAGATGGCCGAACCGATAGGGGAGGTAGAAATATTGGTCCTTTGTCTGTTGCTGTTACTTTGGGCTCAGAGCAGGACCGTTTCACTTTCTATTCGAGCAGGCACTGCTCATAGCTTGCTGGGAGGGAAAAGTGGGGGAGTTAAAGCTGTGGAGCCTCATGGACATCAAAGGTACCGGCGAGGATTTATTTCTACATTTTTATGGCCCCGGCCATGTTGCTCAAGGAGGTAGTTTACGAATGTGAGCAGTTTTATGTCCCCAGCCATTTTGTACAAAGGAGGTAGTCTAAAAATGTGAGCAGGCGGGTGGGGTGAAATAAATACCTTATGCCTCCATAAGCGTGTTGAGCTTGCCAGCAGAGTTTTTGTTGTTGCAATGCTTTGATCCAGGTGTGACGCAGATAGATCTGACTGTAGCTATTTGTGCTGTGTGTTTGCCTCGATGTTCCAAACCTGTATTTCCCTGCGCGGTGGGGGACTCGATGACAAATATCCACTCCCGGTGGGGGGGCGGCTCCTGTCGGCCCTCTAGCTCTCGTTGGTCCCAGAGCCCAGTTCAGCAATTCCCCAGCGCCTCTACACCTTCACATCCGTTTCCCGGTGCCTCCGGGAGCCGACTCCACTCACCGGGCGTCCTTCCTGGTCCCGCATCCAACCTACTGTGCTGTGATGCAGGCGGGAGGGGGTGTCCGCCGACTTCCCCGGGCAGTCCAGGCACAGCAATCAGCGGCCTGCGCCTTGGAGTGGGCGGGAGGGGGGGCCACTCTCCGGTGCAGCCGAGCGTACACTGTAGTCGGTACTCCTCGCGGGGTCATTGGAGATGGTTTCCCGGCTTCAGAGTTATGCGTTCCACTGCGGCGGCCATTTTTGAAATTGCGCGATTCGGTGGAACGCACGCCGAGTTTGATGTTTCTCTTCTTTGTTTGTCAAGTAGCCGGCGCTAGTCACCAACTAGTCACCAACTACAAACTCCAGGGCTTCTGAGCGGCTATCCTCCCAAGGCTCAAGGTTCGTCCAGCGCTGGAGCCCATCAGCAGATCCACTGCTCCGATGCAGGGGTGGGGGAGGGGGTCAGCTTCAGGTCGCTCCACAACCCACCGTGGGCACGAGACTCGTGGCAAGACGTCGATGGCAAGAGCCCTTTGCGTGATCGCAATCGTGCCGGGGGAGCCTCAGAGCGGAGCTTCAGAGTGCCGACCCTCCGCAGGCTCGGGACATCCGATTCCTGTGTTCAGCAGACGTCCGTTGAGGGTGGTGATGTCTCCAGCTGACCCAGGCTGCGACGGGTGGCTCCAACCTTCCACCGGACAAGGTATGTGGAAATAAAAAGATTCTAGTTACATCCTGTTACTCTTACGAATTCGGTTCCGTGGAGCAGTGGGCGCTGACAGGGATAAATCCACCTAGAGGGATCCCAGGCACCAGGAGCTCTTAGCAGGCTCCTGCTCCGGTGGCCATCTTGGACATATGACCTCTTCTCTACCAAAACCTAACATCCCCCTCCCAAGAAGAAGAAATCCACCTTCCTGCAACTGCCATTTCCATCGGACCCCTCCACCCACTGAAAAAACTAGCCTCAAAACCCCCACCAAATGAAATTCCCTTGGTGTCTGATGTCCCAACCCCCTCCCAAAACGAATACTTCCACATCTCAGCCCAATACCTCCACACCCAAAACATCCTGACCCAAGATGTCACCTGCCCTCTCTATTCCTGTTCATACCATTACCCATTACAAAATCCCTAAACTAGTAAAGCCCAGCCCATCCCATCCTCCAGCTAGCCTTCCCACTGCAGTTGACCCACCACACCATTCATCTGACCCTCGCACTGCAGTTGACCCACCCCCTCCCTCTGACCCTGCAACTGCAGTTGACCCACCCCCGCCATCAGACCCTAACAATGCGGTTGGCCCACTCCCCCTACTGATTCCATCCCTCCCAAAACACAACCCAGTCCTCCCTAGCCTTGTCCCTTTTTTTTCTAAATTACATTTGTATTGATTTTAGATAATCCGGTTGAATGGGACACAGATCAAAGCAAATATCAGAAGCAGGCCTTCAATTAGCTGTCAACAATAACTATACCCATCACAGCGATATCACAGCATTATGTTATTACAATCAAGGTATTCACAGACGGAGAATACACTCTAGATCTGAACAATGACGATCAGTGAGGGTCACAATTCTGCATGCAAGCAAGGACAAATAGGGTAAGAAGCTGTCATAATCTGTTAGTGCGGTCCCCTATAACCCTCATTCAATGATTGTCCCCACTATCGGCCTGTTTCACCAACAGATATTGCGCAAAAGACCCCAAAAGCTTTTAGGGCAATTTTTGGGGGGCAGCAGTTCATTATAGATATCTGACTGGGTATTGCAGTAGAGCATATGTTGTTCCCACTCTTTCACATCCAGTGTAGGTCCGCTCATCCATCTCATCGCTATTCTGTGCTTAGTTAATAATAGGCCCATGGAGATCAGTTTCCTAACTTTCTTATTCAGAGGCTTAGTGTACCCCAATAGTGCTAGCAAAGGGTCAGGAGAGGGGGATAGACCTGTAATCTCATTTAATAAGTGAAAATCTGTGTTCAGTAATTCGCTACTGGTTGGCATGGCCATGCTACATGCAGAAAACCTGCCCCCACCTTCCCACAGCGCTTGCAGTAATCTGTTTCTCTGAACCCATTTCGATATAATCTCAGTGGAGTGCAGTGAACCCTATTCAGGTACTTAAAATGGGAAAGCCTGTGTCACCCATTAAGCAAGATATTTTGTGTGGCTTCACAGCAATAACGCCAGATATCATCGGTGAGGTCACACCCTAAATTGCGCTGCCACTTCAGTCTGGCCTTGGTGTAGTGGGTAAAATTAAATGCTTGTGAGCTGGTATAAACCTTCAACACTAACTTATTAGGGGAGTCTGAACGGATTACTAGCAACAGCCGTCAGCTCAGGTGGTTCTTGCAGATCGTCTCCCAGCAAAGCCCTCAGTGCATGACTCGCTCTGGAAATGTGAAATTGTGTGAGGGGGATATGGTCATGTATGTCCTCTGTTACTTACTTCCAAATGTGCATTCTTCCCTCCACAAACAAATCATCCATCACTTGTATGTTTAAAGCACCCAGTGAGCGGATCACTTCTCTGTCAGCGCTGACGCTAAGCCAATGACACCACTCCACCGGCATCAGCGGGGAATGTAATAGGATGCCAGCCTGTTTTCTCATCAGGGCGTGCCAGGGCATGAACCACTGAGTTTACAGAGTCCCGCACACTGCTGCTCCAATCAATGGTCTGAAAAAGACTGCAAGGGAGGGGGTTAGGGCTAGCAACTACTTTCCCTATTTGAAGATGTGGCAGATTGTGTGGGCTATGGATCCAAAGTGGGGCGTGCGAACATTGTGCCACCCGATAATATAGCTCCAGACCTGGTGCCCCCAGGCCTCCAGCTGAATAAGGCAGTGTAAGTTTGTCTAATTTAACACGCAAAGTTTTCCCTGTCCAGGCCAATTTACCTAGTAGGGTCCTTAGTGTCTTAAAGATAAGTTGGGTTATCAACATTGGGATATTGACAAACAGAAATAGGAATCTAGGGAGTATGATCATCTTCATGAGGGACACACGCCCCACCAGTGAGATAGGAAGGCGTATCCACCTGTCTATGTCTTCCTCTAATTTAGTAATGGCTTTACCATATTTTGCCCTGAAAATTTGTTCCGCGTCGGAGTGTATCTGTATACCCAGATATATGACCGGGTCCGCTGCCCATTGGAGAGGGTAATCTAAAGCTGTCTGTTCCATGGCCGGGATCAAAGAGAAAATGATAGATTTGTCCCAATTAATTTTTAGACCTGACACACCGCCAAATCGCAGCACCTCTCATATAAACGGAGGGAGATTGGTGTCCGGACCCTGTATATACAGTAAAATGTCATCCGCAAAAGCAGAGACAACAAGATTATAGCATGGGAACTGGAGACCCCTATTGCCATGATATTCATGTAGAGCACAATTCAAGGGCTCCGTAGCAACAGCGTAATGCAGAGGCGACAGGGGGTGCCCCTGCATCGTGCCCCTAGAGATTTGTATGGGTGATGAAACCACATCACTCGAATGCACACAAGCTGTGGGAGAGTTATATAATACTGAAATTAGTTTCAAGAAAATCTCTCCATCCCCAAATCTCCTAAGCACCACCAGCATATATTTCCCCTCAACTGAATCAAAGGCTTTTTCAGTGTCTAAAAACACCGCAGCCACCTCAACGCTCGGTTGAACATGCTTTAGGGCTGAAAATACTATTCAGATTATAGGATAGCGTGCGGCCGGGGTATAAAGCCCGCCTGCTCAGGCCCCACCAAAGTAGGCAGAAGCGGTGTCAGCCTGTTAGACAATATCTTCGCAAACCTTTTGTGTCAACATCTATCAACGAAAGTGGTCTGTAAGACAAGCACTCCTGAGGATCCTTCCGGTCTTCAAGATGGTTACTATTAATGCCTCACGCATAGTGGGGGGCATTATTTCAGCCTCACCTATTTCCTGAAATGGAGTGGGACCAGTAAATCACTGCAGGCCTTGCAAAAAGCCGCAGTGAGCCAATGTTGGCCTGGCGCACCACGATCCCGCATAGTGTTGAGTGCCATCCGGATTTCAACAGTTTCAAGGGGCCCCATAACTTATTCTCTGTGGCTATTTGTCAGCCAGGGCAGTTGTATATACTCCAGGTAGTTCATTATGTTATCCTAATCCGGGGTGACTTTGAAACTGTACAGGTCCTGATAATGTCAAACAAATCTGTTTACTATATCTGTCTGCTCTTTCAGGACAATGCCCTCCTCATCTAGTACTTCTCTGATAACTCCAGATTCATATTGCCATCGGACAATCGCAGCAAGCACCAAACCCGGCCTGTCGCCCTCACCTTAAGATCTGGCCAATGCGTATTTCCCCATGTGCTTACTTGCTCTGTCAGCTTCCCGATGATATTCCTCCAGTGTAGTTTTCAGATGTTCTATAATCTGAGGGTCTTTACTCTTAAGCACTTCTGCTTCCAGGGCACTCAAACGATCCTCCAAAACAGCAAGTCTACCTCTAATAGAGCTGAGCACCCCCGAATGTTTAATCATGGCAACCCCCGTATGTATATCTTAAACGCCTCCTAGACCATGGCAAACTCATCATCGTGGCAAACTCATCAATGGATCCAACTTTAATGGCAAATAATTCAGTGATAACAGCAGCTAATTCAGCTTTAAATGCTGTATCCAGAAGGGAGTTTGGGGGAATTACCACAGAAGGGAGAAGGGAGCGGTAAGGGATGTAAATCGTTATCAGGATAGGAGAGTGGTCAGAGAAGGAGTGAGCTAATATACTGTAGTCTTGCACCCTGGGCAATATGGCCTCAATATTAGACAGTAGTCTATTTGAGTGTGCATATCATTGTACGCCGAGTAGTGCGTATACCCACCCATCCCAGGGGACCTGGCTCTCCACACGTCCACCAGTTGTACCTGCAACACCACATCTGCTTTAGCTTTAGCAGCCGCAGACGTTTGGCTAGAAGGTCCTTTCAATCGGTCGAGCGACGGATCAAAAACATAGTTAAGATGCCCTCTCCAAATTAATGGCAATGGTCGGCAGCTTATAATAAGAGTTAATAGTGTATTGTAGAACTGCGGGTCATTATAGTTAGGTGTTTACAATTAGAAAGTCAGCACCCCCACCGTTGCATCTTGAAATTATAAATCTGCCTGCAGGACCCATCTTACATTCTTCGAGCCATAAACTTGAGTTGGGATTAACCCATGTGAGTACCCCCCTAGCATGTGAGGTAAAGCCTGCGGCGTTTAAATGCCCTGCTAGGTTGCATCTTGTAAGCTTAGCACAATTAGGGGCAAGATGCGTCTCCTGCAGCAGCGCAATGTCTACCTCCTTTCTTCGCAGACATGCCAGAATTTTCTGCAGCTTTCTGTGATTATTTAAGCCCCCACCTTCCATGTCATTAATTGCAGACATCTCCTATAGCCCTGCGCCCGTGACCTGTACGGCATCCTGCATACTTACATGTTTTAACAATCTCCGCTGCTATTGCAAATACGCTATTGTGACCTGTCATGCTCAGTGTGACCGTATGAACTGTAAAAAAGTAACTAACCCCCCTCCCACCCATGCCATGCCATCCCCAACTAGGCATTGGCGGCATACTACTTACCCCCTCCCTGTCAGTTGCTAGTACGTATGCCAAGAAATCAACACATGTGTAACAATAAACACTATTCAACCCATGACATTTGAGCATGAAACGCATTGGGGCAGATGTTATCGGCCATCTCTTCAGTGTGGTCCCAGTGCTGCATCACCACTTACCAAGGAATAACAGACTCCCACTGGAGACACTAAGTTACCCAGGTAGTCTGATAAGCCACTAATGATGAATAGCATCTCTCACCCTAGAAGAGACCATTGTATCTCACCAATAAACCTTAGCTCTGCACATGAAGGTTGTCATACACATACATCTTGACATAAACTTATAGTACCCGTGAAGAAGGCACACCTGAAAGGCAAAGTACTCAAAACCCCCAACTCACAGAATGGATTGACACCTCGATCTAGGGCGCAGTGTCACTTATCAGTCATTTTCATCAAGACCACCATCAGCTCCAGCAGCCTTATCATCCGCTATCTTGTCTTTCCTGCACTTTCTGGACAAGTCCCAGTCTTTGAAGGCTTTTTGTAGGGACTGAGGGTCAGAGAAAATCTTAGCCTTACTGTCGAACATCACTCTCGGCCGCGCCGGATACAGCTTCACGTATTCTACTATGTGTTCCTGCAACTTGCGCTTCAGAGTTGCGAATTGCTTCCTGGCCTCCTGGACTCTGATAGTAAAATCCAGGAACAAGGAGAGAGAAGAGTCCTCATATTGCAGTTCTCCCAGTTCTCTTGCCGTTTGCAGCGCCACGTCCTGGTGTCTGTAGTTGAGTAGCTTTGCTATTATAGTTCGATGAGGAGCCCCCGGGGGCGGCTTAGGTCCCAGTGATAGGAGCACTCTCTCCATGACGAACATAGAAGAAAAGGTATCAGCGCCAAGCAGCGTAGTCAATAATTCTTCTATGAAAGTCTCCATGTTACCTGTCACAGTGGACTCGGGCAGGCCAAAAATGCGCTGATTACTGCATCGCGACTTGGCTTCCGAGTCCTCAGCTCTGACTTGCAAAACAGTCAGAGCTCTCTCCATTTGTTTCTGTGCACTAGTAGTGTCGGTTTGAGCCTCCTCCATTTTTTATTAATTCTACATTCAGCCATATCAAGACGATCCGCGTGCTTGTCGACTCTCTCAGTCATACGGTCCATCCTATAGGACAGGGTATCTATTTTTGCGTCAATCACTGATAAGCCTTTTTGCATAGACGCAAGGATTGCTTTAATGTCGTCAACTGGGTCATCCGACATTGTGTCAGTATACAACGCCGCTGACATGGTGGCTTTATCTCTATGGGCGTTTTTCCATTGCTCAAAGTTCAGCTTGGGTTGAGTCTTATCTGGTTTGGCCATGGGAGCGACAAGCAGGTTATATGCAAAGCTCCAGAATAGCAGCAGCTGTTGCCTCAGCTGCCCCATTCGGGAGAACCCACAGGCGCTAGACGGGGGCTTCACAGGGGGGAGTCTATACTGGGTCACCCCAGGTGGCCCCCAAGTTTGCTTCAAGAACTGGCATAGTTCCAGCCTGTCCTCACAAAAATTGTGGGACTCCACTTTATTGGCACTAAATAAGGCAAGTTCTGACCATGTACATACAACTACACCAAGAGACAGTGCAGCACAGCAAAGGAAGCAAGATATGAATTGGTAGCGTCGTACACAAGTTCAGCGCCTCAGGTGCTTCTCCGGACGCTCTCCACAAGCAGGCCCGCTCACCCGGCCAGCAGCAGTTAGACTGCGCAGCAAAGTCACCGCCTCTAGGCCGCAGGCTCCGCAGTGCCAGAGCTCAGCAGCAGTCAGGGGTTTCGCTGTAACTCACCCCATAGCAGGATCGCCAACAGGCAGAGGGTCCCGCCGTCTCCGCTCCGCAGCAAATATAAGGGCCAGGTGAGCTCATGCACCCGTCGCAGAGTAGGAATCTCCTCTCTCTCCAGCAGCAGCAACTCGCGGCGTAGAGGCCAGCCACGTCCAAGGAGAGATCTCCGGATTGGCCGGGCCTGTCGAATCCGTTCCTGCAGCCTCCGAGTCACCGCCACGAGGGCACAGCGTACATAGCATCCAAGGTGAGATATCAGGATATTAACAGCTAGTAACTGCCGGATAAGGGTGGAGATGAACGGAGCTCACTTAACAAGCAGCCATTTTTGGCCAGGCAGCTCCGCCCCCCTAGTCTTGTCCCTTTGGTGCATGGCCTGCCCCATAGATGCCCCTCACAGGGGAGGTATCCCTTTGCAGAATATTTGCAGGCTAGAGTAGATGGGCAGGACTCTTGTCACCAATATGTCAGAGACCTTTGGACTGGCCATTGGCTTTTTGCTATTTATGAAAGGTATGTTTGAATAAAGCATGTTCACATTGTCATATACAGATTTCAGTATCCCAAAAATAGTTATTTTACTTAACTGTATATCATGTGTAATTAGTAATTAACTGAGCTGAACTGTGTAATTAGTATTGTAAGTATACAATGATGTTAGTATGGCATGGTTTGTATATGGTTCATGGAGTATGAGTACTTGGTCACTATGTAGTCAAGAATTTGGTGTCTACTTTGGCTGGGTGTCAATGTCAACGTTAGTTTTGGCCATGAGTGTGACATGAAGTCACAAACCTTTTGTTTTTAAATCACACTTGCACATAGTTAATGCTTTCAGAAGTTAACATTGTGGAAGTGTTGCAACCTGCAACAGTTTAGGAGAAGAATGCTGCATATGTTTGATATGTGCAGAAAGACAACTGTCTCATCAAAACACCTGTATGCATATGGACTTTGACTACATTGTAGTGACTTTGAACACAACAATGTACTCAAAGTAATGGTAGATTTGTTTTATGTGACTTGATAGTGGTAGACCCATGTCTGTGTCTTCTATTGATCAGGTAGACTAGTGGCAATGACACACTTGCCACAGTTGGCATGCCACTGTATGCCAATATCCTTAAAGGCTATGGACCCATATGATACAGTTCCTGTGCCCATGGTGATTGTAAGGTAGGCATTAGTCTGATACTGTCCCAACACTGTTACCTCTCCGGACTCTACTTTCTGCAGATATTCTTGTTAGTCAAGTTGTCCGTGGTCGGTATTATCCAAGGCCTATACAATGAGATGTCAGTCATTCCATCCTGCTTTTGTTTTGGGGACATCATGTGGATGGTGTCCGTCTGTCCAGTATATGTCTCAATGATGTTTTACAGTCCTTACGGAGACAAAATTATTGTAGGTGATAGTTGGATGTGTACACAACGTATAGTGTATGAATGATCATCACAAAATTAGAATGCTTGTGATGACATGGTGATTACAGAGTTGTACAGTACCTAGCATTGTAATCTGCATCTCATTATGCCACAGTTAGAGTGAGAGAGTCAGGCCATTTCACAATTCTGTCTAATGTACTGTACATTTCTGGCATGGCGACACAGGTGCTATGAGTTCATTCAATGCGTAGGACGTTTGCTGGCAGTACACTCAAGGAAAAAAAGTGTGATGGGGGAGATCCATAAGATCCACGATGAAGGGGGAAATCTGGTGATAGACTCTTCAAGCATACGGGAGGAATTCCATACATATTGTAGGAAACTATACCAGGTGGAACAGAATGTAGAATAGAACTCAATCACGATTATTATTTTGAAGATGTTCAATTAGAACATTCACCCCTGACGATGCAGATCTTTGGAGAGCAGCTTCTCAGAGGAAGAATTATATGGTGCATTGAATGGCCTCCCTTCAGGCAAGGCAGTGGGACCTGACAAGATCCCCCTCGAGTTCTATAAAACCTTTTTCACTGGGCCCAATCTTATTAAAACATTTAGACAGGCTCAGATAGGGAATTCTGTTCCAGAGTCATGGGCCCAGGCCGTAATTGTAGTCTTTTTATAAAAAGGTAAGCCCCCTCGGGAATCAGGTTCTTACAGACCCATTAACCTGATGAACAACAATGTGAACATATTCTCAAAGGCACTAGCTTCACAACTAAGTTTAATAATTGGTAAGGTGATCCATACTCGACACAACAGAACAGATTCGAAGGCTGACAACGCTGTTGGATGCAGCAGCTGTCACAGGAGACACTATGGCATTGATTCTACTTGATGCCAAGGAGGCGTTTGGTAGAGTCTCCTAGGATTATCTGAGGGGCATCCTCAAATGGTTTGGGATAGGAAAGGGCTTTATTAAGGCAATTTGCAGCTTATTTAGGACCACTGTGGCCCGATTAAGAGTGAATGGAGGACACACAGACCTGATATGGATTATAAGGGGGACTAGGCAGGGGTGCTTGTGTTTCCCACTTCTCTTTGCATTATATATCGACCCCTTGATTCATTATATTGACGCAAACAGAAGAATTAAACCTATGAGATTTCAGGAACAAGAAACAAAAATCCTCGCATATGCAGATTATTTGGCAGTCATCACACCTGTTCCCCAAATAGCAATTGTGGCAATAGGGGAAGAAGCTCTAACATTTGGGAAGATCTCAGGTTCTTTGCTCAATAAGCAAAAAACACAGATAGTTATAAACAACTCAAATGATATGGAGGATCAACAGATGACCCAGGTAGCCACTTATTTAGGGATAAATAAAACCTTAGAGCTTGAGCAAATGATAAACATAAATATAGCTCCAATTACTTGGAAAGGAATAAAGGACTTCGACGGGTTGCACAATCTTCATCTTTCTATTGTCGGCAGGTGCAATATAATTAAGATGATTTTTTTCCAAGATTTTATATCTCTTGAGGGCCATACCACTGGAATTTGAAAATCATTGGTGCAAGGGGTTGGAGAATATGTTTAATAGATTTATCTGGGCACACAGGAAGAGTCGGAGAGCATTAACATTTCTGACACTTGCAAGAGAGAGAGGAGGAACAGGGGGAGCCATATCTTGGACTTTATTATTGGGCTGTAGCTTTACAATACATGCAGGGGTAGATGGGAGGGAAGGTAGAAGATCGGTGGGGTCAAACTGGGTCACCAGATGTTTACGAACTACTACTCGGAGATGAGGCCCAGGGCTGCTTCTTGAAATAAAGCTAGCCCAGCTATTAAAAAAGGGTACATTTAAAACTTTATTAACAGCTTTTTTTTAGATATGGGTAGCATTTAAAAGAAACATGCAGCTGGCAGAATGAACTTTTACACTCAATGTTTTTGAAACCCGATGCTCCCAGAAATTTTCCAGAATAACATTATGGCAAGATGGGAGGACGCATGTATTTTAATAAGTTGGGGATCTTATGGATTCAAATGGGTTTCAGACATTTAGTGATATTCTAATCAAATTTGGAATTAATAGGAGTGATTTTTTAAATACTTGCAAATTTGAAGCTTTCTAACTAAGAAAAAAGGGCGGTTAAAGGGCTTCAGTCAAAACAGCATTATGGAGGTGGTTAGGGACAACACAGGTTGTGCCATTAGGCATATTTATTCGAAATTGTCCCTGTTCAGCCAAGACGACCTTGAGAAACAAGGGGCAAAATGGGAACAAAAACTAGGTATAGTTCATGGTAGCTTATTAGACTCCCTGGAACTTGAAAGGACATTTTTTTGTTCTCGGCTAGACTACAAGCACAGCACTACAAAATGCTGTTTGCATTATGCTACACCCTGGAAAAAATAGCTCAATAAGGGGATGGGGGGCTGGTTGGGATCATCTGCCCCTGCTGTAACAGCACTGTAGCCAACCAAGGACATATGTTCACAACATGTCCCATTCTAGAAACACTGATAGGAAATAGAAATGTTTCTAAACCAATCGCTGAAAATAAAGATACATTTAACTAACGCTTCTAGGGGTGAGTAATAATGAAACACCTGAGGAATACCTATATTTTCAATTCCTGGCTATGGCAGTGGTCAGAATTTGTATATCGACGGCATTGCAGGATTTCTGTGGCCCGTACTTTTCAGCAATGGTTACGGAGGCTATTAGCTATTTTCACCTAGAAAAGGGGGTGCATGAAATAAAAGGGGTGTAGAGCAAACAGATTAGGGAAATATATCCCAGCCCGATCTACAGATGGAAGGAGGGAAGACGCAGTATCAGACCGTAGCTGATAACCTAGCTGCGAATGCAGGTATAAAGGTGCTTTTTTTTCAAAGATATGTTTATTAGAATCTTTTATGAGCATACAGTCCATAGGCACTCAAGGCAACAGCATATGGTCCCACGCAGGGGGTGAACAAGACACGATAAAAGCTTGGTGTACAAAAGAGGTATCGAAAACAGAGGGGTTGAGCTCCTCCTCAAATTCCATTAGCTAAACGAGAGTTACAGCTGCTAGATTAGCGGAGCGTTTCCCACTGTCTCAATAAATATGAGGTACACAAAAGAGCAGGTATCTTGTTAGGTAGTTGACCAAGCCTCATACAACTTGACAACTTGACATTTATCAGCAATAATACACTGTCTAAGATACGCTTCTGGAGTGCTGCAAGATGTCGAGAGAGACAACTTTAGCTCAACATAGCCTGTCCCAACGTGGGGCAAGCAGTCAAATGACTACTAAAAGAGCAAAGAACTTCCCCACTGCCCTAACCCACCCCCCACCCACCCGTGGTGGCGGCAGTATTCCTAAACAAAAAGTATAAGAGCACCAGACACTAGTACAGTGATCAGTATTCAAAGAGATGCAGAGCCCTGATGGTAGAGGGACAAAAAGCGGAAGGAAGGCCTCGAGAGAGGAAAGCGACCAGTGGTCCCCATTTGAATTCAAAGTTCTTGTAGTTGTCCCTAAAGATGTCGGCCATACGTTCAAGGCTCAATAACCTCCAAAGGCGGGCGTGCCACAGGGAGATAGCCAAAGCCTCCTTCTACCAGGCAGCCACATGAGTGACCTTCGCCGCACCGATACATAGCCACATAATCATCTTGTCAGCACGGGTCTGATGTTCTAGGGAAGGGGTCATGTAGCCCCAAGAGAACCCCCGCCACAGTAGTAGGCAGGGGGTAGCCCAACATTTCCTTTATGCAGGCCAGGATTTCATCCCAGAAAGGCCAGATAGACGGGAAATCCCACCATATATGGCGAAAGTCACCCAAGAGCCCGCAACCCCTCCATCATCTATCCGAGGTGGTGGGGAATATTCACCAGGAGCTTGAAGGGGTGAAGGTATCAATCCATCATGGTCTTAAGATGTACCTCTCTAAGATCTATGGAGTGATTGAATCGGGTAATGTCAGACCAAAGATGAGTCCATTCCTCATCAGAAATGGGTCGCTGGATCAGGTCCTCCCACATACTCATGTACCTGGGCCGTAGAAAGAGGGAGGTCTTAAGCAAGAAGGTATAGATAAAGGAGATCACACTCTTCATAGAGGACGTCTTGGAGAGAAAGGTTTCGAATTTTGTGGGAGGTCGGGTAGCGGCGTCCCTAACTTGGGGATTGAGGGCCCAGTGCATCAGCTGTGCGTGGTGGTAACGTTCAATATTCTCTAAGTCAAACTCCCCTTTGCACTCATCAAAGGTGAGAGGCTCACCGTCTCGGAATAAATGAATCAAGGTTAAGCAACCCCCCCTCTTCCATGCATCAAAGGGACCCTTGTGAAGAGCCGGAGGAAAAAGGGAAGTGTGGTGAATCGGGGTAAAGGGATATGGGAAGGAGGACCATCTGTCATCACCCAAGACTGTGTCCCAGACCTTGAGAGTGGTGTGTGTAGGTGTGCTGATGTAAGTATTTGGGGGTCTATCTCTACGGGGCTCCCATATGGTCCGACCTGTCACGCTGTGGTCCATATGCAGCCACTGTTTCTCAGAATCTTTCTGGGACCATTCGACTAGGACCCGCAACTGAGCAGCCTTGTAATAGAGTTGAATGTCCGGCAGGCCCACTCTCCCCTCCATGCGAGGGCGGCGGAGCAGAGAGTAGGAGAAGCGTGCTCATCCCCCTGCCAGATAAAGCGCAAGATCATGGCTTTGATTTTCCGAAAGAAATCAAGGTCTAGTTCAATAGGCAGGGCTTGAAATAAATAAAGAAGTTTGGGCAAAAGGGTCATCTTTAATGCGTGAATGCAACCCAGCCATGAGAGGAAGAGTGTGAGGAGGGGAGGGAAGTTGGCTCCGTACAACCCTCGAATGGTTGGCGTCAGGGAGACACCCAAGTATTGAATGGCCGAAGAGGCCCATGCCAGTGGTGTGATAGTTCTGAGATTAGCAACCGCCTCCGGCGCAAAAGTAAGATTAAGTATAAAGGACTTCCCAGAGTTTATTTTAAAGCCAGAGACTCACTCATAGCGGTCGAGTTCGGATTGTAAGCTTTTTCACTTTCATATTCCTTTCTAAGTTCACACACTTCTCTACTCAAACACTTTAGATGAATGAAGATGCTTCACTTATTCAAAAACACCTCTCTAATTTGAAGTTTACCCTATTTATAGAATTTTACAATATACCTTGCTGAAGATCGGATTAGTTGAATTCACCAATAGAGTGATCATTCACCTCTATCTTGTTCTTTGTCATTTTCTTTTCCCTATTTAAGTCAATGCATTCCTACCAAAATCTTCACAATACCAAGTATTTTATTTCTTTTTAAGATAACTTATTCTAAATTTCATAGAACCAGACGTTTATTCTTGAATTGTATTCAACACTTGTTTGATGAAAATTATTCCGAAAGCATGGAGAAAACAGTTAGGTGCTGATGAGATTTGAACTCAAGATTTCCTGTTTACGAGACAGGCACTTTAACCACTAAGCCACAGCACCAACGTTAATTAAAAAAATGCATAAATAATTTATTGTTAATGATGAAAATGTGTTTCCTGCTATAAATTCTTTTGTATATGTGTTGTAATATTAAACACGAAAAGTTCTCAATCACTAAGCAAGTATTAATATGTTTTAATAAACAGGTACTCTTATAAAACCCAATTTCATTTCTTGAATACTTTCATTTTTTTTTCATGAAGGTATTAATGATGCTCAAATCTAGGTGGAAATTTCATCTACGTCTTTCTCATAGATATGTCTTTTTTCATTTTGCAATAACTGTATTAATTCTATAATCTTGAAAATACTTGGGTTTTTTAAGGTTTAAGACGATCTGTTCAACAGTAAGAAGAATCAGACTTTTATATTTTAATTGTATCGGAATAAGACCTAATGAAAATGATTTGTTATATAACAATGAGAAAAGCAAGACGCTGCTGAGAGTTGAACTCAGGATCTCCTGTTTACTAGACAGGCTCTTTAACCAGCTAAGCCACAGCACCCACTTGATGCTTAATTTTGAAACACTTTTCTTTATGGTGTTCAAGAGAATATTGTGTTTTCACTTTCATATTCTTTTCTAAGTTCACACATCTCTCTACTCAAACACTTTAGATGAATGAAGATGCTTCACTTATTCAAAAAACCTCTCTAATTTCAAGTTTACCCTATTCATAGAATTTTAAAATATACCTTGCTGAAGAATGGATTAGTTGAATTCAACAATAGAGTGATCATTCACCTCTATCTTGTTCTTTGTCATTTTTCCCCTATTTACGTCAATGCATCCCTACAAAAATCTTCACAATACCAAGTATTTTATTTCTTTTTAAGATAACTTATTTTAAAGTTCATAGAACCAGACGTTTATTCTTGAATTGTATTCAACACTTGTTTGATGAAAATTATTCCGAAAATATGGAGAAAACAGTTAGGTGCTGCTGAGATTTGAACTCAGGATTTCCTGTTTACGAGACAGGCGCTTTAACACCTAAGCCACAGCACCAACGTTAATAGTAAAAAATGCATAAATAATTTATTGTTAATGATGAAAATGTGTTTCCTGCTATAAATTCTTCTGTATATGTGTTGTAATCTTAAACACGAAAAGATACTCAATCACTAAGCAAGTATTAATATGTTTTAATAAACAGGTACTCTTATAAAACCCAATTTCATTTCTTGAATAATTTCAATTTTTTTTCATGAAGGTATTAATGATGCTCAAATCTAGGTAGAAATTTCATCTACGTCTTTCTCATAGATATGTCTTTTTTTCATTTTGCAATAACTGTATTCATTCTATAATCTTGAAAATCCTTGGGTTTTTATAAGGTTTAAGACGATCTGTTCAACAGTAAGACGAATCAGACTTTTACATTTTAATTGTATCGGAATAAGACCTAATGAAAATGATTTGTTATATAACAATGAGAAAAGCAAGGCGCTGCTGAGAGTTGAACTCAGGATCTCCTGTTTACTAGACAGGCGCTTTAACCAGCTAAGCCACAGCACCCACTTGATGCTTAAATTTGAAACACTTTTCTTTATGGTGTTCAAGAGAATATTGCTTTTTCACTTTCATATTCCTTTCTAAGTTCACACACTTCTCTACTCAAACACTTTAGATGAATGAAGATGCTTCACTTATTCAAAAACACCTCTCTAATTTGAAGTTTATCCTATTCATAGAATTTTAAAATATACCTTGCTGAAGATTGGATTAGTTGAATTCAACAATAGAGTGATCATTAACCTCTATCTTGTTCTTTGTCATTTTCTTTTCCCTATTTAAGTCAATGCATTCCTACCAAAATCTTCACAATACCAAGTATTTTATTTCTTTTTAAGATAACTTATTCTAAATTTCATAGAACCAGACGTTTATTATTGAATTGTATTCAACACTTGTTTGATGAAAATTATTCCGAAAGCATGGAGAAAACAGTTAGGTGCTGCTGAGATTTGAACTCAGGATTTCCTGTTTACGAGACAGGCACTTTAACCACTAAGCCACAGCACCAACGTTAATTATATAAAATGCATAAATAATTTATTGTTAATGATGAAAATGTGTTTACTTCTATTAATTCTTTTGTATATGTGTTGTAATATTAAACACGAAAAGTTCTCAATCACTAAGCAAGTATTAATATGTTTTAATAAACAGGTACTCTTATAAAACCCAATTTCATTTCTTGAATACTTAAAAAAAATTTCATGAAGGTATTAATGATGCTCAAACCTAGGTAGAAATTTCATCTACGTCTTTCTCATAGATATGTCTGTTTTTCATTTTGCAATAACTGTATTCATTCTATAATCTTGAAAATACTTGGGTTTTTATAAGGTTTAAGATGATCTGTTCAACAGTAAGATGAATCAGACTTTTATATTTTAATTGTATCGGAATAGGACCTAACGAAAATGATTTGTTATATAACAACTATGAAAAGCAAGGCGCTGCTGAGAGTTGAACTCAGGATCTCCTGTTTACTAGACAGGCGCTTTAACCAGCTAAGCCACAGCACCCACTTGATGCTTATTTTGAAACACTTTTCGTTATGGTGTTCAAGAGAATATTTCTTTTTCACTTTCATATTCTTTTCTAAGTTCACACACCTCTCTACTCAAACACTTTAGATGAATGAAGATGCTTCACTTATTCAAACAACCTCTCTAATTTGAAGTTTACCCTATTCATAGAATTTTAAAATATACCTTGCTGAAGAATGGATTAGTTGAATTCAACAATAGAGTGATCATTCACCTCTATCTTGTTCTTTGTCATTTTTTCCCCTATTTACGTCAATGTATCCCTACAAAATCTTCACAATACCAAGTATTTTATTTCTTTTTAAGATAACTTATTTTAAAGTTCATAGAACCAGACGTTTATTCTTGAATTGTATTCAACACTTGTTTGATGAAAATTATTCCGAAAATATGGAGAAAACAGTTAGGTGCTGCTGAGATTTGAACTCAGGATTTCCTGTTTACGAGACAGGCGCTTTAACCACTAAGCCACAGCACCAACGTTAATAGTAAAAAATGCATAATTAATTTATTGTTAATGATGAAAATGTGTTTCCTGCTATAAATTCTTCTGTATATGTGTTGTAATCTTAAACACGAAAAGATACTCAATAACTAAGCATGTATTAATATGTTTTAATAAACAGGTACTCTTATAAAACCCAATTTCATTTCTTGAATAATTTCATTTTTTTTTCATGAAGGTATTAATGATGCTCAAATCTAGGTAGAAATTTCATCTACGTCTTTCTCATAGATATGTCTTTTTTTCATTTTGCAATAACTGTATTCATTCTATAATCTTGAAAATACTTGTTTTTTTTAAGGTTTAAGACGATCTGTTCAACAGTAAGACGAATCAGACTTTCATATTTTAATTGTATCGGAATAAGACCTAATGAAAATGATTTGTTACATAACAATGAGAAAAGCAAGGCGCTGCTGAGAGTTGAACTCAGGATCTCCTGTTTACTAGACAGGCGCTTTAACCAGCTAAGCCACAGCACCCACTTGATGCTTAAATTTGAAACACTTTTCTTTCTGGTGTTCAAGAGAATATTGCTTTTTCACTTTCATATTCCTTTCTAAGTTCACACATTTCTCTACTCAAACACTTTAGATGAATGAAGATGCTTCACTTATTCAAAAACACCTCTCTAATTTGAAGTTTATCCTATTCATAGAATTTTAAAATATACCTTGCTGAAGATTGGATTAGTTGAATTCAACAATAGAGTGATCATTCACCTCTATCTTGTTCTTTGTCATTTTCCTTTCCCAATTTACGTCAATGCATCCCTACAAAAATGTTCACAATACCAAGTATTTTATTTCTTTTTAAGATAACTTATTCTAAATTTCATAGAACCAGACGTTTATTCTTGAATTGTATTCAACACTTGTTTGATGAAAATTATTCCGAAAGCATGGAGAAAACAGTTAGGTGCTGATGAGATTTGAACTCAGGATTTCCTGTTTACGAGACAGGCACTTTAACCACTAAGCCACAGCACCAACGTTAAATAAAAAAATGCATAAATAATTTATTGTTAATGATGAAAATGTGTTTCCTGCTATAAATTCTTTTGTATATGTGTTGTAATATTAAACACGAAAAGTTCTCAATCACTAAGCAAGTATTAATATGTTTTAATAAACAGGTACTCTTATAAAACCCAATTTCATTTCTTGAATACTTACAATTTTTTTTTCATGAAGGTATTAATCATGCTCAAATCTAGGTAGAAATTTCATCTACGTCTTTCTCATAGATATGTCTTTTTTTCATTTTGCAATAAGTGTATTCATTCTATAATCTTGAAAATACTTGGGTTTTTATAAGGTTTAAGATGATCTGTTCAACAGTAAGACGAATCAGACTTTCATATTTTAATTGTATCGGAATAAGACCTAATGAAAATGATTTGTTACATAACAATGAGAAAAGCAAGGCGCTGCTGAGAGTTGAACTCAGGATCTCCTGTTTACTAGACAGGCGCTTTAACCAGCTAAGCCACAGCACCCACTTGATGCTTAAATTTGAAACACTTTTCTTTCTGGTGTTCAAGAGAATATTGCTTTTTCACTTTCATATTCCTTTCTAAGTTCACACATTTCTCTACTCAAACACTTTAGATGAATGAAGATGCTTCACTTATTCAAAAACACCTCTCTAATTTGAAGTTTATCCTATTCATAGAATTTTAAAATATACCTTGCTGAAGATTGGATTAGTTGAATTCAACAATAGAGTGATCATTCACCTCTATCTTGTTCTTTGTCATTTTCCTTTCCCAATTTACGTCAATGCATCCCTACAAAAATGTTCACAATACCAAGTATTTTATTTCTTTTTAAGATAACTTATTCTAAATTTCATAGAACCAGACGTTTATTCTTGAATTGTATTCAACACTTGTTTGATGAAAATTATTCCGAAAGCATGGAGAAAACAGTTAGGTGCTGATGAGATTTGAACTCTGGATTTCCTGTTTACGAGACAGGCACTTTAACCACTAAGCCACAGCACCAACGTTAATTAAAAAAATGCATAAATAATTTATTGTTAATGATGAAAATGTGTTTCCTGCTATAAATTCTTTTGTATATGTGTTGTAATATTAAACACGAAAAGTTCTCAATCACTAAGCAAGTATTAATATGTTTTAATAAACAGGTACTCTTATAAAACCCAATTTCATTTCTTGAATACTTACAATTTTTTTTCATGAAGGTATTAATCATGCTCAAATCTAGGTAGAAATTTCATCTACGTCTTTCTCATAGATATGTCTTTTTTTCATTTTGCAATAAGTGTATTCATTCTATAATCTTGAAAATACTTGGGTTTTTATAAGGTTTAAGATGATCTGTTCAACAGTAAGATGAATCAGACTTTTATATTTTAATTGTATCGGAATAGGACCTAATGAAAATGATTTGTTATATAACAACTATGAAATCAAGGCGCCGCTGAGAGTTGAACTCAGGATCTCCTGTTTACTAGACAGGTGCTTTAACAAGCTAAGCCACAGCACCCACTTGATGCTTAATTTTGAAACACTTTTCTTTATGGTGTTCAAGAGAATATTTCTTTTTCACTTTCATATTCTTTTCTAAGTTCACACACCTCTCTACTCAAACACTTTAGATGAATGAAGATGCTTCACTTATTCAAAAAACCTCTCTAATTTGAAGTTTACCCTATTCATAGAATTTTAAAATATACCTTGCTGAAGAATGGATTAGTTGAATTCAACAATAGAGTGATCATTCACCTCTATCTTGTTCTTTGTCATTTTTTCCCCGATTTACGTCAATGTATCCCTACAAAAATCTTCACAATACCAAGTATTTTATTTCTTTTTAAGATAACTTATTTTAAAGTTCATAGAACCAGACGTTTATTCTTGAATTGTATTCAACACTTGTTTGATGAAAATTATTCCGAAAATATGGAGAAAACAGTTAGGTGCTGCTGAGATTTGAACTCAGGATTTCCTGTTTATGAGACAGGCGCTTTAACCACTAAGCCACAGCACCAACGTTAATAGTAAAAAATGCATAATTAATTTATTGTTAATGATGAAAATGTGTTTCCTGCTATAAATTCTTCTGTATATGTGTTGTAATCTTAAACACAAAAAGATACTCAATCACTAAGCAAGTATTAATATGTTTTAATAAAAAGGTACTCTTATAAAACCCAATTTCATTTCTTGAATAATTTCATTTTTTTTTCATGAAGGTATTAATGATGCTCAAATCTAGGTAGAAATTTCATCTACGTCTTTCTCATAGATATGTCTTTTTTTCATTTTGCAATACCTGTATTAATTCTATAATCTTGAAAATACTTGGGTTTTTTAAGGTTTATAATTTATATATTACAAGATAGAGGTGAATGATCACTCTATTGTTGAATTCAACTAATCCATTCTTCAGCAAGGTATATTTTAAAATTCTATGAATAGGGTAAAATTCAAATTAGAGAGGTTTTTTTTAATAAGTGAAGCATCTTCATTCATCTAAAGGGTTTGAGTAGAGAGGTGTGTGAACTTAGAAAAGAATATGAAAGTGAAAAAGCAATATTCTCTTGAACACCATTAAACAAAGTGTTTCAAATTTAAGCATCAAGTGGGTGCTGTGGCTTAGCTGGTTAAAGCGCCTGTCTAGTAAACAGGAGATCCTGAGTTCAACTCTCAGCAGCGCCTTGCTTTTCTAATTTGTATATAACAAATAATTTTCATTAGGTCTTATTCCGATACAATTAAAATATAAAAGTCTGATTTGTCTTACTGTTGAACAGATCGTCTTAAACCTTATAAAAACCCAAGTATTTTCAAGATTATAGAATGAATACTGTTATTGCAAAATGAAAAAAGACATATCTATGAGAAAGACGTAGATGAAATTTCTACCTAGATTTTAGCAATATTAATACCTTCATGAAAAAAATTTGTAAAGTATTCAAGAAATGAAATTGGGTTTTATAAGAGTACCTGTTTATTAAAACATATTAATACTTGCTTAGTGATTGAGTATCTTTTCATGTTTAAGATTACAACACATATACAAAAGAATTTATAGCAGGAAACACATTTTCATCATTAACAATAAATTATTTATGCATTTTTTACTATTACCGTTGGTGCTGTGGCTTAGTGGTTAAAGCGCCTGTCTCGTAAACAGGGAATCCTGAGTTCAAATCTCAGCAGCACCTAGCAGTTTTCTCCATGCTTTCGTAATAATTTTCATCAAACAAGTGTTGAATACAATTCAAGAATAAACGTCTGGTTCTATGAAATTTAGAATGAGTTATCTTAAAAAGAAATAAAATACTTGGTATTGTGAAGATTTTGGTAGGAATGCATTGACTTAAATAGGGAAAAGAAAATGACAAAGAACAAGATAGAGGTAAATTATCACTCTATTGTTGAATTCAAATAATCCAATCTTCAGCAAGGTATATTTTAAAATTCTATGAATAGAATAAACTTCAAATTAGAGAGGTGTTTTTGAATAAGTGAAGCATCTTCATTCATCTAAAGTGTTTGATTAGAGAAGTGTGTGAACTTAGAAAGGAATATGAAAGTGAAAAAGCAATATTCTCTTGAACACCATAAAGAAAAGTATTTCAAATTTAAGCATTAAGTGGGTGCTGTGGCTTAGCTGGTTAAAGCGCCTGTCTAGTGAACAGGAGATCCTGACTTCAACTCTCAGCAGCGCCTTGCTTTTCTCATTGTTATATAACAAATCATTTTCATTAGGTCTTATTCCGATACAATTAAAATATAAAAGTCTGATTCGTCTTACTGTTGAACAGATTGTCTTAAACCTTATAAAAACCCAAGTATTTTTAAGATTATAGAATGAATACTGTTATTGCAAAATGAAAAAAAGACATATCTATGAGAAAGACGTAGATGAAATTTCTACCTAGATTTGAGCATCATTAATACCTTCATGAAAAAAAATTGAAAGTATTCAAGAAATGAAATTGGGTTTTATAAGAGTACCTGTTTATTAAAACATATTAATACTTGCTTAGTGATTGAGTATCTTTTTGTGTTTAAGATTACAACACATATACAGAAGAATTTATAGCAGGAAACACATTTTCATCATTAACAATACATTATGTATGCATTTTTTACAATTAACGTTGGTGCTGTGGCTTAGTGGTTAAAGCGCCTGTCTCGTAAACAGGAAATCCTGAGTTCAAATCTCAGCAGCACCTAACTGTTTTCTCCATATTTTCGGAATAATTTTCATCAAACAAGTGTTGAATACAATTCAAGAATAAACGACTGGTTCTATGAACTTTAAAATAAGTTATCTTAAAAAGAAATAAAATACTTGGTATTGTGAAGATTTTTGTAGGGATGCATTCACGTAAATAGGGAAAAAAAATGACAAAGAACAAGATAGAGGTGAATGATCACTCTATTGTTGAATTCAACTAATCCATTCTTCAGCAAGGTCTATTTTAAAATTCTATGAATAGAGTAAACTTCAAATTAGAGAGGTTTTTTGAATAAGTGAAGCATCTTCATTCATCTAAAGTGTTTGAGTAGAGAGGTGTGTGAACTTAGAAAAGAATATGAAAGTGAAAAAGCAATATTCTCTTGAACACCATAAAGAAAAGTGTTTCAAATTTAAGCATCAAGTGGGTGCTGTGGCTTAGCTGGTTAAAGCGCCTGTCTAGTAAACAGGAGATCCTGAGTTCAACTCTCAGCAGCGCCTTGCTTTTCTCATTTGTATATAACAAATCATTTTCATCAGGTCTTATTCGATACAATTAAAATATAAGTCTGATTCGTCTTACTGTTGAACAGATCGTCTTAAACCTTATAAAAACCCAAGTATTTTCAAGATTATAGAATGAATACTGTTATTGCAAAATGAAAAAAAGACATATCTATGAGAAAGACGTAGATCAAATTTCTACCTAGATTTGAGCAATATTAATACCTTCATGAAAAAAATGTGTAAAGTATTCAAGAAATGAAATTGGGTTTTATAGGAGTACCTGTTTATTAAAACATATTAATACTTGCTTAGTGATTGAGTATCTTTTCATGTTTAAGATTACAACACATATACAGAAGGATTTATAGCAGGAAACACATTTTCATCATTAACAATAAATTATTTATGCATTTTTTACTATTACCGTTGGTGCTGTGGCTTAGTGGTTAAAGCGCCTGTCTCGTAAACAGGAAATCCTGAGTTCAAATCTAAGCAGCACCTAGCTGTTTTCTCCATGCTTTCATAATAATTTTCATCAAATAAGTGTTGAATACAATTCAAGAATAAACGTCTGGTTCTATGAAATTTAGAATAAGTTATCTTGAAAAGAAATAAAATACTTGGTATTGTGAAGATTTTGGTAGGAATGCATTGACGTATATAGGGAAAAAAAATGACAAAAAACAAGATCGAGGTGAATGATCACTCTATTGTTGAATTCAACTAATCCATTCTTCAGCAAGGTATATTTTAAAATTCTATGAATAGGGTAAACTTCAAATTAGAGAGGTGTTTTTGAATAAGTGAAGCATCTTCATTCATCTAAAGTGTTTAAGTAGAGAAGTGTGTGAACTTAGAAAGGAATATGAAAGTGAAAAAGCAATAGTCTCTTGAACATCATAAAGAAAAGTGCTTCAAAATTAAGAACCAAGTGGGAGCCGTGGCTTAGCTAGTTAAAGCGCCTGTCTAGTAAACAGGAGATCCTGAGTTCAACTCTCTGCAGCGCCTTGCTTTTCATAGTTGTTATATAACAAATCATTTTCATTAGGTCTTATTCCGGTACAATTAAAATATAAAAGTCTGAACCTTGATCCACTTGTATGCACGCCATCTTCTTGCCAAACCCTACCTCTGTTGAACAGATCATCTTAAACATTATAAAAACCCAAGTATTTTCAAGATTATAGAATGAATACAGTTATTGCAAAATGAAAAAAAGACATATCTATGAGAAAGACGTAGATGAAATTTCTACCTAGATTTGAGCATCATTAATACCTTCATGAAAAAAAATGTGTAAAGTATTCAAGAAATGAAATTGGGTTTTATAAGAGTACCTGTTTATTAAAACATATTAATTCTTGCTTAGTGATTGAGAACTTTTCGTGTTTAAGATTACAACACATATACAAAAGAATTTATAGCAGGAAACACCTTTTCATCTTTAACAATAAATTATTTATGCATTTTTTACAATTAACGTTGGTGCTGTGGCTTAGTGGTTAAAGTGCCTGTCTAGTAAACAGGAGATCCTGGGTTCAACTCTCAGCAGCGCCTTGCTTTTCTCATTTGTATATAGCAAATCATTTTCATTAGGTCTTATTCCGATACAATTAAAATATAAAAGTCTGATTCGTCTTACTGTTGAACAGATCGTCTTAAACCTTATAAAAACCCAAGTATTTTCAAGATTATAGAATGAATACTGTTATTGCAAAATGAAAAAAAGACATATCTATGAGAAAGACGTAGATGAAATTTCTACCTAGATTTGAGCAATATTAATACCTTCATGAAAAAAATGTGTAAAGTATTCAAGAAATGAAATTGGGTTTTATAAGAGTACCTGTTTATTAAAACATATTAATACTTGCTTAGTGATTGAGTATCTTTTCATGTTTAAGATTACAACACATATACAGAAGAATTTATAGCAGGAAACATATTTTCATCATTAACAATAAATTATTTATGCATTTTTTACTATTACCGTTGGTGCTGTGGCTTAGTGGTTAAAGCGCCTTATGGCCGGGATGCCCGCCACACCCTCCCAACACCAATCCCCGATGGGAGGAGACAGACACGAGTTTGAACTTTTAGAAGGCGGGGGGAGTAACCCCCCCGGCCGTATTTATTAAAATATGAAACAAAATTTAAAACATTAAATAAAAGTTTCATGAATCATGTACAATTTTACTTTTATTACATCTGATGAAGACATGTCCTTTGGCTAACCTTAACAAATCTCTAATACAAAGGTTTCCTAGCCGAGTCTAGCATCCTGAAACTCAACATTCAAAATTTAAATTGTACATCCTAGCATTAAGGGCCAATGGCAAGGTCTTAACCGGTGTCAGATCCCTACTACCAAAATCCCGCCCTCACGGTGTGAGTGGCGCATGCGCAGAGGACTTTACCCTCATTGCCAACTGCAACTTCCCTTGTCGCGGGGGCCCCCTTTCACTCGACGCCATCTTAAAGGTCGTCCGAGTTCCCGTGTGAGGTATCTTTAGGAAGGACAGCGTGGACTCCCCCCCATCCCCGCACTCTCTTCCGCCGGAGCGGATCTCCGGCCCCCGGGAAATTCGTAGGAGGGGCATATATCCGCCTCCCCCCTTGGGAGGGGCCAATGGCCGTCTCCCCCTAGGCGACCCATCTTTAGTGGGTGCCGCCTCCCCGTGGAAGGGGCCAATGGCTGCCTCCCCGTGGAAGGGGCCAATGGCCGCCTCCCCTCGGGCGCTCCCATCCATTTTGGGTGGCGCCCCCCTCTAGGGACCTTGAAATTACTGCTCACCGATCATGACCTTACCGCCACAGGCCGGATAGTTGACCGACTATCCGGACCCCCCACTCCTCCTATAGGTCATGCCTTTTTAAAGCCCTTAACCATGCTATGAAGTCTCCTATGAGTAAATCATTCCCCTCCCTGGACAGGTGAACCCCATCATTCAGATACATGTGATCACCCCGAATACACCCATGAGGAATGCTATGCAACAGCGCGGAGCGAAACTACTTCCCAATCTTATTGTTGACCCTCTTCACCGAGTGGTTCAACGCTGGTACTGAAAGACCCCCCAGCCAAACTTTCCTGGGGATCATGTGGGACCAGGCAATCGTGCACCCCGGGAGTTTCTTAGCCAACCAGCTGACTGCCAACAGGATGCATTCTAATAACACTCGCCTTCCCAGTTTCACCAAGTCATTGCCCCCCAGGTGTACTATTACCACAGATGGCGGTGACCTTTGCCGCCCTAAAAGACCCTCAAAAAATGCTTGGAACTGGTCAAAACAGAGGCCACCCTTCCCATGGAAGGTCACTCTGTACCCGTATTCCCCAGATGCGTGAATCGCGTCACCTGCCCTGAATACGTCCTCGGCCCTTCTCACATAGGAGTGGCCCACGACCCATACCACTCTCTCTCCAGTCGGTGATCCTCGACCGCTGGACTCCTGGTGCTGGGTCGACTTCCCATTCCGCCCCGCGTGACAGGCTTGCGAAACTGTAATTCAAACAAAAGACAAGAGGCGTGAGTGCATGTCAATTGACTTTTTACAACATGTGCAATCGCACATACCTTTTGAAGCAGTTCGAGGACCAACGGCCCAGCCGTTTCACTTCCTCCGCACACTGACCCCAGGCCGTAGCTTCCGTAGCAGCCCCTATCCTAAATGAATGGGTCCCAAAATCGCACGGGTCCATGCCCGCGGCAGCGATTGCCAGTGCCAGTACCCTCTGAAACTGAAACCTCGTCAGTGGGGTGCCATCTTTATGCCTAAGCAGGCTCCCCCCCCATGTGGCCTTCCTCAGTGTCAAGTATTCCTCTACACACTTTACCGGACAGGCGGGGGACCCTCGTGTGCGCCGTACGACAACACTTTCTCCCATAGCATCCTGGTCTGTCTTGGACCTGGCTATTGAGATTACCATCGAATCCCCCCTCATTTGTAAGTGATCCCTGCACAGACCTCCCTCCATATCCTTCTTGTTCCTCGCCACAAGTTCGCCTACCCGCATGGCCCCATGGAATGCCAAGGCGAAAGCTGATCGGAACAGAACTGCTTCAAAAGGAGAGGAGCATGTCTCATCCAGCTTTGCTAAAAGCAGAGACAACCTGTTTAAGCCAATCGGGCGCCTCGTATCCTGCCTGCGACCCTCAAGGCGTTGCCAGCCGCGGAGTGCCTTCCTAACCAGAAAGGAACCCGTTGGGTCACTCATGCCTTGCAGCTGTGCCATGAACGAAATGGCCGCCCTATGTCTATAGGCCGTTGCCGCTGATCGGCCTGTACTGTGCAGTGCCACCAAGAACCCCAGGAAGGATTCCTCCTGACACCAGCTCTGTCTCCCTGACGGACCCAAAAATGTGCAGTAAGAACGAAACGCCCCTTCGTAAGCTTTCCTTGTCCTGGGCGCTAAGCTGGCTGCCACGAGGTCTTGTAATCCGGGGCACCGATTAGCCATAGCGTTTCGGGGAATGGTGCCGCCACTAGGTCCGCTGAGGGTAGATAGCCCCTGAAAGCCTGCATATGTGAACGAGAGAGTGCATCAGCTGCATTGTTCAGTACACCTGGCACATGTTTTGCCCTGAACTGTACATTCAATTTCATGCAACGTAAAAAAATTTCTATTAACAATCTCAATATCCACTTGCAGCGGGCTGCCTGCTGGTTAATGCACTCAACCACCGTCATGTTGTCTGACCAAAACACCACAGAACGGTCCCTAAAGTCATCTGGCCATGCCATCAGAGCAACCCAAATGGGGAACAGCTCCAAGAACCCAATGTTACCTGTCAGACCGCTGGAGTGCCACCACGTCGGCCACACTTGAGCCGACCATCGGTTACCAAAGATGGCGCCAAATCCCACACTCCCAGCTGAATCGGTCCACAAACCTAGTTCATCCGATGATGCTGGTGGTTTTTTCCACACAACTCGACCGTTGAAGTCCGCCAGAAATGCCAACCAAATGCGCATATCCTGGCGAACCTCCGCCGACAGTCTCGTCCGGTGATGTCCCTCCTTGAGGCCAACCATAGCTTGGGCAATAGAGCGTGAGAAGGGGCGGGCCATCGGTATCACTCTTAAGGCAAAATTAAGTTGACCCACTGATTGCTGTAACTGATGCAGGGTCACCTTCTCCTTGCCCAGGCATTGTGTCAAGGAAGCCCTAAACTTGGCTACCTTTTTCATCGGTAAACGGAAACATCCCTGTAAAGGAATCGAGCTCAATACCCAGAAACTCCAGTGAAGTAGATGGTCCAACCGTCTTACCTGGTGCCAATGGGACTCCGAATTCCCGCATGAGGATGCAGAAATCGTGCAGCGCCTGCGCACATTCCGCAGTGCTGGCCGCTCCCAAAAACAGGAAGTCGTCTAGATAATGCATAACGTACCCATGCCCTGTGGATTCGGTGAATGCCCAGTCCAAAAAACAGCTGAACATTTCAAAATAAGCACAAGAAATGGAACAACCCATAGGCATGCATTTATCCATGTAATAACTTCCTTGAAACGCAAAACCTAGCAAGCGCTGGTCCCTTGGGTGTACCGGGAGCAACCTGAATGCTGATTCAATGTCCGATTTTGCCATCAGCGCTCCCGGGCCCAGATGATTTAACATGGCAACAGCTTAGTCGAACGATGCGTACCGCACCGAACAAATATCCGGGTCAATGGCATCGTTCACCGAAGTGCCCCTTGGGGCAGATAAGTTGTGAATGAGTCTAAACTCCCCCGGGTCTTTCTTCGGGACCACCCCTAGCGGTGAACACACAAAATCCGCTACCGGCGGGCATCTAAAGGGCCCCGCCACCCGCCCCAGGCTGACTTCTTTGGAGATTTTCTTCGCTGCTACACCAGGGTTGTGTTGTACAGATAACTGATTTCTACACAAGGAGTCCCCCTGAAAATCCCCCACCGGGATGTTGAAGCCATATAGGAATCCAGTCCTCAAAACCCCCGCGGATACATGATCAGGGTATTTGTTCAACCAGGGAGTCAGAGCCGTGATATCTATAGGTGTAGGCAATCGGTTCCCAAGCCTCACCTCACTCTGGCTTAGACCCCCCTTTACCTCCCGTTCTGCTGTTCTTTGATCTACATCTACTCTCCGGATGGGAGGGGTTCCCACAGCCCGCACACGCATGCCTGAACCTACATGTTCCCTGGGGCCTGTTACAGTTACCTCTATTGAAGCCCCAACAAACCCCCCGCTTGCCGCCATTTCCGGCGTTCTTGGGCTGGAAATCCCCAGCGGCGCTTGCCCGAAAGGGCAATGCAGGCTTTTGGCGAACTGACCCCGGGCCACTCCCGCCCGGGGAGGACGTACCCGCCGCACCAGGCAAGAGCTGCTTGTGCCATGACACCGAGTCGAGGCAATCCCAGGACAAAGTCGCATCAAACTCTTTCGATTTTCGGAATTTCATGTCGTAACCTTTCCACTCGTCCCCCCCATACATGGTATAAAAATCCATAATCCTATTCTGATAACAGGACAACTCGGTCATTACTTCCGGCTTTCGTTCACCCATGACTGCCGTAAATATTGAAAAGGCTTTTACCCAGTTTGCATCGGTCTCATCGACCCTGAATTCCGCCATCTTGGCCCGCCATACGCTGGGGTGCCATAAGTCTTTCTGGGATTTTGCATATTCCATCTCGCGATGGTCAGTCAACAATGAAAACATATTCACATATTTTTCTCCCCATATCATTTCTTTTGTGGCCGCAGGGATGTGCTGGGCCACCTTTTCGCGCCTCGAGGGTATTGAACCCTCCCCTGCCAATGGCAATGGTTGCTTACCGGGTGCAATCGTCGTGTCTGCTGCCCTTTCCCGGCTGACCGTAGGTACTCCTGGCGCCACCTGTGGGGGAACAAAAGGAACATTCGCCGTCCCGGCTTCCCTTGACTGCCGTAACTGCTCAATTATAAGCCTAGCCTCCTCGGCCGGGTCTCCCGCGGCCACAGCCCCCCCGCTTTCTTCTTGAGCCAGGGTAACACTGCCGCTAACTGGATGGCCAGTTCCGGGGGCATCTCCTCTTCATTAACCGGGGTAACTACAACAGGGATTGGTAGGCCTATATCTGGGTTTGGTACCGGGGTACCGGCTGGTGCAATGGGGGCGACTGGGGGCACCTCGGGAACCGGATCTTCCCCGGAAACCGCCCTCTTCTTAATCCGCTTCCCCCTACCCTCAGGGACGACTCCCGGCAAGGCCGGGCCTGTTACCTTCTTAGGATGGCCTTAGGGGTTGTTCTGGGCCGCTAACTGCATTTTGACCTCAGCCAAACCTCGACCGATCGACTCAACTTTACCGATTTTTCGGTCCATAATCGCCATTCTGTTCGACAAGGTGCGTAGTACCTTCTCCCACTCGGAGCTCTTTCCCGCCTTTTTGCCGGCCATAGCTTCGATTATCCCGCTCTTTCTAGTCGATCAACGAGGACCAGATCCTTTGTTCTCCAGATAACTGAAAGAAAAACAACAAGATTACAAATTTCAAAATTGCCGCTTGTTCCGTCGAGGGCTCACGAGCAATCGAGTGGTGCAGCCTTCAGAGCACAGGAACAAGAGGACCTTCTTCGGCTTCCTGCTCAATTTTTCCGTCTGTGGGAGGGCGGGAACCCTCCTCAGGTATGCCTCTGGGCGTGGTCTTCCATGCGGGTGTCTAGGACAACACCTCCTGGGCGGGAAAGGGCGCGCCCCGGCTACGCCACTTTGGGCATACCAGCCGAGCCACGCCTCCCGCCCAAAATGGTTTCCCGGAGGAATCGGGGCACCCGTCCATACGTTCGGGGGACCGAATGGTCGCCCCTTTCCAGTCTCGTAAACAGGAAATCCTGAGTTCAAATCTCAGCAGCACCTAGCTGTTTTCTCCATGCTTTCGGAATAATTTTCATCAAACAAGTGTTGAATACAATTCAAGAATAAACGTCTGGTTCTATGAAATTTAGAATAAGTTATCTTAAAAAGAAATAAAATACTTGGTATTGTGAAGATTTTGGTAGGAATGCATTGACTTAAATAGGGAAAAGAAAATGACAAAGAACAAGATAGAGGTGAATGATCACTCTATTGTTGAATTCAACTAATCCAATCTTCAGCAAGGTATATTTTAAAATTCTATGAATAGGATAAACTTCAAATTAGAGAGGTGTTTTTGAATAAGTGAAGCATCTTCATTCATCTAAAGTGTTTGAGTAGAGAAGTGTGTGAACTTAGAAAGGAATATGAAAGTGAAAAAGCAATATTCTCTTGAACACCATAAAGAAAAGTGTTTCAAATTTAAGCATCAAGTGGGTGCTGTGGCTTAGCTGGTTAAAGCGCCTGTCTAGTAAACAGGAGATCCTGAGTTCAATTCTCAGCAGCGCCTTGCTTTTCGCATTGTTATATAACAAATCATTTTCATTAGGTCTTATTCCGATACAATTAAAATATAAAAGTCTGATTCGTCTTACTGTTGAACAGATCGTTTTAAACCTTATAAAAACCCAAGTATTTTCAAGATTATAGAATGAATACAGTTATTGCAAATTGAAAAAAAAGACATATCTATGAGAAAGACGTAGATTAAATTTCTACCTAGATTTGAGCATCATTAATACCTTCATGAAAAAAAATTGAAAGTATTCAAGAAATGAAATTGGGTTTTATAAGAGTACCTGTTTATTAAAACATATTAATACTTGCTTAGTTATTGAGTATCTTTTCGTGTTTAAGATTACAACACATATACAGAAGAATTTATAGCAGGAAACCCATTTTCATCATTAACAATAAATTATTTATGCATTTTTTACTATTAACGTTGGTGCTGTGGCTTAGTGGTTAAAGCGCCTGTCTCGTAAACAGGAAATCCTGAGTTAAAATCTCAGCAGCACCTAACTGTTTTCTCCATATTTACGGAATAATTTTCATCAAACAAGTGTTGAATACAATTCAAGAATAAACGTCTGGTTCTATGAACTTTAAAATAAGTTATCTTAAAAAGAAATAAAATACTTGGTATTGTGAAGATTTTTGTAGGGATGCATTGACGTAAATAGGGAAAAAAAATGACAAAGAACAAGATAGAGGTGAATGATCACTCTATTGTTGAATTCAACTAATCCATTCTTCAGCAAGGTATATTTTAAAATTCTATGAATAGGGTAAACTTCAAATTAGAGAGGTTTTTTGAATAAGTGAAGCATCTTCATTCATCTAAAGTGTTTGAGTAGAGAAGTGTGTGAACTTAGAAAAGAATATGAAAGTGAAAAAGCAATATTCTCTTGAACACCATAAAGAAAAGTGTTTCAAATTTAAGCATCAAGTGGGTGCTGTGGCTTAGCTGGTTAAAGCGCCTGTCTAGTAAACAGGAGATCCTGAGTACAACTCTCAGCAGCGCCTTGCTTTTCTCATTTGTATATAACAAATCATTTTCATTAGGTCTTATTCCGATACAATTAAAATATAAAATAATGATTTGTCTTACTGTTGAACAGATCGTCTTAAACCTTATAAAAACCCAAGTATTTTCAAGATTATAGAATGAATACTGTTATTGCAAAATGAAAAAAAGACATATCTATGAGAAAGACGTAGATTACATTTCTACCTAGATTTGAGCAATATTAATACCTTCATGAAAAAAATGTGTAAAGTATTCAAGAAATGAAATTGGGTTTTATAAGAATACCTGTTTATCAAAACATATTAATACTTGCTTAGTGATTGAGTATCTTTTCATGTTTAAGATTACAACACATATACAGAAGAATTGATAGCAGGAAACACATTTTCATCATTAACAATAAACTATTTATGCATTTTTTACAATTACCGTTGGTGCTGTGGCTTAGTGGTTAAAGCGCCTGTCTCGTAAACAGGAAATCCTGAGTTCAAATCTCAGCAGCACCTAGCTGTTTTCTCCATGCTTTCGTAATAATTTTCATCAAACAAGTGTTGAATACAATTCAAGAATAAACGTCTGGTTCTATGAAATTTAGAAAAGTTATCTTAAAAAGAAATAAAATACTTGGTATTGTGAAGATTTTGGTAGGAATGCATTGACTTAAATAGGGAAAAGAAAATGACAAAGAACAAGATAGAGGTTAATGATCACTCTATTGTTGAATTCAACTAATCCAATCTTCAGCAAGGTATATTTTAAAATTCTATGAATAGGATAAACTTCAAATTAGAGAGGTGTTTTTGAATAAGTGAAGCATCTTCATTCATCTAAAGTGTTTGAGTAGAGAAGTGTGTGAACTTAGAAAGGAATATGAAAGTGAAAAAGCAATATTCTCTTGAAACACCATAAAGAAAAGTGTTTCAAGCTTAAGCATCAAGTGGGTGCTGTGGCTTAGCTGGTTAAAGCACCTGTCTAGTAAACAGGAGATCCTGAGTTCAACTCTCAGCAGCGCCTTGCTTTATGGCCGGGATGCCCGCCACCCCCTCCCAACACCAATCCCACGTGGGAGGAGACAGACACAGGTTTGAGCTTTTGGAAGGCGGGGGGGAGTTACCCCCCCGGCCGTATTTATTAAAATATGAAACAAAATTTAAAACATAAATTAAAAGTTTCATGATTTATGTACAATTTTACTTTTCTTACATTTCGATGAAGACATGTTCTTTGGCTAACCTTAACAGATCTCTAATACAAAGGTTTCCTAGCCGAGTCTAGCATCCTGAAAATGTATACATTCTAAATTAAAATTGTACATCCTAGCATTAAGGGCCAACGGCAAGGTCTTAACCGGTGTCAGATCCCTACTACCAATATCCCGCCATCACGGTGTGAGTGGCGCATGCGCAGAGGACTTTACCCTCATTGCCAACTGCAACTTCCCTTGTCGTGGGGGCCCCCTTTCACTCGACGCCATCTTAAAGGTCGTCCGAGTTCCCATGTGAGGTATCTCTAGGAGGACAGCATGGACTCCCCCCATCCCCACACTCTCTTCCGCCGGAGCGGATATCCGGCCCCCGGGAAATTCATAGGAGGGGCATCTAACCGCCTTTCCACCCCTGGGAGGGGCCTATGGCCGTCTCCCCCTAGGCGACCCATCTTTAGTGGGCGCCGCCTCCCAGTGGAAGGGGCCAATGGCCGCCTCCCCCCGGGCGCTCCCATCCATTGTGGGTGGCGCCCCCCTCTAGGGACCTTGAAATTACTGCTCACCGATCATGACCTTACCGCCCGACCAAACAATAAATACGACAGTTGTTTATCTATTAAGGGAAGAAAGTTCTGACATGGTCTTGACAAATCATCAACTTTCACCTTTCTACTACGAAAATTCCTAAAAGTAGAAGCAACATCAGTATATAAATCACACTCTTCACTTTCCTACAAAGGAGAAAAGGCCTACACACAAGTTTAATCTCAGGCATATGTAATTACTGAAAACCAGACTGTATCACTTTAATACGATCAAATATCATCCATAACTTTTATTAAAACAAACACTGCATTAGGGGCTGGTGGGTGGGTCAAAATTGCCGCTTGTTCCGTCGAGGGCTCACGAGCAATCGAGTGGTGCAGCCTTCAGAGCACAGGAACAAGAGGACGCTTCTTCGGATTCCCGCTTCATTTATCCTTCTGTGTGAGGGCGTGGACCCTCCTCCGGTATGCCCACTGGGCGTGGTCTTCCGGGCGGGTGTCTAGGACAACCCCTCCTGGGCGGGAAAGGGCGCGCCCCGGCTACGCCACTTCGGGCATACCAGCCGAGCCACGCCCCCCGCCCAAAATGGTTTCCCGGGGGGATCGGGGCACCCGTCCATACGTTCGGGGGGACCGAATGGTCGCCCCTTTCCATATGGCCGGGATGCTCGCCACCCCCTCCCAACAACAATCCCCCATGGGAGGAGACAGACACAGGTTTGAGCTTTTGGAAGGCGGGGGGGAGTTACCCCCCCGGCCGTATTTATTAAAATATGAAACAAAATTTAAAACATAAATTAAAAGTTTCATGATTTATGTACAATTTTACTTTTCTTACATTTCGATGAAGACATGTTCTTTGGCTAACCTTAACAGATCTCTAATACAAAGGTTTCCTAGCCGAGTCTAGCATCCTGAAAATGCATACATTCTAAATTAAAATTGTACATCCTAGCATTAAGGGCCAACGGCAAGGTCTTAACCGGTGTCAGATCCCTACTACCAATATCCCGCCCTCACGGTGTGAGTGGCGCATGCGCAGAGGACTTTACCCTCATTGCCAACTGCAACTTCCCTTGTCGTGGGGGCCCCCTTTCACTCGACGCCATCTTAAAGGTCGTCCGAGTTCCCGTGTGAGGTATCTGTAGGAGGACAGCGTGGACTCCCCCCCATCCCCACACTCTCTTCCGCCGGAGCGGATATGCGTCCCCCGGGAAATTCGTAGGAGGGGCATCTAACCGCCTCCACCCCTGGGAGGGGCCTATGGCCGTCTCCCCCTAGGCGCTCCCATCCATTGTGGGTGGCGCCCCCCTCTAGGGACCTTGAAATTACTGCTCACCGATCATGACCTTACCGCCACAGGCCGGATAGTTGACCGACTATCCGGACCCCCCCACTCCTCCTATAGGTCATGCTTTCTCAAACCAATTAACCATGCTATGAAGTCTCCTATGAGTAAATCATTCCCTTCCCGGACAAGTGGACCCCATCATTCAGATACATGTGATCACCCCGAATACACCCATGAGGAATGCTATGCAACTGCGCGGAGCGAAACAACTTCCCAATCTTATTGTTAACTCTCTTCACCGAATGGTTCAACGCTGGCACTGAAAGACCCCCCCGCCAAACCATCCTGGGGATCATGTGGGACCAGGCAATCGTGCACCCCGGGAGTTTCTTAGCTAACCAGCTCACTGTCGACAGGATGCGTTCTAATAACACTCGCCTACCCAGCTTCACCAAGTCATTGCCCCCCAGGTGTACTATGACTACTGATGGCGGTGACCTTTGCCGCCCTAACAGTCCCTCAAAAAATGATTGAAACTGGTCACAACAGAGGCCGCTTTTCCCATGGAAGGTCACTCTCTACCCGTATTCCCAAGATGCGTGAATCGCGTCACCTGCCATGAATACGTCCCCGGCGCGCCTCACGTAGGAGTGGCCCACGACCCACACCACTTTCTCCCCAGTCGGTGTTCCTCGACCGCTGGTCTCCTGATGGTGGGTCGACATTAAATTCCGCCCCGCGTCACAGGCCTGTGAAACTGTAATCCAAACAAAAGACAAGAAGCGTGAGTGCATGTCAATTGACTTTTCACAACATGTGCAATCGCACATACCTTTTGAAGCAGCTCGAGGACCAACGGCCCAGCTGCTTTACTTCCTCGGCACTCTGACCCCGGGCCGTAGCTTCGGTAGCAGCCCCTATTCTGAATGAATGGGTCCCAAAATTGCGCGGGTCCATGCCCGCAGCAGCGATTGTCAGTGCCAGCACCCTCTGAAACTGAAACCTCGTCAGTGGGGTGCCATCATTGTGCCTAAGCAGGCTCCCCCCCATGTAGCCTTCCCTTGTGTCATGTATTCCTCCACACACTTTATCGGACAGGCTGGGGACCCTCGTGCGCGCTGGACGACAACACTATCTCCCCTAGCATCCTGGTCTGTCTTCGACCTGGCTATTGAGATTACCATCGAATCACCCTTTATTTGTACGTGAACCCTACACAGACCTCCCTCCACGTCCCTCTTGTTCCTTGCCACCAGGTTGCTTACACGCAAAGCCCCATGGAATGCCAAGGCGAAAGCTGCCCGGAACAGAACTGTTTCGAAAGGGGAGGAGCACGTCTCACCCAGCTTCGCTAAAAGCTGAGACAATCTGTCTAGGCCAATCGGCCGCCTTGTGTCCTGCTTGCGACCCTCGAGGCGCCGCGAGCCCCGGAGTGCCTGTGTAACCAAAAAGGAACCCGTAGGGTCACTTATGCCCTGCAGTTGTGCCATGAACGAAATGGCCGCCTTATGCCTAATGGCCGTTGCCGCTGATCGGCCTTCTTTGTGCATTGCTACTAAGAACCCCAGGAAGGATTCCTCCTGGCCCCAACTCTGTCTCCCTGTCGGACCCAAAAATGTGCAGTAGGAACGAAACGCTCCTTCGTACGCCTTCCTTGTCCTGGGCGCTAAACTGGCTTCCACGAGGTCTTGTAATCCGGGGCACCAATTAGCCATAGCGTTTAGGGGAATGGTGCCGCCACTAGGTCCGCTGTGGGTAAATAGCCCCTGAAAGCCTGCATGTGTAAACGAGAGAGTGCATCAGCTGCATTGTTCAGTATACCTGGCACATGTTTTGCTCTGAACTGTACATTCAATTTCATGCAACGTAAAACAATTTCTTTCAACAATCTCAAGATCCACTTGCAGCGGGCTGCCTGCTGATTAATGCACTCGACCACCGTCATATTGTCGGACCAGAACACGACCGAACGGTCCCTAAAGTCGTCTGGCCATGCCATCAGAGCAACCCAAATGGGGAATAGCTCCAAGAACCCAATGTTACCTGTCAGGCCGCTGGAGTGCCACCACGTCGGCCATACTTGTGCCGACCATTGGTCGCCTAAGATGGCGCCGAATCCCACGCTCCCAGCTGAATCGGTCCACAAACCTAGCTCATCCGATGATGTTGGCGGTTTGTGCCACACAACTCGACCTTTGAAGTCCGCCAGAAATGCCAACCAAATACGCATATCCTGACGAACCTCTGCTGACAGTCTCGTACCGTGGTGTCCCTCCTTGAGGCCACCCATAGCTTGCGCAATAGAGCGTGAGAAGGGGCGAGCCATCGGTATCACTCTTAAGGCAAAGTTAAGCTGACCCACTGTTTGCTGTAACTGGTGCAAGGTCACTTTCTCCTTACCAAGGCATTGCACCAAGGAGGCCTTATACTTGGCCACCTTTTCGATCGGTAAACGGAAACATCCTTCAACAGAATCGAGCTCAATCCCCAGAAACTCCAGTGAAGTGGATGGTCCGACCGTCTTACCAGGAGCCAATGGGACTCCGTACTCATGCATGAGGGTGCGGAAGTCCTGCAGCGCCTGCGCGCATTTCATAGTGCCTGCCCTTCCCAAGAACAGGAAGTCGTCTAAGTAGTGCATAACGTGCCCATGCCCTGTGATTTCGGTAAATGCCCACTCCAAAAAACAGCTGAACATTTCAAAATAAGCACAAGAAATGGAGTAACCCATAGGCATGCATCTATCCATGTAGTATTTTCCCTGAAACACAAAGCCTAGCAAGCGCTGGTCCCGTGGGTGTACCGGGAGCAAGCGGAATGCTGATTCGATGTCTGATTTCGCCATCAGTGCTCCGAGGCCCAGATGATTCAACATGACGACCGCATCATCGAACGATGCGTACCGAACCGAACAAATATCCATGTCAATAGCATCGTTCACCGCAGCACCCCTCGGGGCAGATAGGTTGTGAATGAGCCTAAACTCCCCAGGGTCTTTCTTTGGGACCCCTCCTAGCGGTGAACATACATAATCTGCCACCGGCGGGCATTGAAAAGGCCCCGCCACCCGCCCCAGGCTGACTTCTTTGGAAATTTTCTTTGCTGCCACGCTTGGATCATGTAGGACAGATAACTGATTTCTACAAAAGAAGTCCCCCCGAAAATTCCCCGCCGAGATGCTGAAGCCATATAGGAATCCCTTCCTCAACATCCCGGCAGATCTATGATCAGGGTATTTGTTCAGCCAAGGAGTCATAGCCATAATGTCTACGGGTGTAGGTAGCCGGTTCCCCAGTGTCCCCTTATTCTGGCTTAAACCCTCCCTTTCCTCCTGTTCCGCTGTTCTTGGATCTACAGCTACTCTCCGGGTGTGAGGAATTCCCACAGCCCGCACATGCATGCCTGAACCTACATGCTCCCTGTGGCCTATTACAGTTGCCTCTATTGAAGCCCCAACAAACCCCTCGTTTGCCGCCATTTCCCCCAGTCTTGGGTTGGAAATCACCAGCGGCACCCGCTCGAAAGGGCAACGCAGGCCTCTGGCGAACTGACCCCGGCCCGCTCCCGCCCGGTGAAGACGTACTCACCGCCCCAGGCAAGAGCTGCTTGTGCCATGACACCGAGTCGAGGCAATCCCAGGTCAAAGTAACATCAAATTCTTTCGCTTTCCGGAATTTCATGTCATATCCTTTCCACTCGTCCCCCCCATATATAGTATAAAAATCCATAATCCTATTCTGGTAACAAGACAACTCAGTCATTACTTCGGGCTTGCGTTCACCCATGATTGCAGTAAAGATCGAAAAGGCTTTCACCCAATTAGCAACGGTCTCATCGACCCTAAATTCCGCCATCTTGGCCCGCCATACACATTGGTTTGCCATAAATCTTTCTGGGATTTTGCATATTCCATCTCGTGATGGTCAGTCAACAAAGAAAACATGTTCACATACTTATCCCCCCATATCATTTCTTTCGTGGCAGCAGGGATGTACTGGGCCACCCTTTCCCGCCTTGAGGGTAGAGAACCTTCCCCTGCCATTGGCAATGGTTGCTTACCGGGTGCAATCGTCGTGTCCGCTGCCCTTTCCCGGTTAGCCGTAGGTACTCCTGGTGCCACCTATGGGGGAAAAGAAGGAACATTCGCGGTCCCGGCTTCTCTCGTCCGCCGTAACTGCTCGATTATAATCCTAGCCTCCTCGGCCGGGTCCCCCCCGGCCACCGCCCCCCCCGCTTTCTTCTTGAGCCAGGGTAATACTGCCGCTAACTGGATGGCCAGTCCCGGGGGCATCTCTTCTTCATTAACAGGGGTAACTACAACCGGGATTGGCAGGCCCAAATCTGGGTTCGGGACCGGGGGGCCTGCTGGGGCAATGGGGGCGACTGGGGGCGCCTCAGGAACCGGGGCCTTCCCGGAAACCGCCCTCTTTTTAATATGTTTCCCCCTACCCTCGGGGACGACCCCCGGCGAGGCCGGGCCTATTACCTTCTTAGGTCGATCTGAGGGATTGTTCTGGGCTGCTAACTGCTTTTTAACCTCGGCCAGACCTCGACCGATCGAATCAACTTTACCAAGTTTTCGGTCCATAATCGCCATTCGGTTCGGATCTTTCCCAGCATGGTTTCAGGAGGGAGCATAGCACTGAGTCTGCCCTCACCATAGTGCTGGACAATATCCGCACTAGAGTTGGCGAGGGTCAGACCTCCCTCCTGATCCTTCTAGATCTCACAGCGGCCTTCGATACCCTGTCTCCCGCGGTGTTAACATCTCGCCTGAGGGAGATTGGGGTCCGCGGGCCTGCTCTGGGACTCCTTTCCTCTTTTCTCGACCACAGAGAACAAAGGGTAATGCTGGGATCATTTCTATCTCCATCCCTGTCTGTGCAATGTGGGGTCCCTCAAGGTTCAGCGCTCAGTCCTACCCTTTTTAATATCTATGTGACCCCCCTTGCCAGACTCATTAGATCTTTTGGGATGGAGGTAGTCTCCTACGCGGACGACACCCAGATCCTAGTCTCTCTCTCCCAGTCAGTTACGTCAACTGCCGCCAATTTTAGATCTTGCATGGAGGCAGTTGGCCAGTGGATGATTCACAACTCACTAAAACTGAATGGGGAGAAGACGGAGGTGATGGTTTTTGGAGGAAAAGAAACGATCTGGTCGGCTGAGTGGTGGCCGAACTCGCTGGGCTTATGTCCCGAGCCCACCTCGTCAGCAAAAAACTTGGGAGTCATGATCGACCCCACCCTTAGTATGTGCCAACAGGTCAACAGGACTGTTTCGACCTGCTGGGGGATTATCCACATTCTAAGGAAAATCAGGCACTTTTTGTCACCCCAGGCAAGAAAGCAACTTGCTGTCGCACTTTTGGGCTCGCGACTGGACTATTGCAATGCGCTGTATGCAGGACTGAACAAGAGTCATCTACAGCGCTTGCAGGTGGTCCAGAACGCGGCAGCGAGATTTGTTCTTGACCTACCTAAACGTGCCTCTGCCACCGAAGCCCGAAAGCAGCTTCACTGGCTCCCCGTTGAGTACCGGATCCTTTTTAAATCCATGTGTCTGGTGTACAAAGCCTTAGCTAAATCCAGCCCTACAGGCATGGGATCTATTCTATCTCAGCATAACCCCGGTAGGAATCTTCGCTCCAGTCACAAACTTCTTCTCTCTGTACCTCGTGTTAGAAAAGCAAGATGGGGAGGCAAGGCCTTTTCTAACCTGGCACCTAAATGGTGGAATGCCCTCCCTTTGGAAGTAAGGTCCCGCCCCACTCTACAAGCCTTTAGATCCGCTCTAAAGACCCACCTTTTTACACGTGCATACCCTTAGTGGTGCTCTGCAAATTTTTTGATTGGTTTTGATAGGCGCCTTGACACCTTCGGGTTTAGTTTGCGCGTTACAAGTTGCTTAATAATAATAATAATAACAAGGTGCGCAGTAACTTCTCCACTTCGGAGCTCTTTCCCGCTTTCCTGCCAGCCATAACTTTGATTATTCCGCTCTAGTCAAACAACGAGGACCCGGTGATAACTGAAAGAGAAACAACAAAATTACACGCTCTCAAAATTGCCGCTTGTTCCGCCGAGGGCTCACGAGCAATCGAGTGGTGCAGCCTTCAGAGCACAGGAACAAGAGGACGCTTCTTCGGATTCCCGCTTCATTTATCCTTCTGTGCGGGTGTCTAGGACAACCCCTCCTGGGCGGGAAAGGGCGCCCCCCGGCTACGCCACTTCGGGCATACCAGCCGAGCCACGCCCCCCGCCCAAAATGGTTTCCCGGGGGGATCGGGGCACCCGTCCATACGTTCGGGGGGACCGAATGGTCGCCCCTTTCCATTCTCATTGTTATATAACAAATCATTTTCATTAGGTCTTATTCCGATACAATTAAAATATAAAAGTCTGATTCGTCTTACTGTTGAACAGATTGTCTTAAACCTTATAAAAACCCAAGTATTTTCAAGATTATAGAATGAATACAGTTATTGCAAAATGAAAAAAAGACATATCTATGAGAAAGACGTAGATGAAATTTATACCTAGATTTGAGCATCATTAATACCTTCATGAAAAAAATTGAAAGTATTCAAGAAATGAAATTGGGTTTTATAAGAGTACCTGTTTATTAAAACATAATAATACTTGCTTAGTGATTGAGTATCTTTTCGGGTTTAAGATTACAACACATATACAGAAGAATTTATAGCAGGAAACACATTTTCATCATTAACAATAAATTATTTATGCATTTTTTACTATTAACGTTGGTGCTGTAGCTTAGTGGTTAAAGCGCCTGTCTCGTAAACAGGAAATCCTGAGTTAAAATCTCAGCAGCACCTAACTGTTTTCTCCATATTTTCGGAATAATTTTCATCAAACAAGTGTTGAATACAATTCCAGAATAAACGTCTGGTTCTATGAACTTTAAAATAAGTTATCTTAAAAAGAAATAAAATACTTGGTATTGTGAAGATTTTTGTAGGGATGCATTGACGTAAATAGGGAAAAAAAATGACAAAGAACAAGATAGAGGTGAATGATCACTCTATTGTTGAATTCAACTAATCCAATCTTCAGCAAGGTATATTTTAAAATTCTATGAATAGGATAAACTTCAAATTAGAGAGGTGTTTTTGAATAAGTGAAGCATCTTCATTCATCTAAAGTGTTTGAGTAGAGAAGTGTGTGAACTTAGAAAAGAATATGAAAGTGAAAAAGCAATATTCTCTTGAACACAATAAAGAAAAGTGTTTCAAATTTAAGGATCAAGTGGGTGCTATGGCTTAGCTGGTTAAAGCGCCTGTCTAGTAAACAGGAGATCCTGAGTTCAACTCTCAGCAGTGCCTTGCTTTTCTCATTTGTATATAACAAATCATTTTCATTAGGTCTTATTCCGATACAATTAAAATATAAAAGTCTGATTCGTCTTACTGTTGAACAGATCGTCTTAAACCTTATAAAAACCCAAGTATTTTTAAGATTATAGAATGAATACTGTTATTGCAAAATGAAAAACAAGACATATCTATGAGAAAGACGTAGATGAAATTTCTACCTAGATTTGAGCAATATTAATACCTTCATGAAAAAAATGTGTAAAGTATTCAAGAAATGAAATTGGGTTTTATAAGAGTACCTGTTTATTAAAACATATTAATACTTGCTTAGTGATTGAGTATCTTTTCATGTTTAAGATTACAACACATATACAAAAAAATTTATATCAGGAAACACATTTTCATCATTAACAATACATTATTTATGCATTTTTTATTATTACGGTTGGTGCTGTGGCTTAGTGGTTAAAGCGCCTGTCTCGTAAACAGGAAATCCTGAGTTCAAATCTCAGCAGCACCTAACAGTTTTCTCCATGCTTTCGGAATAATTTTCATCAAACAAGTGTTGAATACAATTCAAGAATAAACGTCTGGTTCAATGAAATTTAGAATAAGTTATCTTAAAAATAAATAAAATACTTGGTATTGTGAAGATTCTGGTAGGAATGCATTGACTTAAATAGGGAAAAGAAAATGACAAAGAACAAGATAGAGGTGAATGATCACTCTATTGTTAAATTCAACTAATCCAATCTTCAGCAAGGTATATTTTAAAATTCTATGAATAGGATAAACTTCAAATTAGAGAGGTGTTTTTGAATAAGTGAAGCATCTTCATTTATCTAAAGTGTTTGAGTAGAGAAGTGTGTGAACTTAGAAAGGAATATGAAAGTGAAAAAGCAATAGTCTCTTGAACACCATAAAGAAAAGTGTTTCAAATTTAAGCATCAAGTGGGTGCTGTGGCTTAGCTGGTTAAAGTGCCTGTCTAGTAAACAGGAGATTCTGAGTTCAACTCTCAGCAGTGCCTTGCTTTTCTCATTGTTATATAACAAATCATTTTCATTATGTCTTATTCCGATACAATTAAAATATAAAAGTCTGATTCGTCTTACTGTTGAACAGATCGTCTTAAACCTTATAAAAACCCAAGTATTTTCAAGATTATAGAATGAATACAGTTATTGCAAAAGGAAAAAAAGACATATCTATGAGAAAGACTTAGATGAAATTTCTACCTAGATTTGAGCAATATTAATACCTTCATGAAAAAAATGTGTAAAGTATTCAAGAAATGAAATTGGGTTTTATAAGAGTACCTGTTTATTAAAACATATTAATACTTGCTTAGTGATTGAGTATCTTTTCGTGTTTAAGGTTACAACACATATACAGAGGAATTTATAACAGGAAACACATTTTCATCATTAACAATAAATTATTTATGTATTTTTTACTATTACCGTTGGTGCTGTGGCTTAGTGGTTAAAACGCCTGTCTCGTAAACAGGAAATCCTGAGTTCAAATCTCAGCAGCACCTAGCTGTTTTCTCCATGCTTTCGTAATAATTTTCATCAAACAAGTGTTGAATACAATTCAAGAATAAACGTCTGGTTCTATGAAATTTAGAATAAGTTATCTTAAAAAGAAATAAAATACTTGGTATTGTGAAGATTTTTGTAGGGATGCATTGACGTAAATAGGGAAAAAAATGACAAAGAACAAGATAGAGGTGAATGATCACTCTATTGTTGAATTCAACTAATCCATTCTTCAGCAAGGTATATTTTAAAATTCTATGAATAGGGTAAACTTCAAATTAGAGAGGTTTTTTGAATAAGTGAAGCATCTTCATTCATCTAAAGTGTTTGAGTAGAGAAGTGTGTGAACTTAGAAAAGAATATGAAAGTGAAAAAGCAATATTCTCTTGAACACCATAAAGAAAAGTGTTTCAAATTTAAGCATCAAGTGGGTGCTGTGGCTTAGCTGGTTAAAGCGCCTGTCTAGTAAACAGGAGATCCTGAGTTCAACTCTCAGCAGCGCCTTGCTTTTCTCATTTGTATTTAACAAATCATTTTCATTAGGTCTTATTCCGATACAATTAAAATATAAAAGTCTGATTCGTCTTACTGTTGAACAGATCGTCTTAAACCTTATAAAAACCCAAGTATTTTTAAGATTATAGAATGAATACTGTTATTGCAAAATGAAAAAAATACATATCTTTGAGAAAGACGTAGATGACATTTCTACCTAGATTTGAGCAATATTAATACCTTCATGAAAAAAATGTGTAAAGTATTCAAGAAATGAAATTGGGTTTTATAAGAGTACCTGTTTATTAAAACATATTAATACTTGCTTAGTGATTGAGTATCTTTTCATGTTTAAGATTACAACACATATACAGAAGAATTTATAGCAGGAAAAACATTTTCATCATTAACAATAAATAATTTATGCATTTTTTTAAAATTACCGTTGGTGCTGTGGCTTAGTGGTTAAAGCACCTGTCTCGTAAACAGGAAATCCTGAGTTCAAATCTCAGCAGCACCTAAGTGTTTTCTCCATGCTTTCGGAATAATTTTCATCAAACAAGTGTTGAATGCAATTCAAGAATTAACGTCTGGTTCTATGAAATTTAGAATAAGTTATCTTAAAAAGAAATAAAATACTTGGTATTGTGAAGATTTTGGTAGGAATGCATTGACTTAAATAGGGAAAATAAAATGACAAAGAACAAGATAGAGGTGAATGATCACTCTATTGTTGAATTCAACTAATCCAATCTTCAGCAAGGTATATTTTAAAATTCTATGAATAGGATAAACTTCAAATTAGAGAGGTGTTTTTGAATAAGTGAAGCATCTTCATTCATCTAAAGTGTTTGAGTAGAGAAGTGTGTGAACTTAGAAAGGAATATGAAAGTGAAAAAGCAATATTCTCTTGAACACCATAAAGAAAAGTGTTTCAAATTTAGGCATCAAGTGGGTGCTGTGGCTTAGCTGGTTAAAGTGCCTGTCTAGTAAACAGGAGATCCTGAGTTCAACTCTCAGCAGCTCCTTTCTTTTCTCATTGTTATATAACAAATCATTTTCATTAGGTCTTATTCCGATACAATTAAAATATAAAAGTCTGATTCGTCTTACTGTTGAACAGATCGTCTTGGAAAGGGGCGACCACTCGGTACCCCCGAACGTATGGTTGGGGGCCCCGATCCCCCCGGGAAACCATTTTTGGCGGGTATGGCGTGGCTCGGCTGGTATGCCCGAAGTGGCGTAGCCGGGGCGCGCCTTCTCCCGCCCAAGAGGGGTTGTCCTAGACACCTACACAGATGACCACGCCCAGTAGGCGTACAGGAGGAGGGTACACGCCCTCCCGCAGAAGAATAAGTAGAGCGGGAATCCGAAGAAGCGTCCTCTTGTTCCTGTGCTCTGAAGGCTGCACCACTCGATTGCTCGTGAGCCCTCGACGGAACAAGCAGCAATTTTGAGAACTTGTAAACTTGTTGTTTCTCTTTCAGTTATCGGAGTACGAAGGATCCAGGACCTCGTTGATCGACTAGGAGCGGAATACTCGAAACCATGGCTGGCAAGAAAACAGGAAAGGGTTCCGAGACGGATAAGGTATTGCGCCTATTGTCGAATCGGATGGCTAGCATGGACCGAAAACTCGGAAAGGTCCAATCGATCGAGCGAGGTTTGGCGGAGGTCAAAAAACAGATGGCGGCGCTGAGCGACTTGGCTCACCCTAAAAAGGTAATAGGCCCGGCCTTGCCGGGAATTGGCTCCGAGGGTAGAGGGAAACGGGTCAAGGTGAGGGCGGTTTTGGGGGAGGTCCCGGTTCCAGTGGTACCCCCAGTCGCCCCCGTCACGCCGGCAGATAACTCGGTACCAAACCCGGGTATAGGTCTGCCGATCCCGGTTGTGATTACTCCCACTAGTGATGAGGAGATGCCGCCTGAATTGGCCATCCAGTTGGCAGCGGTGTTACCATGGCTTCAGAAAAAAGCAGGGGGGGCAGTGGCCCTGGGAGACCCGGCCGAGGAGGCCAGACTAATAATCGAGCAATTACGGCAGTCGAGAGAGGCCGCAACGGCGATTGTTCCTCTTGTTTCCCCACAGATGGCACCGGTAGGACCTGCAGTTGGTAGCGAGAAGATGGCGGGAACAACGACCGATACCGGTAAGCTCGCATTGCCAATGGCGGGGGAGGGTTCATTACCCTCGAGGCGGGAGAAGGTTGCACAGCACATCCCTATGGCCACGAAAGACTTAATATGGGGAGACAAATATGTTAACATGTTTTCATTATTGACTGACCATCGCAAGATGGAATATGCTAAAGCGCAGGTGGATTTATGGCACCCGAGCGTCTGGCGCGCAAAAATGGCGGAGTTCAGGGTGGAGGAGACAGTAACGAACTGGGTTAAGGCCTTTTCTATATTTACTGCAATCATGGGGGAACGAAAACCCGAGCTCATGACTGAGTTAACTTGCTATCAAAATCGTATTATGGATTTTTACTCAATGTATGAGGGGGATGAATGGAAAGGTTATGATATGAAATTCCGGAAAGCAAAAGAATTCGATGCTACTTTGACTTGGGATTGCCTGGACTCGGTGTCATGGCACAAACAGCTCTTGCCAGGGGCGACAGGTACGTCCTCGCCAGGCGGGAATGGGTCAGGGTTTGTCCGCCAGAAGCCCGCGGTGCCCTTTCGAGGGGGTGCCAGTGGGGATTCCCAGTCGAAGACCGGCGGGAATGGCGGCAAACGTGGGGTTTGTTGGGGCTTCAATCGAGGCACCTGCAACAGACCGCAAGGAACATGTAGGTTCCGGCATGCGTGTGCGGGCTGTGGGAATTCCTCACACCCGGAGAGTACTTGTAGATCTAAAAACAGCGGGACGGGAGGTAAAGGAGGGTCTAAACAGGAGTGAGGTGGGATGTTGTGACCGTTTGCCTACACCCGTCGATATCATGGCTCTGACTCCTTGGTTGAACAAATACCCGGATCATATATCCGCTGGGGTGTTGAGGAAGGGATTCTTACATGGCTTCCACATCCCAGCGGGGAATTTGCGAGGGGACTCCTTTTGTAAAAACCAGCTATCGGTACAACACAACCCAAGTGTGGCAGAGAAGAAAATTGCGAGAGAAGTCAGCTTAGGGCGGGTGGCGGGGCCTTTTCATCGCCCGCCGGTGGCGGAGTTCATATGTTCCCCGTTAGGGGTTGTCCCGAAGAAAGACCCTGGGGAGTTTAGACTTATTCATAACTTATCTACCCCAAGGGGTTCCTCGGTGAACGAGGCCATTGACCCAGAAGTTTGTTCCGTGCGGTACGCATCGTTCGATGATGCCGTGGCCATGTTAAATCGCCTGGGCCCCGGGGCGCTGATGGCGAAATCAGATATCGAATCAGCGTTCCGGTTGCTCCCGGTACACCCGCAGGATCAGCGCTTGCTAGGTTTCGCATTTCAAGGGAGTTATTACATGGATAAATGCATGCCGATGGGTTGCTCCATTTCCTGTGCTTATTTTGAGATGTTCAGCTGTTTTTTAGAGTGGGCATTCACCGAGGCCACAGGGCACGAGCATGTTATGCACTATCTGGACGACTTCCTGTTCTTAGGAGCACCCAGCGATACGAAATGTGCGCAGGCGCTCCTGGACTTCTGCACCCTCATGGGGGAGTTCGGAGTCCCATTGGCGCCAGGTAAGACGGTCGGACCATCTACTTCACTGGAGTTTCTTGGAATTGAGCTCGATTCTGTGGAGGGATGTTTCCGTTTACCGAGGGAAAAGGTGGCCAAGTTTAGGGCTTCCTTGACGCAATGCCTGGGCAAGGAGAAGGTGACCCTGCACCAGTTACAGCAAACAGTGGGTCAGCCTAACTTTGCCTTGAGGGTGATACCAATGGCCCGCCCCTTTTCACGCTCTATTGCACAAGCTATGGTTGGTCTTAAGGAGGGACACCACCGTACGAGACTGTCGGCAGAGGTTCGTCAGGATATGCGCATTTGGTTGGCATTCCTGGCAGACTTCAACGGTCGAGTTGTGTGGAACAAGCCACCAGCGTCTTCGGAAGAACTAGGTCTATGGACCGACTCAGCTGGGAGCGTGGGTTTTGGCACCATCTTTGGTAACCGATGGTCTGCGCAAACATGGCCGGCGTGGTGGCACTCCAGCGGTCTCACAGGTAACATTGGGTTCCTGGAGTTATTCCCCATTTGGGTTGCTCTGATGGCATGGCCAGATGATTTCGGGGACCGCTCAGTGGTGTTTTGGTCTGATAATATGACTGTGGTCGAGTGCATTAACCAACAGGCAGCCCGCTGCAAGTGGATCTTGAGATTGTTGAAAGAGATTGTACTACTTTGCATGAGATTGAATGTACAGTTTAGGGCGAAACATGTGCCAGGCGTACTGAATCATGCAGCTGATGCACTCTCTCGTTCACATATGCAGGCATTCAGGGGCTATCTACCGACAGCGGACCTAGTAGCGGCACCGTTCCCCGAAGCGCTATGGCTAATTGGTGCCCCGGATTACAAGACTTCGTGGCAGCAAGCTTAGCCCCCAGGACAAGGAAGGCATACGAAGGAGCGTTTCGTTCCTACTGCACATTTTTGGGTCCAACAGGGAGACAGAGCTGGGGTCAGGAGAAATCCTTCCTGGAGTTCCTGGTAGCGCTGCACAGAGGAGGCCGATCAGCGGCGACGGCCAGTAGGCATCGGGCGGCCATTTCATTCATGGCACAGATGCATGGCATAAAAGACCCGACGGGTTCCTTTTTGGTTAAGAAAGCCCTTCGCGGCTGGCAGCGCCTCGAGGGTTGCAAACAAGATACGAGGCGCCCGATTGGCTTGGACAGATTGTCTCTGCTTTTGGCAAAGCTGGATGAGACGTGCTCCTCCCATTTCGAGGCAGTACTGCTCTGGGCAGCTTTCGCATTGGCATTCCATGGGGCTATGCGGGTGAGCGAACTTGTCGCAAGGAACAAGAGCGATGTTGCTGACAATCGCTGCTGCGGGCATGGACCCGTGCGATTTTGGGACCCATTCCTTTAGGATAGGGGCTGCCACTGAGGCTGCAGCCAGGGGTCAGAGTGCGGAGGAAGTAAAGCAGTTGGGACGTTGGTCCTCGAATTGCTTCAAGAGGTATGTGCGATTGCACATGTGGTAAGAGATCAATTGACATGCACTCACTCTTCTTGTCTTTTGTTTGAATTACAGTTTCGCGAGCCTGTCACGCGGGGCGGAATTTGCAGTCGACCCAGCACCGGGAGACCAGCGGTCAAGGATCACCGACTGGTGAGAGAGTGGTATGGGTCGTGGGCCACTCATACGTGAGGCGAGCCGGGGACGTATTCAAGGCAGGTGACGCGATTCACGCATCTGGGGAATACGGGTACAGAGTGACCTTCCATGGAAAGGGTGGGCTCTGTTTTGACCAGTTTCATTCGTTTTTGGAAGATCTGCTAGGGCGGCAAAGGTCACCGCCATCTGTAGTCATAGTACACCTGGGGGGCAACGATTTGGTGACACTGGGTAGACGAGTGTTATTGGAACACATTCTGTCGGCTGTTAGCTGGTTGGCTAAAAGAGTCCCGGGGTGCACGATTGCCTGGTCTCACATGATTCCGAGGAAGGTATGGCGGGGGGCTTTTCGGTGTCAGCACTGAACCATTCAGTGAGAAGAGTTAATAATAAAATTGGTAAATTGTTCCGCTCTTCGCAGTTACATAGCATTCCTCATGGGTGTATTCGGGGCGATCACATGTATCTGAACGATGGGGTTCACCTGTCCAAGGAGGGGAATGACTTACTCATAGGAGACTTCATAGCATGGCTAAGGGGTTTGAGGAAGCATGACCTTTAGAAGGAGTTGGGGGGACCGGATAGTCGGTCAACTATCCGGTCTGTGGCGGTAAGGTCATGATCGGTGAGCAGTAATTTCAAGGTCCCTAGAGGGGGGCGCCACCCAGAATGGATGGGAGCGCCCAAGGGGAGGCGGCCACTGGCCCCTCCCACGGGGAGGCGGCACCCACTAAGGATGGGTCGCCTAAGGGGAGACGGCCATAGGCCCCTCCCAGGGGGGAAGGCGGCTAGATGCCCCTCCTACTAATTTCCCGGGGCCCGGATATCCGCGACGGCGGATAGAGAGTGTGGGGATGGGGGGAGTCCACGCTGTCCTTCCAACAGATACCTCACACGGGAACTCGGACGACCTTTAAAATGGCGTCGAGTGGAAAGGGGGCCCCCACCACGACAAGGGAAGTTACAGTTGGCAATGAGGGTAGAGTCCTCTGCGCATGCGCCACTCACACCGTGAGGGCGAGATTTTTGGTAGTAGGGATCTGACAGGATCTCCTGTTTACTAGACAGGCGCTTTAACCAGCTAAGCCACGGCACCCACTTGATTCTTAATTTTGAAACACTTTTCTTTATGGTGTTCAAGAGAATATTGCTTTATCACTTTCATATTCCTTTCTAAGTTCACACACTTCTCTACTCAAACACTTTAGATGCATGAAGATGCTTCACTTATTCAAAAACACCTCTCTAATTTGAAGTTTACCCTATTCATAGAATTTTAAAATAGACCTTGCTGAAGATTGGATTAGTTGAATTCAACAATAGAGTGATCATTCACCTCGATCTTGTTCTTTGTCATTTTCTTTTCCCTATATAAGTCAATGCATTCCTACCAAAATCTTCACAATACCAAGTATTTTATTTCTTTTTGAGATAACTTATTCTAAATTCCATAGAACCAGACGTTTATTCTTGAATTGTATTCAACACTTGTTTGATGAAAATTATTACGAAAGCATGGAGAAAACAGCTAGGTGCTGCTGAGATTTGAACTCAGGATTTCCTGTTTACGAGACAGGCGATTTAACCACTAAGCCACAGCACCAACGGTAATAGTAAAAAATGAATAAATAATTTATTGTTAATGATGAAAATGTGTTTCCTGCTATAAATTCTTCTGTATATGTGTTGTAATATTAAACATGAAAAGATACTCAATCACTAAGCAAGTATTAATATGTTTTAATGAACAGGTACTCTTATAAAACCCAATTTCATTTCTTGAATACTTTTCAATTTTTTTTCATGAAGGTATTAATGATGCTCAAATCTAGGTAGAAATTTCATCTACGTCTTTCTCATGGATATGTCTTTTTTTCATTTTGCAATAACAGTATTCATTCTATAATCTTGAAAATACTTGGGTTTTTATAAGGTTTAAGACGATCTGTTCAACAGTAAGACGAATCAGACTTTTATATTTTAATTGTATCGGAATAAGACCTAATGAAAATTATTTGTTATATACAAATTAGAAAAGCAAGGCGCTGCTGAGAGTTGAACTCAGAATCTCCTGTTTACTAGACAGGCGCTTTAACCAGCTAAGCCACAGCACCCACTTGATGCTTAAATTTGAAACACTTTTCTACATGGTGTTCAAGAGAATATTGCTTTTTCACTTTCATATTCTTTTCTAAGTTCACACACCTCTCTACTCAAACACTTTAGATGAATGAAGATGCTTTACTTATTCAAAAAAACTCTCTAATTTGAAGTTTACTCTATTCATAGAATTTTAAAATATACCTTGCTGAAGAATGGATTAGTTGAATTCAACAATAGAGTGATCATTCACCTCTATCTTGTTCTTTGTCATTTATTTTCCCTATTTACGTCAATGCATCCCTACAAAAATCTTCACAATACCAAGTATTTTTTTCTTTTTAAGATAACTTATTTTAAAGTTCATAGAACCAGACGTTTATTCTTGAATTGTATTCAACACTTGTTTGATGAAAATTATTCCGAAAATATGGAGAAAACCGTTAGGTTCTGCTGAGATTTGAACTCAGGATTTCCTGTTTACGAGACAGGCGCTTTAACCACTAAGCCACAGCACCAACGTTAATTGTAAAAAATGCATAAATAATTTATTGTTAATGATGAAAATGTGTTTCCTGCTATAAATTCTTTTGTATATGTGTTGTAATCTTAAACACGAAAAGTTCTCAATCACTAAACAAGTATTAATATGTTTTAATAAACAGGTACTCTTATAAAACCCAATTTCATTTCTTGAATACTTACAATTTATTTACATGAAGGTATTAATGATGCTCAAATCTAGGTAGAAATTTCATCTACGTCTTTCTCATAGATATGTCTTTTTTTCATTTTGCAATAACTGTATTCATTCTATAATCTTGAAAATACTTGGGTTTTTATAAGGTTTAAGATGATCTGTTCAACAGTAAGATGAATCTGGAAAGGGGCGACCACTCGGTCCCCCCGAACGTATGGCGGAGTACCACGATCCCCCCGGGAAGCCATCTTGGGCGGGAGGCGAGTCTCGGCTGGTATGCCCGAAGCGGCGTAGCCGGGGCGCGCCTTTTCCCGCCCTAGAGTGGGTTGGCCTAGACAGTGACGCGGCTGGCCACGCCCTTGGGGCAGGCAGGGGCGGGTTTACGCCCGCCCTGAAGACGGATAAAAGGAGAAGCAAGATCAGAAGGCATCCTCTTGTTCCTGTGCTCTGAAGCTGCACCTCCTCGCTGCACGTGAGCTCGAGACGGAACGAAGAGCCAATTTTGAGCGTTGTAATCGTTCTTGTTTGTTTTTCAGATACTCTGTTGGAGAATGCCGAAGAAGGCGGGAAAGCGCATGACTACTGACCAGATGCTGCGCGTTCTCATGAAAGAGGTGACCGAACTAAAGAGGCGAATGGATAAAGACGAGGAAGGGGGACCGAAACGTCCTTTGGCGGGAGCAGCCCCGGGAGGGAAAAACAAGAGGCCCAGGAGGGGAGCAGCTGGGGGAGACAACCCGGGTCCCAGTACCCCGCTCGAGGCACCCACTCCCGTGCCGGAGGAAGGGAATCCGATTCCCGTTGTGGTCACCCCCGTGTCCGGGGAAGATATGCCGCCCGAGCTGGCAGCACAATTAGCAGCGTGGTTGGGAAAAGGTAGCGAGGGCGCCACGGCTGTCGACGCACAGGTGCTGATGAAGCAACTGCGTGAGTCACGGGAAGCAGCGAAGGTGTCCACGCCGGCTGCCGCAGTAGAGAAGCCACAGGGGACGGGTTCAGTAGCAGAGGCAGCGTCCGGTTCAGGTAAGCGGCCATTGCCGATTGCGAGGGATGAGTCAGCACCCTCTCGTAGGGAAAAGTTGGGTCAGCATGTTCCTTTGGCTATTAAAGAGAAGATATGGGCGGGGGAGTACGTAAACATCTTCTCGTTGCTTACTGATCACTATGAGATGGAGCATGTTAAGGGCCAGAAGGATCTCATGCATCCGAGTGTTTGGCGCGCAAAAATGGCCGCCTTTAAGGTAAATGAAAACATTGGCAATTGGGGCAAAGCGTGGGGGGTTTTTACATCGATCTTGGGGGAACGAAGGCCCGATCTGTTACCCGAATTGCCGATTTATCAGTCACGAATCATGGGGTACTCGGTATCACACGAGGGTAATCATTGGTTCTGCTATGATAACCTGTTTAGAAAGGCTAAAGAACATGATAAAAACTTAACGTGGGATTGTTATGATTCTGTGTCATGGTCCAAAATGGAGGATACTGGTATGTTAAAATTGCCATTAGTAGGGAGTAACGTTGGCGAATCCTCCCGCCAGTATGCGGGGACGCCCTTTCGATCAGGTGCGGGTACCGACAATTACTCGAGGCCTGCCGGCAATACAGGAAAAAGGGGGGTTTGTTGGAACTTCAACAGGGGTAAATGTACTAGGCCCCAGGGATCGTGCAAATTTAGACACGAATGTAGTGGGTGTGGGCAATCATCCCATCCTGAGTCCACGTGCAGAGCCAAAACGGGTGATAACGGGGGTAGAGGAGGCGCCAAACAGGTCTAACATAGTCCGAGGGGCGCCTTTACCTACCCCGATTGATACCTTGGCAATGATTCCTTGGCTCAGTGAATACCCGGATCGTACTTCTGCTGGGGTGTTGCGGAACGGGTTTTCTTATGGTTTCCGCATCCCAGTGGGGGACTTTCAAGGTGCAGAGAAATGTAAAAATCAGCTATCGGTCTTCCAGCATACGGCCGTGGTACAGGATAAGATCAGGAAGGAGGTTACTCGAGGTCGAGTCGCCGGTCCGTTTAGTGTACCACCGGTTCTTAACTTTGTTTGTTCCCTTTTAGGTGTGGTCCCAAAGAAGGACCCGGGTGAGTTTCGGCTGATACATAATTTATCAGCCCCACGTGGTCTTTCCGTAAACGAAGCGATAGACCCGGAAGTGTGTTCGGTGCGGTACGCATCCTTCGATGAGGCCGTAGCCATTTTGAATCGCCTGGGGCCCGGGGCGCTGATGGCAAAATCTGATATCGAGTCAGCGTTCCGGTTGCTCCCGGTACATCCAGACGATCAGCGTCTCCTAGGTTTCATGTTTCAGGGTCATTATTACATGGATAGGTGTATGCCGATGGGGTGCTCTATATCTTGTGCCTATTTCGAAAAATTCAGTAGTTTTCTACAATGGGTCTTCACAAGGAAGACGGGTTTCCAACGTGTGATGCATTACCTTGATGATTTTTTGTTCCTGGGGGCAGCCGGGGATCCGGAATGTGGGCAGGCTTTGGCGCAATTTTGTGTCTTGATGAATCAGTTTGGCGTGCCATTGGCACCAGGTAAGACTGTGGGGCCTTCCACTTGCCTCGAGTTTCTGGGGATCGAGTTAGACTCCGGAGAAGGTTGTTTTCGTTTACCAGCTGACAAAGTGTCAAAGTTCAGGACATCCCTGCAAATGTGTATAAGTGGACCTAAGGTTAAGCTGCATCAATTACAGCAGTTAGTTGGCCAGTTGAATTTTGCCCTGAGGGTTATACCAATGGCCCGCCCCTTTTCCCGTTCGATTGCTCAAGCCATGGTCGGCCTGAAGGAGGGCCATCATCGCACAAGGCTCTCGGCAGAGGTCCGCCAGGACATGCGCATTTGGTTGGCATTTCTGGCGGATTTCAATGGTCGAGTCGTCTGGAACAAACCGGCCGTGTCCTCTGAGGAGCTGGGGCTGTGGACAGATTCGGCAGGGAGCATAGGTTTCGGTGCCATCTTCGGCACAAGATGGTCTGCACAAAAGTGGCCGACATGGTGGCATGACAGTGGACTGACAAGTAACATTGCTTTCCTGGAACTTTTCCCCATTTTAGTGGCCCTGAGAACTTGGCCCGAAGGGTTCAAAGATCACTCTGTGGTATTTTGGTCTGACAATATGACCGTGGTCGAGTGTATCAATAGTCAGGCAGCACGATGCAAATGGATTTTGAGACTGCTCAAGGAAATTGTTTTACTGTGTATGCAATTGAATGTGCTATTCAGAGCAAGACATGTCCCAGGGGTAATGAACCAGGCGGCTGATGCACTGTCTCGTTTTCGTATGCAGGGTTTCTGGGGTTTTCTTCCCACAGCGGACCCGGAGCCGGCACCCTTTCCCGAAGCTCTCTGGTCTCTCGGTGCCCCGAACTTCGTAACCTCGTGGGAGAGAGTTTAGCACCCAGGACGAGGAAGGCATATGAAGGGGCGTTCCGGTCCTATTTAGCCTTTTTGGGGACTGATAGAGAGGAGCTTTGGGGCCAGGAGGAGTGGGTGGTAAATTTTCTGATGTCCTTACATCTGGTCGGGAAATCGGTGGCCACGGCTCAGAGGCATCGGGCTGCCATTTCCTTTGTTGCTAGGGCTCATGGGATCCATGACCCGACAGCGTCTTTCGTTGTACAGAAAGCGCTACGGGGGTGGCAACGCCTTGAGGGTCGCAGAGTAGACGAGAGGCGCCCGATAGGTTTGGATAGGCTGGCCCAGTTATTATCCAGACTCCCTGCTACGTGTTCATCTCAGTTTGAGACAGTGTTATTCCGAGCCGCTTTTACGCTGGCATTCCATGGGGCTATGCGGGTAAGCGAACTAGTGGCGAGGAACAAGCAGGATGTGACAGGAGGATTGTGCCAGGAGCACGTCCAGATCAGAGGGGAGACAATGACGGTCTCATTTGTCAGGTCCAAGACCGATCAAAGTGGGATGGGTGACTGCGTAATCATACGCAGGATTCCCGGGTCCTCCATGTGCCCGGTAAAGTGTTTAGAAGATTATTTAGCACGAAGGGTGGCATCATGGGGGGGGGACCTTGTTGAGACACGCTGACGCCACCCCACTGACAAAGTTTCAGTTTCAGCGGGTGCTTGCGATGTCGATTGCCGCTGCGGGCTTGAACCCGGGCGAGTTTGGGACCCATTCCTTTCGGATAGGGGCTGCTACAGAAGCTACAGCCAGGGGTCTGAATGTGGAACAAGTTAAACGGGTGGGGCGTTGGTCCTCCAATTGTTATAAAAGGTATGTGCGGTTGCACATGTTGTGAAGCTGTAACAATGTACTCACGCTTCTTGTTTTTGTTTGGTTTTCAGTTGCGCAAGCCTACGAGGCGGGGCGGACTTTGCAGTCGACCCAACACCGGGCCAGCGGTCAGACATCACCGGCTGTGAAAAAGGAGGTGTGGGTCGTGGGCCACTCATACGTGAGACGTGCCGCAGACGTATTCAAGGCAGGTGACATGATTCACGTAGCTGGGGAATACGGGTACAGTGTGTCCTTCTACGGAAGAGGCGGTCTCTGTATTGACCAGTTTCAATCATTTTTTGAGGGTTTGCTAGGGCGGACGAGGTCACCGCCGTCTGTAGTCATAGTACATCTTGGGGGTAATGATTTGGTCACCACTGGTAGACGACTTCTTCTTGAGGCGATGCTTTCCACTGTAAGTTGGTTAGCGAGGAGAGTTCCAGGGTGCACAATTGCGTGGTCCCATATGATCCCACGAAAAGTGTGGCGGGGGGCTATTTCGGTTCCTGCTTTAAATCATTCTGTTAGAAAGCTTAATAACAAAGTGAGTAGGTTGTTCCGTTCCAAGACACTGCATTCTATTTCGCATGGGTGTATTAATGGTGACAGTATGTATTTGGGGGATGGAGTGCATTTGTCTCGGGTGGGGAATGAGTTACTCATAGGAGACTTCTTAGCATGGCTAAAAACGTTATACCATGACCTTTAGGTAGGAGTGTTGTGGGGGGTCCGGATAGCCGGTCAACTATCCGGCCTGTGGCGGTAAGGTCATGATCGGTGAGCACTAATTGGAAGATCCCTATGAGTGGGCGTCACCCAGCACGGATGGGAGCGCTCGGGGGAGGTGGCCATTGGCCCCTCAACGGGGAGGCGGTCCCTTCTAAGGATGGGTCGCCGAAAGAAAAGGAAAGGCGGTCAAGGCCCCTTCCTGGGTAGGAGGGGTTACAGCCCCCTCCTGGGGAATTTCCCGGGGCCAGGACGTCTGCGACGGCAGATGTGGTAAGTTGTGTGGGGTTTGGGGGAGGGTCTACGCTACCTTCTAGATACCTCACACGAGTCCTCGTACGACCTCTAAGTGGCGTCGAGTTTTATTGGGGCCCCCGTCAAGTCAAGGGAAATTGGTAATTGCACTTGAGGTACGCCTCTGGGCCGCCCCTCACAAGTGAGGGCGATATTTCTGGGTTAGGGATCTTGACACCGGTTACGACCTTGCCGTTGGCCCTTAAACGTTAGGATGTACAATTTCAAAATTTCAAGTAAATGTTTTGTAGGATGTTAGTTCGGCTAGGAGAACCTTTGTATTAGAGAATCTGTTAAGGTTAGCCAAACATCGCAATGTGGTAATGAAATTGTACATAATATGAAACTGTTTATTTAATGTTTTAATTTTGTTTCATATTTTAATAAATACGGCCGGGAGGGTTACTCCCTCCCGTCTTCCAAAAACTTCAGAACTGTTTCCGGTTTCCCATCCTTGGGGATTGTGTTGAGAGGGGGTGGCGGGTATCTCAGCCATATGGAAAGGGGCGACCACTCGGTCCCCCCGAACGTATGGCGGAGTACCACGATCCCCCCGGGAAGCCATCTTGGGCGGGAGGCGAGTCTCGGCTGGTATGCCCGAAGCGGCGTAGCCGGGGCGCGCCTTTTCCCGCCCTAGAGTGGGTTGGCCTAGACACTGACGCGGCTGGCCACGCCCTTGGGGCAGGCAGGGGCGAGTTTACGCCCGCCCTGAAGACGGATAAAAGGAGAAGCAAGATCAGAAGGCATCCTCTTGTTCCTGTGCTCTGAAGCTGCACCTCCTCGCTGCACGTGAGCTCGAGACGGAACGAAGAGCCAATTTTGACCCACCCACCAGCCCCTGAGGACAGCAAGTGGTTTTTTGAATAAAGTTGATGGATAACTCTGATTTTCGTTTACAGGTTGTGGTATTACCGTGATGATTTTGAGTATGTAATAAAGAATGGTCGATTTGTGTTACGTTTCGCAAATAAAGAAATTCTGCTTTAGTGTTCATTGGTAAGCATGCTTTTAATAAAATTGTAGTTGCTACTGTCTTTTTTAGTTTAGTCATTTAGTTAGCATTGTCGTATTTATTTTGGTCGGGCGGTAAGGTCATGATCGGTGAGCACTAATTGGAAGATCCCTATGAGTGGGCGTCACCCAGCACGGATGGGAGCGCTCGGGGGAGGTGGCCATTGGCCCCTCAACGGGGAGGCGGTCCCTTCTAAGGATGGGTCGCCGAAAGAAAAGGAAAGGCGGTCAAGGCCCCTTCCTGGGTAGGAGGGGTTACAGCCCCCTCCTGGGGAATTTCCCGGGGCCAGGACGTCTGCGACGGCAGATGTGGTAAGTTGTGTGGGGTTTGGGGGAGGGTCTAAGCTACCTTCTAGATACCTCACACGAGTCCTCGTACGACCTCTAAGTGGCGTCGAGTTTTATTGGGGCCCCCGTCAAGTCAAGGGAAATTGGTAATTGCACTTGAGGTACGCCTCTGGGCCGCCCCTCACAAGTGAGGGCGATATTTCTGGGTTAGGGATCTTGACACCGGTTACGACCTTGCCGTTGGCCCTTAAACGTTAGGATGTACAATTTCAAAATTTCAAGTAAATGTTTTGTAGGATGTTAGTTCGGCTAGGAGAACCTTTGTATTAGAGAATCTGTTAAGGTTAGCCAAACATCGCAATGTGGTAATGAAATTGTACATAATATGAAACTGTTTATTTAATGTTTTAATTTTGTTTCATATTTTAATAAATACGGCCGGGAGGGTTACTCCCTCCCGTCTTCCAAAAACTTCAGAACTGTTTCCGGTTTCCCATCCTTGGGGATTGTGTTGAGAGGGGGTGGCGGGTATCTCAGCCATAAGACTTTTATATTTTAATTGCATCGGAATAAGACCTAATGAAAATGATTTGTTATATAACAACTATGAAAAGCAAGGCGCTGCTGAGAGTTGAACTCAGAATCTCCTGTTTACTAGACAGGCGCTTTAACCAGCTAAGCCACAGCACCCACTTGATGCTTAAATTTGAAACACTTTTCTTCATGGTGTTCAAGAGAATATTGCTTTTTCACTTTCATATTCTTTTCTAAGTTCACACACTTCTCTACTCAAACACTTTAGATGAATGAAGATGCTTTACTTATTCAAAAAACCTCTCTAATTTGAAGTTTATTCTATTCATAGAATTTTAAAATATACCTTGCTGAAGAATGGATTAGTTGAATTCAACAATAGAGTGATCATTCACCTCTATCTTGTTCTTTGTCATTTATTTTCCCTATTTACGTCAATGCATCCCTACAAAAATCTTCACAATACCAAGTATTTTTTTCTTTTTAAGATAACTTATTTTAAAGTTCATAGAACCAGACGTTTATTCTTGAATTGTATTCAACACTTGTTTGATGAAAATTATTCCTAAAATATGGAGAAAACCGTTAGGTTCTGCTGAGATTTGAACTCAGGATTTCCTGTTTACGAGACAGGCGCTTTAACCACTAAGCCACAGCACCAACGTTAATTGTAAAAAATGCATAAATAATTTATTGTTAATGATGAAAATGTGTTTCCTGCTATAAATTCTTTTGTATATGTGTTGTAATCTTAAACACGAAAAGTTCTCAATCACTAAACAAGTATTAATATGTTTTAATAAACAGGTACTCTTATAAAACCCAATTTCATTTCTTGAATACTTACAGTTTATTTACATGAAGGTATTAATGATGCTCAAATCTAGGTAGAAATTTCATCTACGTCTTTCTCATAGATATGTCTTTTTTTCATTTTGCAATAACTGTATTCATTCTATAATCTTGAAAATACTTGGGTTTTTATAAGGTTTAAGATGATCTGTTCAACAGTAAGAAGAATCAGACTTTTATATTTTAATTGTATCGGAATAAGACCTAATGAAAATGATTTGTTATATAACAACTATGAAAAGCAAGGCGCAGCTGAGAGTTGAACTCAGGATCTCCTGTTTAGTAGACAGGCGCTTTAACCAGCTAAGCCACAGCACCCACTTGATGATTAAATTTGAAACACTTTTCTTTATGGTGTTCCAGAGAATATTGCTTTTTCACTTTCATATTCTTTTCTAAGTTCACACACCTCTACTCAAACACTTAAGATGAATGAAGATGCTTCACTTATTCAAAAAACCTCTCTAATTTGAAGTTTACCCTATTCATAGAATTTTAAAATATACCTTGCTGAAGAATGGATTAGTTGAATTCAACAATAGAGTGATCATTCACCTCTATCATGTTCTTTGTCATTTTTTTCCCTATTTACGTCAATGCATCCCTACAAAAATCTTCACAATACCAAGTATTTTATTTCTTTTTAAGATAACTTATTTTAAAGTTCATAGAACCAGACGTTTATTCTTGAATTGTATTCAACACTTGTTTGATGAAAATTATTCCGAAAATATTGAGAAAGCAGTTAGGTGCTGCTGAGATTTGAACTCAGGATTTCCTGTTTACGAGACAGGCGCTTTAACCACTAAACCACAGCACCAACGTTAATTGTAACAAATGCATAAATATTTTATTGTTAATGATGAAAATGTGTTTCCTGCTATAAATTCTTTTGTATATGTGTTGTAATCTTAAACACGAAAAGTTCTCAATCACTAAGCAAGTATTAATATGTTTTAATAAACAGGTACTCTTATAAAACCCAATTTCATTTCTTGAATACTTTCAATTTTTTTTCATGAAGGTATTAATGATGCTCAAATCTAGGTAGAAATTTCATCTACGTCTTTCCCATAGATATGTCTGTTTATCATTTGGCAATAACTGTATTCATTCTATAATCTTGAAAATACTTGGGTTTTTATAAGGTATGTACATTTCATATATTTCTCAGTTGCACTTGTGCATACCTTTTTCTCAAAAGCATACAAAAGAAGGCAGACTGATTAGTTTATACAAATCAAAGTTGCCTAAGCTATCATTTGAGCAAGAGATAGGTGTCATGGTCGACGTTTCGGTCTATCACTCTGTCCTCCGCTAGACCACCTTCAGGTCTGAGTAAATAAAAAATTGGTTGACTCCTATTAAAACACGGAAAGAATATAATAGTTACAGTGTACTTTTTCTTTTTTTATTAATAATTTGTCTAAAATAAAACCTGTGTGGAGGAAAAGAAGAGAGATTTGTATTTTACATAATAAAAATAAGCAAAGATAGTGAAATTTATTATGTATTAATCCCGATAGATGAAGAAAGTAAGATGACACAAATTGACACTTACTCTGAGATTAATGCCAAAGATAATTTATCTTTACATTTTTTAAAGTTTAAATGAGTTTTGCACAAGATTAATCGGCAAAATATATCCAATATTTAGTTTGTGCCAACAGAATTCAATGGCACAAGGGCACCATTAACAAGGAACACAATGTCAATTTTATGGTTCATAAGGTGCTGATGTCAGAAGTCATCATCAATGTGCTAAAGTCTCACTGTTGATAATTATTGTTTGCAATGGAATCAAAACACATATGACACCAATAAATTATAATGGTGTTAATTTAATATATCAATATAGCCTGTTTTATGAGACTGATTTTTTATTTGCAAAAAGGTGGAGACCAGTTTGTAGGTCTCAGTTTTTTCATATATTGGTGACAATCACAGCTGTACATTTTCCCTCCTCTGTTTATTTAATGGGGGGCACTCATTGCGAATAATGTTCAATACTTTAGTATCACTTATTAAATGTAATAGGATAACCAAATGTTAACCTATGGGTGAAAAACAAATTTAGGACATGTAAAACTTATGAATGCATGTCCAACTTTAGAATACACTGCACTTTGCTCTATGGGCTACTTAGGGCCTACCTTAGGAGTGATATATATATATGTGTTAAAAATGTAGGTTCATACTGTGACAAGGTGGGGTCGATGGGGGTGGAAAATGAAGACGTCACAGACTGGTGGACTGCAACACCACTCTCTCCCCCTCTTGTCTCTCCAGTCTCCACAACAGGATGATTGGAACTCTCTGTTCCTACCTGTGTTAGACACAACAAAGGAAATGTTAGAGGGCTCGTTTAACTGGGGAATCCCTTATGACAAGACTCCGCCCCCTGATGAGATCACCACCTTCGGCCCAATAAGGAGAGGAGATACTACTGAGCCGGTGTGTGTGATCACCGGAGAGGAAAAAGGAGCGGAGGGAGAGGACATTGAGAATTACAGAGGAAAAGGATCACTGGAGAAGAGAAGGAGCCTTGTTACCGAACTATCGGGAGCCTTGCGAGTGCCAGGAGGCCCACGGCACCACTCTTCACCCAGCCATGCTCCAGGAGGAGCGTGGCTATCGCAGGTACGGGATCGGTTTGTGGGTTGTATTGGGAGGAGGGAGAGGCCCGCGGAATAGAGCTGAGTCCTTCGTTCTCATACCTGCATGCACCCTACCCTCAGCACCATCACTTTGTTCCCTTGATGTGTGTCACGGTTTGCGGTGTTCCCTCACTTCCCTGCCCTCAAGTTCATTACCTTCAACTCCCTTGCACGCATTGTTGTTTTCTTTTTATCCTCAAACCACCGGAGCTTCTGAGACGCCGACTACCAACACGTTGGGAGGAAGACCCGTTTCACCCCGGAATGACCGGCCGCAAGACGGACCTGGCTCCATATTCCCCTGAGAAGCTGTCGTTTAGGAGGAGACTTGTATTTGGGAAAATAAAATCCTCTTTAACCTGATCTGGTTTTCGGTCCCTCATTGCTGCCCTGCAACAAGTGGTGGAGAATGCGGGCATAACAGCACAGTCCATCAGTAACCCCATGATGGACGCACTGGTCCAACACCTCATAAAAAGCCAGGAGAAGCTGGAATGGGCCATAGAGCGGCAAATGTCTTCAGCCCAGGCCGACAGAGTAGTATTCAAACACACTATTTTGGCCCAGATAGAGGGCTTCAGAAGTTCATAATGGAGCCAGTTTCCCCTCCACAAAGACCACCCCGAGGTGCACCTCACGGCCTCTCTGGCATCTCTTTACAGAAGTACGTGTCTGGGAGGACCCCAACACATTCTTGTTAAAATTTGAACGCGCAGCTCGGGCCTGCAGTTGACCTGATGATAAATTGCCTTTCTTCTTGGCTCCCCTGTTGACCCGGGAAGCCAAATCAGCATACCAAGTGGCCAACACCACTGGAGGCACACCGTACCAGGAAATAAAAGACATTATTTTGGATCATCTCGGCCTGGACGCCGAGGCGTATCGAGTAAGGTTCAGAAGAGAGAAAGGCATGCCAGGGAAATACCCCAAAACACAGTTTTTTATGCTGAAGATGGTGGCCGACAAATGGCTGAGACCCTCGACAAGCACCAAAGAAGAAAAATTAACCGGCTATACCTGAAACTATTTCTTGAAGCACAAGCCATTGAAAAGGCCACAACGTTCTTGCAAGCCCAACCATGTAACCCAGTGTGGGACGTTGAGAAACTGAGTCGCTCAAACCCAATAAAATATGTAAAGAAGCAGCGCCCCTTCTTGGACCCATCAAAGGCAAAACCCTCAAGACCGGATGTACCCTCTATTAGAGGACCACAGTGCTTTGAGTGTGGCAACTGAGGCCATATCGCTTGCCTTTGTTTCAAGCAAAAACCAACTGAAGAACCCATGGAAGTGGGATACATCACGAAATCCATTTTATACACTGCCGAGATGGGGACCACCTTTTATGTAAGTGTACAGGTGAATGGGAGGAGGGTAAAAGTGCTGTTAGATTCAGGCTGCATACAGTCAGTGATACAAAGAACACTTGTAAGGACTTCCCAATTCCTCTCAGATACCCTGGTGCACATTAGGTGCATCCACGGGGATGCAAAACCCTACCCTCTAGCTTCTGTGACCCTTTTTCCACTGTACAGGGGCTCCTTGTACGGTCCGGGTTGGGCTTTTAGAAGGGCAACCCGAAGAACTTATTCTGGGGACAGACAACCCTGATTTTCTGCAGCTATTCCAACGTACTGTACAACAGGAGGGAACAAAATCCAGGGGGTGGGAGACACCAGCCCCTCACTACCTGCCCTCACCATGCATGAACCCTGGTTATTAGACAGGAGCTTTCGGTTGCCCAGGCTAATGACGCCACCTTATTTAATGCTTGGGAGACAACCCATGACGGTCAGGACAACCCGTCACCTACTTTTCCCCACTTCCTCATCAAAGATGGGCTGTTGTATCGAAAAGGCAACGCAGAAAGTCCCTCTCAGCTACTTGCACCTGTGTCATTCCGGGCACAGATTCTTTGTTTTCCCATTCCTGCCTTACTGCGGGACATACAGGCACAGAGAATACGTCCCAAAACATTTTAACACATTTCTTTTGGCCTGGGGTGTACAAAGATATAAAAGTCCATTGCCAAACATGTGAGGTATGCCAGAAGAACAATACCCAATGACCACCTGCAGTACCCTTACATCCGATGCCTTTGATAGGTAACCCCTTTGAGAGGATCGGGATGGACGTTATCTACCTAAGACACAGAAGTGGAACCAATACGCATTGGTAGTAGTGTACTATGCCACACGGTTTCCGGAGGCCTTTCCCCTCCGAGCCCCAACCCCAACCACTAGATTCATTGCTGATTGCCTCTTAGAACTCTTTACAAGGGTGGGGTACCCAAAGGAAATCCTCATGGACCAGGGAACCCCGTTTGTGTCTCGTTTGATGAAAGAGGTGTGCTATACCCTGGATCTTCGCCACAAAAGAACCTCTGTTTATGACCCCCAGAAAGATGGCCTCGTAGAGCGCTATAATAGGACACTGAAGACTACCTTGAAAAAAATGTTAGCCGTTGAGGGCAAAGAGTGGGACCGCGTTCTGCCCCATGTGCTTCACGTTATCAGGGCCCAAGTCCAAAGTAGCCTGGGCTGTTGATCCTTCGTAATGCTTTATGCCGGCAGCCGAGATCGCTATTGGAAATAACCAAATTAGCATGGGAATGACAGGTTGAAGAAGAGAACCAGGGAGTATTGGAATATACACAGCAGCTAAAATTTAAGATCCGGAAGCTAAGGGATCTAACCTATTCCACGCTCAAAAAGAGTAGAGAGAAGCAAAAGAGCTGCTACGACCTTGGGAAGAAGTGGAGAAGACTGTTCATCGGTGACTGGGTCTTGGTATTACTCCCCTTTTCCACTAAAAAGATCAAGTCCGAATGGTTGGGCCCCTTCAGGGTAGTATGGGTCATTGGAAAAACGACCTATCAACTCTAGGTAACCCCCAACAGAAAGCAGTCTTACCATATAAGCCTCCTAAAGAAATGGCTGGGACCCTTACCTAAAACAACACACCTTACCCTGCCTACCAAGCTGCCTTGTTGATGCACTATGGACTAGCTCATGATCAATGGGGAGCTATCAGAAGAAGAAAGAGCCACCCTCTGCACCTCTCTAGTCCCATTTGCATCCCTTTTTTGGACATTCCTGGTAAGACGACTCTGGCCGAACATCGCATAATACCTCCTGCAGGTAAAATCATAAAACAGCAGCCATATCGGATTCTGGCAGCAAAAAGGGCAGCGGTCAGAAAGGAAATACAGGACATGTTGCGCCTAGATGTCATACGACCTTCAAATAGCGAATGGTCGTCTCCGATAGTGATGGTGCCCAAACCAGATGGCTCGACACGGTTTTGCATGGATTTCAGAGCATTAAATTCTATCTCTTCCTTTGACGCCTATCGAATCCCCAGGATTGAGGAGCTAATTGAGAAACTGGGAGAAGCCAGATACATAACAATGCTGGAACTAACAAAAGGGTACTGGCAGGTGCCCCTGCCCGTGAAAGACCAAAAGAAGACCTCGTTCGCTACTGCAGAAGGTCTCTACAAGTTCAACGTACTCCCCTTTGGCCTTCATGGAGCCCCGGCACCTTCCAGCAGCTTATAAATACCGTACTACAAAACCATCTCTCCTTCTCTGTTCAGAGTACCTCAACGACATTGTGATCTTCAGCAAGACCTGGAAGGAACATCACCAGGCCTTGGAGCAGGCGGCTTTACACATGAACTCAAAAAAAATCCTGAGCTGCCTATCAGAAAGTGAAGTACCTTGGGTACATTCTGGGCCATGGCAAAATGGCACCCTAGACAGAAAAAGTGTGGGCTATAGCGGAGACACCTTTTCCCACCAACAAAAGAGACCTGCGCGCTTTTTTGGGTTTATTGGGATATTACCAGTGCTTTATACCACCGTTTTCCGAGGTGGCATCCCCCTTAACAGACACCCTTCGCAAGGAAGTTAGACCCCAACACCTACTACACCCAACCAAACCAATGATAGAGGCATTCGAGTCTCTAAAGAAAACCATCATGACGAGTCCTGTGTTATCATCCCCAGACTTTGAAAAACCCTTTATACTCCACACTGATGCTTCCGATTTTGGGTTGGGGGCCGTGTTGTCACAACTGTCAGAGGAGGGGGTAGAATATACCATCTTGTACATAAGCTGAAAGCTATTCCCTAGAAAGACCAAGTATCCTACGATAGAAAAGGAGTGCCTAGTTATAAAATGGGCAGTAGATAAGCTCCAATACTATCTTGAGGGCCGACCATTTACTCTGCACATGGGCCATGCCCCCCTGCAGTGGATGTGTAGAAACAAGTCGCAGAAACCTAGAGTTCTACGCTGGTTTTTGTTTTTACAGCAATTTTCGATTGAGGTACGACACCGAAAAGGGAAAGACAATCGGAGCGCTGACTATCTGTTTAGAATCTTTCCTTTCCCTGATCGGGAGAATCCTAGGGGGGAGGTGTGTGACAAGGTGGGGTCAATGGGGGTGGAAAATGAAGACGTCATGGACTGGTGGACTGCAACACGACTCTCTTCCCCTCTTGTCTCTCTACAACAGGATGATTGGAAATCTCCATTTTTACCTGTGCTAGAAACAATGGAGGTAATGCGAGAGCGCTCCTTTAACTGGGGAATCCCTTATGACGAGACTCTGCCCTCTGATGAGGTCACCACCTTGGGCCCAATAAGGAGAGAAGATGCTACGGAGCCTATGTGTGTGATCACTGAAGAGGAAGAAGGAACGGAGGGAGAGGACGTCGAGAGTTACAGAGGAAAAGGATCGCTGGAGAAGAGAAGGAGCCTTGTTACCGAACCATCGGGAACCCTGCAAGTGCCAGGAGGTCCACGGCACCACGCTTTGACGAGCCACACTCCAGGAGGAGCATGGCTATACGGGATCGGTTCACAGATTGGACTGGGAGGAGGGAGAGTCCCGCGGATTAGAGCCGAGTTTTTCGTTCTCATACCTGTTTGCACCCTACCCTCTGCACCATCACTTTGTTTCCTAGACGTGCGCCACGGTTTGCGGTGTTCCCTCACTTCCCTGCCATCAAGTTCATTACCTTCAGCTCCCTTACATGCGTTGTTGTTTTCTTTTTATCCTCAAAACACCGGAACCTCCGAGACGCCGACTACCAACATGGTGGGAGGAAGACCTGTTTTACCCCGGAAGAGGACGGATGGCCAGCCGCAAGATGGACCCGGCTCCATATTCCCCTGAGAAGCTGTCGTTTAGGAGGAGGCATGTACTTGGGAAAATAAAACCCTCTTTAACCCGATCTGGTTCATGGCCCCTCATTGCTGCCCCACAACACATACCTAGCAAAGGTTTATTTGGTATAGCCATAATATCAAAAAAAATATATAGAATGGACATAAAATCGAAGTAAAAATATAGCATGGACAAAATATCGAATGGACACAATATAGTAGTTAAAAATATCGATTTGAAGGTAAGTAATATCGATTGTCAAAATACAGAAGTCAAAATATCAAAGTATATAATATAGGCATTACAATATATAGAATTTTTAATAATATTGAATTTTTTAAAGTGTTTTGTATGTTAGTATATGTGTGAAAAGTGTATATTATTTTTGTAATGTATGTTTAATTTATTTTCAGTAATGACATTTATGTTATTTAATTTTTGCGTAATTTAATTTTGGGTTTATAGGGGAATAGGGTGGGAAGTAATTTAATTATATTCAATTAAATATTACATTTTTGAAATTATTAATTATTTTTAATTTAATTTTGCTTTCCAGTTCTGTAGTGGGTAGTAGTTTTATAGGGGAATAGGGTGGGAAGTAATTTAATTGTAATTAATTAAATATTTTTATTTATTTATTGGTATTCATTTTGAATTTATTGTTAATTCATTTTTCATTGGAAATTAAATTTTAATAATTGGTAATTCATTTGTATTAATTGATTAATTGATAATTATGATAATTGTATTAATTTATTTTCCGTAGCGGATTGTGGGTTTATAGGGGAATAGGGTGGGAAGTAATTTAATTGTAATTATTTACATATTAAAAATACTTTTTGTGTATTGATAATTAATTTACTGTTAATTAATTATTAATTCGTATTAATTTTTATTATTAATTAGTTTATGTTAGTGAAAATTAATTAGTTGTTGTTTAATTATGAATAGATAATTAATTTTTAATAACTAATATGTATTTGTATTTCTAATTGATTAATTATTACATAATATTAAATTGGTAATTCATTTTATTTAATTTTGTATTGGTATTGATATTTGATTTATTTTTAATAATATATTAAATCATTACTTTCCCCACCGAACAGCTGCTCATTTCCCTCCTGAGGCGGAAGCCGGGAGGTCTCTGTACTTTCCTTTGCACAGTGCGCTTTCAGCGCTTTTAGCACTTCATTGATTGATTTTAAAATTGCTTTGATTTTATTTCAGTTTTTGCGCATTGGTTGCATCTATCACCACCCGAAGTTAGTCACCTTGTTATCTCATACCTGAGATGTCACCACTCACCCCGATACAGCACTATTGAATCAAACTAAGAATTGAATGACAATTTTATCACCAAGTCACTGCGCCGTTTTTTACTGTGCCAAAAGTACTGATGTGTAGAAATCATGATATTACAGCACAACCTACAGTTATCAAAGATATTTCACAGTGAGTTGTTGTTGATAGTGGCCCTTAATCTACGCATGGACCCTGCTGAATGGTTTTAACACTTTATGATTTCAGGCGGATGCCTTACATTATTTTTCTATTTTTTCCTTCTCTTTTTCAACTTAACAGGCGTTCGAATTGTAAACAGGCAGTGATCTAAAACAGTCCTGATGATGATCCCGCTTAACTAGGAGCTATAGGGATCGAAATGTTGACGCTTTTACAACAGTGTGACATGTAATTTATTGTACATATTCAGTTGTTGACACTGTTGAGTGTGATTTGCAGAATTGTTTACTTAAATCGCAAGCCACTCTCTGGCTCCAAAGAATTTTTTACTTGCCTGCAAAACTCTTTTCTTTCCTCCTAAACCCTTTTATTCTATGGTTTTTCCTACTTCCTTGGGATAGGTACAGGATTGTACCCTATCTTAATGTTCATATTTGACCCCCTTCAGGTCAATTTAACCTTGTGTTATTCTTGAATAATAAATACTCCTTGCCCGGCTGGGTTTGGAGACAAATATAGTACTGATTGTGGTCTATATTGCTATCTTCCGCCATATTGTAACTCCTTAGGACCCTTGTTCCCAGTCAGCTCTCGGCCGAGTGTAGACGCCGAGGGCTGGTTGTCTCTAACTTTGGCGGCCATATTGGGTGGGGGTGCGTGAGTGACGCGCTCTAGCAGCGGTCATAAAGAACGGCTATGACTGCGCAGCGGACGCGCCGGACCTGCGCCGGAGTCGTGCCAGAGTCATGCCCGTCTGCGCCCGTCCGAGCCCAGACGAGCCTAGGGCCAGCCACTCTGCCGATTTCACCAGGTACCCCTCGCACTTATTCCAGAGATGCACTACTTCGTTTGCGTTCCCTGCCACCTTCATATTGTACCCTGTGTAAGACGGACCCTCTACCTTTTACTTATTGTGTTTTATGTCACCCCCCTAATCAAGCAGTGGGAAAACATACACTACGGCTCGGTCTCTTGAATTGCAGATCTCTCCCCAGGCATTCGCTTGAGGTTAATCTCCTCATTCTGGAACAGGAGTTAGACATCCTGTTTCTAACAGAAACATGGCTGACACAGGGTTCAGATGCAGATATGGTTAACGCCCTTCCTCTTGGCTTTCTTATTCTTTCACAGGATCGACCATTGGGTCGAGGAGGAGGCGTCGCCATTATGTATAAAAACTCTCTTACCTGCAGAATTGAGAAAGGTGAGGTGGAAGATTGCGAGAGCTGTAAGTTCTCCTTCCAAATCTCACCTACTGTTGCCATGTCAGGGCTGTTAGTCTATCGCCCCCCAGGAAATAATGGTAATTTCGCCAGTTCACTTACAGAAACGGTAATGGTTTGCGCTGCCTCTGCCACAAATTTCATTGCCTTGGGAGACCTCAATCTCCACTTTGATGACCAGGAAGAGCGGCTGGCGACTGCCCTCTTATATGACCGTAAAACTTATGGGATGGACCTTATAAACCTGGAGCCCACTCATAACAAAGGCCATTTGTTAGACCCCATCTTTACTAATATTCCCATCATGAATGCTTCCCCCCCTATCCCTCTGCCATGGACGGATCACTTCCTGATCCCTTTTACATGGGAAACTAAGTCTGAGAGCACCCCCCCCCTCTAGTGTTGGTACTCCTGGCAGACCATGGGCCAGGCTATCGGTGGAAAATTTCACTTGTAGTCTGGAAGCCTCACGACCACTATTGTCACAGGACCCTGTCGCTGCCGAAGCAGACCTTTGTAGGTGGATGTCGAACACCTTAGGCGCCGTCCTCCCTATAAGATCGACAGGAATAAAGGAGAAAAGACTACATACCGCTCCTTGGTACACACCTGAGCTGAGGGTTATGCGGAGGGCATGCAAAAAATTAGAGCGTGCCTGGAGAAAAAACTGGGAGGTAGCTAGCAAGATGGAATACCGAACGGCAATGAGGAGTTACAAGATATCCATCCGGCTGGCTAAAACTCAGTTTTTCGAGGAAAAAATTAGTAATGCCTCCAACTCCTCAAGAGAAACTTTCTTGGTGGTCAAAGAACTTTTGAAGGTTCCTACACCTTCTGCCCCCACTGAGAACTTGGAAGCTAAATGCAACAATCTGGCAGAATACTTCCATACAAAAATTGAAAAAATTCTCATTTCTCTACCCCAGCCAAAGATAGGACCTGAGCTATTGGAGGAGGAAGGCCGTCCTCAGACAACCTTGGAATCCTTTGGGCCAGTCACTAAGGACGAAGTCCTTAAAGTCCTATGCTCAATCAAGAGTGGCTCCCCCGGGATGTTGCCCCCATGAGGATCCTTAAACAGGTTGCCCCTTCCATCGTGGAGCCTATCACCGAAGTTATCAACGCCTCATTAGGTACGGGTATGGTTCCACCTAATTGGAAGAGCGCAATAGTGAAAGCCCTCTTAAAAAACCCTCCCTAGACCCCCTAGATATGGCCAATTACAGGCCTATCTCGCTCCTCCCAGTACTGAGTAAAATCGCGGAAAAATTAGTTAACTCTCAGTTATCTAATTTTGTTGAGTCCAATGGCGTCTTAAGAAGTTCTCAAACAGGTTTTCGCCCGGGTCAAGGCACTGACACCGCCTTGCTGGCAGTCATGGAGGAGGCACGCTGCATTTTGGATTCAGGGGGATCAGTGGCAGTGATCCTCCTGGACCTGAGTGCAGCGTTCGACACTGTTAACCAACGAGTGTTACTCCAGAGACTGTCGGATGCCGGAGTGAGGGGGACTGCGCTGAATTGGCTTAGGTCATTCCTCAGCGAAAGATCTTTCCAGGTTTGGGAAGGGGGCGCATGTTCGGCATCCACTCACCTCCATTGTGGCGTGCCTCAGGGCTCCTCCCTGAGCCCTACACTATTTAACGTGTATATGGCCCCCTTGGAGGAAGTGGTGGCTCCATTCAACATCAAGATCGTGAGATATGCCGACGACACCCAACTGGTGTTCGCCCTCTCCCAATCCATAGAAAACTCCCAGATACTTCACGCCTGCCTCTCAAAGGTCCATGCCTGGATGGGGGACTCAGCACTGAAACTGAATGGGTCCAAAACGGAGATTATGCTTATGGGACCAAAAAACACCTCTCTCCCCTGCTTGGCCTGGCCCAGTTGCCTAGGTCCTCTTCCTGAACCAAAGGCTGAGATCAAGAGCCTGGGCATTTGGTTGGAACAAGACCTCTCTCTCAGAACTCAGGCTTCTCAGTCTGTTTTGGTCTCCTCCGATCGGTACGTAAGGTACTACCCCTCATTCCTTTTCTATCCAGGAAACTCTTAATCCAGGGCCTGATTATGTCTAGATTAGACTTCAGTAATGCGATCTACCTCGGTGCCCCTGAGAGCACTCTGAACAGACTCCAACAAGTTCAGAATGCGGCAGCACGAATGCTTTACAACATCCCTATGTCTCATTCTGCAAAACCAGCACTGAGGGCGTTACACTGGCTGCCAATACGGGAAAGAGTGAAATTTAAATCCCTGTGCCTTGCATACAAAATCTTGCAAGGCAAAGGCCCCCCCCGTCCTTCAAAAGATGGTGATCCCATATAAAGCCAGTAGAACCTTACGCTCAGACCAGCAACACCTGACTGTTGTCCCTAGGGTAAAAAAGGCCCGATCAGGAGGAAGGAGATTCTCCGTTAACGTCGCCACCCTCTGGAATGCCCTCCCTCTAGGTCTACGCGCAGAACCTTGTCTTCTGCGCTTTCGAAAACAACTCAAAACTTTTCTCTTCTGCTAACCTGTTCTGTCTTTGCTACTTCTGATATTCTCTGTTGGCAAAGTGCTGGGATGCTCCAGGGTAACCGTGCGCTGTACAAAACCGATTTAATAATAATAATAATAATAACTGTTAAACTCACTGGAGTGGGAATAGTAATTTTTACCCCTACGCTATCCAACGCTTTCCCTACTGTTGCACTCTCTGGAGTGGAAATAGTAATATTTACCCTCCCGCTATCCAATGCTTTCCTTACTGTTGCACTCTCTGGAGTGGGAATAGTAATTTGTACCCCTACGCTATCCAACGCTTTCCCTACTGTTGCACTCACTGGAGTGGTAATAGTAAATTGTACCCTCCTGCTATCCAACGGTAAAAATATTGTATATTTTTTATTAATATTACGTTAATATATATGTATTAAAAAATAAAATTGCATGTTTATTTTATTTAACTTTTTTTACTTTAATTATTTATTATTTTTAAGGTTATTTTAGTATTTTTAAGTATGTTTTAGTTAATTAGATTTATTAGTTCGTTAATTTTAAATTACTTGTAAGACATTTAATAAAATTCGATATTTTGTTTAACTATATTTTTGATTTGATATTTTTGTACTTACCTGTTTGCAAATAGGAATTCGATATTTTTGCATTCTATATTTTGTCCACTATATTTTGGTAGGTCGATATTTTGGCATTCTATATTCTGTCAGTGATCGGTTTATTTAGACAGCTCGAAAGGGTAGTTTAAAACTACACATAGGCTGCAATCGCAGACCTTAGCCATGTTTTGAAGAGGTACTTAAGTGGCTGGCACAATAAGTGCTGCAGGTCAACTAGTAGCATTTAATTTACAGGCTCAGCGTACATGTTGTACTACTTTACTAGGGACTTATAAGTAACTTACATGTGCCAATCAGATGTAGGCCAATGTTTCCATGTTTTAAGGAGGGAGCACAAACACTTTAGCACTGATTAGCTGTTTTAAAGTGCACAGAATCCTAAAGCCAACAAAAGCTCTATCTGTCAGGTCCATAAATATCTATTGCAGTTGTAATATGGCCGATGGGGTGCCCACCAAGGTTAGATGGCTGTTCTGCATCTGCAAAACTCTGAATGCTGCCCTTACAAACAAAGCAAACCAATATGTTCTTGATACGATTTCAATTTACATAAAATATTTTCCAATAGAACCATTTATTATTGTATAATAAACTGATACAAACCATCTTAACAATTCCTCAAACTCACATCAATCATGGTCAGCTTTACTCAGCTAATAATTCCTATGACTATGTTTATTGTTTCACCACTGTACGTAATTCCTAACCTTCTACTCTCTACTATTAACTGGTAGATATCACTGCGACAATCTGCCAAATGAACATCAGTGCTCCCCTGCTGCACTTTACTGCTAATGGTATTGATAGAACGCGCAGGTCACCCGACTAGTTTTATTACCATACTCACCTGGGCCCATAAACAAGAACATTTTAATTTAAAATATTTCCTAATGGCAGTTTCATAATCAGGTAACCTGTGCGTTTTACTCTATTCAGTGATTACGTTTAGGACCTATACCTTTGACTTACCAATCCTTGTCATCGGTACCTAGAGTCCTAAGGTATCAAGGGAGTTAGTAAGAGAATAGGTAGAAAAACAACATTTGCACTCATTTAATAACCACAGACTCTGGAAAGTTTTAAACTCTTTATCTAAATTTCCTAAATGGTCATGATCCAAAGATTAAACACCAAGAGACTTTCAATTATGAAAATTAGAATCAATATGTAACTATGCAAAAAATGTATCAAACTGTTTTCAAGCATTTAACAGTAGGGAGGGTAAAGACAGTGCTTAATTTGTGCCGGTGCTTTCCGGTGCTAAGCACCGGCACTTATTTCTCTGGGCCGGGTCTACATGGGGTGATTGCTGATAGAAGAGCACAGTAAACAAAATAAAAACCCACGAGCTGTTTCAGGCAGTACGTAACGTGAAACTCGTGTTTAAGTACTGTGAAACTAAGTGAATTCACAATGCAGCTGCCCATGTGTGCACCCGGAGGCACAAGGCAGCATTTTACAATGTGTATTTTTTGTCTAAGGTCCGTTAAGTCAATTCAATTCAAAGAATCTTTATTCGGTGATTAAAAAACACCATAAAAGCACACTCATATATACATAGTAAAAAATCATTAAACATTTCAAGGTTCTTTGTACAGTGAATTTGCAAAACATAAATATAACAATTTAATTCTATTTAACGCTTAAAAGGTTAAGATAAAAACATTTCAGTCTTCTCCTCTGGTAAGCCTTAAGCGCAATGCTACCTTAATAAAATTCATAATGCTACACAGTATTAATGGTTCCGCAGCTTTCTGTAAAAATACTAGTGCCTCCCTAGCGTGGACCAAGTTAGCTTTTTTTAAGAGGTTTACCAGGTGTCTGCGTCTGGGCATTGAGTAAAAGGGGCAGAGTAAAACAAAGTGAAGGGAGTCCTGCGGAGACCTGTTGTCGCAGCCGCAGGGCCCCTTCTCTTCTATTGATGTAGCAAATCCCGCTGGTGATGCCAACATAAATGGGAGTAGGTTTAATCTGAAACGGCACATCGAGAACCTATCCTGTGCATTATACATAAGGTACAAGTATGGCTCCATACCATCCACACTCTTCACTAGGCGATGGGCCCTCACTGTCTTTTTACACCCTTCAGCCTCATCTCTGAATAGGTTTTTCCGCTCAAGAAAAATTCTCCCAACATGCAGTTTATTCTGGGCTACAATGGTTGTAGGATGAATAAAAAGGTTCCCAAAACCTAGCTCCTCGAGGGTTTTCTTCACATAAAGGAGCCAGAGGATGCGCATACACTTGTCCCTCTCTAAACAGTCCGATAGGATTTCTCTACTCAGTGCCGCATCAGGGTTGACCCAAATTTTTAACCAAGCAATAATGGGCCTCAATTTTATCAGATCTTCAATATATGGTCTCCCTAACTCCCTGTGGGCGATCAAACCAGCAGTACTTTGTGGTACCCTCAAGAGTGATTTCAGATATTTATTTTCTTCTCGTTGGATACTAGTGGTATTGACAAAGCCCCATACTTCTGCCCCATAGATTACCTTGGAGCATGATACAGAGCTATACAAATTTAGCACCTGTTCCAGGGACCATCTCCCTAGCCTCCTGCCATAGCTAGCAATTGCCCCGTTAGATGCAATCATTTTACCACATCGTTCCTCCACCAAGGTATCAAACCGCAGGGCACCATCAAATGTTACACCAAGATAGGGAAATGTTTTAACCTCTTCCACGATGTGGCTCCCTATTGTGTATATGTATTTAGCAGTGGGTTTTTTTCCCCGCCAGGAGCACATAAGATTTACTCAAATTAACAGAAAGGTCCAAGTCACCCATGAACTTAACAAATCCGTCAATCAGGGTTTGTAAGCTCCTTGGTGTGCGTGCGATCAGTACTGCGTAATCTGCATAAAGCAGAACAGGAATATGACGCGACCCAACCCTTGGGCAATCTGCCTAACAAAAACTGCTCCAGTTTATTTATGTAAAGGGAAAACAAAAAGGGAGCAAGAATGCAGCCTTGTCGGACTCCACTCTTACAGGGAAAAGAGCTAGTCAGCCCCCCCTCCCTCTTAAAACGGACCTTAGCGGTGGTATCGCTATGCAGTTCCCTCAATATATTAATTAAACCACTCTCTATCCCCATACTAAACATCATGCCCCACAATTTTTCCCTATTGACGTGATCGAATGCTGCTGCCAGGTCCATGAAACCCATGTAAACGGATTCATCGCTAGCCATGGTATACTTGGCAGTCAGCATATAGAGGTTCAGGCACTGGTCACTAGTGGACCTCCCTGCCCTGAATCCGTATTGAGTGTCCGAGAAGATGTTTTTTTCCTCGGTCCTAGGTAGAAAAACAACATTTGCACTCATTTAATAACCACAGACTCTGGAAAGTTTTAAACTCTTTATCTAAATTTCTTAAATGGTCATGATCCAAAGATTAAACACCAAGAGACTTTCAATTATGAAAATTAGAATCAATATGTAACTATGCAAAAAATGTATCAAACTGTTTTCAAGCATTTAACAGTAGGGAGGGTAAAGACAGTGCTTAATTTGTACCGGTGCTTTCCGGTGCTAAGCACCGGCACTTATTTCTCAGGGCCGGGTCTACATGGGGTGATTGCTGATAGAAGAGCACAGTAAACAAAAGAAAAGCCCACGAGCTGTTTCAGGCAGTACGTAACGTGAAACTAAGTGGATTCACAATGCAGCTGCCCATGTGTGCACCCGGGGGCACAAGGCAGCATTTTACAATGTGTATTGTTTGTCTAAGGTCCGTTAAGTCTTTTAGCCTGGGGCGGGGCACACAGCACCAGAAAGAAGCGAGGCTGGGTTGAATTGTAGCAAACGTGTGAATCCCTCCCCCACCCCATGCTGGCCTGGAGCGCTTTCGCTTCAAAGAGCAGGGGCGGGAGGAGGGGCCCACAGGGTATTTGGCAGTTAGCCCATGTGAGAGAAGTAACGGCTACAGATAATTTTGTTAGCAACTCGCTTTTGTCACCAATGTTGCCTCGAGCAGCAAGATTGCTGACCTATCAGTGCTGCCAAATCCTTACTCCTTTGGAGCTGCAGTGTCTTTGTAGGTTGGAGCCAGGCTACAGCCCCAGCCCGCACGTCGCCATTGACAGGAGGAATCAGGATTGACTGTCTCATGGGAGAGCAGGACATCTGCATTAGGTATGTGATAGTAGCAACAGTAATGCTGTACAGTGTAAACAGCGTGTTGCCATTTTTTTTGAGTTTGGAATGGAGATGCCATCCGAAGATAGTCTAATAATGCTTAAAGATAAGTTTGCATTACATTAGGAGATATGCAATTTCGTCTTGGGCATTTTACATACGTTTCAATAAGGAATGTTACATTTTGCAGTTAACAAAGATGCCCAGTCTCCCATGTCGAGTGTACATATTTTTAACTGCATTATTACTCTATATCGACTACAGACGCTTTAACCACATCGCTGCTGTGGTTATTTTTCCCCTGTGCTGGAAACTGCCATTTTGCTGGTGCCATGACGAGCTCAGCTCGTCATCAGCACAGCTCCACTGTGCCTCATGACGAGCTGAGCTCGTCATGAGCATGGAAGGGGTTAAGGGCAGCAACGGCCCCTAGAAGTGTCTGTCCAGACCTGCTCCCGTCTTTATTGCCCACTGCAATGAAGAGAGGCCGGGCGGGCTGATTAATCACAGCTGCTGGAAAGAGGACCATGGAGGGTTCATTGTTAGACTCTCAGCGCATTAACAGTGTTAACCTTAAAAGTTCTGTTTTCATAAAGACAGTGTTCCTCTAAAGTTGCTAAAGGGGTTTAATGTGTGGTCATGCATATCTACGATTCTACAGATTGCTGTGTGTGCTTTAAGTCTTTCCATTCTCTTTATTTATGAGTGCAGGGTGACTGGTGTGCCTGTTTGAATGCCCGTGAGCACTGTGCCTGTATGAGTGCATGGTAAGTGCTGCGCAGGGTGACCTGTGTGCATGTATGAGTAAAGGGTTAGTGGTGTGCCTGTATGAGTGCAGGGTGAACAGTGTGCCTGTATGACTGAAGGGTGAGCACTGGACCTATATGAGTGCAGGGTGAGCACTGGACCTATATGAGTGCAGGGTGAGCAGTGTGTCTGTATGAGTGCAGGTTGAGCGGTGTTCCTGTATGAGTGGAGGGTGAGTGGTGTTCCTGTATGAGTGCAGGGTGAGCGGTGTTCCTGAATGAGTGCAGGGTGAGCAGTGTTCCTGTATATGAGTGCAATGTGAGCGGTGTTCCTGTATGAATGCGGGGTGAGTGGTGTTCCTGTATGAGTGCAGGGTGAGCGGTGTTCCTGTATGAGTGCAGGGTGAGCGGTGTTTCTGTATGAGTGCAGGGTGAGTGGTGTTCCCGTATGACTGCAAGGTGAGCAGTGTGCCTGTATGAGTGCTGGATGAGCAGTGTGCCTGTATTAGTGCTGGGTGAGCAGTGAGCCTGTATGACTGTAGGGTGAGCAGTGTGCCTGTATGAGTGCAGGGTGAGCAGCGTGCCTGTATGAGTGCAGGGTGAGCAGCGTGCCTGTATAAGTGCAGGTTGAGCGATGTTCCTGTATGAGTGCAGGGTGAGCAAGTGTGCCTGTATGAGTGCAGGGTGAGCAGTGTGCCTGTATGAGAGCAGTGTGTCTGTATGGGAGCAGTGTGCCTGTATAAGTGCAGGGAGAGATGTGTGCCTGTATGACTGCTGGTTGAGCACTGTGCCTGTATGAGTGCAGGGTGAGTGGTGTTCCTGTATAAGTGAAGGGTGAGCACTGTGCCTGTATGAGTGCTGGGTGAGCACTGTGCCTGTATGAGTGCAGGGTGAGTGGTGTTCCTGTATGAGTGCTGGGTGAAAGGTGTGCCTGTATTAGTGCAGGGTAAGCAGCGTGCCTGTATAAGTGCAGTGAGAGATGTGTGCCTGTATGAGTGCAGGTTGAGTGGTCCAAACAGAAAACTGCTCAGGTGGACATTTCTGACTTGGGTCTGTGAAGTTTGCAGACCTACATTATATTACCTGTAAAGCTTAAGTCATCTGCACATTTGAACAGTGTAATTTTCAGATACCACAGTATTACATACCGTGCATATACAAAGGGTCTGCATTGTATACTTTAGGCATACCTGTGACACTACATTTTACACAAGCCTATGATATATGCACATTTCGGAGACCTTATATATGCATATATTAAGAAGTTTCAGATGTCCATATTGGGCATATTACATGTCTGAATGATGTGCATAAATCAGTTACAAGTCGTGCATATGCCAGAGAGGTGCATATTGAGCATCTAGCAGAGTCCAATATATATTCTGAATGTGATAGATGCCTTCATAGTGGGGTTGTACCACTGAGCTCTACAGTGTCATATATTCTTTGGCAACAACATGTATATATATCAGTGGTTGAATACCCCAAGTTCTTAGAGCAAGATAATTGAGAAGTGTGTAAGGTGTGGCACTGTCATTTACAAATAGTTTAGCATGTTATTTGAAAATTAAGCCTGGGGAGACATAAAATGCAACAGAAGTAGAAGTAGTAATTTCAGCATTACTTTAGAGTCAGGCCTTTCACAGTTAGAAAAACTGTATTATCTTCAGATCCAAAAGTCATAACATCCAGTCTCTTTTGTGGTTTTGCCTTGATTTTATTAAAGATGTCCTTCACAAGGAGCTTGGAAAACCCACACGTGTTTCAAGTCAACCATTATATTACCAAGGTAGGAATTCAGACCAGGTATTACATCTGGCTTTCAGCAGTGCCAGTTGAGGATGTGGGTGGAGCCAATAGAGTAATTGGGTGGAGCTGGGGGAAGTGGGTGTGGCCTCCTACAAAATTTGAGCACCTGCACTTAATATTTTACAAATTAAGCACTGGGTAAAGAGAAGGAAACAATACAATGACGCATCCACATTGATTTATTTTTACCTAGAATGGTATGAAGACCAACCCTGGTCAGGGGCTGGGCAAAGGATAGAACCCCGAAAAATGCTGGCGCCAGCAAGGCAAGCAGGTGCAGACCAGAATAAGGACAGATAAAGCCAAATTGGTTCAGGACAGGACCACCAAAGGTTAAGACCAGCACCCGCAGTTAAAGATGCAATGCCTGCGTTAATCCCTATCTGCAGCTAACAGCCAGAACCCGGACTTGATTATCGATTTCTCCTGACAAAGTGCTCCGCCAGCACTTCAGCTCCCAGAACCCCGATTGGATTCGCGAATCTTCTGACAGAGTGCTTCGCAGCTCCTCTATTGAGCGCGTTGGGTCTGTGACAGGTCAGCTATTTGGACGAGTTGGACAATCTAACTAGCTAAGCTTACCCTAGTTATACTATTTTCCAGGTCAGTGTACCACCCCCCAATGTTGCAAGTGTAAGGATCCCCAATTTCGATTGGACAAGGAATGAGGAGAGGTCATCACACCATACCAAAATGAAACTTTTTGGATGAATATTAATATTTGCGTTCCCGCCCACTAATTTATTTTCCCATGCACTTTTATTCCACCCGGCAATGAAATGTATCACTTTGCAACAATAGCGTTCAGTATTATAAAGTCCAGTTTGTTCTCTTGAGGTCGAGAGTTCATACTCCCATGACCATCTTCTTGCAAGCTTGTAGTTGGCTGCGGTTCAATGCCAATGACTCTGGTGCTGGTGGAATCTTGTGCGCATGTTGAAAATGGGTGCAGTGGGGTTTCATCAGGCCCGAAAGATTACATGTAAAAAATAGAAGACAAACAGTTTTAGAACACGGAATAAATGTATATTCTGTATACCACTTATCTCTACTCTATTCCCATCAATTTATTTTAACTATTGCATTAGGAATTAGGCAGAACAGACAGCTTAGCGAAAGTAGCAGTGCAAGCTTCAAGCATGAGAGAGCACAAATGGCCATCTTAGTTTCTAGTGCGCAGAAGCGAAAAGATTCCCCCCAAAGTAGAGAATACGTCATGTCACGTGAGTATAACAGACGCATGCACAGTATAAAATCCTGCGTAGCAGCAGCCATTTTAATGCAAGCGGATTTGAGTTAGTAAAAGCACATAGGCAAGCTTCCCCTAGATACCTAACGTGTCATGTAATGCAATTATTAGTACACAAAACATGTTAATTAATACATTCAAAGTTAGGCAGAGACGATTGAATTCAAGCAAGTCGCATTATATGCGCAGCCTTGCTCCATCAGTATCAATAGCCTTAACAGTTCCACTGGTTCACTTCAATACTGATCTGCTTTATTCTGTTACAGATATGAACTACCATTGGAGTTCTGACGGTGTGCCTAAATATTGACCTGTTAAAATCTGTTACTGATATGGACTACCTTAACATTTCTGCCAGTCCACCTCAATTCCAACCTACTGGACTCTGTTACTGACTGATATGACATATCTTGAGTTCCAACAGTGCACCTCAAGTCTGATTCGCTGTGCTTTTTTTTACAACTGGATGAATGGCCTTAACCGATCCACCAGGGAACTCCTAGCCTGCCCTGCTGCACTCTGCTGATTACGGATGTGAACCGCCTTAGAAGTTCCACAAGGGATACTAAGTGATAAAAAAACACCTTAACAAATTCACCAGTGCATCTCAATCCCTACTTTCTACATTCTGTTACTAACTAAATATACTGCCTTAACAGTTCCACCAGTGTGCCTCAATCCTGTCCTGCCATCCTTTGCTAGGAACTGATACCAACAACCTTACATTTTCACCAGACCCATCAAACCTAATCCATTGATTTGTTTTAATTGATATTTATCACATTATCAGTTCTATGAATGCATCTCAATCCTGATGTTCTGCGTTCTTTTTTTAACTGAAACTACTTATACAGTTACACCAACGAACGTCTGTCCTGACCTTCAGCACTCACCTGCTAGCTGAATTTACTATGCTAGCTCTCCGCAACTCGATCCAGACTCGGTTGCTCAACTATGAGTTGATTCTGACCATTGCAACAATTCTATCAATGCATCTCTATCATGACTTGCTACTCTCTGGTACAAATACTTCAACAGTTCCACAAATGCATCTCCTTCCTGTGCTATTATTAAATGAAATTAGCCACATTATTAGTTTCACCAATGCACTTGAATGACTGATAGACACCATCTCACAGTTCAAGCAATCAGTGACAGCTGGTGAGGTATAATCCTCGGCTCAAATTGCAGTGACGGAACCAATCCTCTTCTCAGAGGATTCTGGGGAGGATTAATTTGTATTTAGTTTACTCTCACCCATTCTCACGCAGTCTTACTCATTTACTCTTATTTGCACTTGCACTCGCTTTTACTTACTCTGACTCACTCAGCCTCACACTGTCTCATTTACTTACCAGTCTCTTTCATTCTCACTGTGACCCACTCAGCCCCACGCTGACACACTCACTGTCATTGATACACACACTGACTTATACTATCTCTCTCATTTCCACAGTGACTTACTCAGTCCTACACTGACCTTCTCAGTGGCACTGAATTACCCAGTCCTAATGAGTCTGACTCAATCAATCTCACTGATTTTCACGTTGACACTCTCGCCTTCTCACTGATTATCTGAGTTATTGTAACTCAGTACATCTCACACACAGTAATGCTGTTATTCCCCTTTACTCACTCTCATTCATTCTCGCTCACTCTGACTCACTCCTTCACTGACGACTCTCTCTCTCACTTTCGCTCTCATGCACACTTAGACACACAAATATGCTCACACATATACACATTCTCTCTCACATTCACACACTATCAACCATACTCACACACATTTAAAAGCTTGATCGTTTGGTTGCATGTAAGAGCTGTAATAGCAATTGGGCAGTAGAAATGGGCTCCACTACCTGTATTGAACATGTGTCAGGCAGGAACTGCTACAATCCAGCCTCACACAATCACAATACATATCTGAAATGCTGCACTTACGTCATGAAGTGTAGCATATCAAATAATGGAGCTTCAGGCTTGTCAATCATATACCCTCTTACCTTGTCAGAAGTCAGAACAGAGAAAAAGTGGATATCTCAAACTCTATCCCAGCTCCTGGCAGGGTAGAAGCTCATGGCCCTGGCTGTGGTGTGCTGCAGAAGAGTGATGTAAGACTTGGAAACCATGAGTCATGCAGTTTAAAAGCATGCAAGCTTGAAGAGGTCTAGTACAAGTACATTTTATTTTTGTCAGTCTCCAGCGTTGTGTGTTTGTTTGTCTCTGTACTGTTAACTGCATGCATATGTCTTTAGATGTGTGCTTGGGCCTGTGTGCATTTGTGTTTGCATGCATAATGTTAGATTAGGCCCGTAAATGCTCATGCAATGTTATTATTTTAGTTAGCATTCGCTACAGCATTTTCTTTTGTAGGCGCCATTTTAGGCTATTCGAAACTGATCTCATCCTTTTCTGAGAAATGCTCTTTGTTAAGTTTTGTTTCTCTAAAGATAAGTTTTGTTTCAGTAATGAGTAACTGTTTATGTCAGCACATAGCTTTCTCACTAGATAGAGGCCCTCTCTCACTTGTCTGGTGGTGAGCCCGGTGTGACATAGCCTTGGACCGTGCTAGGTTGTGCAAGATATGATAACCAAAACCTTATTTCTGTATTACACTGTTCAGCTGCATCTGCTTGGAAAATTCCACTATGGGTGTGACTTTGCCCAGCCGTGAAACATACATAATGTATCTTTATGCTTGTCGTTTTCAGATCTCTCTGTAACACTACTAGCGACTACACAGGTGGGGCTCTAATCTGAGTGTATATAAATAAACAGTTATTGGTTTGTATTCTCTACTGTTTGATCGACTCTTCATTTGGTATTCAAGGCTGAGAGGTAGTCATTAGGGACCCGGGTGGCCCTATCACTTCCTTCAATAAGCTCATGTTTAAAGTGCACTTGTGTGAAAGTATGCAGTTTGTTCTGTGATTTCTATATGGTTTGCCTGTTCTGAGTTGCAAGCCTCAGTTGCAGCACTGATGAAATGTGATCGAATTTAAATGCAGTTTCGTGTAGTTGGTGGTTTCCAAAGCCCCCCAATAATGTTTATTAAAAGTCAGTGGCTAATGCATTTAGTCAGCAAAGGTAAAAACGACATGGTATGCAAGTTTGAATTCACAGTGGACTGGTGTGGGAAATCAGTGAATCAGTTTTGAAGTAAAAAGATTAGACATGAAGATATGGGTTTTAAAGGCAGTCCTAAGCAAAGAGGCACACCAGTGTCATACCCAGCCCCCTATAGTTGCAGGCAGCATAGCATGGCCTTTTTAAGGGAAGACTCATTTGAAGGTGGATGAATGTGGTAAGGCAAGGCGTATGTGGGACCCCAGGAGGAGCCCAGTTCAGGCCTTTTGGTTGGGCTTCGGACACTCACTCCACCTCCATTCATAAAAGCATTAGTTAGCCTGGCAGCAGACGTGTCCCACCAAAGCTCAGTCAGCAACTAGTGGTTTCACAAGTTGGATCCAGAATCATACTCTAAGTAAGCCTCTTGTTGACACGCCAGCATGGTGCTTGCCCATTGACATTAATGAAGGTCAGCTGTTGGTGTCCCCATCACTGTTCTTTTTATCCTATCCTCAGTGTTCTTGAAGCCAGGAGCATGGATAAGCAAGCTTCCTAGTTCTGTGTCTGAGTATCTCCTTTTATCAACTTCATTTTCTTTACAGGCCTTGATTTACAATGCGGTTGAACTGTGAATACCAGAATGCAACAGAGACAAGTAGTGGAAATATGTTGACGATTAGGTCTGTTATATAATATATAAGACCATCCTTGGGACAATGCTTAGAAACACAGTAAACAGCAGTTTAAATGTTCCCAGAATATTGTTAACAAATTGTTGGATGATTTCAGGTATATAGGGACTGATTACGGCTTTATTGGTCCTCCAGCGGCGTTGCCACTGCACCATTTGCTGGAGGACCACCAAAGCCATGGTAAGACCACAATTGTAATCCAGGTCGGGCAGGTGATGCTGCAGCGGTGTCACAGTGGTGGGCTGGTAGGCTTAAAGGAGAGCCTAACATGCAGCCCACCACAGTGACAGTGCCTGCAGGATGTTTCTGCATGGGATTGCATTCATGCCATGCCCTGCAGAAATGGCGATGTAATTACAGGGGGGCACAGCATTTATCCCCCTGCATACACCCCCAGATCCGGCCCCCTTTTCATGGTGAGCTCATCGCTATGAAAAGGGCAGTGAAAAAGCAACTCAGAATATGCTGGCAGTTCGGCAGCGGCACGTCAGCATATTCATACTTGTAGCAGACTTCAGGACCCTAATCCTTGGTCCTGGTGCAGCCAGCGGTCTAGTGGCGGTCCGACCAGCACATTACTGCACCTGGAACTGCAATGTGGCAGTGGATGGACTGCCGCCACAAGTATGGCAGTCCTGTGGGCCCCCTTACACATAATTCGGCCCTAAGTATCATACTCCTCTGTGGGAAGTTTACATGCATTGCAATATTTGAGTTTGGTTCTGAAATTCTGAATGCTAACTTGCAGTCCCACAGCTATATCACTGGGTACTGAAATAATTCTGCTGCAGTGGAAAATTGGGAAATATGGCATTCCCTGTGGTATGAATGTTTTAGCAACATCCCTTTTAGAAAACATTTTAAACCTTTCCATTACAATGACTCAACACAACTCAAAGGCAGTATTTACACTCCACCTGTTTTAAAGGTAACAAGCCACCCATGCCTCGGAAGGTGTAGCATTTGACGCATTCCTAGTTCTATCACTCATGGTAAATCTGGGAATGAACCAAAATACATGGGTGGATGTGTGGGAACACCAATAGAATGCCTCCCTGGGACAGAGTACTGCAAGGAAGTGACTTGCGCCATCTTGTGTTACTCCAGATTAACCAAGCCACGTAGGGCAATGCAACGTGGCCTTGCATGCTTTGGTAAACCTCATTCTAGGTTTTGCATCGCCCGGCATCCCGTTGTGTAGCTCAAGGGCAAAGCAAAACCTTTGATAAATGTGGCTCTTCTTTTTCAAAGGTCTAATTAGAGTGGTCAAATCTCAGACCTTCCCAAACTATTTAAACACAGTACTATGGCACCTATGGCACACTAAATGTGTAACAAAGGGTAGTCTGCTCACGTCCTGTTGCCAGAATGCCTACACAAATAAATGTTAGTGTTTCATTAACATATATTCTTATGTTTTTCTCATCTCCTTATGTCCCCAGTCCTGTGTCCTTTGGTTCAACACTTTAAACTCAATGCCCCTGGGTAAGCCCTGTTCCTTCTCATTGGGTCTCAAAAATATACTTTATTTCATTCCCGGTATCATGTCTCTGCACATTCTTTTTTCAGACATCACACCAGATTTAAACAATCATGTTTTATTTGTGGAAGTGACATTCTGCTTTTCCCCCTTCTTCAGTTACTACTACGAAGCACCTATGAGGAGTCTACCCCTGGCCTATATATCTTTCACTTCCCTGTCCTTGCCTTGTAAGAACAGGATGTGGTTTGCTGGTGAGAGGGTGATTTTATTAATATTGGTGTAAAATGCATTTTAAAATAAATGCAACTGTGAAGTGGAGGCCCAATTGATTGAATAAGCGCCGGTGGATACTTGTTATATCCAGCCTCCCTTTTTCTACTCCTTCCAATGTTGCAGCTTCGACTGTATAGGTCACCAGTTCACTCTGTATGCCCCTTAATTTGTACTGGTCAATGGCTTGCCTATGCCATTTGATGCGGTTACCAGTCTGTGAGTCTCTGGCAAAACTGTAGAGGTACCCCACAGCTAAAGCATTGATAAGCAGAGCAGGTTATAATCACTATCTATTGTTTCACCAACCACCATATCTTTTAACATGTGCCATATCTTCAGGTCCAACAAGATGTAATCAATACAGCTTTGGCCTCCTAATCTATTAAAGGTGTTAGCCCCAGACTTTTCTGATTTAGTCCTGCCATTAGCTGCCCTGAGACCGAACTCGAGAATCATAGATTTAACTTGTAGCACTATTTGATTCCACCTTTTAACTGGTTTGAGGTCCAGGTCAAGGACCATCTACTTCTTCTCTTTGTCTAAAGCTTCTGGCATTTTGTCCCTATCTAGTGGTTTGAAAGTTGTGTTAAAGTCCCCTGCTATTATTAGGGAAGGAAAGAATTTCTCTTGCTCAAAAGCTCCTCCAGTGATGTAATGGTCGCTGAAGGGTCTGGCCCCTCTGGTACTTCTCACATAAACATTATAGATGTTAGTCATGCAACCCTTGAGACCAATTCCCATAATATCTGGGTTATTCACATATAGTTGTGATATGTTACTACAGAGGCCTAGCTTGACCCATCTTAGTAAACCCCCGCAGGAAGATCCGTCTTATTTTGATTGCTGGTACACAGAAACTTGCAAAGTCTTTCTCATATGCTGGAGTTATACTCCAAGTCTCTTTGGATAGGCATGAGTCAAAGTTCTATATGAACTCATTCCAGTGCAGAAGCGATAACGTGCCTTTTCCCTCTGCTGCAGCCTCAAGGTTTAATGAAGAGGAAGACAGAGCACCCTGTCTATTTCCCACAGATGGTTCATAATTTGTCCCACTAACAGGTTGGTTGTACGGGTTGGTCTGTGCCTTCTGGGCGAAAATATGTTGATTTATTTAGGGCCATGAATTCTCTCATCATCCTATAAGATCATTTATTATGGATTTCAAAGTTTGGGTTGTTCCATAATGTGTGGAGGGACTATTAGAGTGAATAGATCCCACCTCCACCCGAGTGCATCTAAAATTCCCTTGCATTCAACCAAAAAGACTTTATGTGATCCAGGACGCAATTACTCCCCGGATGTCTAGACAGTTTCTGAGCTTTCTTGGGTTTTACTAAGCCTGGCCCGCCACCACCCTCCACCTCCTTCCTTTTGGGCATTACACCATGGGGAAAGCTGCAGCAAATGGAGACCTTAAAAATCAGCGCTGAACCGGTTGCTCAGTTTTTGTATATGGTATACTTTGCTAATCTTGGCAGGCTCCCAAGGCGTAGTGTGTGGGCTTGGAGTAAATACGTTTAAATTAACAGTAACTTGTGATCCAAATAGCCAGTGTTAGTAGGTGGCCCAGCCCAGTCTCTATTGGACTCTGACGGGAGCAGACAGGCCCGCTCTTGGTCCGATCTTCGTCCAGGCACGTGCAGCGGGGGCCCAAAGTGGGTAAAATACGCTCCTCCTGGCACTTGACTGCTGGTGTGGTGCGGCGCTGGCGCAAGTAGCACTGGGGCTTATAGTCCTGCCCCTCTCTCCTTGGTAATGTTGCAGAAACGTTTTCATTTAATTTCTGCAAAATCTTTCTACTCATACAAAAAAGACTGTTATCACATGATTCAAGTTATTGTTTATTGAACTAATAAAGATAACTTCACCTTTTTAACTTACTTGCGCTTCCATTGCCTTAATACAGATGTTTCGGTTTCTATACAGACCATTGTTAGAAATTTGAATGACTTGATATTTAGAAGGTTAGAGATGCAGTTTAAACTTGGGAAAGCAGTCTTGAATGAGCAACTAACCCACATGAATTTAAAAATTATACAACATAGTAGCAAACTTAGAGATTACTGTCTGTGGACTATGGTATTCCTGTGAGGAGATGGGGAGTGAATGTGTTACCACGATAGCATTGAAAGCTGATTTGACAAGAGGAGTAGAAGATTCAACATGAAGACAGCTAAACTATTTTGGGATCACTGAAATTATATCGACCTCAAAAATATCGAGTTACCATAATATCGTTGATAAAATATCGATGGACAAAATATCGACTGGCTATCTTTAAACAGGTAAGTACTAAAATATCGACTCTAAAATATCGAGTTACTAAAATATAGACTGTAAAAATATCGTTTTTTTAAAATGTCTTTAAATTAAGTTAAAACTAATGTAATAATAAATATATTTATATTAATAAATATTTATTGTAAATTAAAATAAATGTAACAAAAATAATACATAAATATTTATATTAAAAAATATTATTAAACAAACATATATAATATTTTTACCGTAGCATAGCAAAATGTTTAAAATTTATTGTCACAACTGTAGTGAATTCTACAGTAGCTAAAGCGTTGGATAGCATAGGGGTAAAATTTACTATTCCCCCTCCAGTGGGTGCAACAGTAGGGAAAGCGCTGGATAGCGTAGGGGTAAAAATTACTATTCCCACTCCAGTGGGTGCAACAGTAGGGAAAGCGTTGGATAGCGTAAGGGTCAAAATTACTATTCCCACTCCAGTGGGTGCTACAGTAGGGAAAGCGTTGGATAGCGTAGGGGTTAAAATTACTATTCCAACTCCAGTGGGTGCTACAGTAGGGAAAGCGTTGGATAGCGTAGGGGTTAAAATTACTATTCCCACTCCAGTGGGTGCAACAGTAGGGAAAGCGCTGGATAGCGTAGGGGTTACAATTACTATTCCCACTCCAGTGGGTGCAACAGTAGGGAAAGCGCTGGATAGCGTAGGGGTAAAGATTACTATTGCCACTCCAGTGGTTGCTACAGTAGGGAAAGCGTTGGATAGCGTAGGGGTTAAAATTACTATTCCCACTCCAGTGGGTGCTACAGTAGGGAAAGCGTTGGATAGCGTAGGGGTTAAAATTACTAATCCCACTCCAGTGGGTGCAACAGTAGGGAAAGCGCTGGATAGCGTAGGGGTTACAATTACTATTCCCACTCCAGTGGGTGCAACAGTAGGGAAAGCGCTGGATAGCGTAGGGGTAAAGATTACTATTCCCACTCCAGTGGGTGCAACAGTAGGGAAAGTTTTGGATAGCGTAGGGGTTAAAATTACTATTCCCACTCCAGTGGGTGCTACAGTAGGGAAAGCGTTGGATAGCGTAGGGGTTAAAATTACCATTCCCACTCCAGTGGGTGCAACAGTAGGGAAAGCGTTGGATAGCGTAGGGGTTAAAATTACTATTCCCACTCCAGTGGGTGCAACTGTAGGGAAAGCGTTGGATAGCGTAGGGGTTAAAATTACTATTCCCACTCCAGTGGGTGCTACAGTAGGGAAAGCGTTGGATAGCGTAGGGGTAAAAATTACTATTCCCACTCCAGTGAGTGCAACAGTATAAAAAGGCAAAATTTCATAATTAATTATAATTTTTAGAAATATTAGTACCAAGTAAATTTATTTTCCTATACCAATAACTTTTATTTACCAATTAATTTTAATTTCATGGACAATTATTAATTAATTAAACAATGTAATTAATTTACTTAATTAATTAATTAATTATTAAATTACTTCCCACCCTATTCCCCTATAAACCCACAACCCGCTACTGTAACTAATTTACTATAAATTCATTATTTATCAATTAATCAATTATTATTAATTACCAATTATTTATTAGTTAATTACCAATTATTAATTTTTTTACAATTATTATTAATTAACATAATTAATTAATTATATTTAAATTACTTCCCACCCTATTCCCCTATAAACCCACTACCCGCTACTGAAACTAATTTACTGTAAATTAATTATTAATCAATTAATCAATTATTATTAATTACCAATTATTTTGTATTTAATTACCAATTATCCTACAAAGCAAAATTAACTACTTCTCTGGAAAAATTCTAAACTCCCAAAATAAAACGAAGGAAACTTTTAACATTGTAAATGACTTGTGTAACAATGAAAGGACTGCGCTTCCCCTGGCGACCTCACAAGAGCTTTGTGACTCCTTGAATGACTTTTTTATAGAGAAAATCGCCACTATTAAAAAGAACATTCAAGGTCTCTCGAATGGGGAACCTATTGAAGATATCTACTTCAATCCAACCACACTAGACACACTCCCCCCCATCGATGAGAAGACCCTGTTTGAACTTCTCTCACGAGTCAAATCAGGCTCGCCTTTTGACAGCTGCCCCCCTCACATTTTAAAGGAAGTGTGTCTAGCAATTCCATCAGCAATTCTTCCTCTCCTGAACGAATCACTCAATCAGGGCAAAGTCCCTGACGGGTTTAAAAACGCCACCTTGATCCCACTATTAAAAAAACCAGGAGCTGATCCCTTAACTTTAGTTAATTATAGACCCATTTCCCTTCTCCCTTTTTTTTCCAAGCTTCTGGAGGCACATGTCTCCAGATGTCTCTCTAATTTCATTGAAAGCTCTGAATACTTGGAACCAAACCAAGCAGGATTCCGGCCATGTCACTCCACGGAAACTGTAATTCTGGCTGTTCAAGACAAACTAAGATCTAATGCTGATAAAGGCATCCACCAGGCTCTGGTGCTCCTTGATTTGTCGGCCGCGTTCGACACGGTTGACTATAACATCCTGATCAACCGTGTTGAGCAGGCCGGCCTCAGGGGCCCTGCTCGGAACTGGATTGCCTCTTTTATCACAAACCGCACACAATCGGTGCGTTTGGGATCATTTACAGCCCCCAAGATGTCATCAACCTGTGGTGTTCCCCAAGGTTCATCACTTTCCCCCTTATTATTTAACCTTTACCTCCGCCCACCGATCTATTCCTTAAAAAATTATAATTTAACCCTATTTAATTATAATGACGATCTTCAGCTGATCATCCCTCTAAACTCCCCAAACTCCGCAACTGAATGCTCAGCCATAATGTCACACATACAAAAGTGGATGACCTATAACCACCTTAAACTGAACCCAGGCAAGACAGAATTGATCTTGCCTGGGGAAAGTGGACTGAGCTGGGGGCAACTGTGCTGGCCAACAGACATGGGATCTCCCCCTACAAAGACCCAATCGGTAAAAAGCCTGGGGATTACACTCAATGAGGATCTATCCCTCAAAGGACAGGTGGCAACGGTAGTCTCCGCAAGTTTCTACCAACTTAGGAAGATTAGAAAGATCGCCCACCTCTTAACACACTCTGCACTTGTTCAAGTGGTGATTGCCCTTGTTCTCTCTCGGTTGGATTTTTCAAACAGTCTCTATTTAGGTCTTCCGGTGGGACTACTAAAACGCCTACAGATTGTCCAAAACCAGGCGGCAAGACTGATTTGGAAACAACCAAAGTGGCAATCAATCAGAGCTGGGTTAGAAAAACTTCACTGGCTGCCAGTGGCACAGCGGATTGCTTTTAAAGCAGGATGTATCACCTTTAGGGCGCTCCATGACTATGGCCCCAGATTTATCAGGCAATCTATTACCAACTACGCACCTTCGCGCAACTTACGCTCTAAACATCTACTTCTTGCAAACGTCTCCTCATTTAAAAAAAAACGCCAGGGCGGCAGCTGCTTTTACCATCTGGCTGCCTCCTCCTGGAACGCTCTCCCCCTTTATATTAGACAGAGCAAGGATCTACTGACGTTCCGAAAATCTTTAAAAACTTGGTTATTCCAACAGGCCTATGCTTAAGAATGGTGTTGTTGTCTTGATTCTACAGCGCCAAGAAACCCAAGGGTGTACGTGCGCTCAACAAATGACTATTAAGATAAGATAAGATAAGAATTATTAATTATTTTACAATTAATATTAATTTACATAATTATTTAATTATATTTAAATTACTTCCCACCCTATTCCCCTATAAACCCACTACCCGCTACAGATTTATATTACACAATTATTAAAAATTAGTAAAAACTTACCTTATTTTCCATTTTCTTTTGTCTATATTCTATCTAGTCGATATTATGTCTAGTCTATATTTTTGATTCGATATTTTGGCTATTAATATTGATATAACTCGATATTTTTGTAGAATATATTATGTCTGGTCGATATTTTGTCTAGTCTATCTTTTTTCCTCGATATTATGTCCAGTCTATATTTTGGATTCGATAGTATGTCTGTTTACCCTATTTTTGACTGTTTATAATAGTGCGTGCTCCTAGAGTAAGGTATCACCTTTGTCCAGACGCTTTCTACCCTGCCTTATTCCACGTTTCTATGAGACTTTCCTGAGATTCTTCAACCTTTCTTTATTGTAATTGTAAACAGAATTTATACAGCGCACTGTAACCCATCAGGCATCCTGGCGCTTAAAGAGGGAAAAGCAGTAATAAACAACTGTGATCTGAACAGCTAGAGTTTAGATTATTGGTGAGAGACAAGTTTTTATTTGTTTACAAAAGGGTAAGAGCTCATTCATCTGTTGCAGCTCTGGGGGCATCTTATTCCAGAGTTTTGCAGCAGCAACACTGGAAGCTTGACCCCCCAACTTAGCTCTTCTGGTCTGGGGTATTTTCACCAGAAAGGCTGAAAAGGACCGAAGGCAGCGATAAGGAACATACTAGCAAAATTGACTCTGCAATGGTTTAGGGCCCAATTCATGTAGCGCCTTAAAACACCACACAGAGAGATTTAAAATAAATTCTCTGCACTATAGGGAGCCAATGCAGCTCCACAAGGGCCTGGGAGGAGGAGGAGTGTCGAGTACGCAACAAGGCCAGCTTAGCTGCGATGTTCTGAATTCTCTGCAGTCTACTAATTATAAACTTGGGGGACTCCAGCAAAAGAGAATTACAATAATCTAACCTGCTCAACATCACGCTCCTAACTACCAGGGGGCGTGTTTGAGCAGGGAGCAGAGGGAGGATTTTACTCTCTGAACTTATGGGAAGTTCAGTTTTGATTTCATTTTTTATTTATTTGAACAGTTTTTATATGCCACAGCTTTATGCTCATTTTCTCACTCCATTTGCCTATAACCCAATATGGGCTCTGACTGCTACATTCTCTCGCTTCCTAGGATAGGAATTCTTTTCTTTCATAGAATGTGTCTAATGCAATTTATTGTGATTTTTGTGTATTGATTATTGAATTCTAATAAACGTTTATAGATTAATAGTGATGGATTAACTTGTGATGAAAAAAAGATGATTTACTAATTTTCTGAATAATAAAACCCTTTAACTTATTCAAACTCTCATTATTGACTGAAAATAGATTAGAAATATTGTGATTTTAATTATTGTGGTGTGCAGCTCCTGAACTTTTCAGAATTACCTGCAAAGGTCCACCGACCTAGTGACAGCGGTAATTTAGCAAGGATGATGGTAAACCAAGTTTTTATTTAAACTGATTTTCACTCCAGCACTGGTTATCTATAAACAGTCGTTAGCCGTCTCTCTTATTCACCTAGACCCTTTTTCGTAAACTGAAATCATTGGACATTATATTGAAGCATGACCCTGTATCTCATTTAATTTCAGTTTTCTTTGACCATTTATCTCCTCTTCTTTTGTGGCATTCTTCTTCTCTTATTTTTGGCCATTTTGGTTGTGGTCTAGCTTATGTCTCTGATTAGGTCAGTTTTCTCTAGTCTTGGACTGCCTTCAGCCTCTCAATTGGTAACTGGCCTCACCAATGTAGAGGTTCACATCCTTGAAGTGATTTAGCCCCACATAATCAGGTTTCCTTTCCCACTCCTGTCCACTGGTTTGGTCATATCCATTTGCTCTATTGTAATTGGAGTTTTCACTCCTCTGGGCATTACAACATGGTTCCAAAGTGTCACTCAGTTACGCATCCCAGGCTTCAATTAAAACATTCTGATGTTGCCACTGTTCTTCAGAATCACTGCCCCTCTCTTGATATTTTCATCGAAGCTGTGGTTTCCTGGTTTAATTCCTGGCTTATAAATGCACCTGACTTCTCAATGCCTTTTAAAACCATCAGTTTCCTTCGGTATCTGCCCTTGTTTCCGTAGTATTGTAGGAATTCAGAGAGCCTAAATATCGGTACAAAAGGGCAGAGAGATTGTGCTTCATAGACTACTCTCAGTCCAGCCGCATTGCTTTTCAAGACATTTTAAAAACGTATTATAAATTGATCAGATCAACACTCACTGGGCCATATTATCAAGAAACGGCAATACATTATCACCGCTTTTATCATCAGAAAACTGCTGCTAAAGCGGTGATAATGGGCTTGATGATATGCCCTTGTGAATTTTTATTTATTTATTGAAGTTTTGTATAGCGCTGGCTGGACCCGAGGGTATCAGAACGCTTCACAACAAATACAAATAAGCAACCAAGGAAATTGAGGACACAAAACAAGACCCAAAACAAGGCCAGGAGCATAAGCCGGAAAATAAAGTCAATACAACAACATCTTGAGCAAAATACGAGATGGAGATCAGGTGCAAATCATCCGTCTCTTGGTTCAAAGAGAAAGCGGTCTTTCACAGTCAGGCGTAGGGTTCTCGAAACGAACCGGAGCGCTCAAGGAAGAGGGCTTTGAGTAGCGACTTGAATTGCGGGTAGGAGGCTGTCATTCTGATATGGAGGGGATGGAGTTCCAGATCCTGGGGGCTTTACCCGCAAAGGATTTATTCGCGGTTTTGTGTTTCTGTGATTTCAGAGGGATGAGAAGGAGTGTGTTGGAGCTTCTGAGGTTCCTGGATTGACCGGCCTTTTTGAGTTTGGTGGCCAGGTATTCTGGTTTGCCTGTATGCAGGCTTTATGTGTGAGGCAAGCTGTGCGGAAGCTGGCTTGCTGGTCAATCGGGAGCCACTTCAGTTCCTTGAGTGCCGGAGACATGTGCTCATATTTCTTTGTTCCCGTGACCATTCTTGCTGCTGCATTGAGGGTGGAGGTGAGAGGTCCCAGGTGCGATTTGGCTGTTCCAGTCAGCACTGCGATGTCATAGTCAATTCTGGAGAGTCTGCTTAATTCAGACACTCTGTTCATCACCACCCCCCTTTTCTGAATCAATTCTGGAGAGCACCAGTGCCTGAGTGGCCTGTTTCAGGTCTTTAGGGGGGAGGAAGGGTTTGATTTTGTGGAGGAGTTTAAATTTCAGGAACGCGCTTTTGGCGGTTCTTGAGATGTGTTTTTTTATGTCCAGTTTGGGATCGAGAGTGATCCCTAGGGATTTTGCGGAGTCCGTTGGCGCTAGAGAGACATTGAGGGCATTTAAGGCTTTGAGCCATTCCACTATTTGGGGGTTTTCCTCTTTATTCGAAATGAGGAGTACTTCCGTTTTCTCTTCATTAAGTTTGAGGTGGTTGGCTGAGAGCCAGTGTTGGACCTCCATGAGTGTGCCGTTTAGTCTGTGAATGTCTGCGATCAATGTGGTTTCCAAATACAATTGTGTATCATCCGCGTAGAGGTGGAAGGGAATGTTGGAGTTCCTTAGAAGTGAGGTGAGGCCCGTGAGGGGTTCCATGTAGATGTTGAAGAGTTCCGGGGAGAGTACTGACCCTTGAGGAACTCCTCTGCTGATGGGGAGGGGGTCTGATTCGAAGCTGTTAATCTTTGTTCTTTGAGTGCGGTTGTTGAGAAAAGAGGAGAACCATTTTATGACCGTCTTTTCAATGCCCGCTTTCTCCTAGAGGACATTGAGTAGCAGGGTATGATCCACTGTGTCGAACGCAGCCGATAAGTCAAGGAGGATGAGGAGGTTACATTGGTTGGAGTCGAGTGACATGTGCAGATCGTCTAGGACATTTAGGATTGCGGTTTCAGTGCTGAAGCCCTTTCTGAACCCTGATTGATGAGGGTCGAGTAGATTAGTGTTCTCTAGATGTTGGGCTAATTGAGCAAGCACACATCTTTCCAGGATTTTGGCTAGGAGCGGAAGGTTCGAGACCGGTCTGAAGTTGTTCATGTCCATGGGGTCAAGGCCAGGTTTTTTTAGAAGTGGTGTAACTTGTCCTAGTTTAAGGCAGTCAGGAATGGAGCCCTCGCTCAAGGAGCTGTTGATAATCTTGCCCCACGTTGTTGCTAGACTGAGCTTCAGCTCCTTGGTCAGTCTCGAGGGAAGTTGATCGAGGGAATGAGATGAGGGTTTAGCGGAGGCGATAAGATTGCTTATCATTTTATCCTGGACAGACCGGAAGGATGACCAGTGAATGGACGAGGTTACTGGTGAGTTGTCGTTAGTTGCAGGACTCCGGGTTTCTGAGCAGGAGGAGGGCTTCGAGCTGAATGAACGATCAATTTTGGCGATTTTTTCTATGAAAAAGCTGGCAAAGTTGTCGCAATGGGCTTTGGACGCAGCCAGGTTGGCTGCCACTGGAATGCAGGTTTGGTTCTTAATGATGTTGAAGAGTTCTTTGGGGTGGTTTTTGGCATTATCTAACGCAGAACGGTAGAAGGATGACTTTTTGCTCTTGATAAGAATGTAGTAGGTTTTGCGTGCTGCCTTGAGTTGATCCCGATGGATGGAGGTGGGGTTGTTCCTCCAAATTCTTTCCAGGGATCTGAGGTGTCTTCTTTCCTCATTAATGTCAGTAGAGAGCCACGACCTCGAGGGAATGTTTCTGGTTTTTCTTAGTTTCAGAGGTGCCAGTTGATCCAGGGTGAGCTCCAGGTTGGAATGATAGAGCGAGGTGCGTTCCGAGGTTGAGAGGAACTACGTCGTGTTCGAGAGGAGTGAGCTGAGTCCCTCTTCTAGCTTGTCTCAGGGAACTCTGGATGTGTTCCTGACCCACTTAGGGGAAGCTTGAGTGGGTGGGAGGGAAAGGGCCGACTGGTTGATATGAAAGAGAATGATGTGGTGGTCGGACCAGTCTACCGGGATGATGTGATCAATCGAGACTGCATTTTTGTTCGCAATGATTGCATCCAGGGTCACTCCTCTGTAATGCGTTTCCTCTGAGCAGTGTTTGATCATATCATTGTCTTGCAGAAGGGTGTTGAGAGATTGAATGAGCGGGGTATTGGTTTTGTTCCATCTTAGATTGAGGTCACCCAGAATTAAGCTGTGGTCGTTGTTGAGTGCGGATTGAGTGATCAGATCCCACAGCTGAACTCTAAATTCATTGGAGTTGCCTGGGGGACGGTAAAGGAGATAGCATTGACGTGAACTATGGGTGAGAGATTTGATGTTGAGCGACAGGCATTCAAAGGAATTGTACAGGCAGGAGGGGATTTCAGAGATGGAGAGGTCACTTTTGTGGATAATTGCTATTACGCCACCTTTGTGTATGGGCCTGTCTTTGCGGATAATTGAGAAACCGGGTGACACCAGCATGTCCAGAATGGGGAGGGATAGGGTGTTTAGCCACGTTTCCGTGACGAAGGCTACATCTAGGTCATGAGAGAGGATGGACTCAGCTATTTCTGTTGCATGCTTGACTGCGGACCGGCTGTTGATAAGCATGCAGTTAATGGGGGGTCTTCTTTTAATTTTCCATTGTCAGGATTGGCTCTGGGTATGGAGGATAGATACATTGGGGGTCTGGTGGCTCTATGGGTGGGTGGGTCCCTACCCACTCCAGTGATGACTTGGATCGAGGAGGTGAGAGTAGAGTTCAGGAGTGGGGCCTGGGCTGGCTTGTTCGGGGGGTTCATAAGATGCGACGAGTGCACTCACTTCCTGGGCGGAGAGGGACGTTATCGTTCTTCTAGGATTGGCTGCTCGTGACTCAATTGTGACTTTAGTGAGAGGAGGCAGGGAACCTGTGGGGGGAAAGGACCGGATGGAGGTTGGGTAGTCAATCCTAAGGAGAGGCGGAGGGATATGGGGTGGTGAGGCGGGAGGGTAGGGCAGCTGGAGATTCCCTAGGGAGGATAAGGTTTCCTGCAGGCCAAGGATCAGGGTAGCGGTCTGCGCTTCTATAAGGTCAAGGCGTTGCATCGGCTCGGGTGAGGGGGAGAGGGGGAGGGGGTGGGCGGAGCAAAGCCCTGGATTTGGGGGGCTTTGGGGCGAGTTCCTACTGGGGGGTTCATAAGAGGGGGGAGCTGGATCTGGTTTGGAGTTTGGTTGTGGGAAGTCTAGCAAGGGAGGGGTGTTCCGAGCCAGTGATCTTATCCGTCAGTAATTGAAAACGGGTAAGTCTTGAAACAAATCGGTGGAACTCAACACCGCAATCGTCGCCCCCAGACACGCCTGCAATTTTCACGAACACAGCGATCGTCGCCCCTAGGCACGCCTGTAATTTTTCACACACGCCGGCCCCTGTATTAAGTGAGATACATTCTCGAGGAGGCACGCAGGCAATCGAGTCTACGTTGCCCACAGCCAGTGCTTGTTCCAAATCCGGCTTCACCAGGGGATCGCACCTAATTCTTTAACATCGCTGCCTGTAATTCCGCCAGAAGAATCCAAGGGCACAATTTTAATTTATACTTGCTACCATCTAGATGGGGAAGGGATGCAACCACTATGTTTGATAAAGTCACTGGAAAAACGAGGTATTCAACATGCAGCAATATAGAGTTTAATTTATAGGGCTCTCCACCCCGGGGCACTCGTGAACCAGCACCCTAAACGGAATTAATATACACATTCGGGAGATAGAGGGTTCACCTCTTTTACTCTGATGCATACTTGAATGCAACGGTCTATAGTCTGATTGTGTAAGCTGGACAGGAGAGGGTGACGTGTCCAATCCTTCTCTTTCTCAGATCTTCTGATCAAGTAGCTTCAGTCCCGACAGGCGATTCATATGACCTGATAATCGAGTGGGTAAGTTTACTCATCCCACAATACAGTTTGATTCTTCAGACTTAGACGATAAGAACACCCCCCTGACACACACCTTGTTACTTTGTTGACAGACTGTTGTGCTATATACTTCTGTCTTGAAAAAGACCCGCCGCAACCTTAGACACGGGCGCAGAAGGGTCGAACCGTCGACACGCATCATCAGGCCATTGACATCTAGGAGTTCAAAAACCTAAAGAAACACTGGAAATTCTCTAGACAATTGTCGAAAATGGCCTGTAAAAGAATAACTGTGTATATATGTATATATTGACTGTATAGATTTGTATATATTGACTGTATAGATTTGTATCTCTCACTGTACATAGATAGGAAATCTCTCACCACTTGAGCACCTCGTTGCACAATAATTCACCTTGACAGTCTTTCACACTCATGAAATAACTGAATGACTTTAATTCATATAAACATGAAAATGCAATGAATAAGACCTCGAGTCATTTATTGTGAGGGTCTGAATTGTGTTGTCATAAGAGGGGTTTCTTCTGACATAATCAGAATATTTTATAAATCACTCTTGGTTTTCACCCGACAGAAACACTTGTTTTATTAACCCCAAATCTGAGTATGACTGCTACGGAAAAACAAGCTATACAGGTTGGCAAACTTCTATATTCTGAGAGCTGAGACAGCGTATAGCCAGAGGCCAGGCTTGGCTCGAAAATCCAAAGCATGAGCCTGAAAATGACACATCAAACGTCTCGTAAAAATATAATAAGGGCTCTTTCAGATCAAAAATATGTTTCTCCTTGAATTTCTATGTTTTACTTTAGTACATTAGAATATATCACTGTATTAACATTTGTTCAAAGTAATAATTTTTAAATATGAACTATTCTCCACCTCCAGTGCCCTGACAATGCTGTCATGAGTGAACCAAAAGAGACCCGCTTGCCTTGTACACTGCAAATATGGCCACGACTGCCGTAAGAGTAGCAGTATTAGTGCCTAATAAATTATACAAAAGCAAGGTTTTTAAATAGCACATTTCCTGAACTACGTTTCTTTAAGGTGGTCTTCAGATTTGACTCTCATTTAAAATGAGGAAAGGTGAAGGAAAGTGATTTATGTAGGATCATACAATTTGGCCAAGTAGGGAAGTTAAGATTTGAACCCAGTTACAGAAAATGTAAAGTAATTGGACAGCGTGCTAACCGCGAGTGTCCACCATTTAAGATAAGGTCTTTACTGAGCAGCTAGGGTAAAAGGGGCTGGACTGGTTATTTGTCAGCATGTGTGCACACATGTGACACTACCGTCTTGCACAGTCCAGTATCTGTGTACAGGTAACATGTTGCAGAAAGGACTTTTCAAGTATTTGTACTGACCTCTGGGGTAGGACCTATAATGCGGGTGCACATTCATAGTTTCACCCTGTAGTGCTTACTGAAGGTCTGTGGTGTTTACACACATTATAAGCGAAATCTGCACTAAAGTCCAGTTTCTCTCCTCTTAGGCCTAAAGGCTCCAGCGAGGTACCGATCTGGGTTCAAACAAGCACCATGTGTGTAGAATTATAGTTACTAACTTCCTATCTCCACTTATTTGGCACTTTAAGATTTTACATAATTTCAGTAGCTCAACTCATAATCAGATTCCAGGGCCTAATTCCTCTACTGGGCCAAGTTAATTGCTCTGCTCTGATCAAAGGCCTCCCCAAACAGTAGAAAAAAATAACAGTGCTTGACCCAGTTCCTCGGAAAGGAAAGGGTGGGGAGGAATCCTATATCTGTCAATTACCCAGGACCAGTGCCCATAGGAACAAATGAAGAGGGCCAGACCCTTGGAACCCACACAGATAGCTTTGAATTTTTGTTGGGAAGGAGTCAGGGACCTTTATCTTCCAAGGGATAGAATAAGGCTCTGAACAAAGCTCTTTCCACAGACAACTTGAAGTCACTGTTTTGGATTGTTTCAGAGTGTTGTGCAGGAGTGTTGGTAAAGGGGTGGAGTGATGATGTAGCACTCTAGGATTGGAAAGGAGTGCCTTTCTACCATTGTTGAAAAACTGGGTGTGTGCAAAATTCACATAATGTGATTTTGCAATTCCTCATATTTAGGTGCAATTACACAAAAAACATATCCATAATTTTGCATTATGTTTTAGCACAATACATATCCTTACATAAGTTTTAGTGCACGGGTGCATTTAAACAAGAGTTCCACAAGCAACAACCACGTGGGTTGTAATATTTCTGTGCATTTGTTTTTACTACAAATTATGTCATTTGTGAAAAATCTTTTTCAGAATGGTGCATAATTGTGGCAAGTGGCATAATGGCATAATTTAGCGAATTTCATATAACAATTGTAACATAAAATTCCCTAAATTTACACTAGCATAACTTAAATTTCACCCAGGGCTACTGAAGGCCCCTTTGTAAGTGAGAAACAAATAGGGAAAAACTTGACTTGGGAGCGACGATGGCTAAGAGATGCCCAACAAAAAGGAGAAACCACCTGCTACCCAGCAAGACTAAGATGGCTCTCTCTAGAACCAGTGGTGTTGGCTACCTTATGCTCCCGGAAACAATTAGGGGAATGAACCTGAAGAGGACCCTGTATGGTTCCCTCGACCTTCTGTGGACTGGCTAATGTCTCTGCTGACACACAGTTGCCCTTCAAGAAGCTAGGAGGCTGGCTGTGAAGGGGTTGTGGAAGAAAGAGCACCTGGAGACCAGGCAGAGGGCAGGTCTGGTACAGGGACCCAGAAAATCCAGCTCCCTGCAAAAAATGCCTATTGGCCACCGGGAACAAAACAAGCCCAGAATCATGAATATTGGCATGACCAGGGCTAGAGGAATGGACCTGTGAGGTCTGATCACCTGTAGAAATATGTGAGAATAAAGCATGTAGCTGCTAATTCTTCCATTTCCCCCAGTGTGGGCTAGGTCGTGGAGGTCAGCATATCAACATTGATTTATTTTCCATAGGGAGTGGGCGTGCATGGAGGCCCCTCCACAGATTTAGTCAGGCACCTGGGGCTATATTATGCGCAAGGGCTCACTCATGTAAGTTAGGTACTTGGAACCTCATTCCATCAGGGCAAAAGCACACCAGGTTGAGCTCATTGTTGCCCCCCCTCAAGTGTGTGTCTGAAAAATTGGGGCCCACCACCCACATGGCATCCAGCACACAAATCCACAGGCCGGAACTGAGAAAAGAGACTGCTCCCACCAAGTGGGATACCAGAAAAGTATTGCTGACTCCTGCGTTGCACCAAAGGAAGGGTGCTGTCATGTAGGGGTGGGCCGTAATATTTCGTTCCACCTGCAGATTGGTGGTATTTAGTGACTCTCCGTTTCTCTTGTACGGCAGCATTCTGACCAAATTGAACCTATTGCCGCATAGTGGAATTTTTTTCTGTGAGGGTCCACAAATGAGAGCAAGACCTGGCGTACCCTAGTGTATTTTCCTTACCCTGACTGTCGCAACCAGTCATGGTCAGAAGGCTGCTTCTTGAGTAGATTTGCCATTACTTGAGTGGCAACAACATCAACTTGAGTGGTCAGACGTTCTTGCTCCGGTCACAGTGCTGTTGACACTGATGTTTCAGCAATGCTTGCAGTACTGGCACTAAATTGAAGTGCAAGCAGCACAAAATGAACATTTTCCACCTATTGGGCTGAAGTCCCCTGAATCATGCAGAGTTTTTATGTAACTTCACTGAAATCCGTGGAGTGAAACTCCGTGAGTTCCACCCAGCCCTAGTGCTGTGCACAGGGAGATGGTAGGGGCTTGGGTCTCTCCCCATAGTTTTGAGCAACCCTTACTTCTTGTGGGTACCCCAGGTGGGACTCTGTCACCTAAAACAGAAAAAAGATTATGGTTGCTTGCCTTAGGCAAGCAGGAGGTCACTAATAAAATATTCATAAATTTGGCAAAGGAGCACCGCGTAATGCAATGAGAGGGTCTTAAACGTTCACAAATTATCTGTGGTGGCACCTCTAACATTCTTGACCCACTATTTGGAAGTTGCATTGAGTGCTGCAACCATTCCCCACCCAAGGAATAGTTTTACAAAACTAACCTGTGACTTCTAGGGCCTTATAATCAAGACCCTTGGAGAGGTTAGCCTTCATTTTGAAACTCTACTGGACCTGGAGCTTTTGCTCTTGTATTCTTAAGTGTGGGGATCCTTGTTGTTGGTCCTATGGCTGCAATGGCAGTCTAATTAAAGCGAAAGAATGGTTTAGAGACATGTTTTTAATTATAATGCTTTACTAATAAGGTTGATTTTGACAAGGAAAGTCTTACACTATAATCCATTGATTTTAATGGTATTGCAATGTTACATTATAACACGCTTGCTGCTTTTTCCGATGGAGCGTAATACTTATAAAATGAGCAGGCCTGCCTTATTTATAAACACACCCCCTTATATTGTGATGTTGCATCTAGTATAGGAAGGGGGTATTGAGGTTATAGGGTTCAGGACCCACTAGGGGTGTAATGTGGTATGAGGATATCACCAAAGGTGCTTCCATCGACCCATAATTTAATATGGAGTTCACAGTAGTGTGGAATAGAAGTACTTTTCTTTTTTGAAAGAAAAAGCACTGACTGGATACTAATTTATTGAGTGTTGTTGTTGCGTCTCAGGGAACTGAAGAAGCTTTCCCACACTACCTCTCCTTGGCTAGTTCTGCTTCGCTACCCACAGTGGGATACATGGCTGACAGTTAATAGAAAATTGATTTCTTTGAAGAATTAACATAACTTGCAGCTAACACCTAATGCCTTACACTTTCCTGAACAGCATTAAGCATAAGGGAAGGCAGGGGACTATTTTATGTTAATATCACTGCCTTTCTCTGATTTAAGAAGCCATAAAGAGCGATATGGTCATCATACTAATGATAGCAATTACATTGATAAGCAAAACTCTATCTTCCCACAGCTCTTCAGTATGACATGTGCAAAGTGCTGTTTCGTTGCAGACACACTCAACAGCAAAGGATGTGAGGACTCACTTTGACTCTGGTTAGATCCATTACGGTTGTAGGCACTATTTTAAAAACACACAAATGGGGTAGCATTTTATCAGGACATGTGGGGGAACACCTGGTGGTAGACATTTTGTGGATCTGTACAAATTCCACATCTTTAAGTCACAGAAATGCAAAGAAAATATGATTTAGGCAAGGTTTGATGATTGCAGTGCATTCTGGGTAATATATTGTTGGGTACATCCACATGAGGCACACCTCCCTGAACATCCCAGGGTATTTATTTTTCAGAAATGCCTGCTTTTGGTATGCTTCCCTAGATGCCTGCTGGGCTAGGGACCGCATTGCTAAAAAAGGGTGAGTTTTCAGTGTAAGTGCAGTGTAATTGCCCATGTTTCTTTTTGGACCCTTTTCCGTTTGCAGTGGTAAGCATACCCTAACAAGTGAGGAGCACCATTTCTATCAATAGATATGAGGAAGTACTGGGTGGTAGGTAATGTGTGGATCTCTGCGGATTTTAGATGTTTCCCTTACAGAAATTTGAGAAAAATCGAGTTTGAGGTTTGTGTTGCCTGCTTGGTAAGAAAATCTGATGGTAGATACACAAGTCATGCTACCATGATCTCCCCCAGATGTTTCGTTTTTAGTGATGTATTCCTATGTGCGGAATGAGCTGGGGACCATTATCCACCAGTAGCCAAAGTGCAAAAGAAAAGTTGTTTTTCAATTGAAAAATTTGAAGTGTCTATGTCAGTTTTTGGTCTTGTTCCTGCCTAGGTGCAGCCCACACTAGTGAGACACCATTCTAATTGAGAGATGTATGGGAATGCTGGGTGGTAGGCAATTTGTGGATTATCATTGATTTTAGACATTTCCCTGACAGAAATGTGAGGAAAATATGTGTTTTTTAACCAACGTTTGAGGCTTGCAAGGCTTGTCGGTAAGAAACCAAATACATAAAAGAACAGACCAGGTCTAAGAGTGGTATGTAACTATGCAAATAACTCTGAAACAGTTGGATGCATGTGTGAGAAAATGCTGTTGAGGAACAACGGCTAGAACCAATCCCATCAGCCCACCATTATGGTGGAGTGTATCGTCATGTGGGTGTTCTCTGGTTATTCAACACGCCATCCGACCTGGTGGTGTCGGTGCGGGAATGAATGTCAGTACTCTAGCCGTGTTGTTCATCGTGAAGTGGTATAACTAAAGTGCAGTGTCACAGTGGTGGTGATACATAGACTTGACTACTTAGCATGAATGTACAATTAGAAGTCTATGTGTCAGGAGTTAAAAGCACGCCAAATAGGGAAACTGCCTAATGGCGCTGTGCAGAACGGTCGACATGTTTCAGCCTGTAGGGGAATTACCCCGGCTTTCTTCAGGACCATAGACATGGAACAACTACTGCAACTTCAAAGTGTATTGAGTGACAAATAAAAAAGGTAAAAGTACTACGAAAAGTTACATATCTGCCAGGAACTTTAACAACTAAATGTCCACTGGAGGGAGAGAAGCATGTCTTCTTCCCAGCTTTGTGTGGGTGAAGACCTCACCTCACCCGATCCCTCCCGCTCGGTCCAGAATCGGAGGTACCGACGGATAGAGCGAGGCCTCATACTCCCGAGCGGTTGCCGGGTGAGGTGAGGTCTTCACCCACACAAATCTGGAAAGAAGACATGCTTCTCTCCCTCCAGTGGACATTTAGTCGTTAAAGTTCCTGGCAGATATGTAACTTTTCGTAGTACTTTTACCTTTTTATTTGTCACTCAATACACTTTGAAGTTGCAGTAGTTGTTCCATGTCTATGGTCCTGAAGAAAGCCGGGGTAGTTCCCCTACAGGCTGAAACATGTTGACCGTTCTGCACAGCACCATTAGGCAGTTTCCCTATTTGGTGTGCTTTTAACTCCTGACACATAGACTTCTAGTTGTACATTCATGCTAAGTAGTCAAGTCTATGTATCACCACCACTGTGACACTGCACTTTAGTTATACCACTTCACGATGAACAACACGGCTAAAGTACTGACATTCATTCCTGCACCGACACCACCAGGTCGGATGGGGTGTTGAATAACCAGAGAACCCCCACATGACGATACACTCCACCATAATGGTGGGCTGATGGGATTGGTTCTAGCCGTTGTTCCTCAATAGCATTTTCTCACACATGCATCCAACTGTTTCGGAGTTATTTGCATAGTTACATACCACTCTTAGACCTGGTCTGTTCTTTTATGTATTTGGTATCTTGATAGTAGGGGTATGAACAGACAGGTCGTTAAATATTCCCCTAGACCCTCCACACACATTTATGTTATTTTAGTTGTCGGTAAGAAAACCTTTTGAAAGGCACACGGGAAATACCATCCAGGACTCCTCCCATTATCTAGTTCTCTGAATTGTATGTGTTTGATAAGTTTCCCTGAATGCTGCCTGAGCTTCATTGGAAAAACATGCATGTTGTGTTTTGGGCCCTTTCCTTTGGTGGACACTAGGCCTACCCAATCAAGTGAGGTGCCATTTTTATCGGGAGGCATAGAATAATCCTGGGTGGTAAATAATTTGTGGATTCTGAAGATTTTAGATGTTTCCTTGATAAAAATGTGAAGAAAATTTGTTTTTTTTAACCAAAGTTTTAGGTCTGTGTAAGACACCTGCTGAAAGACACACAAGTCACACCACCCTGGACTCACCGATGGTGTCTAGTTTTCAGAAATGTACCGGTTTGGTAGGTTTCCCTAGGTGACCGCTAAGCTAAGGCCCAAAATATGCATTTACCTATATGGAAAAAATCATGGATTCTGTTGGGTGAAAGATGTTTCCAGGTCGCATTTTGAGGTATTTTTTTCCAGCGTTAGGCCCAGCCAAACAAGTGAAGTCATGCGGAAATACAAAATAGTAGAACAACTATTATTGTCAATTGGAGTTAGTGGCTTTTAAGGGGCACATGCATCAACCGAATACTATTCGTAAACGGGCCGATTCGCAGAATCGGCCCCTTTACGACCGGCATTTAGGTAATTGGGATGCATCAACCCGAAACCCATGCGCAATACAGGTAATCACAAATTTTGCGATTACCTAAATTGCGAATGCTTTTAGGGAATCGCAAATTGTGATTCCCTATTTGGGATGCATCAATGCCTTTTCTAAATGCGACTTCATATTTAGGAAATGCTAATTACCATCAACTGCAAATTGAGGATAATTTGCAAACACTTTGAAAAATGCACAAAAGTGCGTTTTTCAAAGTGCCATGTGGCGCACACATATGACCTTAAGGCATATGTGTGCGCCACATGAGCATACATGCCAAATTTGAGGGTGCATCAGGGTGGCCTTTAAGGCCCCTTAGCACCCTTCAAATTGCATTTTCAATTTGCGAGTTCGTATTTGGTACTCGCAAATTGCAAATGGCTTCCCATGGGAAGGCAATCCTTAATTGTGAATCGTACTTTACGATTTGCAATTAAGGAATGTGTGGGAATTGCAAATGTTTTTGCAAAACCTGCATGCATAGGCAATTGCGATTCCTTATTAGCGATTCCTTAATAATCGCTATTAAGGAATCCCAATTTCCTAGCTTGATGCATGTGCCCCTTAATGTCAGTCAGTGTGCAAAAATGCGCTCTAAAACACGTTAGTATGAATATCCCAAATTCAAATCTAGAGGTGTACAAATAGCCATTGTTATTAAATGCAGTATCATGTTTACATTTCAGAAATAAATAGGTTTCCATTTGTCATTCATTTAAATTGATAAAAAAATCATTGAAAGGTGCAGCTGAGTTGTTGGCTCTGGGTACCTTGTGTTGTTGGAGAACATACAAATCCTGTACATCCCTGTGACCAGAAGGGTCTAGCAGACGTAACAGTGTATTGGTTTTGGAAATCAGCCATCATGCCAAGAAGTTACAGTTGGAAATTCTGGTCACAAATGGTTGTTTTTCTCATTAATTGTCTTTCTTTTTTATTTCTACGGTTTGGAGCATATGTACAAGAAATTGGCGGAGTGAGGCATTAGCTATCATGGCTTAATGCCTCACTCCACCACTTTAGAAATGCAAGGCTGTACCATATTTACAAGGATATGGTGCAGCCTTGCGTTTCCCCCTGCGCTGGCGCTACACTTAGCAGTGTAGCACCAACGCAGGCACCCTTGCACCATAGTGCAAGGGTGTGTACGTGTAGGCGAGAATTGTTTATGTGTTCGAAGGTGACCCTTCCTGCACATAAACAATCTTTAAATGCTGTTTTGTCAGTTCTATGTGTGCTTAATGCAGCACACATGGAAGTTACAAAATGTAATTTTTGTAAGGATTGTTTATGTCGAGAAGAGCCACCTTCATATACATAAACAATCCAAGGCGTTTTGCTTTTTCCATGTGTGTTGCACAGGGCAGCACACATGGAAAAAGATAAATTCAGGAGAAATAAAGCATTTCACCTCGTTTCACCAACTTAAGACCGGGTTTTTCCTAGTCTTTATTTTTTGCGCTGCCTCCTATTAATCCTGTTCTTGTAAATAGGGGGCAGCGACAAAGACAGTGGGCGTTACGGTGGAACGCCCACCGCAACACCCACTGCCTACCCCTTTCACTCTAAGCATAGCGTGAAAAGGGGTCTTATTTACCAGGGAGCATTACGCCACGTTAAGTGGCTTAATGCTGCCTTGTAAATAAATTGAAGCTCCTATTGCCACGGAAATGTCACTAAAGGAGATGTTTCCGTGAAGGTAGGTGATTGTACATATCTCCCTTTGTTTCTTCGGCAAAGCCTTGAGTTAATTTTGCAGATGACCCCTTGCTGAATCACAAATGTTGTCTATTTTTCAATTTTTTTATCTTTGTGGGATCAGCCATGGATTTTGCACCTGTTTTAGGTTGAAATGTACTACCTCTTTGAAAAACAAAAAATCTGTGGATTTTTTTTTCATACAGCTGTGCTTGTTGCTGTAAGCTTGAAAAATGGTAGTCCAAGCACTGGAAAGCCGTTTTAAGGTGCAATTCTTAGGAACAATATGTGTGCTTCATTTGGCAGTACTATTTTCACTCTTCATGCCAAAAAATCTATATATAGTACTATTTTGGCTATTTTCCTGTTACAAAGTTATTGTGGTGTAAGCATGAATAGAAAATAAAATAAAGGAGGAAAAATCTTACCAGCCAAGGGGTTAAGGACTTTATTCCTTTGAGATGTCCTTACATTTAGACACATTTAAGAGGACATTGCACAGAAACAGGCAAAGAAATGCATGCAAAATGGACAAGTATGGATACTTTCACAAATAATTGGGCAATGAAGGACTAGATAAATAGAAGATAAAACATGTGGAAATCAGTGAAAGTCCACTTCTAAGGTTAAACCATGCCTAAAACGGAAATGTTACAAGAAAAAGCAATTCAGAAAACTTAGGGCCAGATTTAGAGTTTGGCAGACCTGGTATTTGGTCACAAACATGAGAGAGTGCCTTGTCCGCTAAACTCTCTTTCCACCCACCCTATTGTAAGTTTAGCGGACCACTAGTTTCTGTTGCCAGTGCCCCTGGCGGCTTCTTTAAATAAAGCTTACTTTAAATGGCTGATGATGTGCTGGCTGTTGGAGTAGAAGCATCACACAACTCACGCCATTGAGGGTGACTGTCTGATGTCATTTTATTGTTCTCTCTCCGCCACCGAAAACTTGTCAACGATGATCAGAAAAATTAAAATGATGCCTAAACCCAGGTAACAAAACTAGATATAGGGGTTATTAGTTATTTGCTTTTCAAAAACAAAAAGCTTGGTGGATGGCCATTTATCAAGCACTAGGGGCCCGATGTAGGTGAAATAGATTTACCGATTTTCAATTACCGAATTTTACCGATTCGGTAATTAAAAATCGGTAAATCTATGGGGTGGACATGTAGGTATTCCAGATGTGCTGGAATACCCAATCGGATGAGTTCGGTATTTACCGATTCGGTAAATACCGAATCGGTAATGCCCATTCATTCCTATGGGCTTTGAAGCCCATAGGAATGAATGGGCATTACCGATTCGATATTTACCGAATCGGTAAATACCGAATTTCACAAGGGTGCAGGGGGTGTCACTTTGACACCCTCTGCCACCCCCAAAACAGGCTCGGGTGCCATGTGGCAGGCATACATGTCCTAAGGGCAGGTCTGCCTGTCACATGGCATAGGTGTGCATGCACACATGTGCATGCACACCGGAATCGGTATTTTACCATCAAATAGGATTTGATGGTAAAATACCGATTCGGTAAGGCCTTTGGGACTCTGAAGAGTCCCACCTACATCTGGGTGGCTCACATTCGGTAAATAACCGATTTTTTATTTTACCGAATCGGTAAAATTACCGAATCGGTAATTTTACTGATTCGGTAAAATAATGCCCCCTACACAGCGATCAACTATTTACCGATCGGTAACGGCCGAAAATAACGATTTTCGGCCGTTACCGACCGACCTACATCTGGCCCTTGGTACCTTCAGAATAACCGCTGTGACGGCGGTTCTTCTGAAAGCATATTGATCACTGCAAGCTGGCAGTGATTTCTATATATGTTGGTTCATTGTTCATCATGGTGGATGTGATGTCCTTGTATGAAATGACTATCTTTTTTGTGGTGAACCCCAATATACTCTCACTATTTGTTGTTGCTAGCTACAGAACTCTGTGCACTTTGCCCCTACTAACCATTAGAAAAGTACCTGTGCTATCACATTAACCATGGTGGAATTGACATCATCCTAATAGTAATATTTAACTTAGCTATAAACTCCTACTATACGTCACACAGTGTACCCAGGGCCTGTAAATTAAATGGCACTAGTAGACTGCAGCACGTATTGTGCCACTCACTACCATGGCAGTGCAAACATGGCTTAAGGCCTACAATTTTAGCTTGAATGTAGCTATTTGATCTGTCACAATAAGCCCTTTTGAAAGGTACAAACCTCCCTTTTAAATAATAACAATCCTCCCCTATGCAGGCCTTGTCACCCACAAGGTAGGGCTCATGGTATGTAAAAGTAGCAAATGTAGATATGTAATCCTAGCATGTCCTTATAGTGACTAGCATCCAAAAGCAATTTTTCAGTGTGGTAGGCCTAGATCTCCTATGTAGAAAAGCAAAGTAAAGATACAAAAACCTAACACTGTATCTCCGGAATGTGACCAGCTAGGAAAACAATTAAACCATGATTCTAAAAGTTATTACAATTAAATTGTGAATGTATTTTGAGCAAGAGTAACTTTTAGAAAGGTATAGTTTTCCTTCCTGAAATTTTAAGTTTTTTTTTTTTAATTAGCATCAAAAATCATTAAATGTCAACCGCTGTCAACTGGTTTGCAGTAGCCCAGTATTGCAAGTTGGATACAGCAAGCATGTTCAACAGAAGTTTTACCACCAGGAATGGCAGTCCAAAATCTACAGCAGGGCAAGGCAGCAGGCTGTGGTGCTGATTAATGTTCCACGAGATCGGATAGTCATTGCACAACGTCTTGGTGAAGCTACTGATTTTTAGCAGGAAAGCTTTGCAAGAAAGAAGTTAGAATTTCACAACCAAAGAAGGTGGATCTTTTTGGCACCTTTGCTCAGTGAAGATTACTTCTTTTGCACTCAGGCACTTTTTTTGGAGTTTGATTTCTTCCAGCAGGGAATGGTTGCAGGCTCTAGCTGAAGAGGACTCCATGAGACTGGATACCACCTCTACGTCGACCTACTGATTTTGATTTTCAGCTGTGGAAAATATTTAAGCAAGAGAAATGTGAATCTCCAGAACAGCATCAACACACCTTGGTGAGATCTGCTTGCCAATGTTGCCCCTGTCCTCCAGAGGTCTTGGAGCCAAAAGGTTTCTATGTCCCCAGTTTTCAGTATTGGTAGGACAAGTGCTGCCAGACACAGACAAGGGTTCCAGGTTCTCAGTACAGCACTTGGGGGTCAGTACTCACTCCAGCAGAGCCCATGGCAGAGTCCAGGTCAGTCCCAGTAGGAACTGGCCAGCTGGGCATTTGCAGGAAAGGCCTCCTGTGACCTGTTGTGTCTCTGTAGCTTGAACAGGAGATCAGCCTTATTAAACTTAGGGTCCACTTCTTTGTCAAGGGTACAAGCGAGAGGGGGTTGATTGCTTGTTCAGTCCTCTTCTGAACTTCCTCAGGTCCACTAAAATTCTGCACATTTATGCCTGGCACCAGCCAATAGGTGTAGGTTACTGCTGGCTCCTCCCTACTCATTGGACTAAAAGTTGACCAGTGCTACCCTACCCACCTTTTCAGCATTTCCTGTGTGCCCTATAGCAAATAATTCCACATTACCCCTCTCTGCAAAATCCAAGCTGATGAAACCTTTCTCTGTTTGTGCAGAGTCTATGCTCCCACCCACATGTGTGTCTGGGGAACTGAGCAACCTGTCCTATGTGGTCACTTCAAACCAATTCTTGGGCAGGTCCCTCCCCTGTGGTCCTATGCAGGTGTCACCTTATAACATGGGAGACCCCTTGAAGTTAATTATGTTCCTGGGCACAGGCCAAATGTTCATCCTGCGAGAAATTCAGAAATACCTCCCCACATCCAAACCTTTGTCTTCTACTCCGGAAGCTGTTTTCACACCTCATTCAGGGTTGAACACTAAGATGGCTGCATCTGAAGTCTAGTATTCAGAAATGAATGTTGTAGCCATTTCTTAGCCGAAGATAACAATATTAAACTTAATATTGCATCCCAATACTTTTCTATGGAATATCCAGCCTTGCTACAGTAAACATAGGCTTTGGACCTTTTCACTGTACAGACATGTGTAGCAATACATGTATACATGTCACGTCTTTAAATTCCATGCATACTACCTTAAGCTCAATAAGACCTACTTGGGATGCCATATTAATATTTAAAAGAAAGGTTTAGACCAGTAAATAGGGTTTAGTTGAGTGGTAGAAATGTACCTTAAATTCAGATTTAGTCAGGCTACAATGGTAGACCTGAAAACCTATATTACACTATCACTGTAGCAAATGGCACAATAGGTGCTGCAGTTGACAAGTCACATTTAACTTATGAACCATGAGTACCCTTTGTACCATAAACAAGAGTCTTATAGTTAACTTCACTATACGAGTTACGATTAGAGCACAGGTACTTTCCTACTGGTTAGCAGGGATAAAGTGCACAAAGTTCTTCAGCCAGCAAAACACTTAAGGGAAAAATTGGGGATACACCACACAAAAGATAATCATTACCTACAATGAGGATAAAGTCAAAAAGGTTTATTGCATAATTAATTAAAATTATTACAATTTTCACATAAAAATAGTAGTACAGAATTTAATTAATTTTACTAAAATTGTTACCGCTCCACGGCTAGGAAATAGTATAAAATAATATTTAAAACTTTGATCCAGAGCAACTCCACCCATCACATGGTCTCAGTCTGTTATTACAGGTTAAGATTTCCTTGACAATCCCTGGAGTTAGGGTGGCCACAATGTCCCGCCTCCTCGGCCTTCCCCCTGTTTGGTTTGACCCAGACGTTTTTTCACCTCTGCCAGGAATTTGATTCCCCGGCATGCCAGAATTATAGAACTACCTCCCAACCAACTTGTTACAGCTTGTCTACAGGAACGGATCTTTAGCTCGTTAAAGATGGATTTCAGAAGTCGTTGCCTCTATGCCATGAATGCCGGACATACACAAAGAAAATGGGCCAAGGTTTCTGTTTTGTAGCCACATAGACATTGCTCCGTCTGGTGGGTATCTTTCCAGGATGGTAGTAGATCCTTCGAGATGTGCATACCCATCCTGTACTCTATAAATGCTCTTTTTAGATACTCGCTGAAATGGGAAGTTAAGTAAGCGTGTGGTTTACCTGCTGTAAAAGAGTTGATGATGGTCCAGCCGTGCCGACGTTTTGTGAGTATGTATTTATCTTCTTGAAAGGATTTCCTTTTTGCTGCCACTTTGGCCGATCTACTTAGGCCTGCTTAGTCCATCCCGGATTCCCATGCTGATTCCAGCTCCAACTCTTTCAAACAGGATTTCAAATACTTTCCCCAGGTGCACGGGGTTACGGTGTCCCCATGATTTTTATTTTCCTCCCAATTTAGCCAGTCCATTGTATCTGGGTCTGCAGATCTAAGTTTGTAACAGAGTTTCACGAAGCCGCTCATGCTCCGGAATTTCAGATTTTTCAGTCCAAATTCGAGCCTGACTTGCGACGCTGAGGCAGATTTTGGAAGATTAAAAACAGCTTTATACGTTTTGATTTGTAGATCATTTAATAGGACGGCTTCCTTGCCACACCAAGTAACCAGACCGTAGGATAGGGTGGGTAAAATTTGGGCCGCCATAACTTTTAACAGGTGCTTATAATTCGGGCAGTCCATTTTTACTTTTAGTAAACGGTAAGCGAAAATTAAGGATTGGGTTTTTGCTTGTATTGCTGTTTTGTGCTCCGTATGTTTCGCTCCTTGTGATATTATTATTCCAAGGTACTTGTATGACCCTTGTTCTTCCACCTTTGCACCGTTTGCCATCCAGTTATACTTAAGCTTATGTGGATCGACTAGACGGACCACTTTTGTTTTTTCTTTGTTTATTTCCAGCCCTTCCTGCTTCAAATATGCTGTTAATTTGTTTAGTGCTCTTTGTAAGCTGATTGGCGTTTTACTCAACAATACGATGTCATCTGCATATTGTAGACAAGGAATTCGATTGTTAGCCAATGATGGTGGGTGAACTTCAGCCGACTCCAGCACACTAGAGAGATTGGAGAGGAAGAGATTAAAAAGGGTAGGGGCTAAAACGCAGCCTTGTTTTAGACCTTGGTGTGTTGATATACTTGTTGTTGTACAGCCTTCATTTCCCAGTTTCACTCTTGCCCAGGTGTTTTTATATAGTACTTTTATTGCCTTTACTAATTGGCTCGGCACACCCCAGTTCTTTAATTTTCCCCACAGGTGCTCTCTGTTGACCTGGTCGAATGCAGATTTGATATCGACAAAGCAGGCATACAGACATGCTCCCTTTGCTACCGCTCTGTCCATTAATAATGACAGGGAGGTCAGGTTTGTTATTGTTCCCATTCTTCGCCTGAAGCCTGTTTGAAACTGGGGAATTATATTTGTGTCTCCTATTCAGTCTTGTAGGTTTGATAGAATGCAAGAGGCGTAGAGCTTAGCCTCCACATCTATTAAAGATATCAGCCTATAGTTTGCTGGGTTGCGATGGTCACCATGCTTAAATATATGAGGAATAATATTACCCTTCCACAAGGCAGGAACCTCGGCTTATTTGTAAATGTGGTTAAAAAGTGGCGTTAGGGTCTCTGCCCGAAAGGCCGGATCATATTTGAAGATTGCGTTTGGCAGCCCGTTCGGGCCTGCTGCACCTTCTGACTTCAGTCTTGATATTATGTTGCTCAATTCGTCTCTGGTGGTTAAATCGAGAAATTCGGTAGGCTCTTTTGCATCCTCCTCCGACTCTAAGCCTTTAATTTCCTTCTTCTTTCTTCCCTTTATGTTCTCCTCGTTTGCATTTTTTGCCCGTAAGCCATTCACGAGGCCTGAGGCTGTGTCACAATATAAAGTTTGCACATGCAGGGCCCAAGAATCAGCACCGACCCCTGCTTCCTGATGAAGTTTTGATCCTTTGTTTAGATCGTTAATAATTCCCCAAAATTCTTGACTGTTAGGAAGTTTTCCTGCGCTTAGAAGTTTGTTCCAGAGCATTTCCTTGTAGGAGGACTTCACGACCCTCAGTGACTTCCTGTAAATGCTCCTAGCTTCCTTCAGGTTACCTTTGGTTACCTTTAACCCCTGTTTTTTTTAGGAAGGCAAGTGCTCGGACCTCTTTAGCAACCTTTATTTTTTTTGTTCTTAATTCCGTATTAAACCAGGGCTCCTTCTTGAAGTTTGAATTACCCTGTTTCCCTGGAGTTGCAGGAAACTTTTGAAGTAGGTCCAGAATCATTTGCTCCCAGTTGCTTACAAGATCTTCATCTTTTTGGGGCCCTACCCTTCTCTGCGCCATTTAAAATTTTTTAAGTTGAACTTTGAGGGATGATGTAAAAGGGAGGTCATTTTCGGCGCCAGAGTGGGCGCAGTATTCAATCTTGTTATTTGGGGGAAGTGATCACTTTCTGCACGTTGATCGATATAAATGCATCAATGCGTGGGATTAGCTTGTCACTTACTATGGTGTAGTCTATTGTTGAGTGGACCCTGCCACTCAAGTACGTTATGCCTGACGGCCTGTCCCCCTTTGTGTTACCGTTCAGAATCGACAGACCTAGTTCTCTTATACTGGTTGCTAACTTGAGTCCACCACTGGTCGATTACCTCTTTGCTTTTGCACGGTTTTTGCCAATAAGATCGTGGTTGAAGTCCCCGGAGATAAACAGTGGGCATCGCAAATACGTTCTTTGCATCTCTTTTATCAATTATATTAGGCTTGCATGTTTTTCATGTTGCGACTTCCTGTCAGGATGGATATAAACATTGATTATTAAGAGTTGCCACTGTTTAGACCCAAGTGGTGGTGTTTCGGTGATTCTGATCACTTGAGCCCAATTGAAACCCACGTCCAGTATTTCCGATACCCAGTTGTATTTTTGGGCTATGTAGGTAGATAAACCTCCCCGGGGGTGCCCAAAGTTTGAAAATCTTTCTGCCAATATATGGTGGTCTTTGAATCCTGGTATTACTGTGGGGGTTAGTTTCCATGACTCCTGGATCAGGATTACATCTTGTTGCTGGAAGAAGGCTTGTCTGTCGTGGTCGAGTTCCATTTCTTGGAAACCATGTTTCATTCCATGAGCAAAGTAAGAAACTTGGTGATTTGTTTTCGCTCTGCATGTCTTTCCCCGTGTCAGTCGCCGTTGAAAGATTTTGCTCAGAGTTAGGTAGCTTTATTACTCAGGACCGTGGGAACCCAAGCCCAATCCATTCTGTCCAGGCCGTACTGCCTGGTTGTTTGTGCGTTTTCTGTCGGGGGTACCAGATCCCTTGTACTTGATGCTACAGGCAAGGTAGCACGGGCGCCTTGTAAACAGGTGAAGGGAGATCCTTGTTTCCGTTCCCCTTTATTTGGTTACGAGAGCTATTTTGTAAGGGATAGGGATATCTTGGATGTTTATGTCGGACAATGGATATGCCCCATGTTTCGAAGTGAGGTTTTGTGGAATATATCTTTTCTGCAATGGCCTTTGAGGCCCAAGTTGTAACTGTATCCTCAGTGTCCGCGTTGTAACTGTTTTGTTGAAATTCAACAGCTAGAAGGTCCCGAGAAGTTATCTCTCTTAATGCTGATGTTACGTTAAACAATTTTAGAAGGTTACCTCGATTGAGAATATCCTGTGGCTCCTTTGTTGGATATTCGGGAATGAATGTTAATTTGTGATCAGGTGACTCAGGATGATGGGGGAGTTCTTTAGACAGTTGAGTTAAGCCTGCTTTGGTCGATAAAGAATTCTTGGGTTCATTGGAATCGCTCATTAAGGAGAGGATGTGTCGTTCTTGTTCCGTCTTTACAACCTTCGTTGAATTTTTTGTGTTTTGGTTTTGTCCAGTACTGCATCCCTTGGTTGGAAAAGGGATAGATTCCCTTTGGATTAGCGAGCAGCTATGCTCTTTTTCAGAAACTGTGACTCGTATAGGGGTTTGTACGATTTTAGTCTCTGGTGCTGGTAATTCTCCTTGTTTTTTGTTTGAGTTTTTTCCCAATCTTGCAGATGTATACTGCGTGCTGGGGACTATTGAGCCCTGATTGATGTCCGCTTTGGGCTTACTATGTATACCCAGGTTTTCTCCCAGCGCTCGTGTTGAATTTGTTTGCTCGGGGCCTCCGTTACCAGCGATATTTGTAAGCTTTATATTTCCTTGCTGCGGCTTTTGATCTTTCGTTTGCGAGACAGATCTTGTTTCTCTTTGATGACTATGGACTCTGGTCGGTGAGAAACTCATATTGCTATGTTGTTTAGAGGGGATGTTTATAGCTCCCCGACATATACCTCTTTCCCTTGAGGAGATTTGTAGGACCGGCTTATCTGGCGAGTGGGTTAATCCCTCTTCTCCACCTAGCGGTAGGTTCAGCGATGTTGTTTTAATTTCCTGGGGTTTGTTCGTTTTAAAAATCGGGAAGATATTTCCTAGATCTGTATTTTGTTGTTTTTTATACTTTAATCTTGCCTTCCTGGCCTTTTTCCTTTGCCTCTTTGTTGGTTTTTCCTCCCTGGTGGATTTTTGGGTGGACTGTGTTACTTCCAGATCTAAAGCTGGTCTTTCTAGACCTGCTTCCCTTAAGTTTTGTTCTGTATCCGTTAATGGATTTCTGCTTGTGAGCTCATTTCTGTGCTTCCTCTTATCTAATGGCGACTAGTCCGGATTAAGTTCGGTTTCTTTCCTCAACGGACTACGGGATTGTTTTACCTCCCCTAGAATGTCCGTCAGGATGACCGGCAGGCTTGCTAACTTTTCGATTATACTCCCGCATCCACAGTTACACTGTTGTTTGTTAAAGCAAGTGTAGGCATTTAATTTCCCATGATTTGTAAGAAGCAACGATAGTGAGTCCAATTTTGTGTTTATGCATGCAATGTGACCCGCCACTAAGTTAATAAGGTCTATCTGAACCTCCATTTTGTTTGATTGGTAGTTCAGGACCCTTATTGCTTGGTCTAGGGAGCTTAACAGAGACTGAGTCCATGATGTGGATGGCTGATCTTCTTGAAGTTTGCTTGGGTCCTTGAGATCTGAATCCAACGTGTGGCCTGATGAGATAGTAATCGGCGCAGAATGATTAGGATGAAGATGGTTTATTGGCATGATAATACTGTCGTTTATTGTAAGGTTTTGTTGGTCTCTTTTTGCCGCTGGGCAACGCGGAGTGGAAACCACCATGCCAGGTCTCAAGTGGAGGTTGTTAGGACCAGGTTCTGTTCCCAGAGCGCTACCTTGGGTATATATATACTTGGATATTCTCTCCATGAGTTCCTCCAGTTGGGAGTCATTTGAAAAGAAAAGCGGTTTTAGCCATGGGTCCCCTTCATGAGAGGATGCGGAGGATAAATTGCTATGTCTTGCGGTTCCCTCCTTGGGGCCCTTGGAGCCCTTGGGGGCTTTTGTTTCAACCGATTCGGTAGTTGTTACGCTGTTACTCGGGTTCAAACAGATATCCTTTATGAGGGGATCATCCGCGATGTCCTTTAACGCTTCCCCTTCAGTGTATTCTTTTGCAGCTGAGGGGGTATTAGAATGGTGCACTTGGGCGGTAACAACCACTGATTTTCCCTGGGGTAGAGGACCCGAAAGCTGCGGAGAAGAATGTGACCCTTGTTGATCGCTGATCCCATTCAACTGGCTTTTGGCCAATGGGGAAGGTGCTTTAATTGGGACAATGGGGCTTAGCAGTTTGCAAGCCTCGGCTGTTGGTGCGTAAATCGCAGCAAATGGATCCTTTAAATAAAAGAATTTTAAGAGACCAGATTTTCGTGTGGTGTTCAATGTTGGTTCTGGAGTTGGTGCTGAAACCAACCTCTCCCTTGGACTCAACAGGACCCCTGTCAATTTATCTTCTGCGTTTGACTTCCTCGGTTTTTTTTGGGTCTTTTTGCTTTCCGCAGGTTGTCGCATTTTCCCAGATCTCATTTCCAGTATGAGATTTTCACGATGCTTTTAATCCTGCTTGGTAATCTGGGCGTGACAGTTTTTTTTTTTTTTTTTTTAATATTTGTTATTTGTCCCTCGATTGTAAATTATGGTAATGAAGCAACCTAGTGGAGGCCTTTGTTTAAGGGCAAGCTTTTCAAATGATGTTGTTCTTTTTGCTCCAGTTGCTCCGGGTGCTCCTTACAGCAAGGTTGGCAGGTTAAAAGCAGGAACGGAAGCAGAGGGAGTGCAGATCCCGGTTCCTCAGGCTTGTGCACAGCACCTCTGCTGCTGGTGCTACCGCTTCTAGTGCCTCAGCTACCGCACCTTGTGCGGCTTCTACCCACACTACACACAACCAGCTTCTCCTGCCTTCTAATAAATGGCAGTTAGCAGAGCTAGGCTTGGCGCTTGACGGTCTCTGTAGCAGTAATTGGTAGGCGGGTGCAGCCCGCGATGAACTGGCACCGTGGAGTGATGGTGACTGCTAGGAGGGCAGGTACGTGCTATCCGCGCAAAATTTGACCCGGTAACCACACCTCACCACAAGTCTCACCGCTGGACACGCTGGACCCTATGGTAGCTATTATCCTGGCCCCTGGGTTCCTGGTCACTGGTCACGGGCACATGTCCCAGGTCGCATGTCGAGGCACACGGGGCACAACTGGTCGGGATCTTACCTGGCTGGCTGGGCTGGCCTCTGGTGCCGCTGCTGCTGGTGTACACCGACCGCCTCACAGCCTCTTCGCTGCTCCGCCGCCTATGGTCCTCCGGTCTTACAGACCCGTACTCCGGCGGCCGCGTCAACCCCACTAATCGGCCCTCGAGCCGCCGCGGAGCTGACAACGAGAAAGCGGCGGCGGGGGGGTTTCGGAACTTTTTTCAGGGCCGGTGTCGGAGCCTTCGGGAGCCCTGGATGCCTCGGGCGGCTCCTCCTCGGCAACAGCACAACAGCACAACAGCACAGCAGCACAGCAGCACAGCGTTTGGCGTCTGACGTCACGAACCGCTCTGACCACTCAGCACTCAGCAGTTACAGATTCCCTTGCAATGAGGATAGGAAAACCTGCATTAAGTCATCACTGAATATATCATGCACTTGCATATGTAAAGTTTAACATACATTACTTTTTTCCCATACACTGTCATATGTAGGAAATGTTTCAGACTCACCCAGACATGCAAAAACTACAGCTGTGTGAAAACATAGCAATAATTTACACATTTTTTAACAAATCCCCCAGTAAGGTACTAAAGAACTGGAGCCCTCAATGTGAATGCTATGCAGACGGGAATGCAATTTGTGATGTGAAGTCTATGTACTAATAGGTCACATCACAAATTGGCCATTACAGAAGGTAAAATGAATGCCAATGCCAAAAGAATATTTAGATGGATGCCTTAACAGAACAGCAGACCTCTATTTTCAAATTGAATACATTTATGTGGAAACACACTTTAAAACCTCAGTAGAAGGTTACATTATTGTCTAAGCAGCATTTGTTGAACCTGCTTTTCAAAGAATCTCCATAGGGGATAAACCTTGTCAACCAAACTTAATCACTTTTTATGAAGAAGTAAATACCTGAAATAAACAACCTAAAATGGTATAATAACAGAACAGTTAGTTATTTTCTTTTAAGTATTTGACATGCTATCCCTTGAAAGTATTATATGATTATTCCTAGCGAAGCTTCACTCCTTGATAATTTTCAAGATAAGGTATTTATCCCATACAGTAAGCACAACAGTGCATATCTGTACCACATTATGCAGGAACATTAGGAACATTGCATCCGACAGCTGGAGTGCAAGTGCATAAGTAGTGTCTTATGTCTGTCTGACGTCTTTTCCCATCAAATATTCCTTTGTGTTAATTTCAGGTCTCAACAGAATAATGTAACATTTTGGGAAGAATATACAGGAAACCAATGCAAAACTTGAAGACAAGATGGCGAAGACCTCCATGGTAACCATGTACTTCCCTTTGGTGCTGAGGTAGGCTGGAATAAATGAGAGCCAGACGGTCAGAAAGGCCAGCATGCTGAAGGTAATGAATTTGGCCTCATTGAAGCTGTCCGGCAGTTTTCTAGCCAGGAATGCCATTGCAAAACTTATAGTGGCCAGAAGCCCAAGGTATCCAAGCATGCACCAGAAAGCAACCGTAGACCCTTCATTACATTCATATATTATCTTTCCAGGTTGAGAATGGATGTTATATTCAGAGGAAGGTGGAGAAAGAATCAGCCAAGAGGCACAAAGGAGAACTTGAATGAATGTACAGACAACAATCACTATGTAGGATAGTTGGGGACCAACCCATCTCCTTAAGTCACTGTTGGGTTTTGTGGCATTGAACGCAATGACCACCATAATAGTTTTGGATAAGATGCAAGAAATGCAAAGAGCAAAAGTCATGCCAAAAGCTGCCTGGCGGAGGAGACACTTAACTACAGTTGGATAACCAATGAAGATCAGTGAACAAAGAAAGCATAGAGCAAGAGAACATAGCAGGAGGTAGCTTAGAGAACGGTTATTTGCTTTGACAATGGGGGTGTTCCTATGATGAATAAAGAGTTCCAGAATAGCAAGTGGCATTAGTAGGAAAAAAATGCATATGGCTGTCAGACCGATGCCTAAAGGCTCTTCGTAGGAGAGGAACTCTATGACTTTCAGCATGCAGTTGTCCTGCTTGGCATTTGGCCAATGATCCCACGGACACTTGGAGCATTCAGTTGAGTCTAAGGAAGAAAATTATCAAATAATTGACAGTAATTCAGAAAGAAATTTTACTTGCTTACTTAGGATTTAGTGGCATTATTTACAATTTACTATTTGTGCATCATCTTTATATATTATTGATTCCAAGAGTCATATAATACCCTTGATGGTAATCACTAGGAGTTTTCAAGTACTCTTTATCTTCACAGCCAAACTCACAGTTAACACCAGACACCCTGCCTTCATCATTGTCCACAACATTTACACAAACATTGAAAAGGCATTTTTTATTTGCCTATTACTTTTGACTCAGTGAAAAAATGTGCATACAACTTTGGTAACTTAGCAAACTAGTAGGCCCATCAGTTAATTTTTGTATAGTTGTCATGCAGCTCTTTGTGAACAGTTCTCATTTTAGCTCCCATAGGAAATTTTGTCCATGCCTACAGCCTGCATCACTGAATGGGTTTACTACAAACTAGCCATGGAAATAGAAACTACTTAGAATGTGTGCCTTTGTTGCTTTAGAGTATTTTTTGAGATATTAGACTTTTATCAAATCTGCTGAGCAGACTAACATTTTTGTATATTAGCTGTTTTACATGCTAAGTGATGACTTGCGAATCCTCTGAATCCTATCAATCAAATTAGAATTTTTTATAAGAAATGTAATTGGATGGATTCTTTTCCAAGTATTCTTAAACGTGCATGTTGGCACCTACATACAAGGTTTGTTCTGAGGAATTAAAATGTGGCCGCCAACTTCAGGGCACAGCTCAGAAGTTACCAGAAGCATGCAAAAGTCAAGGGCTGGAAATTAAGCACAACATAAAAAAACTGTAATTTGTGGAATAAGCCACAGTGAAAAAGAGACATATTGTTCTGCCTCAAACATGTCAACCCACATAAATTTTGCAGTTATGACAAACTTCCTTCATCTGTCATGCTTATAACACTAGTTTGCCAATAGTCCAAAACCACAAAAACAGCTAAGACGTTAATAACATGCTGAGCAGTGCACATTTAGGCATATGTTGTGTGCATGGATTACCATAATTAGTAAATGTCACTGATTTAACATATTTAAGCAAGACCCATAACTTATAATTTAACCTTTGTTTTTTTTCAGTATATAAGCTCCAAACATTTGAAATGAGACGTCTCCTTTCAACTGCTAATTACATCACATGACCAAGTGGCTTAAGGAATTGTGGAACATGTAGTCTGATCAATCCCAAGTGGGTGTCAAATTTGTGAAAAATAATAAAACATGTCCTTCGCCCCAGTGGGCTGAAAGTTTGTCATAAAGTTAATTTGTCTCTTGGTCATGTGATGTAATTAGCAATTAAAAGGAGATTTCTCAGTTTCAAAGTTTGGAGTATTTTGTCGTATTTGAGAAGGGTCTGCCTGTGTATAGGGATGTCATCATCGAAACGCATTGGGAATTAGGCCTGGTCCTATAATTGAGGTTGTCATCAACCCGTGGCCTTAATGTGAGTGCCGACTCATGCTGTTGGGCATATTTTGAATTTCTGTTACACGACGGTTCAAGCCTAAAGTAAATTCTAAAATTAAAAATCACAATTAAAACTTAGTTTAAAATTTAAACTATTACTATTTACTACTAATTATAAAGTAATTAAAATGTATTTAATACCTACCCTTTACCCCATTAAAAGTAAAATCAACACACAAGAAAATAAACAACTACCCAAAATAAATATAAAATAATTAACATTAGTTAACTGCTATATATTAATTAATTAAACACAAATTATTTCCCACCATTTACCCCTATAAACACCACAACACACACCTAAAACTAATTACACAATTGCCATAATGTATTGTTAATTAAATCAATTAATTTCAATAACCAAATTATTGTTAATAATTAAAAAAATACTTCCCACCCTTTACCACTATAAAACCCAAATATACACCTAAAATTATTTGTATGTACAATTACCATCATTAATTACCACTTAATAAATTAATATTAACTCACTACCAATTATAAATTCATCAATTAAAAACTAAAATAGTTTTACCCATTACACCTATAAATACCAAAACGCACACACCTAAAATGAATTAATTAATATTGATTAACAACCAATTATTAATTAATTATTAATAAATTACTTTACACATTTAACACTAAAACATCTCAATTAAATAAATATTTGTAAATAAAAAGGAATAACATTAATCTCAATAAATAAATTACTTTCCACCCTATTCCCCTATAAACCTACAACCCGCTACGGAACTAAAAAATGCTAAATTCAAATAAAAAAGATATAATAACTACTAAAAATATAACACATATATCAAAAAATATAAACAATTCTTATACAAAAAAATACACATCACATACATTTAATATATATACTAAAATAAAGAACATTATTTAAAAAATCGATATTTTTAACAACTATATTTTTGCAAACGATATTAAACACTTCAATATTTTTAAAATCAATATTACTTACCTTAAGTAGATTTTCTTGACCACAGTATTCTTGCTGTTGACATTTTTGACTCCCAATATTTATGACTCAATATTTCTGCCAGTCGATATTATGTCTGCACACCCGAAAAAACACATACATTCACCAGTTAAAGTGATCTCAAGTACCTCATTCCCTAAGGTAAATTTGAGTCTTCACCATGCATAGTCTCCTCATCAATATTTTAATTACAGATTTTGTAGTGATATTATCAATGATGCCAAAGAAGTTGGCATGAGTTATGTAATAAGTGGGGCAATTAGCAGTGCGTGGAGGGGGGGCAAGATATATTTACCTTAGAGCACAATTTATAGTTGCCCGAGATAACTAAAACTAGTACATTTCTGTTGTTTTAAGAATTTTAAAAGTTATGTTGAACATTTTACCTAACTATAATGTATACTGCGCCACAACCAACACTCTACTGTACTCTATACAACTCCACTCTACAACGCTCTACTACACTCTATGGGGCCCATTAGGATGGTGGGCGGATTGCCCACGCCAGGCTGGCGGTAGCCACCGCCAGCCTGGCGGGGGCAATCCGCCCGCCATCCTAACCAGAATGCCCCAGCCATATTAGCATGGCTGGGGGATCCGCGGTGGATGGAAAGACCGTCCGCCGCTTTTCCAACCGGTCTCCTTGCGACCGTGGCGGAAAAGGTTTAATATGGTGGCGGTGTCTATCAGACACCGCCAGCCATATTAGTATGGGCTGCAACTGATGCCTTTCCGTGGCAGCATACGGTCTTCACTTTGGGGAGCCCCCTGCGGGCCCCTGGAGTGAAGGTGAGGTGGGGGGTGCACATGGGGGGTACCACAGGTACCCCCCAGCATTTGCATACACAAAGCGGCAGGCACCATGCGGTGCCTGCCGCTTAGTGTATGTAAAGTACACCGCACATCACAATGTTAAAAATGCAGGATGCGCCCGCCACTATGGCGGGCGCATTCTAATTAACCCTGGGTGAAGCACTACGCTACGCTCATGTAGTTGGCAAAGTTTGCGCAACTTCGCACTACGCGAGCTGCACATAGCACAGTGCGAACACGCGTAGTGCAGCGTAGCGTAGTGCAGCGGTCATTTTTTGCTTGTTCGCGGTCCTTAACGTCATGTTCGCGACCGCGAGCAAGCAAAATGACATCCTGGCGAGATTCTCAACGCGGGCAGGTCAGGTTTCTCATTGCGAGTGGTTGCACATGCTCGCAACCGCTCGCGATGAGAAACTACCAGTTTGCGTTGAGAAAGCTGCCGCTCGAGTAAAAATCTACTCGAGCAGCAGAAACTTACAGCTCGCACTGTGCAAGATGCCGTTTTCAATGATTACACAGTGCCGGATGCTTGTTCACACTGTGCATTCATTGAAAACGCATCTTGCACAGTGCGAACATGCTACTACGCAGCTCGCGTAGTGCTACGTGAAGTTCGCGTAGTGCGAAGTGCACTTCGCGTAGCGCTACTTCGCAAACTACGCCCACCCTTAATCCTAATACCCCCCACGGGACCCCCGCCCTTATGGCGGGCGGTCCCAAGTACCATGAGGATGGCAAAGTCCACCCGCCATCCTAATAGACCCCTATGTGACTTTACGGCACAGTAGTATACTGTATACCCATACACTACTCTACAAAACACCTTACTCCACTCTAGGACCCCAATTATGATGGCGGACAGAAAAGCCTTCCGACCACCATGGTTTCAGAAACAATCCCCACTCATGACCCGCAGCATTACCATTGCTCAAATTAAGATGTGATGTACACAAAATCAGACCGCGGCGGACGGATGTCACAAAAAACCTTCAACCACGGTTGGAAAAGCTGCAAATCCGACTGCGGCGGACGGGGAAATCTGCTCAACGGTTGAAAAGGCCGCTCCTGCTGCGGCATGACCGCACGGATAATTACAAGGAAAATGCGGTGCTGGCAGGCCCAGCACTACTTCTGACCGCCGCGCATGCACATAGGCCAAATGAATGGCAGACTTAACCAACTTCACAGCAATGCCCAAAGTGTGCCTGTACGTCCTGCCGCCCTCAATCACAACACACATGCCACAATGATACACCTCAACTTGCTCCTGGTAAGGAAAGCCATGCACAGCATGGCAGAGACATCTAGAGGTCATCACTCATGTGGACACACCCACATACCACAGTATAAAACCAACCCCTTCCTGGACCATTGACTCACACTGCTCAACATCACACCACCTATCTTCACACAACACCACTTTCACCCTCACACCTCACACACCACATATCTCCACCGCTACCTTGCACCCTGCACCCTCATTCATTTGCACATTGCCCCCTCAGAAAATGCCCAAATTCACCGACTCAGAGTTGAAAGTGATGGTAGACGAGATAATCAGGGTAGAGCCACATTTGTTTGGGCACCTGGTCCAACACACTCCACTTTCATGCAAAAATCCCATTTGGGCAAGGATCCACAGCAAAGTCAATGCCGTCGGGATCACCCTACGCACTGTGTGTGACATCAGGTAGCGGTGGCTCAACCTCAAGGGCTGGATCGAGCATCGAGCCCAGAGGAACCACGTGGCAGCCCAAAGAACTGGTGGAGGCCCTCCCATTCCACCACTAACCTTTACCGAATGGGAGGAGAGGGTGCTCCCATCACACTGCAATGTACTATTGTGCACAACCAGTGAGCCTCAATCGCCAGCCGACATCAAACTCATGTGGAATGCATGATTTCAATATGAATGGATCCCAAAGTTAGCATTTCCTTACTCAACTTCACCTCACAGGTAGATAGTCAGCTCATGCACCCTGGCCTCCCTCGCAAACAGCATGACCAGCCCTCCTCACCCCACAGTCATGTGTCAGCTAACTCTGTCGAGAGTGCTGCCTAACAGGTAGGTAGCCATCTCACTGTGGAGGGGGTTGTTGGGCCCTTACAGCAAAACCACAACTCCCAAAAGGCCCTCTGTCTTCCTTCACAGACAGCATGAAGCCAAATGACCCCCACATCCCACACTTGGTAGCTACTCTGGAAACCCCCATAAGTTGTAGGCAGTGCACATACAGCTAATATCATCGAGAGGCCACATGTTTCATAGTGTCAGTGAGGAAATTACCTGTAACTGCAAAGCAAAGTACAAGAACGCGATCACAAAAAGCCAATGTGCAAGTCCCATTGCCTCAAAGCAGAAAGACTCTGGTCAACACAGCACATGCATGGAAACTCTGTCAAACCTCACAAACCACAGGATGCAAGTACAAAAAGCATAACACAAATCATGAAGTTGCAGCATAGTAATCAGATACTCATACAAAAGACACAAATGTCCAAGCATGTACTGAATTGATGAGCAACAAGTTGGTACCAGAGGACATGTCCCTGGAAATACCATATTTGTACAGAGGAATTTGTTTCTTAAGCCAGGTCACATGGCTAACAAGCAATGTATGTACCTCCACATCACATTTGACTGCTGACAAACTGTTATGAATGCATAGTAATGCCAAGGTAAAAAGTAAGGCCATCTCAAATTAAATGTGCTAAACATGAACATCAAAGCTGTGCTGTGTAATGAATATGCTGACAATATAACCTCTCTTCAACAGGTGATTCGCTAGCAACAGCAGGCAACCTTACCATGGGCGAGCCCGGCCAGTCTCCCCCCAGGAAGGTGAACCCTCGTATGCAGACTCCCTGGTCTTTTCGGATGAGGAGGACCGACCTGGCCCCTCCAGCGTGCCCAGGACAACTCAGTCTCTGGCCCTCACTGTCCCCACCATCACCACCATGACTCCCACAACAGCTGCACACCCAACACAGACCCCTGCAGCAACGACCTGTGTGGAAGCCACCTCCACCCTCACCACCGCTGCCCCCAACACTGTCCCTTTGCCAGCACTTGTGAATACCACCAGGCAGACCGGGGATGCTGGGGACGGTGTGCGGTGGCAGCGCCTGGCACCGCCACAGGTCTGTGGAAACAGAGCAGGTGGGAGGTCAACTGGGGGACAGCCATAGGAGGACAATGAGACTGAGTCCCTGGAAACCATACTAACTGTCCTAGGTTAGCTTTTTGTGACTGCCCCTCAGCCTGCCCTCCATGGGCTGTGTGTTGCCCCCTTCTTCCTGCCCCTGTGGTATGTTGTGCTTCCCGCTGTACTTCCCTCCTAGGTCAGCTTGCTGCCTCTGGCCCTCCGGCCTGCCCCCATTATCTGTGCTCTGCCCCTGACCCCTCACACCTGCCCTCTATGGCCTGTTTTGCCTCCTCTGCCCCTCCCTGCTGACCTCCAAGGTCAGCTGGCTGCTCCTAATCCCAGTGCTTGCCCTCTATGGTCCTTGTGCTGACCTCTCCCACCTGCCCTCCATAGTCCATTGTATGCTAAAGCATACTTCAATAAGTGTGCAGGTACAATGGGCTTGTGTTTCAACAAGCAGTCGCTCACACATCAGCCCCGAGTCCTTCGAATTCCAGGTGCCTTGACCGTCCAGCACGAATTAGTCACTACTGCACACAGCACTCCCACTTTTTTCCGGGAAACTGACACTGAAATAATCAAAAGCCTCTGATACTGAAGGTCATTGCACACTTTTTTCAAACTTGTGGGCTCTGGCCTTGTCCCTTCATTTCATGCAATTGTTGGAGTACTACCAGGTGTTATTCCTCCAATTTTTAGACTGCATTCAGCGGTTTGATATCCCTACTTGTGGCCGTACAGCTGAGTGCTCTCACTCCATGTCTGTCCATCCTATGGTCAAGGTGAACCCCGGTCAGTTGCAACTGTACAGTGACCGCATGCAGCTTCTCTTTGGATGTGTCCTATTAGCTGTGCTATGCATAAGTTATAGGCTAACCTTCCGCTATGCCTATTTCACCTGCGTGCAACCTGTGTTCTACTGTCACCGATGCGTCTTTCACTGGGCCATGGATGTCTGCCTTTCCAACACATCCTTTACTGCCCTGGATCATGAGCTCTGGGTGAGCTCTTTGTTGGTCCATGACAAGGACTGCTTCGGTGATACATGTTTGTGGGATGCTTTTCAATGTGTCAGACAAGCTGCCAGCTGTGCCTGTGCATTTGCGCAACGGCTCCTGTGCCATGCCTACATCGAACCTCTCCCAGGTTGCCATGGGATGCTCCTTTCATCCTTGCAGTGCGAGAACCACATCTGTTCCTTCATATTGCTGGATTGGATGGCTGTCCTTTTTGCTGAAGATGATTTGGATCGTCTTTTGGAACTGACTGCCTTCGAAGCTGCCTGTGTCTTTTTGGATTCATAACTACTTAACAGCAACAGGAACTATTTGTGACTAATTCTATATCCTTTTACTGTTTTTAATGCCTACTGACAGGAATTGTCATTCAGCTCTCTGACTTTTGCCCTGTCTGCATTAGCTTTGACTCTGCTGACCTCTGCTGTTTGTTTCACTTGGTACCATAGACCTGAGCAAGGGGAGGCTGTCATCTGACCGTCATGGACATTGTCGACTGGCAAGAGCTCGGCTTCCATCATGCAGGTGTAGCGCACATAATTTACATGACGTATTTGTTTTGCAAGTACCTTAGTATATGTCTGTCACATGAGAGGTGTCCGCAGAACTTGTTCTCTGTGCGGCCAAGGAGTACTACCTGAACATTCTGTCAGTGGTCGGAGAACATTGTCAGTTGTCATTCTGTTCTGGTCAGGCCCTAGCACCCCGACTCAACAAAGTGACACAGCTGCTAGAGGACATGGGTGCCTTTTAGAAGTCATGGTCAGGTGGGCTAGTTGCCCCACACTTGGAGAGTAATCCACCCAGTGATGAGAGCAACACAACACATGTGATGAACAGTTCACCGTGTATTGGCTGAGGAATGGGGTCTGCTGACCAAGCCCATAGACCCGGGACATCTCATACAACTCCTGCCAGCAAGGGGTGGGGGATATGCTTGTGGGTCTTCCTCCAGAGGGATTATTGATATGACATCTTGCTTCATCTGATATGGATGTGTCACTATGGTTTTTGTACTCATGCATTATCAACTAGTGGTGGCATGTATGTTGCATGTTTTGACAACATAGTAAACAATGCACATTTCAAAACGTTTCTTGTCTTCAACTTATCTACTTGTGTACAGGCGCTTGAATACCTCTGAGTGAGTAGGCGAGCTAGTGAGGCACTATAGCAATTGGGCCCTGTGCTTCTGGGTGCTTCTGGGTGCTCAGTCCCTGCCTGCCCAAGTTCTCTAATCCTGTGCTTAGTCCTGTATGTGTACAAAATGCCAGCGACTATTCTCAAAGTTTTTGAGACAACAGCAAGGCACACAGACACAGTCATAGTCACTTTTTGTTAATGATTGGGATACCCAGAGTCACCTAGTTGTGAGACATACAGTTTAATCTGAATATGTGAGGTGAGCAGCATGCTACACATACATCACAATCATTTGTGTTATGGTGCTGTTCCGCAAGATGTAGGGGTCATGTGCCGATCCAGGATACTTTGCATACATATGTGAGATTCTCTGATCTGCCTAGCATACCACTTCCCCGTTGATGGAGTGGTAGTGTTTGTGGGTCCTATAGATGTGTTCACTTGCCTGTGGTGGACTAGGGCAATATGGGTACCATTAATGGCTCCCACAACATTTATAATGCCTCCCAGGTCATAGAACTCCCCCTTCACAGCTGCCAATTCATCCCTCCTCTGGAAGTGGATGTGTCTGTCCTTGTACAGCATCAATGATGACAGGACATCACCCAACACCATGCTGAACATAGGCTCTGACATCCCACTGGCACTGGCCACAGTGTACTGGAAAGACCCAGTATCAAGGAAATGCAGTGCAGCCATCGGACAATGCAGCCGGATATGTACTGTTGGGCTTCAAATGGGGCTCCAACTGAGCACATAGGTTTCGTAGTGTGTGGTGATCCAAACAGAATTTCCTGATGATTTTGATGTCCTTCATCATTGCCAGGTCAGGGCCAGGTCGAAAGATGGGTGGGCTCCTCCTACATACTCTGTCAGGGTGCACATCCATGAGATGAGTTAGAGATGAGATGTGGTGAACAGCTTACAAAGACACTCACACAACCTCAATATTGACAGGACTCATGGTCATGTGGAATGCACAAGTGACCTGCATTCTTACATGGTTTGTCTTCACTCACTCGACATACTGACTACTGCAACATCCAAAGAAGTTGATGTGTATGGCATATAGTACACTGCTACATCAAGGATGAGCTGCCCTGTGGTTTGACGGCACAGCACTTGTGTTTCCCAGCAACAGTGCTGAGTTGCATGTAGCTGCTGTCACTGCACGACCGCAAGCTTTAGCCCCACAATACACAACAACATTATGGAATGAAGGCAGTGAGTGTCATCTGGACTATGCAACATGCAATACAGCACGGTGGACAGACACATGTTGACATTATGGAGTCAGTCCTGTGTGAGTGTGATGATTTTGAGTAACAGGCATTGCAAAGGTCACCTGAATGAGGCACAAATGCAAATGGATTGTGTATACATGGTGACATGTCTGACAATGACCGTTGATGTTGGTCAGAGCTTTGTTGGTTTGTTCCTCATGTGCACTCCTATGATATGTGTGAGAACATTTACAGGAAATGGCAGCTAGGCACACTGCACGCCACACCAATATGTGTGTTGGAAGTGCTAGGGATTACAAGTATGTCTGATTTGCAGACAATGGACACCTCTGATTGTCTGCCTACATCGCTGGCTCTTCGCAAGATGAAGCCCTGGCCAAGAGACACCAGTCAGATGTCAAGGGATATACAAGCGATGTTCCCAGGTTGGATGTTTCATTGCACAACATTGGTACAGTGCGAGAGACCTTTGTGCTTTTTGACTCCTTCCCTCATTTCAGTCCATGCTGGCCACGAGTTATGATAATGTATGCAATTTCACTCTCCTTGTCTTGAACATACCATGTGTGGGATGACTTGACTCAACGGTCACACTCTCGCATACCAGCTGGTCACTGTTCTAGTTGTTCTGATGTACTAGCTACTCCCAGAGGGCTGGTGTTCCCCCACCCACAGCCACCCAGCACAGGCATCACTAGACATGTGACCTTGCCAACAAACGGGGCCAGACGCACATGCCCTGGGCCAGTTCTCCTATACATGTACAGTGTCTGTGTGGTTACTTTATATGCATGGGGGCCTAGTGCCCCACAACATTACACATGGGGTGCATCAATCACTTTAGGCAAATGAGTTGTGATGTGTGATGTATGATGTAATTCGCATGGCGCCAATGCAAATGCAGATATGTTCGCATGAGCGGTAGCTGGTATCCGCAGCCATGACATGCATTGACCTCAATTGAATGATGCAGGGTTGCGGTTACAGCTTCCTGCTGCCGCTGTGCGGCACCCACTATGCGAATGAGCCATCAGCAAATGGGAGCCTTCGGGGTAAATTTTTTGATAATGCGGTGTGTGCGCTCTGCAACTGCGGCCCCACTTGCCTTCAGGGGCACTGATGGTCACTCATGAGGATTGGGTGGACCGCGCACCTTGCATTTGGCAGGTTGCCACATTCATCGTGGTGCCGCCACGCTTGCTGGGAGTTGTATTTGTTCAGGGGTTGCATGCATGGAGATGTTTGGTACGTACCTCTGCTGTTGAGCGTGGCAGCATCTTATCTGCCGGAGATGCAGCAGGTAGAGCGGCGGGAAGGCCTGTGGCGCAGGATCCATGGCAGTTCCGGTGGTTTACATGGGTTGTGTATCAGCTCTTCCCTCTTGTTGTGTTTCCGCCATCTGCAGCATGGTGGTTTTTACGTGGCGGTTGGAAGGGCTGTTTGCAACATCATAATCTGGTTGGTGAACGGAACGTGTTTCTGCACGCCGGTCTTGCTTAGTTGGCTCCACCCACCACTCTTGTGTACACATAAACGGTGCAGAGCCTGAAGACCGCGGCAGATGGAAAATGGCCTCTGTTGGACCATTGTAATTCGGTGGTCTCTATGACCGCATCCGGAGTGGGGAAATGAACATTTTCAGTCACCGCCACCAGTGCGAATGGGCTTCCGTCCGTCATCGTAATGAGCCCATAAGTCATTCAATTACACTCTACTCAACTCTAAGACACTCAGCTTCACTACATGACACTTGACTCCAAGACACTGTAGTCGGCGATACTCCACTGTTTGACACTCAACTGTAATGTACGACATGCTACTCCACTGTACAACATGCCACTCCACTCTACAATAATCCACTCAACTATACGACACACCACGCTACTCCACTATATAACACTTTATCCCACAATATGCAATGCCACTCCACTGTCCTCCACTGAATTCTACAGCACTACACTAGACACCATGACACTGGACTGTACAACACTGTCCTTCACTATAATTATGACATTACACTTAACAACACTCAATTAAATGAAACTGGACAGTATGTTTTTAAACCCATTTTTGTTAAAAACTGAAAAATATTCAAATTTAATGATGAAACCAAAGGTTAAAGCTAAGTTATAGTTATGAAAACTATCTTTTGCTATACAATTCCTACTTATACTACACAAACAGGTGAAATTATTCAGTTATAGTTATACCTTATAATTCTAAATTACACACCACTAGTTACAAATTACTTTTATAATTTATGCATATTCCATTTACTATCTGCTGTACACCTTCGTACACATTCTTCTTGCATCAATCTCCATGCTACATTAACTATAACTCAACACTCTACAAAGCACTGCAGGGCATATTTATAACAAAGTGGGGGAGCGTGGCGGAGCATGGTGTTAGCATCCTTGGCTTAACGCCGGCCTCCACCACTTCAGAAATACAGGCTGCACCATATTTACAACAATATGGTGCATCCCTGTGTTTCCCCCTGTGCTGGCGCTAAATTTATCAGCCTTGCGCCAATGCAGGCACCCTTGCACCATTGTGAAAGGTTGTCTGCATTGAGGGGAAGATTATTTATGTGCAGGAAGGGACACCTCCCTGTGCATAAACAATCAATAGCTTTTTGCTGTTTCTATGTGTGCTACATTGTGTAGCACACAAAGCATCAGCAACAACGAGGAAATAATTAAGCCTCCAATTTATGCCTTCCTTTTAAACTTATCCAGAAAACAGTGGTTCATGCGGTATAATATTTGTACCATACAGAGTCAGTACATAGCATAATAGCAATTTTTAAAGTAGTATAGGGTTTGACAGGGGATATCAAGGGGAGAAGCAAGGCTCAAAATACAGGGTATTTTTATCATCAAAGTTTTTGTATTTCAAAACAATAGTTTCATCAATTATATACAGTTGTACACATAGTATTTTGAAAAAAGTGCAGAGTGTCCCAAGTGTTTTTGTGAGAACCAAAACGTAATTAAGTGACAGTAGGTGAATATATACAGGTTTCTACGGGGGATATTTACAAGAAGGAGAAAAATGACCAAGAACAATATTACAATCAATGATTACACAGTGGCTATCTATATTCATAGGCACTGTTTGCGCGGTTCATTTCCTATGGCGTCATAGGAAATGAACCGCGCAAACAGTACTCTTTGTACAACTGTATATAATTGATAAAACCATTGTTTTGAAATACAAAAACTTTGATGATAAAAATACCCTGTACTTTGCACCTTGCTTCTCCCCTTTACATCCCCTGTCAAACCCTCTACTACTTTAACATTGCTATTATGCTATGTACTGACTGTGCACTGTACAAATATTATACCGCAGGAACCACTGTTTTCTTGATAAACGAATCGCCCTGGTTCCTCTGTGAGTAGGGTTCCCTTGTCCTTCCGCCTTTTAAACTTAACATGAAAGGGGTGGGCAATGGGTTTTGAAGTGGACATTCTACCGTAACACCTATTGACCACCTCTTTCATGCTAACTGTAGCATGAAAGGGGGCCTTATTTACAAGGCAGAGTTAAGCCGGAGAAGTGTGGCTCACTGGTTAGAGCAGGCAGACCCTGAAGCAGAGGTCAGACCCGGGACCAGGGTTCCATTCCTGACGCGGCAGGGTCTTGAGCTCAAATGTCCACGGACTCGATAATTCTCGCTTCGGTGCCTGCCCTAATCATGGGTTCACACTCTGCAACTCTGGGCATTAAGCTTGCTTAATCTCCACAACGGCCCCAGCGCGGCGGGATGCCTGGCTTTCACCTTGGGGATGCCCTGTAGGGGCTATCTCACAGGGAAAAGCCAGGACGGGTTCCCAATGCAAGTGCCGAGATGCCTCCGGGTGATTCGAGCGCTATATAAGAACATACAAAAAAAAAAAAAAAAAAAAGCCATGTTAAAGGGCTCAATAATGCCTTGTAAATATGGTGAACCCCCTATAGCCACTAAAACGTCCTGAAAAGTTGTGTTATGTTGGCATTAGGGGCTTGTAAATATGCCCCTGTGTTCTTAGAAATAATGCAATTTCAGATGGGATAATTGGTAATATAACTGCTATTATTTCATGTAATATAAGTTATATAAAATGCAGGGGTATTACCAGTGCATGGAGAAAGGGCAATTAATAGTTAATGTAGTGTAGTGTTTGATGCGAGAACAATGTGTACGGAGGTGCATGATGTATAGTAAATTGAAGGTGGTGCACAAATTATAAATGTAACTTATAAATAGTGGAGCATACGTTCGAAATTTTAGTTATAACTATAACTTTATCATCTCTTCAGTTTATTTTGAGTGTGTGTGTAAAGAATAAATTACAAAATCCTAACTGTAACTCAGCTTTAACGTTTGTTTTGTTCAATAAATTTGCCTGAGGGCACCCACTGCCAAATCCAATCTATAGCTTTCTTCATTATCAGTTGGATTTTTCATGGCTGATCTCAGGTGTCTGAATGGCTGGTTTGGCAGACAGACCTGTCCTTTATAGGTATTCTAGGCTGAAGTCTTGGAATGACTTGGAAAAGCAGCTGTCAGATTGTAGAGGAAATTAAGAAGCACTAGCATATAATATAATGGTTCCTCTCTAGACATTATTCCCTCCTTCAATACAGATGATGCAAGAATGTGCAAAACTGGAAATATGACCAAAATGCATTTATTGTGAGCTTGTGCTAATGATCTTTATGTACATCTTTAGAAGTCATCGGTGATGGCTTCAATGTAATTCTGAAACTAGAAACTGGACCAAATTATTCTCCTGTTGGGAGTGTAAGGATTGGGCCCAGACATTAGTCCAGATCTTGCTGAGTTAAAAGATGTTGAATTTCATACTGAGTGATTTACATGAGGGCTCTTTGGGGGATGGGCAGAGTATGTTAATCAGGTTCACATGTGTTGGCATTAAGAACAAGGATTCCTGAAGGAATGCGTCTTGTTTTTTTTTTGCTGAAAAGCAAAAGGTTTCTCAGTGGATCATAGATTCATGTCAGCTATTAATGTGAAGATCCGAAAATGGAGATTATTTTACCTGTGTGGTTGGATATCTCACCCTGAGGACATGGGACACACAGAAAGCAACAAACTGGCTGCCCTTCTTTCCCAGCTTTTCTGAACCCAGGCAGGCAGCTTTGACTACACACTGAAGTGGGGACCTGAAATACATCAATACAGAGAGAAAATCTTTCTTTAACAATACATAACGTATAATGCTTTACATCTGAAAATAATAACATATAGTACCTTTAAATTGTTCTATAGGAAAGGAGGATATCAACTTAGAGTTCTCACATATAGCTTGCCATGGTTTAGTTTTGCTAGTACCATTACTCACTGTTCCCAAGTTCAAACATCCACAAGTCTTGAAATATTTATCTTGCTAGTATTATCTGATATAACAGATACACTACATGCGCTCCAGGAAACAAACCCTTTTGTTGGACTAACCGAAAATAAAATGCAACAAAAGTAAATTTCTTTAGCTTTAAGATCAACACAGATGTATTGTGTCATGTGGGATAGTGAACCTTTCAGAATGAAAAGCTGTTGTGGTCAATAGTTTGTTAAACACAAACAAAAAGCATGCATGCTCTCACATTTGGCTCTTCATTTGAAATCAAATATTAGAACCTGAACTGTTTTGCACATGGGAGGCACAGATGTATTTGACTGTTGTACATTGGAGAACAGAATGCTGATGTAGGGATAAAATAACTCTTCTACATAAGTTGCCTATCCTGGGAAAACCTGTTGGATTTTATGCATCAGCCGGGGATAACACTATTCGTAAAACTCTTATGATTTTAGTTTTAAAAAGCAATATTGTTATAGAATGAGCGAAGTGTATAAAGTTGTCCCAAATGTAGGGAATATGCCTCTAGTGTTATATTTTTTTTCCCACAGCGTCATTGTGTTGATCCCTATTATAAGCACAATGCCAATAGATGGATTAACAATATGTTTTTGAAAATATGTGCATATTGTCTGTAGACATTAACAGATGCTTATTTGTTAGATGCCCAAGAGCTTCTGAGTATTTTCTTGCAGTTATAATTTCACCTCAATTAATGTTACCAGAATTAATCACCAGTATCCTTTGACAGTGGGTCATACTATTGATTAGTAATATGAAAAATAAATAAGGCATTTAGCATTATGAGTCTCATGATGTGTCAAGGACTTGACTCTAGAAATGGTAATAAAAACGACATCTTGTTTGACTGAGAAAAGTGTGACTCCCCCTAGCAGTCATAATGCTGCCTTGCATGTAATATATACAAGAAACATGTCAAGAGTCTCTGTTCAGGTGTGTTCCACTAAGAACGAAAAAGCTGCAAAGGGCAGGCAAACCTTTCTTGACAATTTTGATTGAAATGATGAGTACATATAGATGTTGATACGAAAGGCACAAACACCATCTGAAACAAAGTAGATAAAGAACTGACCTGAGAAGCTCCTGATGAAGGATGCAGACAAAAATGATAACAAGTGAATGATGAATTGACAAAAATGAGGTAACTATTGTGTTGCAATAAACCCATCCTAAATGGAAATGTCATCACTGGAAAAAGGTTAACCCAATTTTAGTTTAGAAATTTCCGGCAGGGGATCATTTTGAGAAAAGAGTTGTGTAAAAAACAAAGCCACAATTACATCTTCAGGAATAAGTTACTTTTCCAGCATGAAAAGAAGGTTGATTTTGACATCCGTCTTACAATGTGAGCCTCCAAGCCCTACCTGCCACGCCTCCAGGCATGTGCTACATGCAAACTGCGGAGCCCCAATCACAGTGACCTTGGTTGCGCGATTACCAATGCAGACAGGACCGCAGCTGGAAAAAGCAGAGATTCACCACCTCTCCAAGCTCTATTCATTGCAACTAGGGAAGTGCTGCCTCCTCATAACTGCACAACACTGCCTCTGGTAAGCTTATGGCATGGATTTATCAGTATGTCCCACTGCTTAAGCTCCAGGTTTATCAGGATACGACTGAATGAAATGATAAACCAACTATTGAGTATCTTTTAAAGAAGCATCTTCCCAAGAAATTGTCACATCGATGCATAATCTTTCCAATCAATCAGAAATTAGGGGCATTCTCAATACATTTATGAATAATTTTTGTTTTTTATATTCTCTCTGTCCATTTACCATAATCAGCAGAGGCACAGAGGTTTGCTGAATATAAGGATCAGAAACATATGTTATAAATGAAACAAAGGCTAAATTCTCCATGTGTGAATTGAATTCAAAACAACAGCTACTGTGTTAATATGAGACATAATGACAGATAGACCAAAATATCAAAATCAAAACTTCACTGGCAATGAGTAAAAAGGTAGAAAGTCAGAAGATAACTAAACAATAACTGCAATAGGAAAAGGAGCTGGCGATAAACCATGCCAAAATTCTCTTTATAGGGGATTTAATTATTGGCCCCACGCTCAGCACGAAAGTGCCCCCTAAAGGGAGTTTACGGATCTGCTAACTGGTCTTAATTTTAATCAGCACATCAATGTAGCCACCGATGTCAAGGGCCACATATTGGAGCAGGTCTGGTCACTAAATCAGGAAGTCTCAAATCTTCAGATCTCTGCATGTGCCTAGTCGGATCATTTTTCTATTTCCTTTTTTTACCTAAAGTTGTTGCTACGAAATCTTGCTCTTCTGACCCTCTTTTGATCCGGAACTGGGGTCGAGTAGATGCCCCTTCTCTTTGTCACTCCTTGGCCGCAACGACCCCGAGCTCTCTCGGCCTGTCCGGCTCATTACTCTCAGTTCATGATCAGGCCAAAAATATCCACACTTGGCTAGCCAAGGCCCGGGACACCTTTGCCACCTTGAAAAAACTTAAAAACAAACGGCCTCACGACGCCCAGCTTTGGTTCACTCAGGACCTGAAAGACATGAAACTTGCCCTTCGACAAGCCGAGCACAAATGGAGATTGGATTATTGTCCCTTAGAGAAACTAATTTTTCTTACCGCTCTAAAAGATTATAAATTAGACATTCTAGGGGCGAAAACTAAACATTTTTCTGAAAAAATTCTGAACTCCTCCAATAAATCTAAAAATATTTTTTCTATAGTTAATGAACTAGCGAAACGTGACCGTGTAACCATTAAGCCTTCCTCATCACAGTCTTTATGCGATTTCCTTAACAGTTATTTTGTGGATAAGATAGTCAAAATGAAAACAAGTATTCCTGAGCCCGATCCTAATTTCAATTCAGGTAGCATTCCGGGGAATCCTTCATCTCTCTTAAATTTCCCTCTGATTACTCAAGAGATGTTCCTTTCCCTGCTTAGTAAAGTTCAATCTGGTTCACCCTTGGACAGTTGTCCTGCCCACATCACTCGTTAGATTTTTCTTAATCTCCCTGGTGTACCTATCTCCCTGCTTAACAACTCTCTTTGCTCAGGGGTGGTCCCTAATCCATTCAAATCAGCAGATGTTGCTCCCATCCTCAAAAAACCTGGGGCGGACCCTGAGGTCTTGAGTAACTTTCGCCCAATATCCCTGCTCCCTTTCCTAGGCAAACTCTTAGAGGCCTATGTAACTAACTGCCTTAGCTCCTTTGTGGAAAGCTCTCAGTTCCTAGACCCGCATCAAGCAGGATTTAGACCCCAGCACTCCACGGAGTCTGTTGTCGTGGCAGTTCACGACAAACTCAGAAAGGGGGCTGACAAAAACATCTCTCAGGCCTTGGTGCTCCTGGACTTGTCGGCGGCGTTCAACACCGTCGACCATGCCATCCTTCTCGAACGGGTCGAGAACGCCGGCATCCGGGACACCCCGCTGAGGTGGCTTGCATCATTCCTAAAAGATCGAAAGCAAGCGGTACGCCTCACTACTTTTATGTCTGAAGCCAAGGGCCTCACGTGTGGGGTCCCCCAGGGCTCTTCCCTCTCCCCGCTGTTATTTAATTTGTACATTCTCCCCCTAATCTCAGAGCTTCAGAACAGGCCGGTGGTCATCTTTAATTATGCAGATGACCTCCAGCTCATTTTTAATATTGATTCCAACCTCGCCTTCGATGAGAATGTTCAATCGACTATGACGTTCATCAGCAGTTGGATGAATGCTAACCAGTTCAAGCTTAACCCTGATAAGACTGAGCTGGTCCTCACCGGGCCCCCTGGAAACCCCTGGATCTCTAATTTCTGGACACTCTCCTTTGGCTGTGTACCATCTTCTGTCAACTCCGTTAAGAGCCTAGGAGTCACCATCAGCAAGGATCTCTCTATGAGACCCCAAATCAAACAGTGATGTCAGCATGCTTTTTCCATCTTCGCCGCATCAGAAAAATTAGCAGATTCCTTACCCACGGCGCCCTAGTCCAAGTCACGCTGGGATTAGTGATTTCCCGGATTGACTACGTAAATTCATTGTACACTGGTATCCCTGCATACCAATCCCATCATCTTCAACTCATTCAGAACCAAGCAGCGAGACTCATTTTCAGACAACCTAAGTCTAAGCCTGTTAAGCCTCTTCTGAAGAGCTTTCATTGGCTCCCGGTGGTTCCATGCAGCCTTTTTAAAGTCAGCTGTTTGATTCACCAGGCCCTCTCTCATCAAGGCCCAGCTTTTATTGCCTCCCGCCTCCACCGATATATCCCGTCCCGTGCTCTCCGATCCTCAGGTACTAACCTGTTGTCTACTAGCTCCTTCAAGCGTAAGAAATTTGGGGGATTGAGATTCGCCTTGCAAGTCCCACGTTTCTTGAATGCTCTCCCTCTTGATCTCCATCTCACCCCCTTATATCCTTTATTTAGGAGGGCTCTGAAGACATGGCTATTCTCTCAAGCATACAATTAACTTTTCTTCCTTGCTGCCCTGTCTCTGCTCGTCCTTAAAAGCACAAAGAAACTGCCGGTGTACGTGCGCTGTATAAATTCCTTTATCATATCATATCATATCAAAAGGAGCAGAACTTTATCTTAAGCTCTATGATGATGCGTTCATCATGAGCGTAGAATCAAATTTTGATAATTATAGATGCCTTTGTTTCAAAAATGATCAATATCAGGAGACAAAGGCATAACTCTTTTTTAGAAACTTTGAAAGCAGGAACATTGAGAAATGTTGGTAGCATTGTTAGTCACGTTAAGATAAGAAAACCTTGTAATCACTCAAAAAGAGGCCCAGTTATTTTGCATGTAATCACAGTACCATCTAGATACTATTCCTATTTGCCACCTAGAGTGAGTGTGAAAACATAAAGAAACAGCTAGTTCATTTACTCGAATCTTGCAAACAGCTTTCAAAAAATGTAAAATATGTTGAGACACTCAGTCAAACATACTGGAATGTGGCACACCATGAAGATGAAATTGTATGTCAAAATTACTGAGCCTTTTCGTCTGCTGTAGGTAACCTATACAAAGGATAAATAGTTGCTGTCCTTGCAAAAGTTCCTACTGTAACCATTAATATTGCATTTTTTTCTAAAAGTGGAAGATCCATTATAATCCACATGATAGGACATGCTACAGTTTAGGCATCACTACTAAAAGTTGCAGAGTTGAAAAGGATTGGAATCTGACAATGAAGTTTGCGCATAAATAGAATAAGGAAGAACGTATTCTTGAACATCAGAGTAAACAGTAGGTCACTAAAAAGATGATAAGCCTATATGTGACCTACCCCCCACTCTGTGATGGCCAGAAACAGTAGAACAATTGCACTGAGGCCTCAGATCAAGCTGTATCTAATAAGAAGAAACAAAGAATGCTTGTTTACTAAAATACAATATGTTTGATGTAAATACGTGTCTTAAGACGAATATTTGTATTTGTAGACATTTTAAACCTTTCTAGAAATGACTGAATAATTCCAAACACAATGAGAAGTGGAGTGGTGTGGCTCACTGGTAGAGGCGGCAGACCCGGAAGCAGAGGGCGGTCTGGGACCAGGGTTCGATTCCCGACGCGGCAGGGTCTTTAGCCATGGTCAGTGGACTCAATAGTTCTCGCCTCGGTGCCTACTCCAACCATGGGTCCCACTCAGCAACTCTGGGCAATAGCTTGCTTAATCTCTACTAATGGCCCCATCAGCGCCGAGGATGCTTGTCTTCACCTTGGAGAGGAGGGACCATCTCACAGGGAAAGCCAGGATGGGTTCCCCAGTGGTATACAGCACCGGGACACCCCTTTGCTGGGGCAGCTGTGCGCTTTACAAGTATACGACATTTAACTGTAGGTTGATCATAGGTAAGTGACACATCTGGATAGTGATGATATAAAGCATTAAAAATAAACATTCTTTGTACAAGGTACCTACCAAATAGTCAAATAATATGGTGCAAAGTAAAAAAAAACATCTAGCTTACTGACTATTTCCACTATGAAGAAATTAGCAAACCCTTTAATTTCCAGTTAGCAGTTTCAACTTCAAATGGTTTCCTAGTGCCCTTGAAAATATGTCTCTATTCAGTTCAAGTCATCTTCCTATGCTTTTGTTCTCGTTAAATTCTATTTACTTCCTTACAAGCGACCAATGAAAAACAAGGAATTTACGTCCATGTTTTTCTTGTAAATATAAGAAAAGTGCTCTAACTGCTTTTTCAGGAGCAAAAGTCTCTACATGGAGTGCATTTCTAATGTCTTGATGGCATAACATTAGAGAAAACATAAACATCCCTTAAATCACATTGAATGCATTTTCTGCTCCAGCTTCAAAACAAAAACCTCCTTTTATAATTCCCATCTTGAAGTACTTGGATGATGTCACTAGTTATTGCTGCACAATCTTTAATTAATTATTAACTTAAAATGCAAATCCAAGAAACCTTTGAAGAAACCTTTGAATCTTTCAACAGTAGTAGGTGAAAGTCAATCAAGTATGTCCGCATTGATTAAAATAAAATGAAAATCCAAGAAAACATTGAGTCTTTTTAACATTAGGAGGTGAAGGCCATGAAAACTGTGTTCAGTTACATGAAAGGTCTGATGCATTCGTCTAAATCCATGATATCCAATCCCTGTTCCTCAAATTCATATACATGGCTGCAGGTCTATCATTGTAACCTGGCAGCTGTGGTTTAAACCTGCATTTTAACCTGCTAAAAAAAAACTTTTTGACATGTAAAAACCTGAAATCAAATATTAGAAAGTCATCAGGCAGAGCTTGGGTTCCAAGATGGCTGCAAACTAATATTGCTCTGTCAGTCGATCTACTATCCTAATGATCCTGGTGCCCAATGCTTCTAACTTGTGGGATATTTAGCTCCTATTGGGGCCCATTGTCTGAGGACGGCAACCTATGGTGCAATCGCACCTGTGGGACCTGACGCTGATAACCCGATAGGCAGAGCCCCCGTCTGTGCATAGTAGGGGTGATTGGTGGCAGCGCTATTTTTTTTCTTAATGCAGATTTATATAGCGTGAACTCAACCCGAAGGTATTGGAGCGCTTAACATGAGCACCGGTTGCGTTACACATTTAGGCACAGGGAGATTAAGGGGCATATTTCCAAGGGGGGGCGATAGGCAATTAACGCCGATTTAGCGGCCGACAACCGCTGAGCGGCGATAATTCTATCGCCCTATTAGCAAGCTGTCGCTAACTGATGTTAGCGACAGCTTTAAGGCGATAGCAAGCGGTTTGGGACCCGCTTTGCATGTCAGCGATGTTTATCGCTAATGACATACAAAGTGGGCGAACCCAACCAGTTAGCGACTCAAAGCAGTCGCAAACGTCGCTATCGCCTATTAGCAAGGCAGACGTAGCGTTGGAAATATTTGTGCTAAGCGCGAATATCTCCAAATACTAACACCTGCCCAGACCAGTTCTTAGCCATGTTATCCAATGGGAGGTGGATAACATGGCTAAGAGCATTTCGTCGCTAATGCATGAATATCGCCGTGTTCTCAGCGATATTCACGCATTACGCCACTATCGCTGGATATTTTAGCACAATGGAGAAAAATGTTGCTAATAGCATGTTTTCTCCCCTGACATATCCAGCGATAAAAAAATCTTCGCTAAGCCTATTTAGCGATAAAGATCGCTACTTGTTGGTAATATGCCCCTAAGTGATTTGCCCAGAATCACAGGATGTGGACGAGACCCCAAGGCTCGAACCCTGGTTTTCAGCACCACAGTCAGCAATCTAGAGGACGGGCCACATCTTCTCGGTAGTGGTCTTCATCTCGTTACCTGCCTGTTAGCGTGTCTGGGAGAGGAGATGCCATAGGCCTCTTATACACTGCTTGGTCACTCCTGCAAGACCCTTGGCCAGACTGAAGGTGCAGTTTCATGGCTCAGACCACCTGCCTACCTCCTTGATCCTAGAGGAGAGGAACTCTGTTTGCTGGCAGCTGTTCTTGGCAGTCTGCGATTGTGTGGCAGTGCGACCCTGAAGGTGGCAGTCCAGTGAAGAGATTGGATGCCTGTTGGTGGTGCCTCCCGGACTGGCAGCATGGGTAAAGCTAACAAGACTGAACCAAAGCACCAATTTGATATGCGCAAAACCCCCAAATTCCACAAGGCTGGCCCGACTGGGGTGGGTGCTGCGATGGAGGTCCTTGAATGGTCCCTGAATGGTAGAGTCAAACCTGAAACATATCTTCACAACCATGCAACATAGTCTTGCACAAATAGATGGCAAGATTGAATCCCTCTCCTTCAGAATGGACAGGATGCCGGCAGGCTAGAGAAACACTCAGAGTGACTGGACAGTGCGGTGAGGCGGGTTTCGGACACTGAGGATGAGTGGCCCACGGTGATGACAACACACAAAAAGATAGATAAATTGTTGCTTACACCACAAGCAAAGATAGAAGGCTTTGAGGCCTGTTCAAGGAGGAACAACGTAAAATGCATAGCCGAAACAACCAACATTAACAATATGGAACACTACGTAAAATTTCTCCTTTTTGACTTACTGGGCAGCAAAAAAATGTCGGAAATGTTTGTGGTGGAGCGTGCATATCGCTTACATGCTTCATGACTGGTGTCAGGAGCCGGCCCTGGAACCCTTAATGCGAGACTTATATAGGGACCACAACGCCGCTTTACAAAGGGCTCATGAAGTACAGACGCTAGGACAAAAAGTCTTGGAAATATCTCTATACCCTGTATTTACACAGCAAGTGCAAGAGGCCAGGTGACTCCTCATTCCAGTAAAGAGGAAGCTACGTGAACCCCAGAAGGAATCCAGCATGCTTTATCCTGCAAGACTGCGTGTCATGTCGGGCGGTAAGGCGCTATTCTTTACCAGCCAAAAACAACTGCATCTATTCCTTAAGCGGGGGGAGGCTGCTGGCAGCTGGTGCGGTTCTCCAGGAGCAGTAGACAACAATGGGTGAAGACATGCAGGACACAGGGGAACTATGATGTAATGTCATGGCTGATGGTGCAAGCTGAGGTAACTGCAGTGGAATTGCTTAGAGAGGGTGCCCTGGTTTTGACCCACTGTGACTGTCATGGGGGCTTCTACCACCCCCTGGTGAAGAGGGCCTGTGAGGACCGAGGCTGAAATTGTGCCCTAGTTGCAATCTCCTGCCTACAAGATTTGCTTTGGACACTGGTAAGAGCGTTCCAATTGTACCATGAAAGTTCTCCCTTTGTATGTTTTTTTCCTATGCTGCTTTTCACTCTTATCAGTATATCATTGCATTATTTTCATGTTCAGGATGGAGGTTCTTTTGGTTTGTTCCAGTATTTCCTTCTTCCATATTCTAGGCACGTACAATGTTTTACATGTGGCTGCATGTGGTCTAGTTAGGCACGGAGCACTGGACCAGGCAACATCTATGCACCTGTTAGTGTTCATTTCTTTTTGGATGGGGGCATGAGGTGGGTTGGGGTGGGATGTCAAAATACTATGCAATTTGTGGGATTACATGGTGTGGGTGGAATATTCATCACAAATCTGATATTTATGGAAAAGTGTTTTATTTACTGTGTGGCTGGGCATGACAGAAGATATGAAGCAGGAACTGGTTGATGGCTAACATAGGGCAGACAGTAGCAGAGCCACGTGGCTGTCCACTGTCTAGATTTCTTACATGAAACATCAGAGGTCTTACTGACAACAGAAAGATACAAAAGGTGGTGTCATATCTTAAAAGGCATAGGATAGAGGTTGCAATACTTCAAGAAACCCACTTAGCCCCAGGGTGCAGGGTATTGGCACAGTGTAGAATTCAGGGCCTTTGGTGTGCAGCGGGCTTTACCTCTCAGAGTACTGATTTGGGATTTGTTGATCATGAATTAGATCAATAGAGACATGCATAGGTTGAGGGATAGGTTTGCGGTAGCCCAGTTGCTCCAAAGAGGACTTGGCTGTGTTGCTGGTAAGAGTGTACAGAACCCAATTATGGTGAGTGGATTTATTATTCTCCCAGTACGCACCTCCTCCAGTGGGGTGACCAGCCACAGATTTGGGGTGCGTATTTTAAGTGTGTCTTAAATCCTGGATGTTATTATTACAAGGGCCGCACTTGTCAACAATTTGCTGCTGTGTGAGAACTCATGGACATTGCTGACAGAGAGAACCTTCTTGATGTTTGGCATCTGAGATCCCCCACTGGGATGGGGTACACTCACTATTCCACAATACTTGACATCCACATACAAATAGATTTTTGGCTTTTATCATAGGGGCTGGTTTCTCATGTTCAGAGATGAGACCCACTGCAGCGATCTATTCTTATCACTCACCAGTGGTGATGGAGCTGGAACTCCAAGCCTGGAGGGCTATTGCATTCGCTTGACCCTTCCCCATTACACCTATTGGACTCGGCCTTCAAAGCGGAAAAGGCACAGGCAATTGAGCAGCTCTTCTGCATTAACCTGGGAACTGTTGATAACTTTTCAGTGGTAAGGTCTACATCAAAGGTGTCAGGATATCTAAAAATGCTGGCCTCCTTAAGTTGCTGAGAGGCTACTTGATGAATCTTGAGTGGTAGATTGCGGAATTGGAGAGGAGGCAACAGAGGGCACCTGATTCCGCTTCCATGGGGATATTAAAGCTAAGAAAGATGAGTTTCATGAGACAGTGAACAGTAAAGTTGACCACTCAGGAAAATGTGCTATTGTGTGTACGTATGGGAAAGGGTAATGTCCTGGAGCCATATTAGTATTTCTGCCCCCTAGCAGGGAGTCTGATGTTATTCTAGAAATACAAGATGAGCAAGGACAGCCACTAAGTGACCCAGATCAGATTGAATACAGATTTCGCAGATATTATGCTGCCTTGTACCAGTCAGAAATCCCCCATGACAAGGATGCTACCACTGATTATTTAGCACATATAGCTATGACCTGGCTTACCACTGAGGATAGAGAACACTTGATGGCACAGCTGTAATGCACGGAAATATGCATGGCCTGCCTCTAACTGGATGTTAGTGGTAGTTATGGGTGAATACTGTTGATTTCCACAGTACACTCCCCAACACACTCCAGCCTTCCTAACCTGGATTTAGTGTGGCTGAAGACTTCAGCCATATTGAGATTTCCCTGGCACATGACATTATGGGAGTGTTTGTGGTAAAGCAAATAAGAACTACTGAAAATATAATACTTTCCCCCCATTAGTTATGAAGTAATCATGAGTCACGCCCACCCACTAGGTGGTGGCAGGCATAAACGTTGCACCCCTAGGCACCTCCTACAAACACTTTCTGGACTTGTGGAAGAACAGAAGAAGGACTGCACCTGCTATTTCAGACATGTTACAAGATCAACAGGGCAGGGATTGTTCCCTAACGTGTGCCTATGCATAGCTCTAATTATTTGTAGGTACAAACCATGGGGGCCTACAATGATGTTGGCAGCACAACATCACACCCTGGCTATGGACCTTGCATAAAAATATTCTTGGCTGAAATCCACTAGTGCTCTTCATTCTTGATAAAATAGCTCCCTTGAATATGGCAACAGTCTTCTGACTTTTATATGTTCTCAAAATGATCCCTTTGTGGTCCTCTCACAATTCTTTGAGAAGGTTTATGAATATGTTGGTGCTTTCCACTGGGCTGATAGGGTGCCCTGCCTCTGTTTCCTGCAAATCACAAGGTTGCCTGATATATTTGCTTGTTGTTTGTTTGACTGTCCTGCCATGTAAATAAAGGTTTTGGTTTCAGCCCTAATCTCCTGCCAGAAACAGCCTACTATGCAATACAAAACAGCCAGTGATCTCCAGGAAGGCTTTAGTGCCTAATGTCTTTATTTATTCAACCTTCTATTTTCTACTCCAGTTTCCTGCCAGTGATAGCCTTCTAATTGTGTCTCCCTTTAATGCCATCCTTGAGTCCCAAACCCAGTCACCTGTGACAAGAATACCCTGGACAACTTTGCTTGCTACTGGCAGACAACAGCCCCCCTTTTAACTCTGTCCCTTCGAACAGCTTTCAACAATCTTGATTCCAGAAACCTGGTCAATTAGCTGGCACTGCTGTACACACATCGCCTTCACTATGGCCATCCTTTCATTCTTTTTAATGCTACAGCTAGTCTAGCCCCTCACACAGTCATCAGGTTAGTGCCTAACCAGGAGATTTTAGTTTTGGTCTTTACTTTTTCTTCAAGGACACTCTAGCAATTTGAGTTTGAATACAGATGCCTTGGCTAAAGGAAATGGACTAGCTGTGTGAAGTAGCATATTGTTAAGGACAGATAAAGATTTCGAAACATATGAGAATAGGCTAAAGAAAATGTGTGTAGTGTTCAGTGTGGCAGTCAGTGCTTCATGTGGACTTATGTTCCTTATAGTATTTCTTGTTTAGAATTTTTCATTAAAGACTCACACCTCAACCTGAATGTATGGTTGCCTGACGTGATTGTGTTCTTGTTTCAGAGTAACCCTCTTGACTGAAGGAGTATGTCTTGCCTCTAGAGCTTAAGGGGTCCAGCTCAGAAACATTAACTTCTTTTCACCATCCTTTACACAGAAGCTCTGACTCACACCAGAACCAATACTTTCCCTCTCTCTACTCAAACCCCCTTCCCCCTTAGGGTTAGTCAAGGCTATCAGCTATCTCTTCCAATGCTAGGGATTAACCTCAAGGGGAAGTTTTGGATGATCATTCCTTCTGCAGTAGAACCCAGGATTTTAGGAGAGTGGCCCTCGGTGGGAAAATGATTTGCTGGTTTACAATTTGGAAGTAACAGGGTGGGGTATTTACCATATGGTAAATTCTATTACACCAGAGTGAAGTATTTTCCATATCTCTATGGTTCCTAGTTTTCAACTTCAATATGAGTCATGGCATATTTCAGCATTTTTGATCTGATGCAATTTATAAGGCAAAAACTATATTAGTAATAACAATTAGAACAAATGTAGTATGCATAGTCATACCTGTGAGACCCCTGAAGACCACAGAATGGAGCTTGTATTAATTATGAGAGTCTTTCCTCCAGGTGCATTGTAATCATATATTCCAACCGTCTCCTGCCTGAGGGTGCCATCAGAATTCCTTTGCCAGTTTACAATATCATACTGAGCATTCACTTCTCCATTGTTATTGAAAAATATCTCTGCCCCAGCTTTGTTTTGAAATCTCACATTCTTGACATAATAGATGAGCTAGGAAGAAGACAAAACCATATCATGTAACACAATTTATGTAAGATTTACCCATTTTAGCCTGTTATAAAAATCCTAGTCTCTCTTCCTCTCCAACTCCTTTTGCATTATAATAATGCATACAAAATATGAATTCATGCATTTCCATATTAAGGTCTGATTTAGAGTAATAAAACTTCTTTAGGATGGTTCTAAATTGGTAGATCAGCTGCTGGAGGAACTACTTCCTCAGTATTCATAATACTTGTAGGTAATTCAGCTAGAAGATTCCACGCTGATGGAGAATCCTCCAATGGTAAGTTACAGTAAAATTCTATACCAGCCCATGCAAAATAAAATATATTCTGCTTTCAGTCCTCCACACTGAAATAAAAAAAAGTGAAAATGGACATCGTTGGTGATTTTTTTTGTTCCATACCAAATTGCATCATTACATTACTTTATGAAAATTGGGTGAAGATTTGCTAACAGTTTGCACAGGGTTTGCATGACAGTTGATTTGGGATTTACTTTCAGTTTCCAGCCCAAAACATAATTTTCACTTCAGTGTAGCCCTGAAGCGACTCAAACAAACACTAGCATTCTTTGCTACAAGGGGTCTTACTAAGGGTGGTACATGGGCATTTGCATACTACCTCCCATTGGTTTTGAAATAAAGCGGTATCTACTATTATCTTAAGAAAGGGCTTTGCACTAGAGAAAAATCTTTGAAGAACTTGTTTAAAAGGGGAAATGCTTTAATTTCTCCTACCTTTTCCAAGATTGCATTGCATGTTTGCTGTACTGTACAATACACTTCTAGTAAGGAAAAGTATTTAAACTATTTTACCCATGCCGTAGTCACCATTAAGTTGAACTATGAGAACACCCTCTACGCCAGTATCACTCATCAACTCACTAGAAGACTACAAACCATTGACAACTCAGCAGCCACGCTCATACTCACCCTCCCAGAATGCACATAATACAACACTTCATGGAACAGCACTGCCTCCTGATACACAAACACACTATTAGGATGGGTGAACATGATGTCAATATATACCATGATGTGTGCAGGCCTGACAACAGCAATACTAATAAAAGCAATGTCAACGTATGCCATAACCGCGGCCCGCATAACAATGTCAATACCCATAAATGCAATGTCAATGAATGTCATGAACTATGCCCATGCAACAGTGTTGAATTTCCGGGTTCTGCACATGACACCTACATTCTGCATAACAGCATCATCTCACAATTGATAGAAAATCTGCAATTGGAGTGTGCGTGGCTTGTTAGTAAGTGAGCTGTGTCAAGTAGTGTGCTGTATGTGGGACATGCTGTTCTCATTAACTATTTCTATTACATTCTTGGTCTGTGTTTCTGCCAACTAAGTTACTGCGTATCCCAACCGGCCTTGGTTGCTGAGCCCACTTTGGAATCCAAGGACACCGGGGGAAAACCGATTCAATGATACCCATGGGAGGACACGTTGTGTAGTGGAGCATAGTTTGTTGGACTTCTGAAGTCTAGATTTCGGTGTCTGGACAAAAGTGGTAGTGCACTACTATACTCTCTCCAAAAGGTGTGTCAGATCATAGTCGCATGCTGCATGCTCCACAACCTGGCCTTGCGCAAACAGATCCCCCAGATTCTGCATGATGATGATCAGCAGATGACTCCAGCTGCAAATCCACACATGTCCAATGACGATGATAGTGGAGATGAGGAAGGTCTTGACCTGCGTTAATAGTTCATCGCCAACTACTTCCTTTGAGTGTAAGTTACCATTGGGCAACTATGAGTGTGTGTGTTTGCTTTGCTGTTAATGCTGAAGCATAGATGATGTGTTTGGATGCTGGCTGTTGTAGGCACACTGCTAAAGGCTAATGTGTGTGGAAGAGTCTTTTTGTTTCAACTTACCTCATGTCTGTTGATGGTGTTGGTCAGTGTTATGTGTGATGAATATTGTATGGTGTTGACTAGTGGTGTGTTGTTGCTGTAATGCCATCATATGACAACTCAAAGTCATCGTCTTGTGTCTTTCTAGGTTCCTCAGCCCCATTAATGTTTTGCCACAATCAAAGCTTGTGGTTCATTGGAATCAGAGTTTACATTGTACATACTGTGATAAACATGGAACTGACACAAAGGCATAGGTGTGTAAATTGTGTTTATTTTCTATTAGATTGTGTTAAATTTTAAGTTAAGGAAAAGTCAGAAGTGCATAGTGAGTGTATGAATTGTCAGTGATGGTGCATTCGACTCAGTAGCCACACCACATAACTCAATACTCTACCATGCACTGTGTTCTCACAGATGATATGAAGTACACTGTCATAAGTGTTGTTGTAAATGCTGTCATTTTAGATGTTATAAGTGATATCATTTGAAATTGTATAATCACTGCATGGAGAAGGTATGAGTTATACGAACAGCAGGTGGTAAATAAGAGTGCTAAAGTCCCCGGTTGTTTACCTTGTACTTCTGTGTCATTGCTCTTTCCAGGAACTATAACTCATTATGATCATAAATACATGGGGAGATATTACCCACAATTGGTAATACCACTCCTCATATCTTCCCATGAATTTTACGACAAACTCATTTTTTAAAACATGTTTTTATTACATTTCTCAATTATTCAGATCTGTGTGTTTCAGAATACAGTGCTACTTTAGTTCTCTTACACTACATACGTATAGCTCCATAAAAAGACTGATATACAACATATGATGTATGACACATAATCTGCAGTATATTGTTTTGAAATCTGTTTCAAAGAACACACTTTAAGCCTTAATTCTCCTCCTCCCTCTTGCCCCAAAACATCTGGTAGTGTGTTTCTTGGACAGGAAACTGACGGCTAGTCGAAGTTCTCTGGCCACAAAATGATCAAGGATTTCATGCCTTAACTTTTTTTATCTGATATACGTAGGGGTGATCCCGTCTAGTAGCCATCTTGCTGCCAATGCAGGATACATCCAAGCACAAAAGTGTCATCCAGAAGTAAAGTAAATGTATTGTATAAATTAATAAAAACCTTTACAAAAAGAAATCACTCAAGGTGAGAGATCATCAAATAAAACTGCAATTTTATCATTCATGAAGTCCAACAATAAAAAAGAGCTGTGTGGCAGTTTAAGGTAACGCAACGTTTGCTGTTCAGCTGGCTTGTGCCGTGCTCTGACGGAAAATCTATTCATTTGATGAGCTTTGGGCAGACCTTAATCTCCCCTTAAACATGTAACGGAAATACATGAGTAAAATAGAGCCTATGCATTACATGTATATAAAAAAAATAACAAGATTACTAACATCATATAGCAGCTATGTAGTTAGATTTTACTATGAGGATGCTGCAGGTCCTCAGAGTGTCAAGTGCCCAATATTTGACAAAAAATTATTTTCGATGTATTAAAAGGAAAGCTTTTTGTGTCAGGTGTTTCCAAGTGAAAGAGTCTCAATTCCGGGGAATGGTGAGCCCATGTTTGAAGTTGTTTATGGTGCACCGGATCTCTTTATTTTCTCCTCTACCAACCCCATGAAACCAGAAGGAATACCAAAGGATGAAAAAGCCTGAGGGCAAAAAACCTCTAAGATGGCAGTGGAATTTCTTGAGGAGAGTACAGGACAAAGAACGAGGAAGAATTACACAGAAGAGGACACATGAAAGGAATGCAGAACTTTATGAAGATCGACTGGAATCACAGGAAGAAGACAACTAGAAGGGTCAGGAACAAAGAACACTAGGGCTAGGAGTATGAAGCGTTGCAAGCCGAGGAACAGAGTGATTAAGCAAAAACCCAAATACTCTACCTCGTACAGAAAGAAGTATCACTTTTTTAGTTTTAGTGGAATTTATGTTGCTGGAGTCTGGTTATAACTTGCCTGATATGATGACAATGGAAAGCAAGATCATTTGCGAAAACAAGAATATTGTTGGGATAGTCTACAATAATGAAATGTTAAAAAATCTCAGGAGCATTGCTGAGGCAAAAAGGCATTACTCAGCGCTTGAAGTGTCTTAGAGAAGTGCGAAAGGAAGTTTTATACTGGTCTCCCTCTGCTAAGGGGCAACCCAGGCTACACTGTTCCAGACAAGTCGCTTAGCCAGTAACCAGCTTTAGCACGCCCTTGAGTAAATTGTGCAGGTTCTAAGGCCTAAGCAAACAGGTAAGGGAATTTTTATATGTATTTATTTATTTGGATTTGTTGAAGAAGCCACAGGAACAGCTGAAATCCTGGTAGAAAGAGTCTGTGGCAAGGCAAGATTTTCATCTATCAGCTGCTGCAATTCTTGTGTTTGTTGCTGAATTCTCTGAACTATGGCTTGGACAGGATCCACCTGGACAAAAGCAATGGATGGAGCCTAGTCCATCTGTTCTCCTTAGGTGCTGGAAATGTAGCATTGCAAACTGTCAGGAAACTTATGTCTAGTCAAGGATCCCTGGCCATCGACTGATGAAGGTTTTCCAGGTCTTGACCATTTTTGGTCTGCCAGCAGTAAGGGCAACACTTTATAGTAGCCACATTGCTCCTGATGCAGGATACTACAAAGCATGAAAGTCCCCTTTATAAAGAATCCCAATGGATGAAAAGGCAGAGGGCAAACAATCTCAAAGATGACAGTGAGATTCCATAAAGAATGCCAGGAGGAATTCAAAGACCCAGGATTTAGGTCTAGATTCATCATAAAGTGCTTTGAGCTTTAGTGCAAACAAAATTGCCTTTTACACATGGAAAAAATAGTGCTATCAGCCACTTAACACAACTTATCATGAAGTACAAATTAAAAAAATTAAAATCACTATCATTAAAACCCTAGGATCTGGTGGATTTAAAACCTTTATTTGCGGAAAGAATTACCTTTGCATATAACAGATCCAGAAACATTAAGGAACTACTGACAAAACCTAAGAAGAAACAACAAGCAGAAATCTATCGAGGAATGCAAAGATGGGAAAATTGCACACATTGCAATAATGTCATCCAAGGTTCAATATTTACTCACCCAATGACGGGTCAAAAAATCCCTCTGCGACACTCCAGTACATGTGATACTAAGAATGTTATTTACAGAATAAAGTGCCCCTGTGGTAAACTTTACATTGGGCAAACAGAAAGAAAAATTAAAATAAGAATCACGGAACATAAAAGTAATATTCGTCTTAAAAATTTGAAATCCACAGTGGCTACTCACTGGTCTGAAGCAGGACATAACATCACACAATTGAGATTTACCATATTGGAAGCAATGGAACCACAGAAAGACTCAGACCCACATAAAAAAAAGGCTAAGAGCTGAATATTATTGGATTAAATAAATGGGGAGTCTATACCCGAATGGACTTAATGATAGATTAGAATTATTGTTTTTCTTGTAGCCATTGATTAGGAATGTACTAATGTTTCTGCATTACATGTATACGTTGTAAATAATACTGTATGAAGGACCCTCACCCAACATGGCCGACACTAATGACTTTATTCTCCTTTCTCTTAACCTCCCCAGTTCGGTTATTTTACTTATACACCAGCTTAGTTATTTCGGGAATTATTTTTGAAATTGTCATTCACATTAAGCAATAATAATCTTCAGAATATGATCCACTACTTTATTAAACTTATTATTATACATCAGACACACCAAAAACAGTGGAACTTATTCACTATTATAACTGACTCCCCCCGGATAATTAAAATCCTACACAGTGTACAACATACACGGTATAATTAATTACATTTTCCGTGTTCGGATATTCCGATCACGTGACCGGCCGATATCCAATCACATGAGCTAGTTCAACTAATGCAGTAGTTTTAAATTTAACACCTTAGATGATTGGTTAAACAACCGATATCCCACGGACGACGAGAAAACACCAACATTTCAACCACGAAAGTAAGTTCCTTTAATAGATCGAGCACTTTCCATTAAATCGAGTATCTCCCACACCATGGATAAAGAAAGGAAAATACCAGGTGTAAAAAAAGCAGTGCTAACCGCGTTTAGCTCTACTTTTTTTATCACTAACAGGGTTAGCGAAATCCTTGATAATAGGAGAAATGTCGCTTAACAACATTTCTCCTATTAATATTCTCTGGAACGCCCCCTTTGCATCTCATTAGAGATGCAAGGGGAAGCGTAGAGAAAAAGGGTGCTAACATGCGAATTTGCGTGTTAGCACCCTGTTGCTGATAGGGAGATAATTTTGTCTCCGCTTTCTTGGCTTTTAAAGCCAAAAAAGCGGAGATAAATCCCTTGATAATATGCCCCGTAGTTTGAACAAAGAGACGATCACTTTCGTTTATGAAGTTACACGCGGGTAGAAAAAGTAAGTCAGTTTACACCCGATACAAGCCAGGATCCAACTTGAATGAAGTAAATGCACCACGAAGATCTTATCATTTAATCACTCATCACATCGATGTTTTTTTTGCACCATTGAGTTAGTATTTAATGCATTTTAATTTATTTTTGGCCAGATTGACATATGATGATATTGCAGCTACCTGTAAATTCAGTTAGGATAATATTGTAAAGATAGTAACTCAGCAACTGATAAGCAGAGAATGATGTAAAAAGATGAAACCATTTTATTGAATTACATATAAGGCTAGCTCATGTTTACTGTTCTTTTCCATTTCATAGACCCCTGAGGAAGGGTCTCCCGGTAGACCCGAAATGCATTGGGTATATGTGGAAATATGAAGGCAACATGAATTAAATGAAATGAAAGCAAAAAAGTCACAGAACGAGATCAAAAGAAATATGAAATAAACAATATTTCTCAAGATAAACGATTTGAACTGATTTGTAAAAAGAATAAGTTGAAAAGACTTGAATGTTATGTGAAGTGTGCACTCACCAACCAGGATGGAATTCTCCTACCCTGCCTATCACTACTGAAGTAGAGTGTTTCCGGACAAAACACTAGGTAGAAGTTGCACAACAAATACTGAGAATACAAAGAGTTAAAATAAGAAAATAACGAGTGCACCGACGGACTCTGGTTCAATACAATATAAAATCCAACACTTAATTCGATTTTCTAAAAAAACTGTTAAAATCACTCCCATTTAAAACCATACAATAAAACAGTGTGATAAAAAAAGTGTTCTTCTTGTACTACAGCTTCAAATTTGTGGCAGATTTGTTATGTTGCTTAAGACTTCAAACGAATGTCCCGCCCTATCCTTAGATATAGAACAGTTGCTTTTGTTGCAACACTTAACAAGTCACTGAGCACAAAATATTTTCTCTGCTGCATTCTCTAATTGTTCTTTGTATAAAATCTACTGAGCTTGACCTTACCATCTTGTACAGATGACAATGTAACATAAAGCGTGCCATGTCCTCTTTTTTCTGAGAGCACATTTATCTGAGGACACAGGGTTTCTTTTATTCTTAACAGCATTCAATAGCAACAGCCTCTTCTTGCTAATGCAATCTTCTTTCTCTCTGGTTTTCTAGAACAAGAACATATTGTTGATCATTGGGTGAAGGATCAAATAGGCCAACATGAGATCTCGGATGAAAATTGCTCAGGGCACTATTTTCTGTTTGTGCTTTAAGCTGGGAAAATGCTTACTTGTGATATAATTTGCCTTCTTGCATGTCAACAAGTTAATGTTTGCTGTTTATTTTTAAGTCCTCATTCACTAATACTGAATTTCCTCTTTATGAGGTATATGAAGAGGGGTGAATCCAACACAGGAAGGGAGAACCTTTGTGATGACATTTTCTAGCCCCAAAAGCTGACCTTAAGTCATCCAGATGGGCTGAAGGAAGGGCAACGACGTGAGGTATAAACAACTCCAGCCTAACAAGGTATTACTTATTGCATAATCATTGGACCAGGCAATGTCTAACTGCTTCCCTCTAACCATACCTCCAAGCCTCCCAGATTTTAGCTATTTTTTCCGACAAACAACCCTGATCCAGCCTTTTAACTCTTTTAACAGAGAAAATGTGTCAGATTGCCGCTGGACAGGAGCTCTGCTGAGAGGCTCCGGGGCTTGGGATCACAGATTCATGAAAATCCCTGCCTTTGCCCCTCGTCCAGCCCCCACACTCGACAGCCCAGCACAGAGAAAATCTGCAGCAACAATACTGCAGCAACGCATTTGCGCCACCATCACAGAGAAAGCGGTGATCACTGGAATTAAGAGACGACTTCTACCTGAGGAGCCCGTTGGTCAGGCTGACGTCCCTCCCGACCTATTCTCGACAGCCCAGCACAGATGAAATCTGCAGTAGCAGGTCTGCGGCAACGCTTTTGCACCACCATCTCAGCAAAGGCGGAGACCACCGGAATTTAAAGATGATACCTACCTGAGGAGTCCGTTGGTCGGGCCGACGTCCCTCCTGACCCACAAATGGTGGCCTTTGGTGCGGTCTCACGAGGAGACGAGACCGGTGAGGAGACGGTGCGTTGGCGTGGCTCCTTGGTCGCTTTTCGCCTGGGTGGGCCTCGCAGGATGGTTGCGGCCCTGATGACTAAGTCTGCGGTCGAGCGCCTGTCCTCCGAACGAGATGCGGCCGTGAGTGGAGCTTCCTCTGATGGCATGGCCCAGATGACGGCCGTAGCAGCCGCCCCCCCCGCCCCCCATGTTTTAAGGCGTGGTGATCAGCGAAAGTGTCGGGGATTGGAAGCTGTTGGGAGTCTCGAAATGGCAGCGCTCATCTTAGCTGGTCGCCGCACCCCCCCCGCGCTGGGCTGCCTGGTGAGACTCCTTATTTATTTATTTATTACGCCTCTGTGGGCTGAAGCAGCGTTCTGGGAGGAAAGAGCTGCTTCGTCTGGATAATTTCTTTTTCCCTGAAACCCTCCGATTTTTTTAAAACAGTAACAATGCTATCTATCGATGATTTCTGACCCTCAGATGGCACCCACTGAGGACCAAAACCCCTCTCACTTACGTTAATCAGGTTATAACTGTCTAAACAATGTCGTCTGAGTGAAACTCCCTCATCAGCTCATGTTCTCCCTGCAGCCCCTAGCCTCTGCAATCTCACAGCTCACTACATTGCTAGTGCTGACAAAATTTGATCTAGTCCTTTCCATTTCTCCCTGAACAGTGGCTGTCTTGGATTGGGCACACTCCCTTCTCAAACCCTCCATCCAAGCTGCTGTTTATGAATCCAGAAACCCCTGATTTATTCTGCCTTTTATTTTATTTTTTGCAAACATTCTCTTAATCAACTGAACTGAACATTCTACATGCCCGAAAGGATCCTAATAGCATAAACATTGACATTTGCCTCCTCAATTTAAGAATTCTGCCCTCCTCCAAGTAAACATTGATTCTGCTACAATGAATGACTAGGCCTCGGACTCCGGTAACACTGTCCGATAAGTGGGCAAAGACGCCCTGATCTTCTCGGAGGACCCCTCAGGGGAACGCTGTTGAGGGCTATGTGCGCACGCCCTACATATGGTACAACTGAGGAATTTCCTGTATCCCTCCTGGCGATTCTGGAGACTACTTTCGATCTCCCACGTTGCTCTATTCTGTGGAAGTAGAAATGTCGTTTTCCCAAATACCAGCTCACACTGGAGACACACAGGGATAATTTGTCTGGTGAATAACTCGGTCACCCAACCTGCAGGTGACGCAACAGAGGCGTTCACGGACTACGACACCTACAGAACTTTTCCCATCTGAAGCCAGGGCTTCTGATCCCTTATTTGATAGGGGTCCTTAAATATGTAATCTCAACCTCCTATGCAACTGGAGACTCACCCGGTCTCCACTAGGGATTCTGGTGAATACCCTGTTTGCTTAATCCCTTGTCACGCTGCCTTATCTAACTAACTGACGTTAGAGAAGAACACACACAATGCCTCTAGCCCCTCCCTAACAACTATTAGACACTCACACTTTCCTCACTAGAATTCACTTATCACTTTCAATACTTAGAACCGCTACTTTATCTCCTGCCTTTCTAGGGACTTGCTCTAGTCGCCTACTCACCACTGCCCTTCACAGTTCAACTATGCCCCCGCTCACCATCCCCCATTCTGCTAGATGAACCTATCACTAGACACAGCCCTAACTCTTGGACCATCCTCTATCCCCCAACCTCTCCAAAAATGCCAAGAACAATTTCAAACATAAACTACTTATCCTTCACCAAGAAACACTATTTGTAGATAACTATTGCAGCCTCACCTCTAATGGTAAAACCAACTACATTTTCTACTCCAAGCGCCCGGCTAAATGAAAAAGCACCTTCCTCCAGCACCTCCCTATCACAAAGTCAAGTAAAATCCCTTATGGCCTAAAACTATCTATGTCCTCTTCCCCTTCTTTTCTTGGCACAGTTGACATCTCCATTTTCAAATCAAGCCCCCGAAAAACATCTCACCATCTTTGAACACCATTTCTGCAACCTTTCCTACGTACTCTCGATTTTATCTCCTGACCCATCTTTCCCCCAATCCCAACCTGACCCTACTCCTACTCTGTCACCTTCACTTTTGCCCCCTCCTACAAGCTCTGAAATCAACACAGGATTCTCCCAAACTCAGAATCTCTTTCTCTCCCCTACCTCAACAACTACCCCTCCTAACTACTCTCCTACTGCCCACACATTCTCTCCCCTCAACAGGAGGCTCCATCATATCCCTATAGTTCCCCTACCCACATGCCCCCTTTCACAACCTGACCCTACTCCTCCTCCAACCGCCCTCTTACAAACCTTGAAGACAACATAGAAGTCTACCAAACACAGGTTCTCAGTCCCTCCACTACCTTAAATCTTTCCCTTCAACTCTCTACACAACCACCCATACTCTCTCTCTCCCTCTTGAAGCTCCTACATCACTGAGCAGCTCCCCCCTCTCATCTTCTTCCTCCTCCACTCCCCCCAAATTCAACCTCCCTCCGACTCAACCACCTGCACCAAACTTCTTGCCCCCTAACTGACCTTACCCTCCTTAACCAGATCAGCCCCCTCACTCTCCCCGAGCTCACTATCTTCCCACTGACTCTCCCATGTCCCCAATGACGGCCTCACCCCTCTCCTCCTCTCTCCTCCCCATAGCCACAAAATGGAACTCCTGTATACCCCCTCTCCTGGCCTCCCCCCACCTGGGCTCCCTCCCCCCCTCACCCCAGACATCTTGCCGTTACTATTTCAGATCTCCCTCCTAACCCTCCAGAACTCGCACCCCCCACACACTTCTCCCTCATTCCCCAGACTCTTCTTAACGTCAAGCTCCACCTCACCAATCTATTATTTGAACTTGCCTCTCTCAAAAAATATATCAATTCCCTCTCCACACCAAAACACCCTAATCTCTCTAGTCCTGTGTATTCCGAACAAAACTTCTCGACAATCATCCACCAACACGATAATACCCCCCTATGCAACAACACACTTGGAACCTTACATGCCCCTGTATGCGCTGAACAAAACCACTCTACAACCAGCCAGCAACATGAAAATACCCCCCTCTGCATCGACACTCAGAACCTTACGCGTGCCTAACCTCCTCCCCACCTCTGACCCTCATAACCCCTGTAATCCTTACCCCCCCTTGTTCTCCTTCGACTGACCGTTTGATCCCACAAGTTCCTATCCCAGTGATCCTTGGGACAAACAGAATTCTTACCTCTCCAACCTCACCTAGACTTCCCCCGCAATTTACCACAATCTTCCCCTGCCCCCCTCTACAACCAAGCCTATACCCCTATCTTGCAATCTGGTAAACTGTTGCTCAGCTGTCCGACAAGCAATTTAAATTTCTGAAACCATCCTTAGTTAATCCATTGACATTGCCTTTCTTACAGAAACCTGGCTTAAAGAACACTCCTCTTCCATTCTTGATATCCTCTCCCCCTCTGGCTAAGCCACGTGGACACGTGTGGTGATAGCCTCTTCTTTGGCTTCTATGATGAGGTCCAAATATACAGAGCTGTTATGACTGTAGGACCATGAAAATTTCAGGCTAAGATCCTGTTAATTGAGCCAATGGAGAAATTCCAGAAGGAACTCTTCTGTTCCTGACCAAATGCAGAGCACGTCGTCTATATACCTCTTCCAGAGGCGCAAATTCCTCTGGAAGGGATTGGTGGAATGAAAGACGACGTTCTCTTCAAACTGCCCGACATAGATACATGCCAGAATGTGGGCCATAGTGTCCCCCATCGATGTTCCTATAGTTCTGGAGGTACAGTTGATCTTTATAGCCGAAGTAGTTCCTAGTAAGAGCTAATTCAACACATTGCATCACAAAAGATTGGGAGCGTCATAGAACCACTCTTGTTCCCCCAGCGAGCGAGCTGCAGCCACAAGCGCCACGTCCTGGGAGGTACAAGTATAGAGTGATTCTATATCGATCGTGATGAAGAATTCATTTACTGGGTCAAATTGCATACCATCAAGAAAGTTAAGAACTTCTGTGGTGTCTTTAATGAATGATTGTTGATTAATGACTGATTCACAAAGAAAAAAATCAGCATATTGGGATATAAGGTTTTAAGACAGATTCAATACTCGAAACTATAGGTCGTCCAGGAGGGGGACGGGTAGGCTTGTGTATTTTGGGAAGTATATAGAAGGCAGTAGTTCTGGGGTTTTCATTGACCAAGAACTCTGCCTCCTTCACCGAAATCCACTTTTTTTCTTTAGCTCTGCCCACCATCTCCCGTATAGTCTTGAGAAGCTCTTGGACCGGATCACGACCGAGGGGACGGTAGTTGGTGCGTACCTCCAGCAGTCTCATGACCTCGGTATCATAATCTTTAGAGTTTCGCACAACCACTGCCCCACCCTTATCGGCTGACTTAATGGTCAAAGAGTGGTTGCCCTGTAAACTTTTCACAGCATTCCAATCTTCCTTAGTCATGTTTTTGTACTTTGAGGAATTATTTTCTGTTTAGAATCTAGCAATTTCTTGCAATACTTTTGTTTCAAAGACTGCCACTTTGGGACCAACTGCAATCGCAGGAGGGCAGAATGATGATGGTCTCTTTACATTTGTGCCAAAATTTCTGAGATTTTCTGGTGGTTTATTGGCAAAAAAACGTTTTCAATTTAATCCGGTGCATGGTCTCATGAAATTCTACCCTACATTTGAATGAATCATGTGTAGGTGTGGGAACAAAACTGAGGCCTTTATTTAAAACCCTCTCTTCACTGGCAGTAAGAATGTGGTCTGACAAAATGACCACAATGCTACTACTTACGTCTGATTCCGCCCCCAACTGAGAGTTACTCTGGGGGAGAAGGATTGCCATTGTGGAGGCTGGTTGCCCCTGCCTCGGCCTCTTCCTGTCTGCCCTCCCCCTCTGTTGGTCCTCTGTCCTCGTCCTAAAAACGACCTAAGGAGCACGCCCAAGTCCTTGTTACTGCGGTCTTGTTGGTTAAACCCACCCTATTTCCTTGCTCTTCTTCTTCTTCACTAGAGGTATTGTCAAAGGTCCAGTTGTTCGGGGTACACCTGATCTGTTGTCTCCCCCCTCTTCCCCTTTGATGTCCTACTGAATTCTGCTGTTCAGGTCCTGGATGATAATACCCGTCACTTACATATGGAAATGCCCACTCATGGGTGTAACCACCTCATGCTCAACCCAAAAAAGACCGAAATCATTGTATTCTCCCCTAAGAACACCTCACTCCCCATTCTAACCTGGATCTCTGACCTTACAGCTCTCAACTGCTCTCTCACTATATCCCACTCAGTTAAATCCCTCGGCTTTAACATTGATCAGAGCCTTACTCTCATCCCCCATATAAAAAATTCATCCAAAAGCGCTCCCTACACACTCCATCATCTAAAGAAAATTAAACCGTTCATTCCTGCAGATGACTTCAAATTAGTACTCCAGTCACTGGTCCTGCCAAAAATTGATTATGGGAACGCCATCTTCACCGGAATTCCTAAAGTTCACCTCGCCCCAATCAAATCGGTTCTGAATCTTGCTGCTAGGCTCACTAGCGACCTTAATCGGTTCGACCATATCTCCCCGGCCTTTAAAACCCTCAAATGGTTGCCCGTTGAAGGACCTGCCTCCTTCAAGACAGCGTGCATTACGCACAAAACCCTGCATCAATGCACCCCGCAGTACCTTGCAGATAAACTTCACAAAGCCAGCTGCTCTAGATCTCTGAGGAGCTCCAACACCCTCGCTCTTGTCCCTCCACTACTTAACAAAAAATCCACATAATCTCGCTACTTCTCCGGAAATGCTCCTAACATCTGGAACTTTCTCCCCCAAAATCTTCATTGCAACCCCTACTACAGCAGCTTAAAAAAGACCTAAAACTCCTCCTTCTGAACAAATACTGGGGTCCTTAATCATCCCATTGGGCTCTCTTTACACCCCTACCTCCTATTTGCTCCCCTCCCCTTCCTTCCTCTTCCTCCCCCTCAAACTCACCCCACCAACCTTTGCCTACAAGACCTACCCGCCCCTCGAATTTCTTACCTATACCTCCCTACCCACTCAGCCTACCCTTTTCACACACCCCTCCCCCTCTCCTCAAATGCCTTAATTGTGACTACCCTTGCCACTCTCTGACTGTGACAATATCAACCTGAGCTACTCTGTATACTACCTCATTGTAACCCAGTATCATGTAATATATTTATCTACGTATAGCTGTCTTTTATCGCCTAACTTTCCCCCTCCCCTGCCTCTCCCCATTCCCATACCCCCCTTTTTGATATCCTCTCCCTCTCTCTCTAGCCCTATCTCTAGTGATTATAATTTGTTTGCTTTATTGTGTATTATTTAAACTGCTTTGTACCGTTCTGTATTGGTTTCTGAATACTACCTCATTGTAAACTTCCTATAATGCTATGAAAACTCATTTTAAAGCGCTCTGATACCCCCGGGTCCAGCCAGCGATATACAAAATATGTTGAATAAATAAATAAATAAATAAATAAATAAATAAATGAATAAATAAATAAATAAATAAATAAATAAATAAATACTGTCGGAGGTAAGGGGAAAATCCAGTTCAAACATATCTCTCTTCTTGCCAATAATATTTTTAAAAAATAACTGGGCTGTCAATTTGATTTGTGACCACTCCCTGGGCTGTATCCTGAAAATAACTAGAGCTAAATTTAGCTCAATCACTCTCCTCATAATTTTGGATATCAACTTTGTTAGAAATGCCGATTTCCGGTTGGCTGAGGCTTGCGCCAAAGTCAGGCAGAAACCACCACTCTAGCCAGGGCAAGGAAGTAACCCGCCAAGATAACCCCTGCTCAACCCCTTGGTTGCTTGGCACGAGCAGTCAGGCTTATCTCAGAGGCGATGCGTAAAGCGTTTGCGCGCGCACCCAGCAACAACACCCAAGGCCCACCACAAAGGAAACTCCACACAAGGGTATATATAAAAAATAGTCTTTGTATTATACCGCAAACATTAGACAATAAACATATACTTTACAAGGTGCCATGGGCACGGGTAGAATGTAGAGGGGATTATTTACATAGGACAGGGCCACCTGGACCACTGTCAGGAGTAATCACTTTTAGAACTAGCATGTAGAACACATCATAATTGTAGTACCAAAATTAGCACATGTAGCACACAACCAGTACTCACTGGTAACAGGTAAACACCACCTACGTCATCCTAAAACACCTTAGGCAAATATCACGCAGGGCATTATGACCTCACTAGCATCACTCTTCTAGGGCAAACAACCTCCTAGGCATTAAAACTACATTGTTAGAGGCAAGGGCAAAAGCATTGCATCAATCACATTAGGCAGGTACACCATCAGCGCCCAAGCATGATAAAACTGACCCCAGGCCAACCTGGCCTCTCGGGGGCTAACACGCCCTCTGTCCAGCAAAGTCAGGGCAGGCTGCGCAGGCAGCCAAAGAACAAGCCTAAACGTGGCAGCTGCCCACTAAGTGCTGGGCAGCTGTAGTAGGGAGCCTGGCACCAGCGTGCCTCCTGGCTCTCTGCGGGGCTCTTAAACAAACAATGGGGCCCCACACAACGTGGGAGCCTCATGGCTCTAGAAACAATGGGGCCCTCACGAGCCTTGTGGGCTGTGAACAACAATGCGCCCCGTCGTTGGAGTCCCACCTCTGGGGACTCGAAATCAACAAATGCCCCATGAGCCTCTCGCGGGCTCTTAAGAAGAATGTCCCAGGTCGTTGGAGTCCCGCTCAGAAGACTCGAAGTATGCACAATGCCCTCTGAGGTTTGAGAGCAAAGAGGGAGCGGCCCGCTGCCTCCCGGAGCCGCTCTCGCACCAAAGAAAATGCCCCCAACATCGGAGTCCCGCTCTGGGACTCCCGTCGAGACTCTGAGGCCCTACGCGATGACAACACCCGCAGGAGGGGAGGGGCAGGCACCGGCAATGTGCCCCAACGCCCTCCTCTTCGACACTGAACACCAGGGCCCCACGGGGCTCTCTTACTCACCCGGTCCTGCTCCTGGGTTGCGGGTGTCCTCACTGGCTGCGGGCGGGGCTCTCCGCTCTTCAGGACCTCGCTGGCGGCGGGTGGGGAGGACTGCCGTTCCCCCTCTCCACACGGGGGACCGGCGATGTGCGGCATGGCTCCTCAGACACACGCAGGAGCGCAGGGTAGGCTCCCGCTCGCTTCCTGCTTCTGCACCACTTCTGGGTCTGGCGCCTCGTGTGGTCGCTGGGACCAATCCCAGCGCGGCGGGCTTTGCCACGTAAGAGGCAGCTAAGAAGGAGCTTCCTGGGTCTGCGGTGGTGATTTCAACACGGGGTGGGCTCCCGTTATAATTAAATATAAAGTCCCTGGCAGGGCAAAATGCAGGGTAGGCACCTGCTTAGATTATAAGAGAAATGTGGGCCACATGCAGGGTGGGCACCTGCTTTAAAAATTACAAAAGAAAGGGGGATTCCCATGCCGGGAATCCCTCGAGTTCAGGGATCGCAGCGCTGGGCTGCAGATAAAAAACAGCAGCGATCCTGGGCAGGGAAATCCAGCGCTGCCCAGGCGCTTTAGGGACAGAGTTTCCTAGTCAAAAAGAAGTCTAGCAAGGTCCTTAGGCAGGCCCAGGATCCAGCTCACAGGGCCCTTCAGGCAGGAAGGAAGTCCTGGCGCCCAGCAGCAGCAGCCCCCCTCAAGAAAGGATCCAGGAACAAGAACTACTTTCATGGGGACACAGCCCTTTTTTATACAGATAAATCCTTTGTCTAAAGGTGCAGGCAAGGGGCGAACCAGATACAACTGGTTCCTGAGCACTTTGTTTCGTCTCAGCCGCTCTGCCTATTCACAGGATGGGTAGGGTCATCAGTCGCACCACAGGGGGCGGAGCCAGCATTGTGTGCGGAAAGCCCAGCCCTATTCAGGTCCCAGGTGCACTCCTCCCCAGCCATCAGCATGCTAATCTCAACACTCACCACCGGGGCAGACCCATCCTGACTCCTGGAGCCAGTCTCACCAGCCAGCTCCAGCCAACCACACGCCAGCACACTCACTGCACACGCACATCCATGTCTAGAAGTGGCACTTCGACACTAGACACATTCACGCCGCACACATCATTGCGCAGAATTCAATCTCACGAGTGCGCACATACCAAACTCGAGCCTGCACTCCCCACGCATCAGGAACTAACATGGTCACATACATTCCCCATGCATTCCTATGGGAGGGCAGGCCAACCTCACTACACGCACGCATTTTACCCTGGGACACAGGGAAAAAGTACACCAAGCCAGAAATCACGAACGCCGGGTCGCCATCAAAAGCAAAAAGTTCAGGGGTGAACCAGCCAAAAAGGCCCGGGTCCAATACAACCCCCTTCCAGCCAAAACGCAGGGTAGACCGATCACCACCATGATGGGCTTCCCTGCTTTGGGTGAGAGAACACGGACACGGGCCCGCCACTGCCGGGACACCCTCCTGTTCTACGCCACTGTGAACCCCTGGGATTCCTTCTAAAACCACCATCTTGAACAACTGGGCTACCCCACTGGTACTCCCGAGCTGTCCGTGGCCAGGACCAGGACCTGGGCCACCCAGGTGCCACTGGTCCTTGCCTACTCATAGAGTGGGGGTAGTAACCCCTGGCACATAGTAGCCATTCTCCACTCTTCCTGTCTGTAAGATAGGGCTAGACTGCCACTGGTTCTCCAGCCTAGGGTCTACACCCTCAGGCGGACAAGGAGTTACAGGGAAGGCTCTCCTCCCCTACCTCTTCTTCTAGGGTTCCTTCTCCTCTGAGAGGCACCCTTAGAACGCCATTCACCCAACCTAGGGTTTAACCCCTCAGGTTGCACCGGGGTCAGAGGCGGGCTCTCCCACCCTCTGCACCCCCTTCCAGAGTTCTGTACCCTCCCAACTGGAGAGGTACCCCGGGAAGAAGCACTGGCCAGGACGCTGGTTACAGACGTCCAACCCTTCAGGTCAGGCCGATCCTGAACCTGGCCTCCCAACCTTCGGTCTAAAACCCTGGGTGGGATAATTGCCTGGCACTCCAGGACTTCTGGGGACTCACACACCATCCCCATGAGGCTAACACATGACTCATGTGCTGTGTGACTGTCTGTCTGGTGCAGATATCCCATCCCCTGTCCCTCTGACAGTACGTGAAGATCCCCCAGAACAGAAGTGGTGTCTCCATGGTCATTACACAGGAACTTCGCTCAACTGGGTAATCCCTGACCCACTGGTTCTCCCACTGGGGAATACATCCCCCATTCACTCCTCACTTCAGACTTCTGAGCCCTCCCAACTGGAGTGCCACTGCCGGACACTAGAACCACTGGAACACTATTTAAAAAAACTCCAGGTTCTCTAGACACTAGGAGATCCCCCTCAAATGAACTAACAGGACAGCCTAGGTCCCCAACCTGGTGTTCCCTTAAGAAACCATCCAGGTTCTGAGACTGGGTTTCGGGCACTTGGGAACACTCAGTTCCACACTAACTCCTACTCCACTGAGACAAGTCATGAGCCCCTACACCCCTCTCGCTACACTGGGACTTAGCTGGGCTACTCTGAGCCTCTTCCACCACGCTGGGCTGGAAGATACCTAAACCACTACTTTCAGGTTCACTCACCAATGACGTGTCAGAACCTCTGGCACATTCCCAGCGGTCTGCTTCCTTTGCAATATCCCAAGGACAAACGTAGTCACCCCTTGACAGGTGTTGGCGCAACTCTGGCACAAAACAATTGAGCATGTTCTCTCTGATAACCAGGTAGAGCAGTCCATCAAAATCAGGTTCCTCGTGAACCTCTAACCAATCAAGCAGTACCTCACGACAATTATCGGCAAAATCCCCCCAATCCTGGTGAGGCAGTCTCCTACTGCCCCTGAACTTCAACCTGTACGTGTCCTCTCGGGAACAAGGTACTATTCTTTGGAAACGGGGAATGGCACTTCCTGCACCGAAATCTCTAATGCTGCCACCACTGGATCCAACCCTCCCTGGGGAATCCAGAATACTATAACTGTGGTCAGGGGATAACCTACCCTCTAGGGCTATGTTCTCCCTGGCCAAGGCCCTCTCAGCCTCTGCAATCCTCTCCTGCACACCCAGCTGCGCTATCTCCTTGGCATGCTCTAACCTGAGCTACTCCAAAGCCAGCTGGTGCTCCCTCTCTTCCCTCCTATCCAACCACTCATCTGGGATACAGGGAAAGGAATGGGGTGCTGCATCTGACACTGGACCCAGCAAGGGACTCCCTATCTATGGGGTCCTCACTATCTGCTGGCGCCCATTCACTTTCATCTTAATCCTCCTCTTCAGACTCTTCAGGGCTCCCCTCAGACCCACCACCCTCATGGCGTGCGGCCCGGGCCCTATCTTCCTCACTGCGCTCACGTTCCCATTCATCCTTCTGCCACAAGATCAGGTTGTCCCTCAATTTGGACGGGGTGTCTGACTCATTCACTGCTAGGTCTCTTTCTACACAAAACTCCATCAACTCACACATACTGTATCTCAACAGCCCACAGAAGTTAAAAGCAGACTCCATCTTGGCAGGACGCTCAGGGACACGTGCATCGGTATAGAGACAAAATATCGACTCCAAAATATCGACTGGACATAATATTGAGTTTTAAATATAGACTGGACAAAATATCGACTGGACATAATATCGACTACAAAAATATCGTTTTTCAGGTAAGTGAAGTAATATCGACTGTATAAAATATAGATAGCAAAAATATCGATTTTTTAATAATATATAATATTTTATAGTGTATTTTTATGTAATAATATGTGTGAATAGTGTGTATTAATGTTATAAAATATTTTATTACATGAATTTTGTTTTTATAATAATTGCGTAATGTAATTCTGTAGCGGGTTGTGGGTTTATAGGGGAATAGGGTGGGAAGTAATTTAATAATAATTAATTAATTAATATATGTTTGTTAATATTTTTAATTAATAATTAATTGATAATTAATTAATATTAATTAGTTAATTAATTAATATAATTTTGAATATATTTTGTATTAGTAAATAATTGTTAATTAATTAATTGTAATTAGTTAATTACATTAATTAGAGTACATTTTTAATATATATAATTTTGTGTTATTTTTAAGTAATTAATTTTGAAAAAATAATATTAATTATTAAAATAATTACAGCTAATGTTCTAATATATTTACTTTATTGTTATTGTTAATTAATAATTAATTGGTAATTAAATAATATTGATAAATTTTGGGTAAAGGATCATTTTTAGGGTTCAGGGTCAGTTTTCAGTTCATGGGTAAAGGGGTATTTTTAGGGTTCAGGGTCAGTTTTCAGTTCATGGGTAAAGGGGTATTTTTAGGGTTCAGGGTCAGTTTTCAGTTCATGGGTAAAGGGGTATTTTTAGGGTTCAGGGTCAGTTTTCAGTTCATGGGTAAAGGGGTATTTTTAGGGTTCAGGGTCAGTTTTCAGTTCATGGGTAAAGGGGTATTTTTAGGGTTCAGGGTCAGTTTTCAGTTTTTGGGTAAAGGGGTATTTTTAGGGTTCAGGGTCAGTTTTCAGTTTTTGGGTAAAGGGGCATTTTTAGGGTTCAGGGTCAGTTTTCAGTTTTTGGGTAAAGGGGTATTTTTAGGGTTCAGGGTCAGTTTGGGGTTTTTGGGTAAAGGGGTATTTTTAGGGTTCAGGGTCAGTTTTGGGTTTTTGGGTAAAGGGGTATTTTTAGGGTTCAGGGTCAACAAATAAGATTTAAAAAAATTATTTTTATTATTTACATTTATTATTTAATTATTATAATTTAATTTAAGTCGTTTTAAGTATATTTTAGTAATTAAAATTTAATATTAATTTAATTTAACACTGTTTTTAATAAAGTCGATATTTTTTACATCTATATTTTTGTTAACGATATTTTGTACTCGATATTTTTGTACTTACCTGTTTGTAGATACAAACTCGATATTTTGACTGTCGATATTTTGTCCACGATATTTTGGCAAGTCGATATTTTGTCCCTCGATATTATTTCGGTGATCCACGTGCATCACAGGGGACCTATCAGTCTGAGCTGAAGCAAGAGTACACAATCTGAAGTATTCAGCAAGCTCCCTATCCCAGAGAACTCACACTCATTTGTCCAGGGCAACACACCATTCATCCACACACACATCCCCCCTCGGACGGTAAGGCAGTTTCTACCACCCCTGATTTCTCAACCTGACCACGCGTGACACTGGTACCAAACTCTGGGAGCAGGTCGAGGAACAAATGTACTGGACACTATTTGAAAATGACACTCTTAGGAGAAGCAATACTAGAACTTCAAAAAACAATAATCCCCAACATGTAATTATCTACAAAAATGCAGAGTTTTGTGGTGCAGCCAGTCGCTGCTGCGGCATGGCGCAAACCCAAGTCCTATCCTCACCGCTGATCACCAATGCTAGAAATGGCGATTTCCAGTTGGCTGAGGCTTGCACGAAAGCCATGAAGAAAATACCACCACTCTAGTCAGGGCAAGGAAGTTACCCGCCGAGATAACCCCTGCTCACCCCCTTGGTAGCTTGGCACGAGCAGTAAGGCTTATCTCAGAGGCGATGTGTAAAGCGTTTGCACGTGCACCCAGCAACAACACCCAAGGCCCACAACAAAGGAAACTCCACACAAGGGTATATATAAAAAATAGTCTTTGTATTATACCACAAACATTAGACAATAAACATATACTTTACAAGGTGCCATGGGCACGGGCAGAATGTAGAGGGGATTATTTACATGGGACAGGGCCACCTGGACCGCTGTCAGGAGTAATCACTTTTAGAACTAGCACGTAGAACATATCATAACTGTAGTACCAAAATTAGCACATGTAGCACACAACCAGCACTCACTGGTAACAGGTAAACACCACCTACGTAATCCTAAAACACCTTAGGTAAATATCACGCAGGGCATCATGACCTCACTAGCATCACTCTTCAAGGGCAAACAACCTCCTAGGCATTACAAATACATTGTTAGAGGCAAGGGCAAAAGCATTGCATCAATCACATTAGGCAGGTACACCATCTGCGCCCAAGCATTATAAAACTGACCCCAGGCCAACCTGGCCTCTCGGGGGCTCACACGCCCTCTGTCCAGCAAAGTCAGGGCAGGCTGCGCAGGTAGCAAAAGAACAAGCCTAACCGTGGCAGCTGCCCACTAAGTGCTGGGCAGCTGTAGTAGGGAGCCTGGCACCAGCGTGCCTCCTGGCTCTGTGCGGGGCTCTTAAACAAACAATGGGGCCCCACACAACGTGGGAGCCTTGTGGCTCTAGAAACAATGGGGCCCTCACGAGCCTCGTGGGCTGTGAACAACAATGCGCCCCGTCGTTGGAGTCCCACCTCTGGGGACTCAAAATCAATAAATGCCCCCTGAGCCTCTCGTGGGCTCTTAAGAAGAATGCCCCAGGTCATTGGAGTCCCGCTCGGGGGACTCGAAGTATGCACAATGCCCTCTGAGGTTTGAGAGCAAAGGGGGAGCGGCCCGCTGCCTCCCGGGGCCGCTCTTGCACCAAAGAAAATGCCCCCAACGTTGGAGTCCCGCTCTGGGACTCCCGCCGAGACTCTGAGGCCCTACGCGACGACAACACCGGCAGGAGGGGAGGGGCGGGCACTGGCAATGCACTGAACACCGGGGCCCCACAGGGATCTCTTACTCACCCGGTCCTGCTCCTGGGCTGCGGGTGTCCTCACTGGCCCTGGGTGGGGCTCTCCGCTCTTCATGACCTCGCTGGCGGCGGGCGGGGAGGACTGCCGTTCTCCCTCTCCACACGGGGGACCTGCGATGTGCGGCACGGCTCCTCAGACACACGCAGGAGCGCGGGGTAGGCTCCCGCTCGCTTCCTGCTTCCGCAGCACTTCTGGGTCTGGCGCCTCATGTGGTCGCTAGGCAACGCCTGCGGCTGGGACCAATCCCAGCGCGGCGGGCTTTGCCACGTCAGAGCAGCTGAGATGGAGATTCCCGGGTCCGCGGCGGTGATTTTAACATGGGTGGGCTCCCGTGATAATTAAATATAAAGTCCGTGGCAGGGCAAAATGCAGGGTGGGCACCTGCTTTGATTATAATGGAAATGCCGGCCACATGCAGGGTGGGCACCTGCTTTAAAAATAACAAAAGAAAGGGGGATCCCCATGCTGGGGAATCCCTCGAGTTCAGGGATCGCAGCGCTGGGCTGCAGATGAAAAACAGCAGCTCTCCTGGGCAGGGAAATCCAGCGCTGCCCAGGCGCTTTAGGGACAGAGTTTCCCAGTCAAAAAGAAGTCCAGCAAGGTCCTTAGGCAGGCAGGGGGAGCAAAGACTGGGCCCAGGATCCAGCTCACAGGGCCCTCCAGGCAGGAAGGCAGTCCCAGTGACAGTCCTCTGGCGCCCAGCAGCAGCAGCCCCCCTCAAGAAAGGATCCAGGAACAAGAACCACTTTCATGGGGACACAGCCCCTTTTTATACAGATAAATCCTTTGTCTAAAGGTACAGGCAAGGGGTGAACCAGATGAAACTGGTTCCTGAGCACTTTGTTTTGGCTCAGCCCCTCTGCCTATTCACAGGATGGGTAGGGTCATCAGTCGCTCCACAGGGGGCGGAGCTAGCATTTTGTGGGGAAAGCCCAGCCCTATTCAGGTCCCAGGTGCACTCCTCCCCAGCCATCAGCATGCTAATCTCAACACTCACCACCGGGGCAGACCCACCCTGACTCCTGGAGCCAGTCTCACCAGCCAGCTCCAGCCAATCACACGCCAGCACACTCACTGCACACGCACACCCATGTCTAGAAGTGGCACTTCCACACTAGAGTCAACATAAGATCTCTGAAAACAGAAACCTGAAAGCCTAGCCGGTCACTATAATTCCATTCACAACACTCATTGGGGTTGGCCTGGAAGGTATGGTTGATGGAAAAAGAGAATTGATCTTTTTCTTGGTGTCCCCTCACTCACCAGGGTTGCCCCATGGTGACATGCTTCATCATAGGGGCCATCCCAGTCCTCTACGGGCTGGGGCGTGCTGCGACTTGCGAATTACGTAGGAGCACTTATAATTGACTATGTGTGGTGCAGGTGTGATAGTGGAGTGGTCTAAGTGATATGTTTAAAAATACCTGCCCAGTAAGCTTTCATTAAACTTTATTCTTGCTTCCAGGTGGTAACATTAAAATATGGGGTGGAAAAAACTAGGATACCTAAACGTAATGTGTTAAGGTGTACCTATCAACTCCAGGACAGGAGTTGATAGGTACACCTTAACACATTACGTTTAGGTATCCTCGTTTTTTCCACCCCATATTTTAATGTTACCACATGGAAGCAAGAATAAAGTTTATTGAAATCTTACTGGGCAGGTATTTTTAAACATATCACTTAGACCACTCCACTATCACACCCGCACCACACATAGTCAATTATAAGTGCTCCTACGTAATTCGCAAGTAGCAGCACACCCCAGCCCGTAGAGGACTGTGATGGCCCCTATGATGAAGCATGTCACCATGGGGCAACCCTGGTGAGTGAGGGGACACCAAGAAAAAGAGCAATTCTCTTTTTCCATCTACTATACCTTCCAGGCCAACCCCAATGAGTGTTGTGAATGGAATTATAGTGACCGGCTAGGCTTTCAGGTTTCTGTTTTCAGTGATCTTATGTTGACTACAGTATTTGGAGGGTGAGCCTACACCTTTTTCCTCCCTCTTACTCCCTTTCCTTTTGTACTTTCACACTAGACACATTCACGCCACACACATCATTGCGCAGCATTCAATCTCACAAGTCCGCACATACCAAACTCGAGCCTGCACTCCCCACGCATCAGGACCTAACAAGGTCACATACATTCCCCATGCATTCCTATGGGAGGGCAGGCCAACCTCACTACACGCACGCACTTTACCCTGGGACACAGGGAAAAAGTGTGCCAAGCCAGAAATCGCGAACGCCAGGTCGCCATCAAAAGCAAAAAGTTCAGGGGTGAACCAGCCAAAAAGGCCCGGGTCCAACAGACTTACTAACATCATCCTGGTAGCCCTGGCTCTTAGGACACTGCCAAAACATATGAATGTTGTCTGCATTTAAGGCAAAGCACTTAGGGCAGTATTTGGTTCCTTGGCCTCCCAACTTTGAAAGCCTTTTATGGGTCCAATACGATCTATGTACTGTAAAAAGATGATTTCTTCTTAAATGAGTAGCTTTGACAACAGACCATAGAGTGCACATCGATACTTGCCATGAGTGTGATGTCAGTCCTAGGCAGGTCTCTCCTCTAGGACTCATCCAGAGACAATGAAGGCGAGTCTTCCTTTACCAAAATCCAGTACCACTTGGCCATCTCCTTCCTCTGGAAAAGAGGCCTCAGTAACTTGTTTTCCCTTTCTTCATTGCCTTCACCATCTTTGCCATTTCTGTGCGCCCAGCTCAGTAGTTGATAATATTTAAATTGTGAGATTTTATGGATCGTTATATTGTTCAGAAGTCCCATGCGATTAACTTGTTGTTCAATAGTGACTGACCCCAATTATTTTTTCCTGATTCCTGCAGGGGCATTGTCAGCTTGTCCTGTAGACAGGTAGGGGTTCCGGGAGGATTCCAGATCGGGCGGCAGAACTATAGTAAGGAATCTTCAAAATGTTCTGTATCTGAAACTAGAGCACGCTGGCCACTCTCAAGATCTGAAGAATTTAATTTTCTTTAAAATATGTGGGTAGCCAACTTTAATTTGTCACCAACGAATGGCTAGATGGAATGAGGAAAAGAAGACTGCTTTACAAAAAAAGAAATCTAAGGCCAAATGCACAACCCATTTTTGCATGCGCAAATGGGTTTGCGAACCCATTTGGGCATGCAAAAACATCATGAGCCATGTACAAAGTCTATTTAGCAACTGCTAGACTCTTACCTGGCTCAAAATAATTTGACCACATTTCACCACATCTGAAGGCCTTGAACTGGCTTCCTCTTGAAGCTGGAATCCAGCTCAAGCAGGCCTGCATCACACACACAAAGCCCTGTACACAAACTCTCCGGCATACCTTGCCCAGAAAATCGTGGCATCTGTGAAATTCAGAAACTCCTGGTCCGCCAGAGACCTTGTCCTCCAGCCACCCGCAAGGAAAAAACATATATCACCAAGCATTCTCTGGGGCTGCAGCAAGAATGTGGAACGCACTACTATCCTCCATCAGAAGGATACCTTCTCTGTCAATCTTCAAAAAGGAAGCTAAAACCCTCGTAATGAGCAAATTCCTCCAATAACTCTCTATTATCACCATACCACCTTCTATCATGGCTTTTGCTTCTGTGAATAATCTCCTGTACTGCTCGGCCCTCTCTGTGTACCAATTCTCACTCCTTCAAATTTTCTACTGGTTCTCTCTGCCTTTTGTTATCATTCGTCCCCATGTAAACAAATGCTGATTTTCTCTTTTTATCGCTGACATGTCACTACCTTCCAAATAGCGAGTCTCAAAACCATGTGCTAATGTTTTGCGACCACAGTTGCGGTTGCAAAACATTCGCAATTACCACCTAATTCAAGTAATGCTAATCCATTCGCAAATGGGAAGGGGTCCCCAAAGGACCTCTTCCCCTTTACAAATGCATGCAAAACTATTTTGTAAGGAAAGGCAGTGGTCCCTGGGACCACTGCCTGCCTTAAAAAAAATGAAACAAAAACATTTTTTTTTAATGCATCCTGTTTTCCTTTAAGGAAAACGGGCTGCATTTGACAAAAAAACTGCTTTATTTAAAAACAGTCCCTGGCATGGTGGTCTGCTGACCCCAGCAGGCCGCCATCCTTGGGAGGGCCTGTCATTCCCAATGGTCTCACAAATTGCAAGAGGCTAATTAATATTAATGAGCCTTTCAATTTGCGATCCTATTGGGAATCGCAATAAGTGTTAAACACACTGCTGTACATTTTATTTTGTGCATCGCAATTTGTGCCTCGCAATTAGTCGCAAATTGCGAGGCGCAATATAAAATGGTCGTACATCTGGCCCCTAATGTTCTTTAATTGAAAAGCACAGCAATAAAAATGGATATCTGGACCAGCTACGCCACCTTCTTATTGTGGCCTCCTTAATTTATTCCAGGCTAACCTAACCCCTTTATTTGACAAAATAAAGCTTGATATGTCCCTTTGCAGGGATTGTAAGGCCTTAGAGTTAAAAGTCAGTGGGATTACATTGAAGATGAACGTAAAATTTGGGAGGATTGACATCTCCACCCTATTGGAGCGTCCTACAATTGAGAGTGATATCCCCCACCAATGCCTCATCATTGCCTTAGCCTCCTTAATTTTTTTATCAAGGTTTGCCTGAGTCTGCCTATTAAGATCATGAGTTATTTCAATCCTAAAATACCTAATCTCCTGCTTCATCAGAAGGTTATTTGTTTGGGTGTTCCAAGACATGATCTCAGTTTTTAGTGCATTAATTTTTTAGCCTGAACTTAACCAAATTCAGACAGCAGAAGAGCAAGGGCTGAAGAGGATTGGGCACAATCCCTCGTGAAAATCATCAGATCATTGGCATAAAGTGCCACCTTTTTTTACCCATCAATTCATTCAAATGGCAAAATATTTTGATGTGCTCTAATTTTGCTTGCCAGGGGTTCCATGTATAGATCAGAAAGAAGAGGGGAGAGAAAGCATCTCTGTCTGGTCACCCGCTCTATGGTAATTGAATTTGTGAAGGACCCATGAACCAGGATCTTAGCAGAATGGGTCTTATAGATGCCACAAATAGCTCTAACAAACTTCTCACCCAAACCAAATTGATGCATTGTACAACAGAGAAAACGCCAACTGACTCTGTTGAAAGCCTTTGCTGCATCGAAGGTAAAAACCGACAGGAGTCGATGGTTTACCAATACTATAGCGATTGCACCGATCAGTTCATTTGTTAAGTCATGGAGCTGGCGACACCTTATAAAATCCTTTTGGTTGGGCTGAACCACAAGGCCAATCACTGACTCGAATCTCTTAGCAAGAACCTGTGCATAGATTTTATAATCACATTCAACAGGGACATTGGTCTATAAGACTTGCACCTCTTGGGATCTTTGTCTGGTTTTAGGATCAAGCTGATAGCTGCAGTCTAACCAAAACAGGGACTATTACGTCTTAAAGAGAAATGTAAAACTCATTAGGAAATCCATCCAGCCTGGTCACGCTACTATTTTAGATTTTTAGTTGTGGACTGGACCTCTTATTAAGTAATTCTCTGGTTAAGCAATCGGGCTGAGTTTTCACAGAGCAAGGGAAGTGTTACACTATCAATATACTCCTTCACCTCAACCTCCGAATCTGTAAGATCTTCTGTGTATAGATTTTGAAACAAAACTCTAAAGGTGTGCTCGATCTCCTCACTGGAGGTGTTAGCCCTCCCAGAGTCATTAGATATGATTTATTTTGTTCTGTACATTGTGACTTTGGAGGGGGATTTCCAGGCAAGGAGTTTCCCGCATTCCTCCCCATACTCATAATGGGCTAATTTGCATGCCTCCCATTTTTTCCTTAAGATTTCATGTAGATAGTCTGCTAAGGCTTGTTTTGCTGTCTTTATTTCATTGTTTGTCCCAACCTAATCTGGTTGCCCCTATTTGCAAACCTCTTTTAGACATAGCTATTAAAATATTATCTTCCACAGTTTTTAACCTACACTTGGATTCTTTTAATTTTTTTGCTTCCAAGCTAATTATTCTACCCCATATGAAAGCTTTTTAAGTGTCCCATATCACATGAACTGGTGCTGAAGCGTCATTAATCATGAAGAATTTTAGAGAGTCACTCTACAGCTTGGTAATAACTGTAGGATCCTGTAGCAGCAACCTATCGATAGTCCATCTATTTTGAGCGGCCCACATTTCTAGTACCAAGTCTCAGGCTAATGCAGAGTGATCTGATGGGTACTCAGGGACATGGCTAACTTCTCTCATGCTACTCACCAGCCTTGAATCCATCAAGAAGAAGTCAATTCTAGATGTATCTGTAATGTCTGACATTCTGCCTTCTAAAGTCTCACAGGTTTCTTGAATCTTACTTTGATTTCTCTCTGAGATCGCAAACTTATTTCTGATCTCTAATGATGGTGTATCTAGTATCCAGATCAAGCCTGGCTGCATCTGGGTATTTCCAGTTGGACCAGGTACAGTAGCTCCTATAGTGGAGATCGAGTCTTGACCCCCCCTCCTCCATTCCCCCTAATATTTGAAATCTTTTAGCAGTAGGGACATATTGGTGTATTCCCCCTGTTTTTTGCAAATCTAATGAACTTTAAAAAACAATCTCAAAAAGGGTGTTATTATTGTAACTCGCTCTGTTTTCTTTTTTACATACAATTTTCTGACAAAAGATACTCAGGGGTCTGGGGGCCATCCACCGTACAGATATTATTATTCTTTAGAGCATATCTATTTGGCTGCCTCGGACATTTTTGATATCTGGCACATCTGAAAAAATGTCTACCTCCCCATGAGTTACTTTAGCAGGTAGCTCAAGCCCATCCTCCACCAATTTCTTCTTTTTTCCCCTTCTTTCTGTATTTTTTCCTCACCACCAGCATCCAAGGATGTTGATGAGGCCCCTTCAGCCTTGCCCCAGCTCCTTCTTCATCTTGGGCTCATGTGCGGGAGAAATAGGGGTGGCACTTCTCCATAGCCGGAAGACCGCTGGTGCCTTGTAACTATGCCCTGACTCAAAGGCTTCTGGTCCCCAGGCAGGAGTCAAATAGTTGGATATCGCCTCACCAAACAGGTGCCAGGCTTTCCAGGAACGCCCCAGTAAGAAATCGGTGAGACAACATGCCTCTCCCTCCGCAGTTCACCGGCAGCCTGAAGCACCCACCTCCTACCCGTAGGAAAGAATGGGCCAGATGTAGGAAGGCCCTTACCGGTCGGTAACGGCCGAAATCGGCCGTTACCGACCGGTAATAGCCTTTTCTGATGTAGGTGGTATATTTACCGATTGGGTAAATAACAAATCGGTATTTACCGATTTGCTATTTACCGAATCATCATTTACCGATTCGGTATTTACTGAATCGGTAAATGAGATGTAGGAAGCACTTTAAAGAGTGTTTTTTGTGCTTTAAGGAATCATTATTTACCACCAACTATTAGTTGGTGGTAAATAACGAATACCTGTGTAAATGCAAATCTGTGCATTTACACCTGTGCCATGTGACAGACATACATGCCCTTAGAGCATGTATGTGTGCCACATGTGCACACCAGCACTATTCAGGGGTGCAACAGGGTGTCAAAGTGACACCCTGCCACCCTTGACTCTTTCCCAATTTTACCGAATCGGTATTTACCGATTCGGTAATTGACATTCATTCCTATGGGCCTGGAGGCCCATAGGAATGAATGGCAATTACCGAATCGGTGAATACCGAATCTTAACGATTCGGTAATTTTTACCGAATTTTTAGCTACATAGCATTTACCGATTCGTAAATACCGAATCGATAAAATTCGGTATTTATGAATCTGTAAATACTATTTACCTACATCTAGCCCAATGTCCGGTGTGCGCCGTCCGGCATCAGCCAGAAGACGCGACGAGAGCGTACAAAGACCTAGGCAGAAGTCGAAGAAAGGTCCCATGGAGAACCAAGAATGATGCCAGCAATGCATCAGCCCAGGTAAATTAACCTGACTCTGCCAGTTCGCATAGCCGGGTCCACGAGGTCAGGAACGAAGGGAGGTAGAAAGGAGTTTGGCTGCCGGGATACTAACCCACCTCCATGTTCCACCAAGCTCGTAGGTTATTCCATATGAAATATTTTGCCCGTATCACTAATGTTCGCTGTTATAGACAAACCAAGTCTCTCTGATTCCTTTTGCTATTAAATTACGTATGGTGATTTGTATTCATGTGGAAATGTTCTTTCCAGGCATAATACACTAAACGTGTACTTGTGATCCCAATCTTTTTAGTCCATACATAATAAGAGCCATGGGGCACCTTTTTTCAATTGAGGAGAAAACAATTTTTGATTCTAATGCTACTATTGGGAAGCTAGATGGCAAGTTGAGCAGGTATTTCCAGAACTTTCTTCAAATGGGCTTACTCTTCAAGTGGACTTATCCATTTCCCATAGAGCTGCTCTATATGCATTTTGGCCTCCGACTTTTGCCTGGAATACATTATCAATAAAGCTTAAGAACCGGTGACTATGTTTGCGTGCTAATTGTAAGATGGTATTTGCAGCAGCTTCATATTTCTTAGAAGTTGATTGTATATGAGTTTTACAGCTTATAGTTCAATCCATTATCACGCCTAGATACTTGAATGATGCCACTTCTTCAAGTTTTAATTCATTTATGAAAAAAGAATGCTTCCTAGAATGCTTAGTCCTGATGATCATTATCTTAGTTTTCCCTGTATTGATTATTAGATTTTATCTTTTACAGTATTCTTATAGTGACACTAGCTGTGCTAGCAAACCTGAATGGGATTTTAGTTATCAAAATGGAGTCATCAGGCTAAAACAGGGCAGGGACTCGAAGCTGTTCACTCTCGGGTTGTCATCAGTGGCTTTTCTAACTGCATGGTGCAGATCATTCATATACAGAGAAAACAAAAGTGTGGCCAAGAGACAACCTTGCTTGATCCCTCAATTAGTATATAGGTTTTTGCTTATATGCCCTGTTTGGTTGTCTTACCTGGGAGGAAGTCTCAGTATACAAAATCTGGATTAGTGCCAGGATCCCATGATATGGGCCCATTAGTTTCTCACAGAGTCAATTTCTTGAGACCAAATTAGAAGCTGACCAAAAATCTAGAAATACCACGTACAAGGGCATTTTAATTAATGTGCAAAATTACAATTTATGTGTGTGAATATCTGATCAATCGTTGATAATCCTTCTCTGAATACGTCTTGTATTGGTGAAAGAATATCCCTTTTGGTGAGCCAATCATCCAAGGCATTCAGAATCAGTTTAGAGACGTTTTAACAGTCTATGTCAATTAAACGTATTGGATCCAAAGGACTTTGTGTCTTTGACCCTTCTTATATAACAACACAATTATACTGTTCCGCCATGAATCTGGGCAGTTCTTGGTCACTATGGTCTCTGCAAAGACTTTTCAAAGTATTTAAGCCCTCCAGTCGGCATCTGCAAGAAAGACCTCTAGGTGTATCTTAAGAAAGATCTCTGGGGGTATTATCAATACCCAGGAGGAATTAAGCTGAAGAGGACACAGGAAAGGATTGCAGAATGAGGAAGATTCACTAGAATCGAAGAATGAAAATAACCAGAAGGGTCAGGAGCATTGAAAACTTGGGCTAGGAGCTTGAAGAGTTGTGACACAAGTCATAGACTGGATTGGCTTCCTTATATAGGCCCAAAAACAGGAAGTAAGCAGGAACCATTTTGTATTGGGGACAGGAAAAGAGTTGAATTTCAGTGTCAGCCATATTGCATTGGGTTAGAGTTAAGCCCCGAACTTCTTACTAAGGATCTCTGGAATTGAGATGGCGTAGGGAAATGGAGATGCTGATAGCGTCCTTCAGGTCACAATTGTAGGAATGGCTACACCGGTGGTTCAGCTGCTCTATGGTGAGTGCAGACATGCAGCACTGAGATCCGCTGTGTGTTTCTAGTGCTCCCCCCTTGTACCAAGTAATGCGTACCACCTCCAGACAGGAGTTTGGGGGATCAGGTAGGGCGTGATTTGGCAGTTCCACATTCTTGTTAAAAATTGTGTTATACTTTAGAGGTGCAAGCCAATAAGCAGGTTTAATCACATGAGTGGTTGAGTGTTGTGTTTGTTGGGGGGCTGCTGCTCCATGATTGCTGTTCTATGCCAGCCACCCCAAGGAAAATGGTAGGCATGGAAGAATGGTAGAGCAGGGTAACTTCCAAGTTCCATGTTGTGTCAAGGATGTGGGCTTAGAGTGATCTCTCATCATCTTTCATATTCTCTTTTACTGTTTGTAGGAGCTCAACCCACTGCATCGCTATACAATTTTCCACTAACCCTTGCTTCTCTGCTCTGTGGCGTACCCAACTCCCTGCCACAGACTAATATTCAACATCTGTTTCATGCGATGTTCCTTGGGGGCATTGAGGACTTCAATGTTATAGTTATGGCTCACTTACCTAGCCTAAGTGACAGATCACTGATTTTCTGACATTTATTTTCTTGGGTCAGAAGCCTGCATCCATGAAACAGCATCTACAGGTTCCAAGTTAGGCCTACCTGTCACTAATGATTATGGCGAACTCACAATTAAGCTTTCAGTCAGCACTATCATGCTGAGATTGTAACATATACATCAGGCTTCCTGTTTAGGACCCTTACCAGGTTTCAAATGAGGCCCCAAGTGGGACTCAGTTCCAATCAATCAATCAATCATTATTTCTAAAGCGCTGCTCTTCATCCCCTTAAGGCATCCGGGTGCTGAGGTCTCGCTGGTCTTAGTCTAAATGCCAGGTTATAAGTCCCCTTCTGAATTTCACTAGGGAGGGGGATGTACGTAGGTTGAGGGGTAGGCTGTTCCAGGCCTTGGCAGAGAAGTAGGAGAAGAAACAAACTACGCTGCGGCTACAGTGAATGTGGGGGGTCTGTGCAAGGGTTAGGGAGGCAAAGTGTAGGTATTTGGCAGGTTGGTGGACATTGAGTACAATCTTAAACTAACCCTTTCTTCTGTTGATCTACAGACACTCTGATTTGTATTCAGTTTCTGCTTCCTTTCTGACTAAAGCTCAAGATTTAAAACACAAAGAAAAAGGCATGAGGCTATGCTTTGTGTGTATTAAGTTAGGGACAATGTTTTACCAAGGCTTGAAGAATAGGTATATTCTATCTGAGCATTAAATATGGTACACAGGATGTTGTAACCTAGTCCAGTGAATATTGACATCTCCCCTAAGAAAGTTGCCTTACTTTTTTCAGATTTCCAAAATGAGTTATCTTTGTAATACCATCAACAGCACATGGTCTTAGTCTACTACACTGAACTTTATTGCATAATCACATGTTACTATGAAGCATCATGTAAGAACAGTTTGATTTTGTTGCTGCATAATCTAAGGTGACCTGTGCTCCAAACTTCAGTATACCTGTTTAATATGATACCATTGTGTGCATTGGTAAAGGTTCAGAGATGCAGAGGTGGTATTAGTGTGTTGGTTTTGTCAAGATTAATTCTGTCCCGTTCTCACAATTAGTAGTGTAAGTGGAGATTGCTCTCTGTCTTTGATGTCCAATGTCACAAGAGTAAATGCAATAAGACCATAGAATATGTCAATGTGCAATCATTACATTTTCTAATTCTGTTTAAAACCTGTGGTTTATATTTATATTACACATACTGTACTGTATATTTGAATGACTTTATAAGGAACATCATGGTCTGTTCTATTTTTAATGGTTCCATAAATAGGTTTTCAAGAGATAGGGACCATTAATCATTATTTTTTAAATTCTCATGTTTTACACAATATGCATTTAATGCAAAAGAACATGTTCAGCATACCTGCCATGGCTGGAAATCCGTTCTATCACCACATTTCCTATCGATCAATGCTGATGCACCATTCTTGCAGAATTTCAGATTATGTAATGCCCATGCAGTTGCATAAACAGCATTATATACATTGTAGGCAACTCTTGAACTGGATGCAAGTGTGTAGTCATTATGAATGCTCTTTAGATCCTCCTCTCCAGTGCACAGTATAGACCTGTTATCCAAAGAGTCATTGTGAAGTTGATGGTCAGGCCACTTGCATCCAAACACTTCTTCCCAAAACTTTCCTATAAATCCATTGCTTGTTGATGGACGGATACTGGTGAGATGCTGGTCAAATCCTGGCATACTTCCACTACGAATTGCAAACCCTATGGTGCCAGCTAGGAATTCTCTGTATTTTTCCACTGAGAGAGGGGCAGAGGTAGACCAAGCTTCACTGGCTATCCAGGTCTTCCCAGTCACATTATGTGCCACCATCTCATTAATCAATGGAATCAACCCAGCATCACTGCTGAATATGACAATGGCATCAGCAGTCGAGTTCTTGATAACCTGAATAATATGTAGGGCATTTCTGTCTGCTTGATTTAGGACAATGTTTACTGAGAAGGCAATGCAAACTTCTGTCCTGGCAAGTTCTTGCCTTAATTTCTGAACTCCTTGTAGCCCGTAATCATTGTCTTCAATTATAAGTCCCACCCATGTCCAGCCAAAGTGCACCAGTAATTGTGCCAGCCCATGGGACTGGAAATCATCACTTGGAATAGTGCGGAAAAAGGAGGGGAACTGGTTGCGGTCACTCAAGGCAGAACTTGACGAGAAATAGCTGATCTGCAAATAGCAAAAATCACTTTAGAGCATGTCTTCAGCTTTAGAAATCTTTATGTTGTAAATCATCTTCTACTTGCATTTATCTGTCAATCAATCGTTTTGGTGTCTACCATCTTAGATCATAATATTACTAGTGTTTGTGAAATGACTATTGCAACACATATTTTAATTGGTTACACAATGTTTGTAAAACCTATTTGTAACATGCAGTTGCTGTTAGTGTTAGAAATGTATTCGGGGAGATGAATTGGACCTTAGGTTTTAGAATTGATGGTTTAAAATGATAGCCACTGACCTATTTATATTGTATAGTACTGCAGGATCTGTATGGTGAGGAGGCTGTCAAGTACTCTGTTTTATATTGGGTTACTGGGAATCCTTTTGAAGTGCAGTATGCCATATCTAGGACATGTTGGAGGACTTATTTCAACATGGTGCAGTGTATATCACTGCAAATGAGCATGCGCTATGATGAAAAGAGTGAGAATATAGACATTCATGAATATCTCCATACCAAACTATATAGGTTGCTATCTGCATCTTGTGATTGCTTGATTGAGACAGTAAGGATTTTAATGAACTACAAGGTCTTGGTGATTGTTGGGCATGCTTATACATACAATGGTTAGGTTACAGAGCATTGGAATCCAGATAGAGAAAACTCTTCTGCCTCTTTTTCAAGGGTGGAACAGTCAATATTAGGGCCCTCCTGGCATGGAATGTTTTTTTCATGCTAGGCATTGAGTTGTTTTTGGATAAACAGTAATCAAATATGTAGAATGATCAATGAGGGAGGCGCATTGCATTGAATGTGCTCTTTTTAGTGACAGAAAGCCAGTATAGGGATGTGATGACTGGCATGATGTGAGCCTGCATTCTGAATTATCTTCAATTTTCATGGGATCAAAGTTACAATATCTTAAAACACTGAGAATGAGCCTCTTGAAGATGCTTAGGATGCATCTGAGCCATCAGAAGCAATAAAACAGACGATGGAAAGCTGAAGAATGTAAACATTCACCCCCAGTCAACAGATCTTAAATTAATCCATCCTTTTCTAGCCGATCATAGCCCCATCCCAAACTGCCATGCTAGGTCCACCATGAACAGGTAAAAAGCATCCTGGGATCGGTTTTGGGGTATCGCCCTTCATAAGTCAGGCTATCTTGAGTCCAGCAGTGCAGTGAGCATGGGACCCACGTCTAGACATACCTTTCCCATTAAGGGGACAAAAGCAAAAAGAACAGATGATGGATGGAATGCTGAACAATGCAAACATTCACCCCCAGGCAACAGATCTGTTTTTAATCCACTATTTTTTTGCCCACCATGCCACCCCAGTTTGGGCCCAGCCATATGCAAATAAGTCTTGACCATGCTCCTCATAGGAACAGACCAGCCTGAGCTACCAAGTCAGGCTCTCTGTGGATTGGAAACATGCATCCTCGGATCGGTTTCTGTCATGAGCCTAAATCACACAATAATGTGATTGAAGAATATCAAGTTGGGGCTTCCCATTCACTCATTAGATTCACTTCCTCCTCCTTAACCCCTTCACTGCTGGCCCGTTTCCGCCCCTGTGCTGTAAACAAATGAACAGGGGCGGGCCATGACGAACCCCAGCCGTCATCAGCACACGAGCACCGTAGTGCATGACGGCTGGGGTTCGTCATCAGCATGCAAGGGGTTAAAAGTACATTGACAGGCCCAAGCCTAGTGCCCCGTAGCCATCGAAAGGCAATGCATAGCACTCTACAAAGCTAATGGAATAAATAAATAAATAGCTATTACACCAGTAGAATGAATCTACACTGTCAACTGTCAAGGAACTAGGTGAGTTCAGGAAAATGCTAGGTAACAGGGGGTATGTCAAAGACTCTGATTAGTCTAGGTCAATGCTTTATGACAGGGTAGCGTGCTTTCTGTAGGGACAACGTAATTCCTGAGAAAGGGTTTAACATATATAAGTGCAACAACAAATGGGTACAAATATAACGAAAAAAAGGTATCATACAAAATATAAAGGAAGCAGATTAAACTCACAGAGTTTAGGGAACCGCCAAGCATCTCCTATGGAGACATAGAGCTGGGTGGGTCTCTGTGCCAGAGGCACAAGCCTGAGAATCGAACTCCGCGCCTGAGCTGACATTCTGAAGAGCGGTCGGGGCCGTGACGGAACCGTTCCATCACAAGCATAGCTCACCCGCGGGCTGTGACGGAGCGGTTCCGTCACGAGCACGGGACCGCCGCGCGGCCCGCCTCCCCCTTAGCGCTGCTGCGGAATAGCCGCCGCAGCGAAGGGGTTAAACAAGCACGAGAAAGGGCATCAGGAAACAAAACAGAGAATGCAGACACAGGAACTGGGTTCAGGACAAACAGGAATGCCATTAAGTTCAGGATCAAAATGGAATCGAAACCAGAAACAGGACTGAATGCACAGAATTATGGATACTGGAAACAAAGCAGGAAATATGCATACTAATTACAACAGGACTGAAATATTCAGAGGAAAGACACAGGACACAAGGTAAGGGATCTGCAGAATCAAGACAGCCCAGGAAAAGTGCAGTCAGAACCTGAAACAAGACAATTACATAAAAAATAAACATGGTAAATTGGAGACAGAAAACAGACACAACTAGCTAATCTGGACAGGAAATAAAAACAAGTAATAGCAATACAAACTGAAACAAGGGGAATCATGCAACTATAGATACAAGAGTTTTAAAGAGCATAATAGAATCAGCATTAAGTCAGATGCAAGCCACTGAACACCAAGCTTTCAGGGATGACATTGGTTGAAGATTAGGAGATGAGCCCAGGTGCATGTAAAGAGCCAGATGCAAAGAGTAAACCATGCTCAAGGAATCACTGAATCCCTGTTGAAGAGACAGCAGTATTCAGACTTGGGAAGGAAAAGCCCAGGAAAATCAACAAGCACAAGACATCAAGTCAAGTCAAGTCAAGTCAAAGATTTATATAGCGCGCTACATACCCGGAGGGTCTCAAGGCGCTTGAAGAAGGGTGGGGAATTACTTGTCGAATATCCAAATTTTAAGTTGCTTTCTGAATGCCAGGTGGTTCTGAGTGAGACGGAGGTGAGTGGGGAATGAGTTCCAGGTTTTAGCTGCGAGGTAGGAGAAGGATCTACCTCCCATGGTGGTTTTATTGATGCGAGGTACGGTAGCAAGCGCTTGGTTGGAGGATCGTAGTTGGCGGGAGGGGGTGTAGAAGGAAAGTCGTGTGTTGAGGCATTCGGGTCCAAGTTCGTAGAGTGCTTTGTGTGCGTGGGTTAGGAGGCGGAAAGTAATCCTCTTATTGACGGGGAGCCAGTGGAGGTTTTTCAGGTGACTAGAGATGTGGTCTTTACGTGGGATGTCTAGTATGAGTCTGGCTGATGAGTTCTGGATGCGTTGGAGTTTTGCAGTGATACCGGCGTATAGGGTGTTTCCGTAGTCCAGGCGGCTGGTGACCAGTGCATGGGTGACCATTTTTCTGGTTTCGGTGGGGATCCAGCGAAATATTTTTTTGAGCATGCGAAGAATGTTGAAGCAAGATGATGACACGGCGTTGACTTGTCTGTTCATAGAGAGTGAGGAGTCCAGGATGACGCCCAGGTTCCGTGCGTGGTCCGTCGGGATGGGTGCTTTTCCAAGGGCTTCTGGCCACCAAGAGTCATCCCAGGCGGAGGGGGAGGTACGTAAGATAAGGACTTCTGTTTTGTCTGAGTTAAGTTTCAGACGGCTGTGCTTCATCCACTCGGCTACATCTTTCATTCCTTCATGTAGGTTGGTTTTGGCGGTGTTAGGGTCTTTGGTGAGTGAAAGGATCAGTTGAGTGTCATCCTCGTAGGAGATAATGTTGAGGTTGTGTTGGCGTGCGATGGTCGCGAGGGGGCTCATGTATACGTTGAAGAGAGTGGGACTGAGTGAGGACCCTTGTGGTACGCCGCAGATGACTTCAGTGGCCTCTGAGTGGAATGGTGGGAGGCGGACTCTCTGGGTTCTTCCGGTGAGGAACAAGGTGATCCATTCCAGTGCTTTTCCTTGGATTCCGATGTTTCTGAGGCACTGTAGAAGGGTGCTATGGCAGACTGTGTCGAAGGCTGCGGAGAGGTCGAGGAGGATGAGGGCGACTGTATCTCCATTGTCCAGTAGAGTTCGAATGTCGTCTGTTGCTGCGATGAGGGCGGTCTCTGTGCTGTGTTTGGCTCGGAAGCCGGACTGTGAGGAGTCGAGGGATTTGTTGGTTTCGAGGAAGGCGGCGAGCTGGTTGTTGACAGCTTTCTCGATGACTTTGGCCGGGAATGGGAGGAGCGAGATGGGGCGGTAGTTTTTGAGTTCGGTGGGGTCAGCTGTGGGTTTTTTCAGAAGGGCGCTGAGTTCGGCGTGTTTCCAGCTTTCTGGGAAGGTGCCGGATTTGAAGGAGCAGTTGATGACGTCTCGAAGGTGTGGTGCTATGATGGAGTCTGCTTTGTTGAAGATGTGGTGAGGGCAAGGGTCTGAGGGGGATCCTGAATGGATGGAGTTCATCAGGCGAATGGTGTCCTCAGTGGAGATTGGGTTCCAGTCATTAAAGATGTTCGAGGGGGGTGAAGGTCCTGCAGAAGGTTGGGTGGGTTGGTCTCCGGGTCGGTTGTCGAAGCTGTTGTGGATGTCTGCGATTTTGTTGTGGAAGAATGAGGCTAGGGAGTCGCAGAGGGCTTGAAAGGGGGTGATGTCGTTGGAGTTGGCTGAGGGGTTGGTAAATTCTTTGACGATGTTGAATAATTCCTTGCTGTTGTGGGCGTTGTTGTCTAGTCGGTCTTTGAATGCGGCTTTCTTAGCAGATCGGATTAGTTGGTGGTGTATGCGGGTGGCGTTTTTGAAGGCGTCCCTGGTGCTGGTGTTTGGGTCTTTTTTCCAGGCCTTCCCTAGGGAGCGACAGAGTTTCTTAGATTTCTTAAGATCATCGTTGAACCAGGAGGCGTTTTTGCTGCCTAGTTTAATTTGACGTTTTTTCAGAGGTGCTATGATGTCGGCGCTGTTAGATAGCCATTGGGTGAGGTTAATGGCTGCTTGGTCGGGGTTTGAGGAGTGGGCAGGGGGGTTTTGAAGAAGTGATGAGAATATCTGGTCGATGGTGATTTTGTTCCAGTTTCTTCGCAGAGTGGGTTGAGGATGGTTGTGAGTTGTGGTCTTATTGTAGGTAAAGTGTACGCAGTTGTGGTCCGTCCAATGGAGAATAGTGGTGTGACTGAAGGAGACATGTTTGCTGGAGGTGAAGATAGGGTCGAGTGTGTGACCTGCGATGTGGGTGGGCGTAGTGACAAGTTGTTTGAGTCCGAGGTTGGCGAGATTGTCCAAAAGGGAGGTGACGTTGCTGTCATTGCTTCCAGGTGAAAGTTGAGGTCTCCCAGTAGAATGTATTCCTCTGAGGGGAGGGCGTGTGGGGTGATAAAGTCAGTGATAACATCGCTGAATTGTGCACGGGGTCCTGGAGGTCGGTAGAGGAGTGTGCCTCTGAGTGTGGTCTTGGGGTCGGTGTGGATCTGGAAGTGAAAGTGTTCGGCGCTGGCAAGGTTGACGTCTGAGCTGGTTGAAATGCGGATGGAGTTCTTATGGACAATAGCGATGCCTCCTCCTGTTTGGTCGGTGCGGTCCTTACGAATGATCTTGTAGCCTTCCGGGATGGCAATGGTGATGTCTGGAGCTGATGAGGCGTTCATCCATGTCTCTGTTAGGAAGGCGACGTCGGGAGAGATGGAGTCTAGTAGGTTCCAGAGGTCGATGGTGTGTCTGTGGACTGAGCGGGTGTTGAGCAGGATGCATTTTAGGTGGTTGGAGTCAGATCTCTGTTGTGCGTTCGTGGATGAGGAGTTTATCTTGGTGTCGTCAAACTTGCAGGAGTAGCATGTGAAGGGTCCATGGGTGTGTCTGGGAGCGGCTTGGGCGCAGTTGGGGAGTCGGCCGGGGTTAAGGGCTAGGAGGGTGGAGGCGTCGTATGTAATGCGGGAGGGCTGGGCATTGCAAGGACCAGGGGGTCTGGCGCTGGGCGCGGCCTTGGCGTGGACGGGCGTAGACGGGCTTACCTTTGGCGCAACTTCGGCGTGCAAGGGGCGCGAGAACGCTGCGCGTGAACGCTGCGCGTAGGTCCTACTGACATAAGTTGGGAAGTGGAGGGGGGCGGAGCGTGGGAGGGTGAGCTGGGAGGCGTTAGCGAAGGGGGAGGGAAGGGCTGCAGGCACAACAAAATGGTGGGCTCACAAACAACAACAGGACGCTATGCGAGGGCAATGTAAATACACATCAACAAATGCGAGGACTCAAAACAGCAGCGCTATGCACACAGCAATTAATATTGTAAAGCCTGAAATGGTCAACTACAGTAAACAGCGCAATGCACGTAGGACCAAGTATCTGCAATTAACTACGCAAATGCGGAGCGCTACGCTGGAAACTGGGCGCTTAATCAAGAATGAGAATGCCAAATAGAAATGATAATGCCAGTGGATAGTCAGCGCTACGATACCACAGTGGCGCTTGTAGGTTGGGAGGAAACAGGAGAAATTGGAATGGAGTGCTGATCAGATATAAGAGAAAATTGCAGAATACAGTTATAAAAGGGTCTGAATTGCCACAGCATGCATGAGCCAAAATGTTGAAAAAAGACCCACAAACAGGACCTGATCTAGACAGGGTTTGAAGACAACAAGAGCCATGATGCATCATGCAAGTAGTGCTGATATCTGAACTGAAATATGAAGGTGCTTTGGGAATGCAAGGTGTAGAAGTGTATATTGTGTAATACAGATATGAAGGGTATACAGACATGATATCGACTCATACATATAGAAGGGCAAAAATATCGAATGGACCGAATATAGTGGTAAAAAATATCGTTTTGAAGGTAAGTAATTTAATATCGATTTTTAAAATATAGAAAGTTAAAATATCGAAGTATATAATATAGTAATTGAGATATATCGAATTTTTAATAATATCGAAAAAAAATACATGTATTTCTTTATGTTATTTAATTTTTGTGTAATTTAATTCTGTAGCGGGTTGTGGGTTTATAGGGGAATAGGGTGGGAAGTAATTTAATTGTAATTAATTAAATGTGTTAATTTAATTATTGGTATTTATTTTGAATTAATTGTTAATTAATTATTAATTTGTGGTTAATTAATTATTAATTGGTAATATATTTTTTATTGTTAATTAATTTTTCTTAATTGATTAATTGATAATTATGTTAATTTTATTAATTCATTTTCCGTAGTGGGTTGTGGCTTTATAGGGGAATAGGGTGGGATGTAATTTAATTGTAATTATTTAAATGTGTTAATTTATTTATTCGTATTCTTTTAGAATTAATTGTTAATTAATTTGTAATTGGTAAATAATTAATTTTTAATTGGTATTAATTTTTATTAATTGGTTAATTGATAGTTATGTTAATTTCAATTAAAAAAAAGTGGGTTGTGTGTTTATTGGGAAATAGGGTGGGAAGTAATTTAATTGTTATTAAATTAATCATTTTCAATTATTTATTGGTATTGATTTTTTATTTATTTTTTATTAATTGTTAATTGGTAAATAATTTGTATTTTTACCCCTACGCTATCCAAAGCTTTCCTTACTGTTGCACTCTCTGGAGTGGGAATAGTAATTTTTACCCCTACGCTAACCAATGCTTTCCCTACTGTTGCACCCTCTGGAGTGGGAATAGTAATTTTTACCCCTACGCTATCCAATGCTTTCCCTACTGTTGCACTCTCTGGAGTGAGAATAGTAATTTGTACCCTTACGCTATCCAACGCTTTCCCTACTGTTGCACCCTCTGGAGTGGGAATAGGAATTTTTACCCCTACGCTATCCAACGCTTTCCCTACTGTTGCACCCTTTGGAGTGGGAATAGTAATTTTTACCCCTACGCTATCCAACGCTTTCCCTACTGTTGCACTCTCTGGAGTGGGAATAGTAATTTTTACCCCTATGCTATCCAACGCTTTCCCTACTGTTGCACCCTCTGGAGTGGGAATAGTAATTTTTACCCCTAAGCTATCCAATGTTTATCCTACCCTACTGTTGCAGTTGCTGGAGTGTCAATAGTAAATTTTAACCTCTTGCTATGCTACAGTAAAAATATTGTATATTCTTAATAATATTATGTCAATATATATATGTGTTAAAAAATCTAGTTGTATATGAATTTTTTTTAACTTAATTTAATTATTTAATAATTTGTAAGTTATTTAAATATTTTTAAGTATGTTTTAATTAATTATATTTATAATTTCATTAATTTTAAATTATTTTTAAGTTATTTTAATAAATTAGATATTTTTACTAAGTATATATATGTATTCGATATTTTTGATTGGATATTTTTGTACTTACCTGTTTGTAGATATGATTTTGATATTTTGTCTTTCTATATTTTTAGTTCGATAATTTTTTCGTCTATATTTTTGTATTCGATATTTTTTCAGTGATCAGGTAGGACCTCTCCTCGTGAGCCCCATTTAGCAGACTTTTAGTGCTTTGCATGCTGTGGATTCCTATGGTTATTTAAGCTTTAATCATTTATGCAACATTAATGTCAATTAATAATTTCCCCCAAACAGAAATTGTATAGCTAACTCAATATATGTTACTCCTTCATTTGGAATACAATACACTTTAATGTTGCATTCATACCTGAGGAAATCTGTACAAGCCCAACACTCGTGCCATAATGATGGAACATGATGACCCAGCATCTCCTAAAATGCCCAGTAGTGGAAGGTTATGCTGACATCGAAAGTTTGGAATGATCTCCCCTTGCCCGGTCAGAATCCATAAAGTACCTTCAAGTGACCGCCGCATCATGACACAGGAGTCATAAATCCAGAAGCCCAGGGTGATGTTGGGAAGCAAATGCGCATTGTTATTGATCTCATCAATTGCAAACACCATAGCTTGCATAAACTGGTATTTCTGTAAACCAAACCTGAAAAATACATGGAGGATCATTGAGTTATGTCTCTGGTAAATAATTTGCAAGTTTGAAACATTATTTAAAAACTAAAACAATTTGAAAAGACATTTTGTGTTGGTTTTAATAATGTAAGAGTGCCTTCGAATTTGAATGTGAGCACATCTACTACTAATGTTGTTGGCATTGCTCTTTGTTGTGCCAAGCATGCTTTGGCTGAAATTCTGCAATTCCACACTGTTTTGTCAATGTTTCCCAAACACTCACCAGTGAATTCCCTCTTGCAATAGAGGCAAGATTTCTACACAGCGTTTTGGATGGGCTTCATTCTTAACCTGCACAACATATGAGATGTAAGTTGGAATATTTTCTGCAGTCTCTTTATAGGTAGATGGTCATTGAGCCATAATCTACCAATGTTCTCTTGTATCTTCCTCAAACCAGTCAAATCTATCAACATGTAATAGCTATTGGACAAACGTCTCCTACAGAGGAAATTGAATACACCCATAGGTCTTTGCTCAACACCTCAGACGGTGGGCACTTATGTTTTAGCCATGCAAAAGTCCTTCAAATATGTGAACAATGGCAGTAAGCTGGTAAGAGGGACTTAGTCTGCTCTTTTTTGATCCCTGTCTGAGCCAGTATATTTCAGGAAAGTCAGGACATAGCCATCAGCTATTGTCTCTCTGAGGACAATGAATCACCTACAATAAAAAGGACTATGACTGTGATATATGAGGAAGATGCCGGAGAGCCGAAATAACTAGGGGGAATATTAGCAACAACTTACGATAATTATCGCAAAACACGCTTAGCGAGTTTGTTTTAATAGCCGCCTATCGCTGGATATTTTTGAGAAGATAACATGCTATTAGCAACGTTAATCTCCACTGTGATAAAATATCCAGCGATAGCGGCAAAATGCCTGTATATCACTGGAAATCCAGCGATAGTTACACATTAACACCTGCATTGATAATAGGGAGTAGTTGTGTTTGCGACTGTTTTCAGTCGCTTTTAGTTGGGAATGCCTACCTTGCATGTCATTAGCGATAATTATCGCTGGCATGCAAGGCGATGGGAAAACCGGCCGCTATCGCCAGAAAGCGGTCGCTGTTGGTAATAGCCCTGTTGGACCTGGCCCTTTTTGCAGTGTTATCCCCAAACTTTTTTGCTTTCCTCCACCTATTTTCTGACCCTTTTTCTCTTGGTTTTAGGACTCTGGGCACTTTACCACTGCTAATCAGTGCTAAGGTGAATGTGCTTTCACCTCTAAAGATTAATTGATTTGTTTATACCTGTTTGACATAATTAATTTATTTGTAAATCCCTTGTACAGTGGTATCCCATATAACCAGGGTCTGTCAATTTAATGCTACTGTTTCAGGCCTGCCACTGAAGGAGCCTGCGAGTACAGTTTACTGCCACTTTAAATTGGCATTTAAAGTTACTTGCCATGCCTTTCACTACATATAGCTGTGAAGGTAAAAGGTAGGACATGTGCCTTTAGTTTGTGGCATGTCCTGGTAGTGACAATCAGTCTATTTTGTTTCTCAGTACTGTGGGGCCTACACCTCTCATAGGCTAGCATTTGTATTTCCCTTGTATATGCTAAAGTGCTAATTCCTTATCTGAAAGGAATAGCATTGCCATGTTTGGTATGTTTGAAATATTAGTGATAGATCCTGCTTACTGGTGGAGTTGAATTCTATATTGCTATTTTAGAAATGCCACTGTTAGAAAGTGGGCATTTCTCTGTGTTTATAACTCTGTGTGCATTATAGCCTGTCTCCAATCTACGTCTGGTCCTGGTTGACAGCTACAATTGGCGCATACTTTCCAGACAGCCATCACACAGGAAGTGTTGGGTGTGACAGAGTTACATCTGCAAGTGTTGTGCACTTCTTAGCTGTCTTTTAAAGTGTCCCTTTGAACAAGGACATTTTGGTGCATAAGTACAGGGGCTCTGACCCCATGTTTTTAGACACCACGTGGGACCTGTAACCAGATTCTGCTGATTCTGCTGTGCTACCAGGAAAAAAATGCCATTTGGACTATCTGCTTTGTTCTGCTTATCCACTGCCTACTGATTGCTGGGCTGCAGGAGGGGCTGCTACTTTGCAATTAGCCTTACGTGCCTGTCTTCCTGCTTTTGTGCCCCCCTGTTGCTCTCCAAGAACCGGGTGGCTTGCCCCTCCCCAACTTCACCATCTGAAATTTACTCCCAGCCTGGGTTTAAAATGTTTGGGACCAGAACGAGCTGAGCATTGTGAGCTTCCCCACGTTTCCAGAAAGAGCAGCATGTGGGCAAGCCTTTGTTTGGAAGGTGCATCTGAAGCATATCCCCCTTCAAAAAGAAGTTGCCTGGATCAGCATGTGTTGCAAAAGCATGTGGTGTGCACTTCATGTTTTTGCTTCCTCGGTGCATGCTGAGAGCTCTGGCCAAGTTGAATCAGTGTGTGCCATGCAGTTTTATCGCTGAGCCCCCTGAGCTGTGAGTTTGGTTGTTTAGTTTATGCCTTATACCGCAGCCAAGAGAGAAACTCAGTGCTGCTGAGTACCATTATCATATGGCAGTCGAGGAGACAGCAGCATGGCTGACATCCCATCGAGTGGTTTGCTCCTAATGTGGATTAGCCAGGAGAGACAGATGGAGGCATGTGACCTCAGGTGGCCACAATCATTGTTTGCAAGAGGCACAGCAGCCCAAGACCAAAAGAGGTCGCCAACGTGGTCTGCACCCTTGTGGCCTGGAAAGGGACCCATAGAAGGTATTGAGTTTTACCACGTGTTTGCAGACAGATGCCTTTGCTGATCAACCAGTTGGAAACCCAGTGAGTTCTCTCCATAAAATGTAGTTGTGTGGGGATGCTCCCCCCGATTGGGCAATACTTAGAGGCACACACACTTGCCTGTTCCATTGTTGTACATGACAGGTGAGTCCTCCATGGAGGCCCACAGTCTGGAACTAGTTACCTTTTTGACAACTATAAATTATCTTATGCCCTGCAAGTGGCATGTAGGGGCTGCTATGCCCTCTGTTTGGTGCCTAAATTACTGCATAGAGCTTAATAAAAGTGCAGGTGCGCTGCACCCTGTGTGCGTAGGGCAATATTGGTGATTTATGTGTTTTGGTTATTATCTGTTGCATTACTAGCCCTAAAATATTGATGTATGTTGTTTTATATTGCCTTGTTTAGGATGACAAGTACTATACAATGTGACTGCAAAGAATGCAGAGTAATGTTGTTTCATGATGTTTGCAACATATAAGTCTTCCTCTTATTGCTCTCATTGTGATGTTTGACAATTGCCCAGTTGGCCGAGTATTATCGGTTCATATCCTTCTTGGTCTATGTTTTAATTTGCAAAATGCAATCTATATGTTATGTAATCCTGTGTGGAGTCTCTTTTCTGGTGAATTTCTTTTGTGGTGAATGTATTGTGTTACTGGTGTGAATGAGTTGCACTAACACTATACACATTGCATCTGATTATAAGCCTGACTGCTCTGCACTAAGCTACTAGAGGGTGAGCGCAGGTTATCTTTGGTGTGTAACTTACTGCTCCTAACAAGCGTGGTGGGCTCTGCCTGGCTTAGGTGCTTACCCCAGCCCACCAGAAACTCCATTTCTAAAGCACCCTCTAATGTTTTTTTAATTGTGCCCAAGAATCTGAGTTTAGGGATGAAGTGACATTTGAATCATTACCAATTCTAGATCACCCATAATGCTAGGTATAATCTGGGGACTTTAAAAAAATTGCTATTGGAGGCACTTATTTAACCAGAAAGCCAATAATACATGCAAATTCAATAGACAGTAGCAAGTGTAATATCACCCTACATTCCCACACTTCTCCAGACTAAACATGACTGAGGGAAGTTCATGAACAAAGACAGGAATTATGTTGATTTTTCAGAAGTGGGTGTCCTTGATATTTAACCCCAGGCTCATGATAGTACCAAAAAATGACTACCAATCTGAGACATTTCTGAAAAGTACAAACCAGTGGGAATTCTGCTTGGTGTGTCTCGTGTGCATGCTATCACTTTATTTTACTCATTCGGACCTGCAATGGTCAAATTTTGGGTCAAAAGATAGAATTCCCTCACAACTCTGTGATGCAGCTATCCAAAATGCATAATAAACTGTGAAATTACCACCACTCAATGTTCCCAACTGTCCACCCATGGTAGGTGGAGCTATTGCAATGGATAGGAACAGGTCAAAACAGTGTCCAAGAGAAACAAGTCCACTGCCAATGTGATCTTCACATGGTCAGAAATGTGTCCTATGCCTGACCCGGGCAATAAACATATCTGGTACTGATTTTATAAAAAAAGTAAAGAGTCATTGACCGGTGGGGTTTTTGCCATTTGCCAGAGCTCAAGAGTTTTCTTTCACAGAAAATGGAACCTATTATGTTTTAATTAACCATAACTTGCATAGCATTCTATGTAATAAAATGTGCTACAATTTATACGGGCCACATCACCCTAGAGTCTCTATATTTTTATAGAAATGTCTGGTGTGCTGTCTGACCCCAACCCAAATATTGCAGACACTTCATTTATCCGTTACCCCATTACAAATATTCCCTGGTGCCTACTGTCTGTATCCCTGCACAAACCAATTGAAAACTCACAAATATCTGGGTCCTCTGAGGAACACAGATGTAGGTCACTCCTTGGCAGACACATCTTTCTGACTGAGGAAGAAAGAGGGAAGTACTGTATTTTGGGAAAGAAAACACTTGCTGAATATCTGACATTGTACACGCAAGTCCATCATCTCAATCAAAGGGAGAGAGGTCTGGCAACTGGCCATTGAAATCTTAGCATGTGGTAATATAGGGTTTTAGTATGTTTCAATATAGCCCAGGGGTTGTACCTGCAAACAAAATACCAGTAACCTAGACTAATTGTTTTCCTTTTAGTTGCTTTGCAAGATTCCCAGCCGTATTGCACCCAGTTTATGGCTGGCGGGCACTCTAAACCCATACAGGTCGGCTACCTCGAAGCCTAGGAAATCCTGAGTAACTCAGAGAGTTGTCAAGTCGTTGTATAAATATATTACATGCACAAGAGCCAATGGGGGGAACTACAGTTTTTTTGAGTAAAGTCCAAATAGTCTGATAAACGTTATATTCATCATTTGCTATTACTCTTCATCTAATAAGGGCAAGAGAGGACTGCTATTCAGGAAACCTTATAATTTGTAGATGTTGATAACATAGACTTATGGTATGATTCCATACAGCCCAGGGGCAATGCCTTTGAGCAAATGAAAGGTCCTGTAAATTAGCATTTTGCTTTTAGTAGCTTTCCAAATTGCCTTAAGGCACTGCAACCTGTTTATTGCCTCTGGGAACCTCAAACCTATAGCAAATGTATAGATGGTACTAATGGACTCACACTTGCCAGAGATATGTTCCTGTGTGAAGAACACTGAAGGGGATTACTATCTTGAAAGCATTGCAAAATATATGACAAACTGTCGTGGTTTCAGACGTTGCCTCTGGAGTATCACGGAGTTGAAGCTTGACCCACAACTTCTCCTCCCAGGTTCACCATATGCCAGGAATATTAATACACCTGGAAGCACATGATGATGCCCGAAAGGGGAAAAAGGGGAACAAAACAAGGGAAGGTGGGGAAAAATAGAGTTTCTTCTTCTCTGAAGATAAGCTTGTGATGATCCAGAGAACCGGAAGGTCTTGGTTAGTGGTCACTGCAATCAAAATATAAGAACGTAATCATATGGTGTTCTTTATGCTTGAAGGATAAGAAAAACTATGTTAAACTTCAGACTAAATACCTGTCTTTATTTGCATAGGGTCTGAATATTTTCTTCATGAAATAAAATGTATCTGGAACCATATTTGGAATCCTTGTTCTATGTGTAAGGAATAGTAATTATCTATAATGTGGATAAAGAAGGACTTATTCTTAAATCACTCATAAACGGTCTTCTACCTGAATGCTGTACCAGGAACAAATACCATAACAAACTCTGGAACCAACTATGTGTTAATATATCCCAGCTCTGTAATATAAAGAACAAAGATTACCTCTAATGTGAAGAGAGGGGACGCATGTATAACCCACTCCCACCTAAACGCTACCTGTAGATTTCAGCAGGGAATCCAAAAAGGGAACACTATGTTTGGGCTAATGCCAAATAATAATAAGTGGAGTAACAAGTATCATCATACTGTAGAAGAGTTACAAAACGACTCTTCTATTAGAATTTACAAAGACAATGACCATTTAAAACAACCTATTTCACAGGTTCACTATAGACCATACTTATAAGTGAAAACAAAATACCACGGAGTGCACAGCCGTGCAAAACTCCGTCCTGAAATAGTCTTTAAACACTCAAGGGGAAATGAGAGGGAACTCTCTATGTGGGCAATGAGGAACCAAACAATACACTGTTCAAAAGGTCAATAAAGACACCGGGGGCAAGAAAATGCGAGACAGAATTCTCACATCTGGAGAAAGAGGCGGCCACAATACTCAGAGCAAGTCACGTACCGTCGCCCGCCGAAATCCCGATGCACCCGCATAAAAGATACCACCGTGTCCCGGCCGAAACCAGCAATACCCCGGAAGCGGAAGAACACGAAGCGTTCACGGAGCCGCGGGGAGGATCTAAATGCCGCCAGGTGTGTCTATGCGCTTGCGCCAACCTTCGCACATGCGCTTATTATTATTAGCTGCCATTTTGCCAACCACCTGGGGACTCGTATCTTGCCAACCAACTCTGCAGGCACGACAGTACACCCCTCCTAAACACCCCCCTACTGGTTTTGGCTTGGCGGGGTAGCGCCTATGAAAAGCGCGCAACAAACGAGGCGCATGAACCTGACTTGCGGGTTCCCAACTACGCTCTTTAATGCCATATCCCTTCCAATGGATTAAATACTGTAATCTACCTCTGCTCCTTCGAGAATCAAGAATAGCTCCAACCTCGTATTCCTCCTTGGAATCCACGAGTATCGGATCAGAGGCCAGCGGTAGACGGGTACCCGGTTCAACAGGTTTCAACAGGGACACGTGAAAAACTGGATGTATCTTCATAGAGGGAGGTAACCCCAATTTCATAGCAACCGGATTTATCACCTTGACCACGGGGAAGGGTCCTATGTATTTAGGTTTGAATTTACAAGACCCCCTCAAACTAATATGTTTCGTAGACAACCAGACCCTATCATTGAGTTGGTAAATAGGCTCTTGGGTTCGGTGAACATCCGCCCCCCTCTTGTATGTAGACTTGGCCTTGTCTAAATTGACCTGTATGTTAACATGAACTATGTGAAGATGCTGCACCAGGTCAACCACTGCAGGGATATCACAGGAAGTGGCAGGAGGAATGGGTAGCACTCTGGGATGGAATCCATGCGAACCATAAAAGGGTGTGAATAAGGTGGAAAAATGATGGCTGTTATTATACGATAACTCAGCCAACCATATTATCTCATCCCAATCTTGATGATCCTGTAAAGAGTGACATCTCATGAACTACTCGAAGCTCTGATTCACACGTTCTGTCTGTCCATCCGTTTGGGGATGGTGACTGGAGGACAGACGTACTTCGACATTCAGGGGCGCACACAGCTTCCTCCAGAATTTCGATATAAATTGCGACCCTCTATCAGTAATTAAAACCGAAGGGATACCATGCAAGCACACTATCTGTTGCAGGAGGACTGTAGCTAAGGAGCTGGAGGACAGAAGGCCAGGTAAAGGGATGAAGTGTGCGGTTTTCGTGAACAAGTCCACGACTACCAAGAGTGTGTTATTCCCTTTTGTAGTACAAGGCAGCTCCACGATAAAGTCCATGGACACTGTGTGCCATGGACCAGGTGGAGTGGGGATCGGATACAGTAGACCTACGGGTTTGATATGAGAAGGTTTACCCTGCACACACACGTGACAGGTTCTCGCATACTCTTGTACGTCAGGCCACCAACAGTAGCGTCTAACCATTTCCATAGTCTTTTTATACCCCGGATGTCCTGCCACCCCTTGTGTATGACACCACTGCAGGACTTCTCTCTGTAACTGCATAGACCATACTTATAAGTGAAAACAAAATACCACGGAGTGCACAGCCGTGCAAAACTCCGTCCTGAAATAGTCTTTAAACACTCAAGGGGAAATGAGAGGGAACTCTCTATGTGGGCAATGAGGAACCGAACAATACACTGTTCAAAAGGTCAATAAAGACACCAGAGGCAAGAAAATGCGAGACAGAATTCTCACATCTGGAGAAAGAGGCGGCCACAATACTCAGAGCAAGTCACGTACCGTCGCCCGCCGAAATCCCGACGCACCCGCATAAAAGCCACCACCGTGTTCCTGCCGAAACCAGCAATACCCTGGAAGCGGAAGAACGCACATGCACTTATTGCATTAGCTGCCATGTTGCCAACCACCTGGGGACTCGTATCTTGCCAACCAACTCTGCAGGCGCGACACAAACATCATGTTCAGTGTGTTCTATCAGGAAGTGAATTATGAGAAGGTGGTCTGGCTTCCACCAATAGGTTCTATAGATCCCCAGAATTAGAAATTATATATTTATATACATTTCTGTTAGTCCTTAGTTTGATATTTGTCATCTAGGGCCAGATGTAGGTAGCCCAATACCGGTCGGTACGGCCGAAATTACCGAATTTCGCCTGTTACCGACAGGTATTAGGCTATTGAGATGTAGGTGGCTACATTTCAGATTCGGTAATTTACCGAATCGGTAATTTAAGGAATCGGTAAATTACTGATTCCTTAAAATACCGAATCAGTAAATTACCGAATCTGAAATGTAGGGAGCACTCACATGAGTGCATTGCATGGTTAAGGATTCGGTATTTACCACCAAATAAAACATCACTGTCCAATCTAAAACGTCCAGTGGAACCATAAAGAAATATACAAACTAATTCTCCATACTAGGATAGACCTAGCCTTATCTCGTTCAAACTAATCCAAAATTTCAACATTGCTAATCGAAGCAGCACAAAGATTGTGCCCGCCCCTGTCACTGGTTTGACCCGCTAATTGCTCTGTGACACAGAAATGCCGAAGATGATCACTTGATGAAGACCACCTTTTAACTTTATGATGGGGCATGCTGTTTCAAAAGAACAAGGAAACCTGTATGGTGAAAGCGCTACACAATATCCAACACTACAAGGCATGTGTGGGGCAGATATGTGCTTAGCAATACCAGGCTGGTATTTCATTTATAAAGTTTTATATAGCACGAACACGATCCCGAAGGATATTAGAGCGCTTTACAATAAATTGGTAGAGAGGACAAAATAAAATAAACACAGTAATTGAGAAAAGGAAAATAAAAAACAATGCTAAAACAGTAAACAATGGTACACATATAAGGTATAATATTATGCAGAGGATGCAATCCGTGACCGTTAGTTGTGCCGTGGAGCTAGGAACATAGAGATAGTCCCCTTATGGCAAGAATTTGCTCATTAAGAATCTTTTGGTTTCCAATTTGAAGGCCTTCGTCGAGGAGAGTATGCGAACATCCGGGGGAAGAGAGTTCCATATTTGAGGGGCAGCACCTGAGAAGGCTCGGTAACACGTTCTCTTTTTGCTGAGGATGATAGGTTTCAGGAGGAGAGTAGAGGCGCTTCTAGATCCCCTCCCCCCACATGATAATTCAAGTGTTTGTGCCATCAGGACCCTATTCCGTGATGACACCAAAATGGTGGCATGTATGCAAACACAGCGCCAGGTGGCTCCAGGTGCATTGATGCACCCAACGTTGTTTGACTGCAAACCAACATCATATTCAGCCCCACTGCTTGTCCTGGGCACGTCATGGTTTCTCCACAGCTTCAATGCAGGTGTTCTAAAGCAGGTAAGCCTTGTGCATGTATCACGCAGCAACCATGCCGCATTATTTGAAAATTCAAATAACTACATCTTTAAAATGAAATTTGAAGCAAAGTACTCTCAGATTTAAGCCACCAATGCTGTCAAAACTTTGTGCATTATGCACACCGATTAAAATGTACTGAACGTGTAAATGCCTTTTTAAGTGCACTTCATGACTGCTAGTCAGCCCACCAAACATTGACTTGACATAATCCCATCAGGAAAATGAGATTGGGCAAAGACCACCAATCTCTGCTGAATAAACACTGACAGCTTCTTCCACAAAAACCTCAGTGTGCTGGACGTTGTCTCCTTTCATGTAGAGTGACCGAAACATCCCATGCCTGGGGCCATCCTTTAAGAATGACAAAGGTCCATGGTGCTTGTTCCTTAGCAAGATAATTTATGTCGATATACATACTAAGTATATTCCGACATGCGACAGAGAGTTGAACGATGTGGCAGGAAGAGTTACCTTGACAGCTTAAGCAAGCTCCATACATAAAACACACCATAGCTTGCCTCATACAATCCATTAAAACTTGTTTCTGGACACAAGAAAATCAAAACGATGTAAGCAGACGGATGCCCTGGCTGGGGGCTGACCGATGTAGAGGTCACTGGTGTGGCTGAAAGACTATAGGGCACTGTCTCAATCCTTAGTCTTAGTTTTCTTAATTTTCTTGAAAATTTCTTCTTTCTGTAGCTTCATTTGTCGCATGTAGAGTTTATTTGACTTAAATCATCGCCAAAATGTAAAGATGAAGCCCAAACACCGAGATGTGTTTCATGTAGGTCTTTTTTAGTTGTTGATTATAAAGTTCATGTAGAAGTGCCCCACCAGGAGCAGCCTCCCTGCTTATCGGCCCATACTCCAACCGTCACACTTCACCTCACAGGCACCCAAACATTCCATTCAGCATCACCGCACCAACATTCGACACAGCACGCTCACACAGGCTGAGCAGCTAGGGAGAAAGCAACAGGATAAAAACATATACAGGATAGTACAATCTCCATATTATTCACAATATCCTCAGGCTGCATGAAGATATTGACCTGGGGTTTGCACCAATATTTAGCTGAGACTCTTTAAAAATTACAATGTATAGTTTGTATGGAAGCACAAAGAGACTGTACTTAAGCCACCTAGCACTGCTTTTTGATAAACAGTTTCGGCTGAGAGGTGCACACCCAGGAAGTGAAAGGGTTAATGCTGCTCCAAGAAGTTTTCTAATTTTATTGGGAGATAATCAGCTCTTTGTGATGCAGTGCACTTTTGGCAATCATGAATACCAGCTAAATGAGGAGCACAATTTAATCAATTTATGTTGGCACTTCTGGTATTCAAGACATTCTTTGTGTTGTCCATGGGATGGACTGTGGTGTAGCATTGTGCACTGGACACGCCCATTGTCACAATGGGGCCGAGCCGCACACATTACAAAAAATGCACACACACTGTCAGATGGCCCATGGGGACATTGTAGTTTTCTCATGAGCACCCTGCAGATTATCTGTTTTGGTCAGGCCCAAGCACCAAGACAAACCACACAGATGCAGCTGCTGTTTGGGAATACGTACTTTGGTTTTTATTGGAATACCCAAATAGGTAGCACACACTTGGAGAGGGATATTTCTAGGGAGAAGAGCAGGACAGCACCTATGATTTAGATCTGCCATCTATAGACTGAGGTACAGGGTCCACAGATAACGGCCAGAGATCTTTTGATATATAATCATTCTGCTTCGATACAAGGAGAGGGAGAATAGGCTACACTGTCATTTTTTAATGACAGCTCCTTTCGTGATATGCAGACTAACTACTATGCTTACCATATGGGTGCTATGCATTCCTGCTAGTAGTGGCACGTATACTGCATATTAAAACACATTAGTTAAAAAAAATTTTTTAACTCATTCATGTCGCTGTCGGATCCTATTGTGGACAAGTACAGGAGTACGAGCAAAAGGGTGTGTCTTGCAACCGCGATTCCTGAGAGAGACGAGAGTGTTGTGTGTTGGGGTACCTAATCACTTGTTTCTCTGTGAATGAGTAGGAGAGCAATGAGACATTATAGCTGGTCCGTCCAGGGCTCATGGGCACTTAGGTGGTAGGATGACTCAGTCCCTAAACACTAAGGTCCCATAATGCTACACATAGTTCTGTTTGTGCAGAATACCTGCAACAACATCAGTATACAGTGTATGGGAATAAGCCCAAGCTGGCTTTCGTACCCTTTATTTATATTGTTTGGCTGCACACGGATGGCCAGTTGCATTTGTATTAGGGGTCATAACAGGGAGCCAGGTAGCTCACTTCATTCCCTCCAACATTAGTTCTTAACCAGTCCCCTTTATCTTGTTGGGTGTCACACAAAAAGTCTCCAAACCATTGACTTATTTTTGGGTTCAGGCATAAGTTGGTTTCTGCTGCTGATATTAAAGTCTCCTGATTGTCAGCCTTTCCTAATAGCACAGGGTGTGGAGCTGGAGGACGTGCATTGTCAATCTCACTGTTGGCTTCGTCTTGTTGGAGTGATATCTAGCTCATTCAGTACTTCCTCCCGTTGCCCTGCCTCATCACTGTTCACGTGCCGAGCATTGTGGCCTTTTCTGCACACATCCTTCAACTCCATCTTCTTGTACCATGACACATTTTGAGTTGCTGTCTCCGCATTCCGATGGGCATGGTGCCACTAATCGCTGTTACCCTACACCACCCCTGCTCATATGGATTGCAGAATTTCCACCCTGGGTGCCGGTTACGGACCAGCATCTGGTCTCCTAGTGATATGTGGGGGGTCTGAGCTTTCTGGTGGATGCTCTTGCTGTCACTGTTCTTTCTCCTTTAGTTTTTGTGTGTCAGTGTGGTGAAGGGTCAGTGCTCGCCATTGTGAATTTGTAGGGATTTTTAGTATCAAACCCATGGTGAGCACTGTGTTGTGCTATAAGGGGTGCTTCTTTACACATGCATGAGTCAATTCAGGCTCACTTCCAGGTCAAATCCTTCACTTACTGCTAACCACATGGTCTTGTTTACCTTGCGCATAAATTGTCCAACATCCTCATACCGTTGGTGATTATCTGTTCCTAGATGCCCAACATTTCAAATATTATCTCAAAGAACCTAATTTGGACCCCACAGACCCAAGTAATTATAGGCCTATCTCTCGCCTTCCCTTCCCGGGTAAGATGATTGAGAAGGCCCTGAATGGTCAACTTAGTCGTTTTCTTCAGTCCAACTCCCTGCTAGACACCACGCAGTTTGGATTTCATCCGGAGCACAGCACCGAGCTGGCACTAATAAAATCTACGGATGAGATCAGAGAGGCTTTAGATCAGGATGGGGCCGCCATACTCATCATGCTGGACCTCTCGGCTGCTTTTGATACAGTCCATCATAAAGTTTTGATGGACCGTTTATCGGCGGTTGGAGTCCATGGCAAGGCCTGGGACCTTTTGAAATCGTTCCTGGCCAACAGACTACAAACAGTGGATCTTGGCAGAGACAGCTCCAAGCCTTTTTCTCTCCCTTGAGGAGTTCCACAAGGCTCCTCGCTTAGCCCGACATTATTTAATGTCTATGTTGCCCCATTGGCACTTCTGATCAGATCATTTGGTTTCCAGCTAACCTCTTACGCCGATGATACACAAATTGTGCTATCAATTAAAAAAGGTGCTGAGGCAGAGACTGGTGCAAAATGCCATAATTGTATGCAGGCCATTGCTGCATGGATGGCGTCAAACTGCCTTTAAACTTAATGCAGGGAAAACCGAGGTTATCATCTTTGGGAACGCAGCACATTTGTGGACACCTGATTGGTGGCCAGATACAATGGGCATGCTCCCAACTCCGGCGGATAGGGCAAAAAATCTTGGAGTGATTGTGGATTCAAAAATGGCATATTGTGATCAGGTCAGTAGGGTCGATTCCTCCTGTTTTTTCGTCCTGCGCATCCTGCGCAAAATCAAATTTTTCCTTCCAGAAGACAGTATGAAAATAACATTCACGGCCCTCATTCTCTCACGTCTGGACTATTGCAATGCTCTCTTCATCAACATCCAGAAGAGACAATTGGCTAGACTCCAGATTGTGCAGAATGCAGCAGCCAGACTGCTTTCAGGGACCCCTAAGTTTGCCTCGGTAAGGGCAGAACTTAGAGCCCTTCACTGGCTCCCTGTCGAATTCCGGATTCAGTTTAAGGCTATGTGTATAGTTTTCAAGGCCCTAAATGGCATTGGCCCCGATTTTCTGAAGCAATCCATTCAGTGGTATTACCCTGGAAGAGCCTTACATTTCATGCAAGCAAAACAAGTTACTCTCCCCCGCGTCAATAAACAGAGATGGGGTGGCAGGAGTTTTCGGTACTGTGCCGCCAAAGCATGGAACAGTCTTCCTTTCTCTTTAAGGAAGTCGACAGAGCTGCTTTCGTTTAGAAAGGGACTAAAAACCTGGCTCTTCAGGTAATTGTTCTTGCCCACTGGACCTGTCATAAGATCTCTGCAGATGGTAGTGTATAGCGCCAGGACACCTCAGGGTAGCAGAGCGCTTTAAAATCTTAGTAACAAAGAGGGGGCTGATTTTGCAGAATGGTGTTGACTCAGCCCTACTTTCAGGTACTTGCATTACCCGTTGACCGGTTCCATCATTGGGCACTTGTCCTAGAAGCTGCTGAAGTTGAGGCTGACTTTGGTCCAGGGGTCCTTGCGGCTTATTTCCGTGAACCCTGTTTCCGGCACCCTGGGTATGCTCATCAGTTGACAGGCAATGCATTTCTTCACAAAGTCATCTACTGCTGAATCGAATCCAGAGAACGATACCTTCCCCTAAGGCAGGCTTTTTTCTTTGCTGCCCCCAATAATCTACATGTGCTAGCTTGATGACTCTCTTGCACAACATTGTCAGTATTAGGATACAGTGCCCTCGTAGATGTAGCCCATCAGAGGGCACACTTAGGGCTAGATGTATGACCTGTGTAAAATGCGACTGGCAATTTGCTCTTGATTGCGAGTCGCAAACTGCGAGTCGCAGTTTACAAAGTACAATAGTGTCAGAGACACTGATTGCAATTCCCAATGGGGTCGCAAAATTTGAGGCTTATGAATATTAATGAGGCCCTCGCAATTTGCGACCCTATCGGGAATGGCTGGCCCTCCCAGCGTTGGTGGCCTGCTGGACTCCATGTCTGGGACTGCTTTTCAAGCAGTTTTTTTTTAAAAGCAGCCCGTTCTCCTTAAAGGAAAACGGAATGCATTTTTTCCAAAAAATGAAACATTTTTGTTTCATACTTAAGGGCAGGCAGTGGTCCCTGGGATCACTGCCTGCCTCTAAAAAATATTTTCCCCTGAATTTGCAAAGGGTAAGGGGTCCCCTGGGGACCCCTTCCTATTTGCAATTGCATTACCACCCTCTTGAAAAGGGCAGTAAATTATGAGTGTTTTGCGACTGCAGTTGCAGTTGCAAAACATTTCTCCATGGCTTGTGAGTCACTATTAGGAAGGGAAAGCCCCTTCCTAATAGCGAGCCACGGAACACTATTTTACGCGTCGCAATTTATTTGGGACTCACAAAATAGTGTTAGTGCATGGCAGAGAGGAAAATTGCATGTGCAAACGGGTCGCAAACTCGCTTGCGCATGTATTTTTCGGTCGAACCTCTGGCCCTTAGTTTGTTTCATACACTCCACAGCTGGAACAATTGTTCCTTTTCTGCTGTATCCTCTGGAGGCCGTCTTTCAGAAATAATATCCACATTCCTCCTTGTATGGTGGTGATGGCCTTTTGGAACTCTTCATTTTCTTGTGTAGTCTGGATGACCTCCTTAACATGCAGTGCTTTAGGGCAATCTTTCCAAATTTCTGTTTGCACTTATTTCTAGTTCTTGTGTCTGTGCTACTGTGCCCGGTCCCCTGGTCTGCCATGTGCCATGACAGAAAGTCAACAGGGATTCTCACCCTTGGGCAGAAAGAAACAGTGATTCAGGATTGTTGCAGCTGCCCAACTCACCTTTTGATTAGCGGTGGGCAGAATTTGCGTAGTCGCATTACTCAAAGTTCAGCGAAGCAGTAAAAAAATCTCCGCGAGCTTCACAGAATTCCGCGAGTGCACGGAATTGCTTGTTCCGCCCTTTCGTGATACATTTTTCCTGTTGGGGGATGCTGTTTGTGTGCTCAGGGGGAATATCTCCCTAACTTGCCTATGCGGACGCGGCTATCTTGTTTCACTTGTCCCGCCCGCTGGCGATGTGTGTCTGCTGTTCGCAAACGCGGATGTCCGATGGCGTGTCTGAATGACGTGTCCACGGTCGCACACACTCGCGGGATTGCACGGCCGGACGCAAATGGATAGAAAAACTTGTTGGCGAATGTAGGGTTCCCAGTAAGTCGCTCGCGCATGCGCAAACACGCATTTTTAAAGCACGAAAAAGGAAAAAATTTAGCTACTCCACAGATCGTGAAGTTTCTGGCAATTCCACGTTCTACCCGGAACAAAATTCCATAAATTCCGTGAGCGGAGCTGAATTTACCGCCCAGGCATACTTTTGATGCAGGGTATAAGGGCAGTCCCTCCAAACAGCATGACTAAAGGTTAGTCGACAGTACTCACCTTGAATTTGTGACCACACAGGTATTGATGAAAGTGCCTGCATCCCCATTTGATTACTAGGTAAGGGAGTTCCATGGGCCCTGCTCATTTTCTTCAGTCAGTACTGCCCCAAGCCGTGCTGGGTTGTGTCAACAGCCAGTTTCATGGCTTTCTCACGGTCAAAATAGGTCACTGTGTCATCGTCGAGCAGGGCCTGCATTAGCATTTCAAATACTTTGGCGTCTTTGTTGCTGAAGGACCAGTAAATGGTCGTCTTTGTCAGGCCCTGAAGTGACTTCAAGAGTGTCACGTTAATGGGTAAAAATAACCCTACTTAGTCACCTGACTTAGGTAACTGTGGATTTTGGTTGCATTGAGGGTGGCAGGGGTCTGCTGAATTGCTAGTGACTTCCTGGGATCTGCTTGCAGCCCATCTTTAATCATTATGTAGCCCAAAAACGAATTCTATGATTTAAAGAATGAGCACTTTCCCAGGTGTAGGGTGAGAGTCTGTAACATGCCTCAGAGGTGGTGGGCTTTGAAGGTGGATGAATAAATGATGATGTTCTCACTGATATTCAATACCCCTTGCAGGCATAAGAAGGTCACTCAGATTGAATTTTGAAACTCCTCTGCTGCCAACAAGATCCTAAAATGTAGCCACTTATACCCGTGGTGGTGTTGAGATGGTCACATTATAGCAGTCCTCCAGGTCTAGCAGCAGCTGGTGATAACCTGCAGTCAGGTCCAGCTTGGAGAACCATTTACCCCCTTTGAGGTCTGCAATGATGATGCACATGGTGGGTGTTATGTGCCTCTCTCTCTTCATGACTCAATTGGAGAGACACATTTCAACGCATAACTTCATCACAACAGGCTGTTTGGGTTTCTCAAAAATGACCTTTGGAGAGACACATGGGGTAGTGCCCAATACCCTCTCACCGAAGTCAAGCCGTTGGAGTTTCTCAAACCTCTCCCTCCACTGTTGGAGGAGGAATGGTATCCTTCTGTATTGTAGAGCCATGATTTTTATGGACTTGTCTATGTGTAGCTTTACTGGGAGTTGTTTTAGGTATCAAATAACGTTAAACAGTTGAGGGAAGTGCTCCAGGACGTGGTCTGCTTGATGTGTCTGGACTGTGCATGCAAAGTATACTAATTCATAATATTCAGCTCTGTAGCATCCTATAAGTAGCTGAGCCCCTTCTTTGATAATGTGAAACATGTCCGGTGATTCTTTGTATCCATTTTCTACCAGAAAACCAATCACCCCTGTAAGAGGGAGTGGTTGCTAGCTGCCATAGGTATGTATTTATATCTTGATCTGTGACAGTGTTGGGCTTGGTTTTAAGCAATGGTATTACTAGAGTCTCATACCAGTTATGGATACACCCATGTCAATCAGAGCGCTAACAGTCATTCCTGTCACTACTGCTTCCCCTGCACATGACAGATGTCTGGAGGATGCGTCTCATTCCAGCAGTTCCTGCACCAGGTTCTGGTGCTACAAATGGATTTTGTTTGACCATCTTGGGGCAGGCCAGCTCTATATTGATATTCCACACTTTTCCGGGCTGGGGCATGGCGAGGGCAATTACAAGTGTATGTTTACAGCACAGGACGTTGACAGGTTAGTCAGTGGAATCCCAAACCATTATTCATTAGCAATAAAACACTCTGAAACATTAGGAAACTATAAATGTATTTTAAAGATTTATGTTAAAATTAAAACTTCATCCTCACACACATGTTATAGTATAGGCCTATATTGATTACTGAAGATCTGAGATCCTTACACTGGTAGAAAACTGGTACAAGTTCGCAAAGGTTCTTGGGGCTAGTAATAATGTCAGGATTTAGAGTTTTCATGGGGTCCCCAACCTGCTACCATCCTTTCCTGCATACCTGCCAATTCCCAGTGCTTCACCAGGGTTGATCTTTTTTCAATTTTCCATTCCATTCCACTGGCAAAGAAAGGGCATAAAGCTTCAAAGGAAAAATTGCAGTTCTGCATTTACAGAGTGAGGTACCTTGACCAAGAGATTTCTGCCAGCAACCAACATCTGTCCTCCAAAAAGAGTTTAATTACTACTTTCTCAAATGTGTTACTCTGAATCAGTTTCCCAGATATATACCTCTTTGGTATGATTGGTAATGTAAACAATGCAGTCTGTGGTATGCTTAAATGGCCAAGCCTTTACGAGATTTCTTCAGTAAAAAACCCTGAACCCTTGTAGTTTTTACTGAAGCAAAAACAATACACTGGTAAATATAAAACAGACATTGACTTTATCTCCCAATTCACGGACCCCTGATTATCTCCAACCTTTTACTGTGTACTTGGGTATTGACTCAAAGTCAGGGACATCAGAAAAACCCATAGCCTACTATTCTTCAATGCTTGACGAAGCTGCACTTAGGTCCCCACCTTGCTTACGATCTCTAGAGAGGTAATGCCTTAGATGACGTTGCTGTTAAAAATGCTACCTTGTCTAATACTGCAGATGTTGTGAAATCTGATCTAATTTTGTGCCAAAAAAACAATTTATCGCAATCGCAGAAGCAAAATAAACAATGTAAAAGAGACATTGAGGGGAAATGGCGAGACAAAACTGACATGTGGAATCCTCTTCGACCCTGTGGGAGAGCAGAAGCCGTTTGCTTGCCTGATTGCCTGTTCGCCTTCTGGCCACTCCGGCCACTACGCCACCACGCCTCGCGGCACCCGCTTCGCGGGCGCCGCTCGCAGGCGAGAGACTTTGCCAGGGGATCCAGCTCCGGTATTGGGACGTGCTTTGAGCACCAACGCCATCCCAGGGACTCTAAAACAGGACACCGAGCACTGAGGCGGGACTGCGAGGACCAGCGTGCCTAGCGGCGCTGATTGGCCACAGCTGGTCCTCTTCCCGCCCCTTCCACCGTAAAAACACCGCGGTGAGTGTGCTGCCTTGAAATCCTCTTCGACCCTGTGGGAGAGCAGAAGCCGTTTGCTTGCCTGATTGCCTGTTCGCCTTCCGGCCACTCCGGCCACTACGCCACCACGCCTCGCGGCACCCGCTTCGCGGGCGCCGCTCGCAGGCGAGAGACTTTGCCAGGGGATCCAGCTCCGGTATTGGGACGTGCTTTGAGCACCAACGCCATCCCAGGGACTCTAAAACAGGACACCGAGCACTGAGGCGGGACTGCGAGGACCAGCGTGCCTAGCGGCGCTGATTGGCCGCAGCTGGTCCTCTTCCCGCCCCTTCCACCGTAAAAACACCGCGGTGAGTGTGCTGCCTTGGAATCCTCTTCGACCCTGTGGGAGAGCAGAAGCCGTTTGCTTGCCTGATTGCCTGTTCGCCTTCCGGCCACTCCGGCCACTACGCCACCACGCCTCGCGGCACCCGCTTCGCGGGCGCCGCTCGCAGGCGAGAGACTTTGCCAGGGGATCCAGCTCCGGTATTGGGACGTGCTTTGAGCACCAACGCCATCCCAGGGACTCTAAAACAGGATACCGAGCACTGAGGCGGGACTGCGAGGACCAGCGTGCCTAGCGGCGCTGATTGGCCGCAGCTGGTCCTCTTCCCGCCCCTTCCACCGTAAAAACACCGCGGTGAGTGTGCTGCCTTGGAATCCTCTTCGACCCTGTGGGAGAGCAGAAGCCGTTTGCTTGCCTGATTGCCTGTTCGCCTTCCGGCCACTACGCCACCACGCCTCGCGGCACCCGCTTCGCGGGCGCCGCTCGCAGGCGAGAGACTTTGCCAGGGGATCCAGCTCCGGTATTGGGACGTGCTTTGAGCACCAACGCCATCCCAGGGACTCTAAAACAGGACACCGAGCACTGAGGCGGGACTGCGAGGACCAGCGTGCCTAGCGGCGCTGATTGGCCGCAGCTGGTCCTCTTCCCGCCCCTTCCACCGTAAAAACACCGCGGTGGGTGTGCTGCCTTGGAATCCTCTTCGACCCTGTGGGAGAGCAGAAGCCGTTTGCTTGCCTGATTGCCTGTTCGCCTTCCGGCCACTCCGGCCACTACGCCACCACGCCTCGCGGCACCCGCTTCGCGGGCGCCACTCGCAGGCGAGAGACTTTGCCAGGGGATCCAGCTCCGGTATTGGGACGTGCTTTGAGCACCAACGCCATCCCAGGGACTCTAAAACAGGACACCGAGCACTGAGGCGGGACTGCGAGGACCAGCGTGCCTAGCGGCGCTGATTGGCCGCAGCTGGTCCTCTTCCCGCCCCTTCCACCTGTCCATTTCCCTGATAAGTAGTAACAGCAACGCGCACGCGGGACGCGCGCGGGGCAACGGCCGGGGCGAAGACCGGGCAAAGAGCGGGCCGTTTGAGGCCGTTCGAGTACGGCAGAGTCCGGCCTAGGCCCACCCCCCCTGGACGTTCTGAAGACCACCCAAAATGCCATTAAGATCTGGGAAGGAACGCACTGTTCAAATCAACACTTCTAATGGCGTCGTCTATGGCCCCTTGGACGCTTTTATTACACGGGCCACTGGCATCTTAGAAAAGGAAATTGCCATGGTTGAGAAAAGGCTCTCAATAGATTTGATTAGTGGAAAACGATCCTCGCTGGGGGCTTTAGCTACATCTATCTCTCCTACACCATCTGTACCCCATGCTGCCTTCAATTGTGTCATACCACCACTACGGACGCAATAGTCCATATTGAAAATATTGGGGGTAGCCCGACTACAAGGGACAAAATAATGGAAAAAAAAAGGATTAGTATTAACGACTCTAAAGATACGCAGGAGATTGGGATGGAGGATAATGACTCTGTGATTAATGAGGAGCAGGATTTTAGCCAGTTATCCGGAACTCCTCTCCTTAATCAATCCAATATCTCTAATCCTGTTGAAAAGGTTAATCAACCTATATCCAATTCTGCCCCCAATACCAAAAAGAGAAAACGGGATTCTAGATTGTCAGGGGAAAGAAATATGAAACCCAATAAAGCAAATACAGTCCTAGGGGAATGGCGCCAGGGTCCTGAGCCCCAACCAAACCTGCTAAAACCCTCGGTGCCTACTAACAATAATGACATGCTATGCCCCTCACTTCTGGCTTTGGGTTCCTCCACTACATGTCCCATGTACCTCAATAGTGATGAGGCTCTGCTGGCAAAAATGGAGGCCATGATTAAAACACTACTTCTACCAGTCCTGGAGCGGACTAGACTCATGACCTCTAAGATCGATAGCATGGAGGGTTTGATTCAATCAAACTACGCAATGTTACAAGCATTGTGTGGCTTAAATAATAAGGGCACTGTTAATGTACCAGCACCAAGTAAGGCACCCAGTAAGGTCACCAGTAAGAATATGGAAAACGGCAAAAATTCCCTTAATAAAACGACAGGAATAAATAACACCATAGCTAAAGGGGGTCAAAAAACCAACACTTCTCTTACCATCTTTTCTAAATCAGGAGTTAGCTCCCAGTCTCAGACACTAAAGCCCCAAACGAGAACAGAGGCTAAACAAAATATGGTTGGGCGCCAACATATGGGTCCTCAAATACAATCTAACTTAAATCGACCTTTACCAAGTAATTTAAGAACTCAAAATACTGCTCCTACCAATCGCAGGGAGGGGGGACGTAAAAGGCCAAACATTCCCTGTGTTGATCTTCCACCCGAAGCGGCCTCACACACCATCGTTTTGACAGGCGTAGCACATGGTGACCTTCGTAATAAAGTCACCTTTTGGCTGAATAAAAATCGCCCGCTACCCCCCTCCACTCCAACGGAGATATTGTATGTGAGGAGAGTAGATTGGGTAGGGCCTGAGGCAAAAGATTTAGAAGGTGACTGTATCCTCATATCATTTAAAGACTCATGGGTAGTAGATACAATTAAACGGGTACCTAGATTTGCTAGGCAGGGGGATGTACAAACACTAGATCTATCCTATTTTTACCCGCGCAGGCATATACCCTCCCAATCCTATCCTCTGTTCCGTAAGGGTCCTGCTGCAAGACATCCCATGGCATTGACCCCGATTGACTGCCAGCGCCCTTTTCTTTTTAATCATTTTGGCCCCCTTTCTGGCTTGGAAGCTATAGATTGACTTAACGATCCCCTTAGTGAATCTTCGACTGGTAGTGTGATAGCCCAAGTCCCCAGTGATTATAATGTGGTATGCCCAATTCAATTGACCAATCTTGTTGACGGGGAGGGAGGCCGAACATATCTGCCAAACAGCCCTAGACTACAGATAGTTGCCCAGGGGTCCCTGATCGAGGAGAAAATCATTGCCCCGGTAAACTGTGTTAAGTATCTAGTGGCCAATGATGATATAGGGGCTGCTCATGGATCTGTACAGCCCTTACACTCTCTGTTGCCAGGCAATTTGAACGACCATCTGAAAATTTTGTCCTGGAACATAGCGGGTATTAAGGCGTGTCTTGGGTCTGCGGATTGGTCAAGTTTTATGGACAACTACGACATTATCCTGTTGCAGGAAACATGGGCAACGGAACCTGTCCATAAGCTGGGCTATACTAACTTTTTCAAACCCGCAACCAAAGGGGGTAAAGGGCGGGCCGCAGGTGGCTTGCTAATTTGGGTGAAACAATCCCTGGGCTTTTACCCAACGGAGCTCCCGGTGGAAAATCAGGATCTGTTATCCATCATATTTAACAAAGGGAACAAGCAAGTTATGAACATTATTAACATCTATGCTAGAGGCTTTCCTGGCGGTCGATGCCCACCCCTGTTGAACTTTCTTGATCATATGGTAACGAAAATGGACGAAGGTATCACTACCATCATCGCTGGGGACCTAAATTGTACTATAGAACCTGTACTAGATATGGGAGATACATGGACAATGGCAGATGATTCTGTATGGGGTATCCCAGACTTGCAAGTGGAGAAGATGGCTAAAGCTACAGAGGCTGCAGTGTCCTGGACGGCCTTTTGCTTACAAAATGGGTTCCGGGCTTGTAATGGCCGCTCTGCCTCTGATGGGAAGGGAAAATGCACTTTTGATAATGGCCATAGGCAAAGCCGCATTGATTATATTTTACTGGACATGGAGCATTGGGCTCTCTTAATTGATATGGCAGTTTTAGAACGCCCGGAAAGTGATCACAACCCACTGTCCCTATCGTTGAAGATACCGGATTTAAATAGAAGGGACGAACCATCTGTAACCTATGCAGGGGACGTCCTACTTGCCAATGATAGGAGGAGATTGAAGTGGTCACAGGTTATGGAAGATGAGTGTTTATTAAATAATATCAATGTTGTAATGGGAAATGCACTTAATGAAATGTTGCAAATAGATATGTCGGGGTGGGGACTGGAGCTGTAAATAGTGTGATGGGTGTTCATATTAAGTGCTTTGACAGCTTAAAATCAATGCTATCCAAACCATGTGGGAAGGCTGCTACTAAAACTAATTCTTTGCCCCAAAAATGGTATAATAGGGACTGTAGAGAGGCACATACAGCTCTCATCTCTGCCATTAAATCTCGGGACATGGTTAAAGTGAGACCTGCTAGAATCCATTACAAAAAAACCCTTAGTAAAGCCAAACGGGAATGGGAGGATGAGTTCTGGACAGATCTCTTAGAGGCATCATCCTCTAATAACCAGAAAAGGTTTTGGGATTTGGTTAAATGGGGTAAAAACATTGACTCTTCTACACCCGGAAATAATGTGCCAGTCGAGGATTGGGTATCGTTTTACTCGGCCCAATTTAGAGCTGGAGACGATGTTACCTCAAATCCCTTAGGCAATCCACTCATGCAGACCCCAGAAAGCGGAAAACTCACCTTTACGGTTGCTGAGGTTGAGCTGGCATTGGCACTTACTCTCCGAGGCAAAGCCCCCGGTATGGACCTAATCCCGGCGGATCTTTTCAAATCTAATCCCACTTTATGGCTCCCGTATATCACTAGAATAGCTAATACTTTGGCACTTGGAGCAACAGTCCCGAAATCCTGGAAAGGGGCAGAAATAGTTCCAGTCTATAAAAAGGGTGATAAATCTATTCCAGCAAACTACCGCCCTATCAGTTTAATCGATTCGATTCAAAAGATAGTGGTGCGTATGGTTTTGGGAAGGGTCCAGGGTTGGATAGAAATGGAGAACATCCTGTCCCCCATGCAGGCGGGCTTCAGATCGGGAATGAGTACCATAGATCAGGTTTTTAGATTCTGCCTGATCTATTGGAAGGAGGTTTGGTTAGGTGGTGGTAACATCTATGCTGCATTCATCGATCTGAAGTCCGCCTTTGATCTGGTGCCCAGGGACAGGTTGTGGGGTGTGCTGGTAACTTTGGGATGCCCACCCGAATTATTGGACCTTATTATAAGACTCCACGATGACAACTTTGCGAGGGTGAGGTGGGGGGGTCAGGGACAAGTCACAGAAACTTTCCCCGTAACCCGAGGCGTTCGCCAGGGGTGCGTCCTGGCCCCTACCCTGTTTCTTCTTTTTATCAACCAAGTTGTTAAATTTTTCTTGGATACTCCCACTGATGCCCCAATGTTGGCAGGGATGAGGTTTCCGCTACTCATCTTTGCAGATGACACTCTAATCCTCTCTAAAACACGCAGCGGACTACAGCGGGCTTTAGACCGCTTTGAGGAGTTTTGTGCCATCAACAACCTGGTAGTCAACGTGGGGAAAACAAAATTTATGGTCTTCACAAAAAACCACCTAGTCCGAAGCTCAGTGAAGATGAATGGTGTAAACCTTGAACAGGTTGACACCATGACCTATCTAGGGGTCACCCTTGATAGCCGTCTGAGATGGAAGGATCAGATCAATACGCAACAACTCAAACTTGCCAGGCTGACTGGTTGTCTCATTAAAGAGCAGAAGGAATCAATCACTAAACGGGTCCTGCCGGCCCTTAAGATCTATGATGTTAAAATTTCTACAGCCATCTTATATGGCGCAGATCTATGGGGTCATATGGACTTGTCTAATCTGTACAAAACCCAATGTAGATTCCTACGAAACCTAGTGGGGCTTCCACAGTCCACACCCTCGCTCCCCCTTTGCCTGGATCTTGGTTCCCCCCACATAAATGAAATGGCAAGATTTAGGTTAGTGGCATTGTGGAGACGAATATGGACATCCCCTGACTTATTCCTTTTCGCAAAGGAATTGTCGGAAGTTAGGTCTATCAGGGGTTCAGGGAAAATACCATGGCTCATTACTGTAAAAACAATTCTGATAGAAATGGGCTTGGAACATCTCTGGTCATCCCCACAATCTAATCCCTTCCCACCTAAAGATGAATTTAAATCACTATATTGGGCCACCACCCGCCTAAAAAGAGTGAAGCTGTCCAATAAAAATGACCTTACAGGCAGATTTTTAACATTTAAAATTGACCTTTTGAGAGAGCCATACTGGGATGTTATTTCCCGACCGCTAGATAAGAAATTGTACCATCAGTTTAGAGTGGGCGCTTTGCCATTAAACATCTTTCTGAACAAATGGTCCACAGGGATATCTCCTTATTGTACGTGCTGCTCAGGTCATATTGAGTCAGAAGGACATTTTCTTTTTGCCTGTCCTAGGTACGGAGCACCTCGGAAAAAATGGCTAAAACCTCTGTTCCAAAATTTACCATATAAAACAGCAATGGAAGCCATACAGGTGCTTAGGACTAACACCTCAGAGGTTTTTGTGGTAGCCTTGGCAAAGTACTTGGGCTGGGCTTGGCTCCTTAGGTTAAAAAAGCGTTCGCCTTAGCGCCGAGTGCTAAAATTGTTCTGCTATTTGCCATAACCTGTTCAGTTTAAGTATACAACTGTTTAACCACCCTACGACTATGTTCTATTAACTGCATTCATTGCTCGCAATCTAGAACTGCAATCCCAACCCTTTAAAGCAATATTTTGTCTTACTTTATTCTTTTTTAATTTTATATAAAATATTCAGGTCTCTTTATTCACCAATTGAAATTTAATCCTGTTTTATTCACTTGTTAAGAAATGTTCTTTTTGTTTATGCACCTATGTATTTTTGTGAGTGTCTAAATAATATCTATGTGCATTGATTTTCTTTGGATATTTTTAAATGAACCAGTTATATTCTTTTGTATTTTACTATGTCTTTTATGATTGCTAATAATCGAAATAAAGACTTTAAAACCTGAAAAAAACCTGACATGTGGATGCACTGAAATTTCTACTCCCCACCTTACCAGGTTATACAGTAGAGCAGCCAATATTGCTAGGGTCCCATGATATATGCAGCTGCAACCCTCTGGTGAACCATTCTTTTTTTGCATAATCCAAAGTTATTGCCAACCGTGTGTTATCTGTCAAGATTAGGTATAGATTAGCACGTCCTTTGTGTCTATCACCCAGAGTCAGTGAGTAAATTGGAAAGGAGTAATGGGTCACTGAGCAACATGATAGCCAAGATATGTTGAGAGACACAGTCAAAATGGCCTGATGTCTTGCCACTAGCCTTGTGGTCTTATGAGATCGATCTCTTCTCAGGCGAGTAAATTAAATCCATTTGAAACAGCCATGGGTTGAACTGTGATGCTACTCCCAAACCCTCATGCATTGTCTGCAAAACTACAACTGCAGTTAAATGATGTCGTTTATAAGAAATTGGGTTATTGGTTGAGGGGTGTCAACCCACCTCAAGCAACAAACACAATCCATGTCACGGTGAAGCACAAAGGTGACTAAATTAACCTATGATTAACCCTCTGGTAGCTTGCCACAAACGTAGTCATGCTTAACTTAGAGCACTGTGTTGAATATTTATGAAGCACACAAACAATAATAAAGTGAAAACCCAACACAAGAAAAGTCCCAAACCAAATTAGAAAACTAGAATACAATGGTGTGAATAACATACATTAAAACTGAAGTAAATCCAATCAATAGAACCAGAGTTATGATTTTTGAAATTGTTTAGTGAAAATTAGTGTCTTAAAGATCAAAGCGCCAATCACAAGCATCTAGGTGCATGAGATGAGGACAAAGTCAAAATTATAGCCAACTGTGATGGAGTGTGATTCAGATACATAAGGTAGATGGGGCCAAATCTCAGCTTATCTTCAGAATTAGAAAAAATTCTCAAGGAATGTCCCTGAGTAGGTAAAATTCAGCGGGGCCAGGCAGCAAGTGGTGACAAGGGAAAGGCGTTGTCATTGGGGAGCTGCTGCACAAAGTCATGTTGAACATATCTACACTTTTATGGAAGATGAAAATCTCCCGCGGGATGAAGCTTTAGGCTGCATCCAATGAGGGCGGCATGAGCCCGGATTGCATTGCTTGGAGTTTCTACTGAATAGGATTTGTTGCTGCGGACTGGAACACAGTGGGAGCTACTGTGCAGTTAGGGCTCACTGGACTGGAAAAAAACATCCTGTGACAGGTTTATGGGTATCACACCTCATTAGCCAGGCTAGCTTGAAACTTGTGGCACAACAAGCTAGGGACCAACACTTGGGCATGCCATCCCACTTAGGACAAAAAATGCTACACAAAAAAATCGATGGGTGCAATGCTGAATAAATCAACATTTTTTGCCCTAAGTGGGATGGGTTGAGTATACCCAGATGTGGGTCCCTTGCTTGTTGTGCCACTGGATTCAACCTAGAATGGATGATGAGGGGTGATGGCCTGAAATCCATTCTATGCTTATTCTGGTCCAGGGAGGTCTTGGCTTGGCAATTCATACTGGACTAGTCCCACAAGGAGTGGGGCCAATACTGATTTGCAAATTATTAGGTCCAAACTGGGGTGGCACGGAGAGCAAAATGATGATGGATTTAACCCAGTTATCTTGATTGGAATCCATTGTTTGATTTGTTCAGCAGTACGTCCATCATTTGTTTGCACAACATTTCTCACCACTGGTGGGATGGGTATGCCCAGACGTGGGCCCATTCCTCATTATACAACTGGATTCAAGCTAGCCTGGCTGATGAGGGATGGTGACCTGAAACATGTCCCAGGATGCTTTTTTCCAGTCCATTGAGGACCTGACTTGGCTGTTCGGGCTGGACAGTTCCCACAATGATGAGCAGTGTCAAGACTGATTTGCATATGGGTGTATATACTGGGGTGGTATAGTGAGAAAAAGAACAATAGATTTAATCAAGATCTCTTGACTGGAGGGGTGATTTTTTGATTTGTTTAGCATTCTGTCCATCATTTGTTTGTGCAGCATTTTTCATCTTAAGTGGAATGGATATGCCAGGTGTCGGTCCCCTGCTTGCTGTGCCACTGGATTCATGCTTGCATGGCTGATGAGGGGTGATACCCCGAAACTTATCCAAGAATGCTGAAGACCAGTGGTAAAGTGCATGTGCTTACCCTGCAAACATAGTAACATTGGTGTATACATTTGACATTTTATTAACGGTATAATTAATTAAAATCTTTACAGTAAAAACAATCAATTTACACAAACTAAAAACAGTGGTTTCAAACCTCAATGCTAAATAAAATTTGACACCCCTCCCTGAGTCCCGCTTAGTCTTTCCCTGGCATTTAGGGCCATGTTCTTGGAGCCCCTGTTTGTGCCCTGCAGATGAGCTGGTTTGCAGAGCTCTTGAACTCCCCTCTGTGGCTCACTAGGTCTCTCTTGAGGGGCGATGCTGTCTTTAGAGACTGTGCAAGAGGGGTACTGTGTATACACAACTGCCATGTATAATTAACGTGTATCTCCCTTGTAAAGTGGTATGGCATATACCCAGGGCCTATACATTAAATGCTACTAGTGGGTCTGTAGCACAGATTGCGACACCCACATAAGTAGCCCTTTTAAACATGTCTCAGGCCTGCCACTGCAGAGCCTGTGTGTGCTGTTTTACTGTCATTTCAACATTGCATTTGAAACTCTTTGATAAGCTCTAAACTCACCTTTTAATACCCATATGTCACCCATAAGGTAGGCCCTAGTTAGAACTCAGGGTGGCAGGACCTTTACGGTTCGTGCAGCCAAGCTCTGGAATGCACTTCCCCCTCCTTGAGATCCATATCTGAGCTATTGAACTTTAGGAGGGAGTTGAAAACTTGGCTTTTACCCAAGTAACTGGAATTCAGCCATCTATTCCTGAAGCTATTTATCAACAGATATTTCACGCTATATATTGTTCCATTTCCTTTCCTCTAACTTGCCCAGCTGTTATGACCAGCGCTACAATACCAGTTGGTGACAGTGCGCTTTATAAACTCAAAATTAAATACAGACAAATAAATATATAGAGCAGAGTGTTGTGTAAGTAACATGTAGGGCATGTACCTTTACATTTTGGATGTTCCTGCTAGTGAAAAAACACCCATATTAGTTTTTCACTTCTGCAAAACCTACGCCTCTCATAGGGTAACACTGGGAACTCCTTAATACTCACTTAAGCTGTAATTCCTGATTAGAAAGGCTGTATAATGTTTCATATCTTTGGAATGGAATAGAACTGATAAATCCTCTTTACTGGTAAAGATGGATTTAACATTACTACAGTAGAAATGTCACCTTTAGAAAGCTCTATGTCCCTGCAGCCTGTCTCCAATACACGTCTGTGGTGGGTGACAGCTACACTTTGCGCGTTCCCTGTAGAAAGCCACAAACAGAGGAAGGTTAGGTGTGTCTGAGTATGCATCTGCAATCTGATGGCTTTTCATGGGTGGGAGGGAGGATACTTACACCTGCCCCCACAGAAAGGGCTGCATACCCCCTACAGCTACTCTAGACACAGGGCACGAAAGAAAGGGCTTCTATGCACTATACAGATGCTTCTTTGAAGTCACCCCCACTTCATAGGTACACATGGGTACAAGTACGGGGTCTATGAAAACACAAAATCATACACTTCTGGACCTATAACTGAATTCTGTCTGAAAAACTGCTGTGCTGCTTCAAAGACTGACACTCTGCTGGACTGCTGATCTGGAAGACCTTCTTTTCTGCTGTGCTGCCCTGCTGCTTTCTGACCCTGCTGAGGGAGAGCTGGACTCTACCTTGCAACGTAAGTGATCTTGTTGGTTTTCCTCCTGCTCCTTGAGACACTGGGCTATCAACCTGCTCCTGTGCTGGCTCACTGGAAGTGGACCCAGATACTTGCACCAGAGAAATCAACCTATCTCCAGTCTGCGTATAGCAGGACCAGTGCATCAACTTTGTCATGGGAGTAGAATCGTTGTATCAGTCTCTGAACCAATGCATTACATTAAGAGCCTAACGCATCGCAACTGTGCATCGCCAGCGCAGCAGTGTGGAGACATCAATCTATCCCTGTGACTGTGTGGAGAAACCCAGCATATTGCACTTCAAAGACAACCCAACTTGGCTCGGCGCTTTGTCTTTGGAACTAATGCATTACCATCACTGTGTGGAGAAAATCAATGCATCACCCTGACTGTGAGCTAGACATTGACGCATCGCTCATCTGCACCCTGCATCTCACTGTTATGACACAAATCAATGTACTTCATTCACTGGGTCTGCCTGGCTCTTGTCCCCAGTCTGTGCTCCACCGTGTTCTGTTTGAACTGTTGACTTTGCCCCTGTCCAGCGTGACCAGAACTCCCATTGGTGCTAATTGCTTCTAAGTGCTCGAACTATTCTCATTCTTTAAAAATTCATATCTCAACTACTTATTATTGACTAGCAGATAGATACCATTATTTAGAGTGTTCAGAAAACACAAGAGATACAAATTGGCTACATCCTGTGTACCAAAGGGTCTGGCTGAATGATGATTTTGGCTCCTGGTGCATCAAGGTACAACATCGGCATTGAACTCATTGTGGGTGTCATTTAAGTTTCTATTAGATGGATCCCATGTGTCATCCCACACTTGTGCAAAAATAAAGACACTGCTAATACTTTTACGCTTACTACTTCTCACGATAATTAGGAAAATAAACAGGCATGCAAAGCCCATTGAGCTAAAAGCACTTCAGCCTCCCCCGGTTATTGTGCATAGCTCAGGCTGATATCTTTGAGGGTACTTGCCTCAGGTAAAGCAAAGGCAGTGCAGAGCACTGCTCTGAAACTGTGTCAGAAAATACATTTTATTTTCTTTAAAATGACAGGTTCAGCATCTCCTGTTGCTACGGATTTTTTTCTCAGGAAGGGGTGGAGGAAACTGGTGATTCACAATATCCCCGGGTGCAGACCTCAAGGTGGGGGCTCTTGCTGTGCAGGGAAATGTGTTTGAGCCTTCACTATTTTTAACCCTTTCGCCACGGAACGAATTCCGCAGCGGTGCGGGGGGGGGGGCTAGAGGGCGGGCGCGGCGCTTAGGTGCTCATGACAGCGTGGTGCCGTCATGAAGTGTGGCTCAGGGGTTAGAGGCGGCAGACCCGGAAGCTGAGATCGGCCCTGGACCAGGGTTCAATTCCCCGCCTCGGCGGGTCTTGGGCTAAAAATTGCACGGACTCGATAATTCTCGCTCCGGTGCCTTCTCGACTCACGGGTTCACACTCTGCGACTCTGGGCAATAGCTTGCTTAATCTCCACAACGGCCCCTCGCGGCGGGATGCCTGGCTTTTACCTTGTGGATACCCTACCGGGGTTATCTCACAGGGGAATACCAGGACAGGTTCCCTAAGCAAGCGCCGGGAAACCCACTGCGGGTAGCTGTGCGCTATATAAGCTCAAATACATTTACATTTACATGACCATGCCCGCTCATTAATTCGCCAGCAGGAGAATTAGTGCTGCATGGGCGGAGTGGCAGAGGCATGACGGCACCACGCCGTCATGAGCACACGACGCCCGTGACTGTTGAAGGCGTGGTGCCGCCATGAGCACCCAACGGGTTAATAGAGAGCTAATGATTGCCGATCAGGACTGGGATGAGAGAGACCATCTGCATTTTAAGGTGATCTCTGCCCCCTCCCCATCTTGACTGAAAAATCCCCTTTGAATTTCTAAGAAAACAAGGCAGAAAATGACAAATTGTATTGCAAGCAATTGCATTTATAGATAGTGCTTATTACCCATCAGGAACAGTAGCAAGCACTGTATAAACAACATAAAGGAGAACATTGTTTTTCTTTTTAAACAGGTTTCCAGTGGTTCAGTGTACATCAGACTGTGCATATTTTTCTATCAATGGGATCACATCTTCCATTCTATTGGGGCAGAGGGGGCTTGTGGGGTTTCTTCTAAAACAAAATCCGACTAGTGACTAAAAAAATACGAACATACAAAGTTATTTTGGCAAATAGGTTTATGGGCAGTATTTTGTTTCGTTGGTTGCTGTTGGATGCAGTAGTAGTTATATTCAGAGACACTGGAAATATGTGACAGGGGATGACCAGATTATAGGATACAGTTGACTAAATTATACAGGAAGAATTGGGTTACTATGCGGTGTAATGTGGCACATTTTGTGATAGCATTACTTCATTATTTTGTGTTTTGTATGCATCTGAGTTAAGGTTTGGTTTCAGTAGTGCTAGTTTAGCACCCACATACAGGGAAACACAAATAATGGTGGCCATTCAAGCTTTGTGTGAGGCTTTCCCCTGTGCATCAACACATATTGCTGCATTTTCAGGACCTTTTGATCTATTCGAGCTGGAAACACATGTTTCTGCTAAAATCTGCAACGTGTGGCAAATGCAAATCCATAATGATGCAAAAAAGGCAAGGACCGCAGAATTACATATTTCCAGTGGCACTACTTATTAGTGGGGACAGGGGTTTAAAAAAAACTGGTCCAGCAGGTATCAGTCCAAATCCTCTGAATTAAATATTGCTTGCGTCCTGTTCTATCTCACAAGGAAGGCAAGCTAAGGCCCAAGCATGTTGTTGCTTGTGAGCCTATCATGCACTACTGGCTTCAGGGTGATGGCTTGACAATAACATCTTGTCACACAGTTACTCTGACAATCAATAGTCAGGCAGTGGTACAGAACAGTCTGTCACTGTGCTTCTTTGCCTCATACTTGCTAGGTGGCTAGGTTTGGTTAGAGCAGGATATGGACCAGACAGAAGGGACACACATGAGGTGTGAAATTCCATGTGCCTTTGTCAAGCACTACTGGGTGCTAACCTCTCATAGTTCACTTCAAAGAAGGCCATTTTGTGCCTGTCACCTAGTGTGTTTAGTGGACAGATACATACTTGACTTTGCACTGTGTATGAAGAGCACCTGGCACTGCATCTACTGAAGCAGTCTGTGGCAGCAGCATGGTATGCCCCAGACAGCTCATTTATTTGTGGGATCTACCTCTTTGTCATCTTTTCAATCTCTGCAAGTGACAGCTTGTGCTTCGAAAACCTTGAGATGAAGGGAGAAAGAGGACTGAGACACACATGCATTTCAAAGGCTCACTTGAAGATTGGCAGCTCAGCCTTGTTGCTGTTGCTTTAACTGATCCATTTTTGCAATCAGCTGGTGCCTGTATTACCTTCTACAATCATATGCCAATTTCAAACCAGCAAGTGTTGCCCTGTAGATTAACACACCTGCTGCTGTGACAGAGTCCAGGGACCTTTCCTTTTTGGATTTTAAAGTTCAAGCTTGGTGCCAAGAAACAAAACTTGCCTTTTGCTTTTCTGGCCAAGTCTACTTATATCCCATGTGCTGCTGTGTATTTTGACGACTATTACATCATCTATCGGCCATCACCTCAACGTTAGCACTGTTCATCCTACCCTCCTCCTGCCCTCTTTCCCTGTAGTCACTCTCCTCTCTCCCTATGCCGCTGCCTCCTCTCCTGCTACCTCCCACCGTACCTTTTCATTTTTCCTCCATCTGCCCCTTCCCACTCCTTACTTTCGCTTTTGTCTTCTTTTAATTTACCTTTGTCTCCATCCTTCTGTTGCTACTTACCTGTTCTTTCTAAACACCCCTCCTACAAATGTAGTCCAAAAACAATATCATATTGACCTAAAAGCAATGACTGCTAAGACTGCAGTCACAACAGTTTGGATGGTGAGGAAGGCAGAGGAGGAAGAGAGTGTGCAGTAGAGAGTGAACTAGAAGATAGGGTACATATAGGTGAGAGGTTTAACTGTAATGGAAACCATCACCTGTCCAGTGTATTGCAGCACAACATACACATCGAAAGATTAGGACTACTTGAGAAGCACATTTAGGTACCTGTTTTATTGAGGAAGGGAACCCAAAACTAAAGTTGATTATCGATCTCAAGGTAGGGATAAACATCTAGTAGACATAAATGAGTTTGTGCACTGATAAGATTTGTTTCTGCACATTTGGAAAGAGTGAAACCCTGTCATAAACATGTGAAATGTTCTTTTTGAGCTGAGCTGGAACACGGATACAGCTGAGTCCATGCGTACATAGTGCTGAACCCCTGTCCAGATAGACCAAAGTCCAAGCACAGATGGAGCAGAGGTGATATAAATATGTTGTTGAGCTCATTTACAGACAGTTGATTTCTTGCACTAAATTAGAGCTAATTCCCTAGTATACATAAAAAAACAGTTCTCTAGCCGACTTGAGTCTATGATAGGAAGTGAGAAGTAGGATGAGAGTGAGAGAGAAGGGATTGATGGAGAGGAGAATGTGACTGAGACAGCAAAAAAAGAGGAGTGTGAAATGAGAGATGGCAGAGTGAGTGACGTGTGAACAAGCAGCACAACAATGACGCTAAGGCAAATTATACAGCACATTTCAGCAATTCCTTTGGCTCCCTTCTTCACCAGAAGCCTGGATGGCACATTGCCAGTGGGTGATGCCGTACTGGCAATGGATGCCACAGGAACCAATCTTCATCATAACATTTTGAACACCAGCACCTTGATACGGGAAACAGCACTTACATTGCATGCGTTGTTACAACGCCAGCCATTACATCACAATTCGTGTCCACGACTTTTTGTAGGGGGCGGGCTAAACTAAGGAACAGTATCATTTACTATTCCAACTCATTCCCTACTGTTGCACACGCTGGAGTTGGAATAGTAAATTATACTGTTCCTAAATTCAGCGAACCCCCCTACAGCAAGTCGTAGAAACGACTTGTGATTTAATGGTTTGCGTTGTAACAATGCGGTTGTTGTAATGACCATGTTGTAATTGCATGCGTTGTATGTCAAATCACATATTCCCTTGATATCTGAGGATCTGGGTTTCAATTCAGATTCACACTTGACTGAAAATTGTGCAGTTCTGGGCAAATCACTAAATCTCACGGTGCCTCAACTTTACATTTGTGAGATGCTGGTGCAAATGTGTGTAATTCAAAGATAAAACCCCCCACTTGAGATCACTTCCCTTAATGCATAGTTCTCTGGTGCTAACCAGATAGGTCAGTGCAATATATATATAACAAATACTCGCTTTCACATTTATGAACAGGTATTCCACTAATTCTGCTTTGTGAATGCCCCTACCGTTTAAGCTCTTGGTGACCCATCCTCACTTTGTGACATGCAGAAATAAGCCCACGATAATGTCATTAATCCCAGTACATGCTCCCCATCATTGATGAGGTTCATATAAGTCTACTTCTCTGTGTCTGTGGAAGCACATTCATGTGCTCATTGGGAGACCCTCCCACAAAAATCTTGTCCCCTGGAAGTATTTGTTTATTATGTGGCTTTTCTTACTTTTAGTATGAAAAGATACCTTTCCAAAAAGGCTTCAGTGTTTTTAGTTCTGTGTGTCAGACATGAAAACTCAACACAAGACTCACTTAGTACCATCTTGCAGACATCTGGGGGACACTCTTGAAGCTCCAGGGGTGCTAAACGTCTCTGGGGAAAGCATGGGCAAAGCCAATAGATCTGGCTTTAAAGAAAAAGTAGGCATGCATAAATGGTGATTGCATGTGTTAAAACATGAAAGTTAAACCTGTTGGCTTTGCTATTGTGTGTTCTCGTACTACGACTGAGGAGGCCTCATCCCTTTTGTGTGAAATGGTAACCCCACCACCGCGGCTTGACCCACTAGCCCCCCATTCCCGCCGAAGTCTGGTTGAACTCCTGAAAGTGATCGTGCAGAAATTATTAAAGAAATGGCGAGATTGTATTTCATTGAGCTACTGTGAAAATTGCTTTTTCCTCATTGAAAACTGGGGACATGAAGAGAAATGCTACTAATCATATATGTAATCAGCAAAGTATTCACAGTTACTCAACTCTGAATGCTGTTCTCCATTTAAAGGTTCACATGGCATTGTAGTACCTGCAAACCTTTCAGGGTCTTAGCAGGTTCATGAACCATAATGCTCTACCTTGTACATTGCACATTTTCCTGTAGTGTTACTTCATTTTCAAACCATGAAATAAAAGCAGGATTTTGTCAGATTAAAGTTAGTATTGTGTTTATAAATGATATCTGTCCTTAAAGGTTGTTCTGTGCTTCTTTGAGGTGAGATTCTAGCACCTACACACTTGACAACATTTTGCCAAGAATAACACGTTTCTGTCACATGATCATTGTTCATGAACTGATGCTATCATCATACCAGTTTCATCAATGCACTCCTGTCTGGACCTGCTATTAATTGATATGAATATAATGCAAGGTCCACCAATGCATCTCATTCTTGCACAATTATTTAATCAAATTAGCCACATTGCTAGAATCACCAAAGCACTTGATTCACTCATAGAAATCACTTCACAGTTCAAACAATATAACTCTGCCCTGACCTACAGCATTGAGCTAACACGTGATGTCGCCCCATAAAGAGCTCCACTAATGCACTTCTATTTTGCCCTGCTTCCTGACTGAGAACTCTTTAACACAGACTCACCAGTGTCCCTAAATATGCTTCTGTTCAACTCACTGCTGCCCCTTCAACTCTGTAGAACGCCCCCCCCCCTAAGGTCAATCAGCACATTTGAATTCTGATTGCAGGCTCTGAATAATGTAGCATGATTTAAAATTAAACTGGCGGATATAAATACATGTTTTCTCCCATCTGTGCATGGGCTCCTGAGTTCATGATTTTAACTCTGACTTTTGCTAAAGTTGTTGTGAGACATTCAGCACAATTGTACATGTTGAAAGAGAGAACTTTAATAATTACCAGGGTCTTACAATGAGACCCAAATCTGTAGGCAATAGTATTCTTGACTGAATCTCTTGTCTTACCTTTGGCAAGTAATGGGTGCAGGAGTTGATGTGAAAGTGGTCTCCTGCAACACTATGTCATCGTGCACCGCAAAGAGTCCACCCAGAATGATGTCCCCATCTCTGGAGAGCCCGCTCACCACCGGGGTGGGCAGCCGACATGTGGGGTCCACGCTCGGGTGAGATGATGCTGGAACCAAGCAGTGGGCCAGTAGAAACAGAAGGACCTTCTGAGTGAAGAAGTGGGTTGTGTGCCTTCCAAGCAACCTATTCTCCATGGTCAGGAGCTTGACTTTTTCATTCCTGAATAGGTGAATGTGACTCATTGGGTGTAGTCCAAGGACTATTCTATTGTATAGTATTTGAAATGATTGATGGGGTTTAAAGATGACCATTTCTCTGAACTTGTACTGTAGTTTCAATAGGATTCAAGTACATAAATCTTTAACTACTGTTCAAACTTCACAGTCAACACATTCAGACATTTAAGTGGCACTGACTCAAAAGATTGTCAAGTATAGAGGTGGATACCAGAGTGTTCCTGAAAGCATCAAAAGTGGTACACGATCCAATAGGAAATGCAATTTCACAAAAAAATCCCTGATATCTCTACAAAACACCTGATATCCCTACAATGACCCTGGCACTGAGTTGAACAAGATCACATGCAGCATCCATGGGGCTGCTGGGACTTGGTTCATGCAAACTATTCCCGAGGATTATGCTGAATAATTATAGGCTATACTGGTTTCAAGCTGCACCTAATGGGATCAGCTCATACCCTAATGTTATAGTTTAGCACATGTCTGAGGGCACTGCAACAGAACGAGAAGAGAATTTACCAATTATCATACAATTGGGGGAGTCAAGAAGCCTTTTTCAAGAGTATGCAGCTTAGTCACATGACCTGCTCTTGGATAACACGTTCAAACTGTGGCCGAATGAGCTGTATTAACACAGTGCTGAAACTGGTTGCCTTTATAAAGCCACAAAGCTTAGATTAGAGTGCAAGAAAAAGGAGGAACCACAGGCACAGCTGGCTTCATTATTCGATAATTAAATTAAAATAAATACATTGCCTTAAGAGACAATTTGATAATTCAAGCATATGTGTACTAGTAGGAAAGGATGCTCATGCCAGCCTGGGGTGCCCAGAGGGACTCTGGTGTTGTAATGTTAAACAGGAACTGAGTACAAATCACCACTTTAGTTACACGTTTGGGCTTGACATCTTTTTCTAAACAGTGACTTTCTACATGCTTTGCACGTATATGATAGCTGCGAGGCCTGTCATCCTTAAGGTGGTATTCCCCCAAACCTTTGGCTTGCTTACTTATTCTTTGTGCTGAGTCTTTTGGTTGGACTTAGGAGTCTGAGCACTTACCCACTGCTTACCAGTGCTAAAGGGCATGTGCATCGCCTCTAAACATGGTAACATTGGTGCATACACAATTGGAATATTTAAATTACTTGGTAAGTCCCTTGTAAAGTGGTCTACCATATGCACAGGGCCTGTATACTAACTGCTACTAGTGGGCCTGTTTGTCTTAATGGAGAGTGATCCAGTTTAGGACATAAGGGGCTGGGATCAAGACATACTAAGTTTCAAGGAGTACCTCCCAAACCATCAATCTAAAAAAAATGTAGGAAGGCATGTATCAGGAAATGAATCACGGAAACTGTCTTAGAGACGCTGTTTCCCTATGGGCACATTCTTCACAGGGGCCGTCGTCTTTCCACTCCTTTGTCTCTATGACTGGCGCGGAAGTGGCTTCCTTCCTGACTACCCAAGGCTCCCAGCGCCTGAGTCTTCTTAACAATTGAATGGGAAGGACCAGTACGGTCTCAGAACCTACAAACCTTACGAAGATGTAGGATTACCCCACATGAACGTGCCCCAGTTAACTTAACCGTGGAATAGCTAAAGATCTCCAACCACAAAAGGAAAGGACCAACTATTTTTTATGTCACTATTTAATAAGAACATAAGTTGATCAATATCTGTTGTTTGAATTTATCCCAGTCAGTCAGTCAAGAGGTCTTTATTCGATTCACATCATAAAAGACAAATACATATATATTTAAAAAAACGATTCATTTTACATATAAGATAATAAATACATTACATTTAAAAGCAAGTTAAAAAAAGTATTAAATTTTTAGACATTGATGAACGAGAAGACCCCTTGCTACATAAAAACAGTGCTACTTTAAACAAATAGTCATAAAAACTATACAATAAAAACATCATTTGCCAAGGTTACGGGTTCGGATTGACCACGCCCAACTCACAAATTTTGCTACACCAATAGCGATGGAGGGGGAAGTATCAGTTTTAAGTATCCTAAACGCTGCAACAGCAGATCTGGTGCCTAGTAACCGACAGACTGGTAAAAGTCAAACTTTCCTGGGTAACAAATACATAGGGCAGCAGAAAAAAAGATGTTCAATATTTTCCACTGCTGTTACACAGAAGGGACACTTATCACTACCACCAGTAGTCCAAGAGTGCGTAAGCCCCCGCACAGGTAACGAGCCTACACGTAGTTGGTGGTACAGTTTGCAATCCTTTGGCTTGGTGATTAAGTCCCAATAGGCTTCATATTTAGGGACATCTTTTACAACCAGAAATTCCAGTGTCATGGTAGGACCATCAACCATAGCGGATCTCCTCTCAGTGATCCAATGCCAGTAAATATCTTTGAGTGCCTTCTTTGAGGGAAAGGTCGCGCGTGCTGGATCAATCCATAATGCCTCCAGGTTTAGATTTTTCAAGAGCCTCCTGAGGTGACTGAACCAGGGTACCCTGTAAGACCCTTCAAGACCCCTCACATCGTCAATGGCCTCAGCGAACAAGGATAATTTCGGTGTAGTCCACAGGCGCCGCCAAAACGCCAGTGGTCTATACCGTACCTCATCCTCTATGGATTTGACACCTAGGTCTAGCTGCAGGGGTAAGCAGGGTGTCGATTGCGGGAGACCAGTTGCCATTCTCAGGAACCTATTCTGAGCCACCCTCAAAGAGGATAAATCACTATACCCCCACAGTTCGGCACCGTAGATAGTTGCAGGAATTACCTTGGAACCATAAATTTTAACCAACGGTGCCATGGGTTTGGTGAGAGATTTTGCATACTCCTTCAATAAGGCTCCCCCAAGTTGCGCGTGTTTCAGGGTCATAAGATCCATTTGAGGTTTCCAGCTCAAATTCTCACTTAATGTGACACCCAGGTATGTAAAAACCTCCGTTTGATCCAAAATGGCGCCGCTCATTGACACCTTGGCCTTCACAGCCTTGGGGCCTCGCAGAACCATGAATTTGGTCTTACTGACATTCACCTCTAACTCGTGCTCGCTGCAGAAACACTCAAAACGGGCCAGGACGGACTGCAATCCCTGCCTCGTTTTAGAAATAATAAGCGTGTCGTCCGCGAACATGAGAAGGGGAATTTTCCTTCCAGCAAGGGTGGGCGCGTCCGTTGGGTAGTTAGAAAAATACTTGGTCACCCCATTAATAAACAAAGAAAAAAGGGTGGGGGCCAACACGCACCCTTGTGTAACCCCCTTAGCTACTTTAAAACTATCAGTGACTTCCCCTGGACCACCCCATCTTACTTTGGCATAGGTATTTGTGTGCAAATTGATCAGCAGCACCACCAGCTCTTTGGGCATGCCTAGATCCAGCAAAACTTCCCAGAGCTTGATCCTGGGTACAAGGTCGAAGGCTGACCTGAGGTCCACGAATGCCGCAAACAACAGGCCTCCCCCAAGAAGGACCACCTTCCAATATATTAACATAAATCTAAAAACTTGCTCTAAGGTCCCCATATGTTGCCGAAAACCCGCCTGGAGAGGACTTAAAACATCATGGTCAGAAATCCAAGTCTGCATCCTACCTAAAAGAAGGCGGGCCACAATCTTTTGTACAGCATCAATGAGGCTTATGGGTCGGTAATTAGCCGTTACTGAACGGTCACCCTTCTTATAAATGGGGAGTATCTCCGCCCCAAGCCATGATTCAGGGACTTTCGCACCCTTGCCAATGCATTGGCCAGGAGAACAATATATGGGACCCAAAGGTCCTGTTCCTGCTTAAACATGTCAGCTGGTATGCAGTCAGGACCTGGTGCTTTACCCCCTGGGATAACCCTTAGCACTGCCCTAACTTCAGTAGGCATAAAAACCAAAGCTTCGTTGGTAGTAATGTGCGTCAAATTTGCGGGACTTGAAACATTCTCTTTGAATTGATTCCCGTAGTACTCAACCCATTCCCTTGGCTCTACACTATTTGTGGGGGATCTGTCCTGTGGGCAATTGCCCCATTTAAGCTGCCGCCAGAATTTGGTCATGTTATTACTCTGGCAAGCCTCCAACAATTCCTTCCAACGGATCTCGTCCCAATTCTTCTTAGCAGTAGCCTGCACAACTTTATAAGTGACCCTGCAGCAGCGAATTAAGGTCTGATCTCTTGATCTTAAGGCTGCGTGTAGCGCCCTTTGTGATTCCCTGCAGGCGCTGTCATACCAAGTTAGGGGTTTCAGCTTATGCCTACTAGGGCCAATAGATTTAATAAAGAAGGTTTTGAGATTTAAAAAAAAAAACTATGTAGTGATGTAATATTGTCCAGAAGGGCCGACTCCTGACTGAACCCGCTGATTTGGGTCATTGTATCCCTCAGCATGGTTCTACTCCTTAACAGAACCTCCTCATCCAGGGCTATTTTGGGCCAACTAACCCTTCTTTCATTGCTGGTCAATAGGACCTGTGGCAGGGTTGCCTCTGCCACCGTGGGCACTGCAAAAGCTCCTTCTTTAATCGATAGAACCAAGGGATGATGGTCACTCTCGACTCTATTTACTACCACCATATCCAGCAAACTAGGCCACATTTCCACATTCACCAGGATATAGTCAATGCGAGAGCCAGATCTACCATTATCAAAAGTCATTGCCCCCATCCTATCGGACTTCAGACGCCCATTTACTGCACGCATTCCCTGGTTCAAACAAAGACCCTTCAAAAATATGGCTGATTGAGACCATTTCTTGATGGGTTGTAGTTCCAGACCCGGGATGCCCCACAAAGAATCCTCGTCCTCGGTGAGCATACCATCATCCAACCCCATAGGTTCGAAACAGGTATTAAAATCCCCCAATACCACCCTGTTTGTATTCACCGGTAATGAGCTTAGGAATCCGTCCAACATCAACGCAGCAGGAGAAAATTTTCCCCCTTGGATACCCCTCATATAGATGTTTACAATCACCATATTCAGTCCTGAAGACGAGATTACCCGTATGGCTAACATATCGGGGTTATCCAATGGGAACTCTTCCACTGTTACACCTGCATGTTGGCGTACCCAGATGACTAGACCACCCACTGGTCTACACCTTGCACCCTTCACTGCAGGTCTAGAGTAGTTCTGAAACCCAGCACGAAAAATAGGCCCAAGGGCCCAGGTTTCCTGGAATGCCCAAATGTCAGAGTTGTCTATAAAGGTCCCCTAATCCGGCAGATCAAGCTTTGATTCAAGACCAGCAATGTTCCAGGAACATATCCGTAGCTTCGACAAACAAGGGTCGGTTACCCCCATCCCCACTCCTGCCGAGCCAAGTATGGCGGGGCATGGTGGACAAAGAGTAGGGCTAGCATCAAAGCAAGATGGTTGCGAACCTACAGGCAAAACTGGAGATAATAAATCACCAAGGATGGCTTTGTCAGCATTTGAACCAACGAATAACCCCTGTTCAGATCCCTCAGCAAATATGCGACAATCAGCGGAGGGGAGAGCTGTTGTAAGCTCTGTAGATAAGGCAGGTAGAGACCACTCATATGCTGATTCTGATAGTGGGTTTGACCTAGGAGTGAACGTACCCGGTGGACTGCCAACAGAATGCCCCGGCTGTCAATCGCACCCATCGAAGCAAGAGAGAATATTGAATCTGTTGGAAGTTTCTAACGGGGTGAATGGAATCAGATGGTCCATTCTACTGTCACCATACACTTTGTCCAACCTCCCTGGAGGCATACAATAGTTTCTAACAGGCACTGTATTCCACCCATGATTGTTCCTGATGGGCAAAGGTCTAAAGGATTGCCCCGTGTAACTGTTGGTGGATGGCATATACATATTAAGTTGATTGTTAGCTAAACCTCCCGGAAAGAAGGGGGGACACACGAGAGATCTTGGGTGAAAAAAAGTTAGATCGTGTGGAACTATGGCACTGCTCGAGTTCCCCGAGGACCCGTTCAGTATATGTCTGACTGCCTCTGGGTCTCTAAAATTTATAACTATAAGGTCTCCCTCTACATTTTTTTCCCTACTACCCAACCATGGCATGCGCCTAATGTGAACAATCTCTCCATTGACGTAGTATGGGAATGGTCTATTTAGTCCCAACCAGTGCATTGTTTTGTTTTTTAGTTGGGAATACCCCTCCCTTTTACCAACCTCTAAGGGTGGGACGCCAGTAAGCACGACCACAAAGGGCACAGAATCGGGTGGCAATTCAACATTGGGGCCCTGCAATTTATCTTTATTAGGTCGACTCAACCTTCCCCGGCCCGCTCGTTGGTTAGGGGGTGTCAAACTTTCCCCTCCCTTCGGACTTTCTCTAGTCGCCAATGCAGCTGATTTTACTGTTGTCACCGAGGGGACCCGCTGGACAACTTGCTGGGTAACTGAAACTCCCAAGTGGGTATTAACGGGGAGATTATTAACTCCAGTAGTGCCCTTAGCTGGTCCCTTGGTGACAGCCGGGGGCTGGACAGGAGCAATTTGGGCCTGGACTGTGACCCTCGATGGAGGGGCTGGCGTATCATTAATCAATGAGGGCCCTGCTACTACATTATCAACAAACAAAGACTCCAGATTCCCCAACCTTTGTTCCACCCTCTTCAAAATATCCAATATTGGATGCATAAAGGACCTAAGAAGGTGTTCAATAGACTCACATGGAACATTGGACATTAAATCTTTCTCTAAAGGGGGAAGGACTGACCTCGTTTCACATGCTAAATCAGTGACAGACATTAGATCAGATGTATCCAGAACCTCAATAGACGATGGTACCAGCACTGCAGGGGCCGGCGAAACTACCACAGAAATATCTTTTGTCTTAAACTTGGATACAACTGAAACATTGGTTTTTAATGATTTGCCAAATTCTAGATGTCTGAGCTTGCTTTTCCGGGGTGCCCCCCCCCCCCCCTCTTCTCCGCTTAGCTGGAGGGGGACCATGAACTTTGGGGACAATGGGCAACTTGCCCTTCTTTTTGAGTAGTTCCCTGGCTGGAAGAGAAGGCATGTTAGATACATTTGAACCTGTAGTATAAATACTTGGGGACGCCACAATAGGTGTAAGTGTGGGATTTACCACAACTGGGTGCGGTGAGGTGTCTCTTAGGAGAAGTGGAAGTTTGTCCAGGGACAGTGGGTCCTCGCTGGAGGGGACAGAGGCAGAGACCGGCAGAGTGGGGTCGTCCATCAGTTCCAACAAGGATCGAGTTTTCATTGAATCAATGGAGCGACATCGCTCAGACCTGCGCTCAGCCATCTCAATGTCCTTGTCCAGCTCCATAGAAGTCCTCGTGAAATAGCCCTCTAGTGTTCCTTTACTACCACCCCCAGCAGACACCGATTTATCACAATTGGAGGTCATGATGGAAGAGTCCTACCTTCCCAGCTGCCTGAGAGATTAGTGGAGATGTAAGAGGGGTGTCCCGTCCCGTCCTTCTCCGTCCCCGGACGACCACAGACGGCCCCGCCCTTGTCCCGGGCTTCTCCCGGGACGCTCCCGCGCCGCGGTGGTGATGGACTGGTAATATCGCGCCTGGGGCTGGGGGCGTGCCGTTGGTCCGGGCCAGGTGTGGGGAAACAGAGGGAGTCTTGGGACTTGCAGTCCCCCGGCAACAGCAGCAATGGTCCAGGCAGCGCCGCTCTCACTCAGGGCGCTGCCACTGCAAAGATTCTCCCCTCATGGCTCCTGTTAGATAAATGCACACGCCAGGCAAAGGTCCTCTTAATGCGGGAGAACACACCGCTAAACTACGCCACAACCAGCACCAGCGCTGCGGCACCCGCGATAGCGGGTGCGGCGAGCTATTAACAAGGCGCCTTGGGCTGGGGGCGTGCCGTTGGTCCGGGCCAGGTGTGGGGAAAAAGAGGGAGTCTTGGGACTTGCAGTCCCCTGGCAACAGCAGCAATGGTCCAGGCAGCGCCGCTCTCACTCAGGGCGCTGCCACTGCAAAGATTCTCCCCTCGTGGCTCCTGTTAGATAAATGCACACGCCAGGCAAAGGTCCTCTTAATGCGGGAGAACACACCGCTGAACTACGCCACAACCAGCACCAGCGCAATATTATTGTATGTAGAAGTCTCTGTGATTGATGTTGTTATATGTATGTACGTTGTTCACTATTTACATGTAACTATTTCCTTGTTGACTAACGATAAAGAATAACATTAGATTATTCACATAATCCCTTGTTCTCTCTTATTTTGGAGATCACAGTATTATATGAGGAGTTGATACATGGCAAAATCAGTGTATATCTGTTATGATTTATAAAATCCACCAGCAGTCATGGATTAATGACCAGAGAAACAATGATAAGATGTTTTCTCTGTTGAATTGTTTTTCTTTTAGATTGATTGTATAGGAGGTACTCTCAGACATATACTAGTGGGCCAGCAGCACGTATTGTCCCACACACAAGTAGCCCTTTAAACATGTCTCAGGCCTCCCAATACAGGGCCTGTGCATGCAGTTTTACTGTCCCTATGACTAGACATTTAAAACCCTTTGCCAAGCCTGAAACTCCCCTTTTATTTCAGACAAGTCACCTCTAAGGTAGGTCCCATTAAGCTCATGGGGCAGGGGGCTGTGTAAGTAAACAGTAGGAAATTACTTTTAAGTTTTGCAATGCCCAGTAATGAAAAATACCAAAATTCATTTGTCACTAATAGGAGGCCTAGTCCTTGCAAAGGTTAACATTGGGAATTCCTTAATACACATTTAAGCTGAAATTTCTGATTAGAGAGGACTGGCTGCAAAATTTTTTATATCCTTATAATGGTATTGACAAATACTTATTACTGGTAAAGTTTGCAGTTGACATTACTGTTTAGAAATGCCACTTATAGAACGTGGACATGTATCTGCTCTTACAGCTCTGTGTGCCTGCAGCCTGTCTCAAATACACACCTGGAGTGGGTGACAACTATACTCTGTACCTCTAGACAGCCACAAACACACCAAGGTTAGGTGTGTCTGAGTACTCATCTGCATGTTGATGTCTCTTCCTGGGCAGGAAGGTAGGAAGGAGCTGGAACTTACACCGGTATAGGCAGTATCCTTTTACCACACAAAGGGCTATTTACCCCATACAGCTAGTCTGAATCCAGGATTGAGCAGAAAAGGCTTCTGGGTCTCTGACCCCACCAGAACAGGCACTTCTGGACCTATAAAGAACCTCTGTCAGAAGAACTGCTGTTCTGCTACAAGGACTCAAGCTCTGCTGGATTGCTGATCTGGAAGATCTGCTTTTTTGCTGTGCTACCCTGCTGCCTGCTACTCTCTGACCCTGCTGAGGGAGAGCTGGAATCTGCCCTGCAACCAAAGTGATCTCCTAGGGCATGATGGCTTGCCTCCTGTTGCTTGAGACTCAGGGCTATCAAAGTCTCTACCCACGGCTACTGCCCCTCCACACTGCCCCAGACACCACCACCTCCCTGGTGCACAGATCAATTAAATACGGAGGTCTGTTGCTGACCTCTGGCCCCGGGGACCACCACATTCCTTGGGCTATTACAATGATGGGAGGGGGGCCACATGGCCCCCCTCCAGAAGCCCTCCAATGCCTGGGGACTGCCACCCCCCAGGGCCGTCTCCAGCAATGTCCTGGGGTCCCAACCACCGGGACATTGCAGTTTGCTATGGCATGGCAGGAGCACTGCTCCCGACATGCCATAGCAAACTTCTGCTTCTCTTCATGGAAGTGAGATCAGGACAACTGCTCTCGCTTCCATGAAGAAAAGCAAATTGCTATTGGGCACATGGAGCTGCATGTTAGCAGCACCCTTTGCCCAAAAGCAATGCCAGCTTCCGCAGGAGGCAGGAAGCCAGCAGGGACCAAAGGGGCCTTGGAAAACCCCCCAAATTGGCCATGCCCCAGGAGATGGGGTTCCACGGGCCAAAAGGCAGGCTTACTGGAGGTCACAGGTAACCTGGTTGTCCCCTAAGGGCCCCCAGCGGCAAAGGAGACTTCATAACCCAACCAAGAGCATGTGAGGAGGTGCATTTGCAGAGTGGTGGACAAAGGAGGAGTTGCCTGGTATCACAGCTCAGCAATCCTGCTGTGTGGGACTTACTGAAGGTAATAGGAGAAGTAGTTGGCCCCCTGTTACCTCTAGTAAGTCCCACACAGTGGGATTGCTAAGAGGTCTTTGGAATCTATGCCCGCCTATCTCCACCACTCTGCAAATGCGCCTCCTGGCATACTACTGGTTGGTGGATTAAGTCCCCTTTACTCCTGAGTGACTTTGGGGGCCAGGAAGCCCTCCTAGTACTGCCTGTAAGTCCTACGCAGCGGAATTCCTGAGCGCTGGTTGGAGGCACAGCCCCCTTTCTCCACCACTCTGTAAACGCGACTACTAGTTTAACAAGCATTTGCAATGCAATAGGTCTCACATTTGCGAGAGTTAGAGCTATTGGGGTTGTAAATGTAAATGTTTTTTACTCATCTTTTTTGGAGTGGAGTGGATGTATGTTGTGTGTAGTGAAATTGTGTGGTATGTTGTGCAGTGACAATATGGGGATAGAAAGTATGTGGTATTTGGTATTTAGTGTATAGGAATTATGTGGAGCGGGATTATGTGTATGGAGAGTTAATTTGTGGTATGGTAGGCTGTGTTGTGGAGTGTTAACCTCATGTTTAGTCTTCCTTGTTTCCTTGGATGCGAAAATATAAACTAAATGAGACACAAAAAAAGCAACCACAGAGGTGCACGTCTGGACCAAGTCAGAGGTATGAGCAGGACCACTGGAATTATGCGACTGTTTAATAGTGCTGATTTTGGCATAATTATAAATTTTCCGCATTAGCCACATAATACATCATCTGCATCATAATCTGCAGATTTGAAAATAAATAAAAAATTGCCTGCTGAAAGGCCTTTTGCAAAGCTGGAATGGTCACGTGTTACTTATTGCTAAACGTGGGTGTTAAATTGGTACTAATAGTGCGCACATTTCTCTTACTTCTTTCTGTGCCCTTCTTGCCTCTTTCTGAATTTCTCTTGCTTATTTTTTCCCCTTTCTGCACCTCTCTTCTTTCTGCACCTTTATTACTCTTGCTGTACCTTTCTTCCTCTTTCTCCAGTTCTTTTGCTTCTTTCTGCACTTCTCTTGCCTCTTTCTGCACCTCTGTTGTTTCTTTCTGCACTTCCCTTGCTTCATTCTGTACCTTTAATCCTCTTTCTGAACCTTTCTTCCTCATTCTGCAGTTCTCTTGCCTCTTTTTGCACTTCCCCTGCCTTTTTCTGTGCCTCTCTTGCCTCTTTCTGCACTTATCTTGCATCTTTTTGTACCTCTTTCTTCTTTCTGCACATCTCGTGCTTATTTCTGTACCTCCCTTGCCACCTTTGGCACCTCACTCTCTTGTTTCTGCTCCTCGCTCTCTTCTTTCTGCATATCTCATGCTTCTTTCTGCACCTCTCTTTCATCTTTCTGCAACTCTTTTGCATCTTTATACACCTCTTTTGCATCTTTCTGCAACTCTTTTGCATCTGTATGCACCTTTGTAGCTTTTTTCTGTACCTCTCTATCTTTTTCTGCTCTTCTCTAGCTTTTTCTTTGCACCGCTCTCCCTTTTTCTGTGCCTTTCTTCCTCTTTCTGCACCTCAGTTGCCACTTTCTGCACCTCACTCTCTTCTTTCTGTACCTCTCTTGCTTCTTACTGCACCGCTCTTGCTTCTTTCTGCACTACTTGCACTTGTTTCCACACCTTTCTTCCTCCTTTTGTCTTGGCACATTTCTGTATATAGCTTCCTCTTTCTGCACCTGTCGTCTCTTTCTGCACCTGTCTTGCCTCTTTCTGCATATCAGTTGCCCTTTAATGTACCACACTCTCTTCTTTCTGCACCTCTTTTGCTTATTTTTGCACCTCTCTTGTTTCATTCTACACTTCTCTTGCTTCTTTCTGTACCTTTCTTTTGCTTTCTGCACCTCTCTTCCCTCTTTCTGCACTTTTCTTGCCTCTTTAGGCACATTTCTTCATCTTTCTGCACCTCTTTTGCTTCTTTCAGCAACTCTCTTGCCTCTTTCTGCACCTCTCTTTCTGTACCGCAGTTGCCTCTTTCTGTACCTCACTCTCTACTTTCTGTACCTCTCTTGCTACTTTCTGCACCTCTCTTGCTTCATTCTGCAATTCTCTTTCTTTTTTTCTGTACCTTTCTTCCTCTTTCTATGCCTCTCTTTCTCTCTCTGCACCTTTCTGTACATGTCTTCCTCTTTCTGCGCCTCTCTTGACTCTTTCTGCACATAAGTTGCATTTTTCTGTACCCACCCTCTTCTTTCTGCACCTCTCTTGCTAGTTTTTTAACCTCTCTTGCTTATTTCTGCACTTCACTTGCTTCTTTCTGTACCTTTCTTTTACTTTATGTACCTCTCTTCCCTCTTTCTGCACTTTTCGTGCCTCTTTAGACACATGTCTCTTCCTGCACCCCTATTGCTTCTTTCAGCACCTCTCTTGCTTCTTTCTGCACCTCTCTTTCTGTAACTCAGTTGCCTCTTTCTGCACCTCACTCTCTTCTTTCTGTACCTCTCTTGCTACTTACTGCACCTCTCTTGATTCTTTCTTCAATTCTCTTTCTTTTTCTGTACCTTTCTTCCTCTTTCTGATCCTGTCTTCCTCTTTCTGCACCTCTATTGCTTCTTTCTGTACTTCTCTTGCCACATTCGGCACCTCAGTAGCCCTTTTCTGCACCACACTCTCTTCTTTCTGCACCTCTCTTGCTTCTTTCTGCAATTCCCTTGATTCTTTCTGCACCTTTCTTGCTTCTTTCTGTTCTTTCCTCACTTCCTGCAATTCTCCTGGTTCTTTCTGTACTCTCTTGCCTCTTTCTCTACTTTTCTCACTTCTTTATACAATTCTCTTGCATCTTTTTGCTCCTCACTTTTTTCTTTCTGCACATCTCATGCTTATTTCAGCACCTCGCTTGACTCTTTCTGCACCCCACTCTATTCTTTCTGCACCTCACTCGCTTCTTTCTGTACCTCTCTTGCCTCTTTCTGCCCCTTTCATCCTCTTTCTTCACCCCTCTTGTCTCTTCCTGTGCATCTCTTGCCTCTTTCTTTGCTTTTCTTGCTTCTTTCTGCACCTCTCTTGCTTCTCCCTGCACTTCTCTTGCTTCTTTCTGTATCGTTCTTCCTCTTTCTACGTCATTCTTCTTTCTGTATCTTTCTGTACCTTTCTTCCTCTTTTGGCACCTTTCCTTCTCTTTCTGCACCTCTCTTGCTTCTTTCTTTACTTCTCTTGTTTCTTTATGTTCTTCTCTTGCTTATTGCTGTGCCTTTATTCTTCTTTCTCCAGCTTTCTTCCTCTTTCTGCAGTTCTTTTTCTTCTTTCTGCTCTTTTCTTGCTTCTTTCTGTACCTTTCTTCCTCTTTCTAAACCTTGCATCCACTTTTTGCACGTCACTCTCTTCTTTCTGCACCTCTCTTGCCTCTTTCTGCACCTCTCGCCTCTTTCTGCACCTCTCTTGCTTCTTTCTGCACCTCTACCATCTCTTTCTGTACCTCTCTTACCTATTTCTGTATCTCTCTTACCTATTTCTTTACCTCTCTTGCTACTTTCTGCACCTCTCTTGTTTCTTTCTGCAATTCTCTTTCTTTTTTCTGTACCTTTCTTCCTCTTTCTATGCCCTTCTTTCTCTTTCTGTACCTTTCTGCGCCTCTCTTGCCTCTTTCTGTAGTCCAGTTGCCCTTTTCTGCACCACACTCTCTGCTTTCTGTACCTCTCTTGCTTCTTTCTGCAATTCTTGTGCTTCTTTCTGTACCTCTCTTGCTTCTTTCAGTGCTTTATTCCTCTTTCCTCACCTTCCTGCCTCTTTCTTTGTTCTTTTTTTTAAATCCATATAACAAACATTTTTGTATCCATAAATACATCCATGAAAGTTCATTAAATATGATAATATTAATACAGAGTAGTTAAATAGCACAAATTTACAAAGAGGGAATACATCTTAAAATTCAGAAAAATAAGCAGCATGAACATTTAGGCCCGTGTAAGAAGGACAAAGAAAACAGTATCCACTACCGGTCATAAATATAAACTGAGCAATAGATTAAACCTTGGGTACCTAAACGTATACCTAAAAATCAACGAGTATGTAGAAAATATTAAATCTTCCTATAATCAATAATGTAGCTGACTCAGAAGAAAATGTCAAATGTTACATAATAAATTAGGATCTTGGTATTGCCAGGCCTAGATATCAGGCATAGTGGAAGTACCTCCTAAAAGATATACTGAACTTTGAGATCTTAATCAAAATAGGCTGCCCAGATCCTCTCAAACTTCTTAAGTCCCCCAATTCGCAATGCATATGCTCGTTCGCGCTTTTTAACTAGCTTCATTTTTCAAACCCATTCATGGACAGAAGGTATAAGATCTGATCGCCATCTTTGAAGCAGAAGTGATCTAGCTACAGCCATTGCAATGTATAAAAGTTTGACAAGCTTATCTGGAAAAGGAAGGTCTGGGTCAAAGCTGAGTATTATTAGCCAAGTGCTCAATACTATGAAAATACCGCATTCACATTCCAGATAGAAGAAAATATCCTTCCAGAACCTCTAGATCAAGGGGCATTGTAGTATAATGTGTGCCCAATTGGCTGAAGGATGGTTAAGGCAACGGAAGCACTGCGCTGATCGGTTGGTATAAATTTTAGATAAAGTTGCCATTTACTAAAAAACAACAGGATTTCCAACCCCTCATGCTTAGCCCATTTCGTAATGGTCTTCCGCTCCAGATCAATTCCCTTGGTGGAGGCTAAACACTTTTTCCATTCACCAGGTTTCTTAAATGCAGTATCGTCTAATAATTCATATACTAAGTTTTCCGTTCACTGATCTGGGCCAAATGAAGTTTACTGACGAATTTACTAAAAATATTGTATGACCCAAGAAGATGGAAGTCATTAATGATTAGATGAGACGTTTCAGCTATGCTCAGTCATCTATCAATCCTCAAAAAATCTGCTTTTCCGGAATCCAGCATTGGCCCATTTTAGTGTTACTACTGAAGATTTTCTAAACCCAGATAATATGATAGTGCCAGATAAAGGGGTTGAGGAGTTGATTGCGGGGATAGAATATCTTTTATACAGAGCCTGCCGGTTTTGGAAAAAACACTGTAAACCCTTATATCCTACTAATTTAGGTGATTTAACAATTGTTAATGGGCAGTGGATTTGATTTTCCTTGCACATTAAATGCATAAAATAGCTAATAAAAAGATTAGACTGTTGTTCCGGCTTCAATCTGGATATATATATTGTGTAAAATATGCAAAGTAATAATCCCTCAGATTCAGGAGAGCTAATCCGCCATGTTCCAGTTCTTTGTATAAAGTGCTGAGTGCAATTTGGGGGGCCTTCCTTGCCCAAAGGAAGGTTGTAAACATAGATTCTATTTTGGTAAAAAAGGAGCTTGTTAAAATACACGGAATCGCCGAGAAGAGGAAGTTGATTAGTGGAAGGACAGACATTTTGATCAAAGCAACCATACCCAAGATGGTTAATCTAAGAGAGCTCCATCAAAGGAATAAGTCCTGAACTTTGCAAAGAAGTGGGGAAAAATTTAAATCATATAAATCGGCTATTTGTTCAGAAAAATAAACACCCTGGTGCCTCTTAGGTTTTGTATTTAACCCCTTCCATGCTCATGACGGAACGGTTCCGTCATGAGCGTCGGGTGGTTTGTGCTCATGACGGAACCGTTCAGTCATGAGTCCATAGGTTCTTTAGAACCTTCAGCACCGCAGTGGAATTCGCGCAGCGCTGAAGGGGTTAAGCAATAAAGTATATCGGGATGTAAATCCATACACACTCCACCACACTGTATGATATTTCCACCGAATGCCTCAAATTACTCTATCACCGGTATTATTCGCCTTTTTAATCAAGCCATTAGCGATTGCAATTAGGAATAGTGTTGAAATCTGCCCTCCACTCCCAACTATATCAAAATTGAAACTATACGCCGATGATATCATGCTTATTATAAAGCCTGAGAAGGAGGTCCAACTAAAGTTCTCTTTGTTCTTGTTGAACTTCTCATGCCTCTTTCTGCACCTCTCTTGCTTCTTTCTGTACCTCTATCATCTCTTTCTGCACCTCACTTACCTCTTCCTGCACCTCTCTTGCCTCTTTCTGCACATCACTTGTCTCTTTCTGTACCTCACTCTCTTCTTTCTACACCGCTCTTGCTTCTTTCTGCAACTGTCTTGATTCTTTCTGCACTTCTCTTGCTTCTTTCTGTACCATTTCTTTTACTTTCTGCACCTTTCTTCCTCTTTCTGCACCTCACTCTCTTCTTTCTGTACCTCTCTTGCTTATTTCCTTTCCTGTCTTGCTTCTGTCTGTATGTCTCTTGCCTCTTTTCCCATTTCTCTTGCCTCTTTCTGCACCTCTCCTGCCTCTTTCTGTACCTCACTCTCTTCGTTCTACACCTTTCTAGCTTCTTACTGCCCCCCTCTTGCTTTTTTCTGCACCTCTCTCATCTCTTTCTGAACTTCTCCTGCCTATTTCTACACCTCTCTTGCCTATTCCTGCATCTCACTTGCCTCCTTCTCTACCTCACTCTCTTCTTTCTACACCTCTCTTGCTTCTTTCTGCAACTGTCTTGATTCTTCCTGCACTCCTCTTCATCTTTCTTCAACTTTCTTCATCTTCTGCAGTACTTTTGCTTCTTTCTACACTTTTTTTTGCTTATTTCTGTACCTTTCTTCCTTTTTCTACGCCTTTTGTTGTGTTCGATTTTAGATTTGGAATTAATTTCCCGATTCATGCCCTTATATAGGTACAATTCGCATTTCCCTTATATAGGCATATAAATCCAGTCCTTATTTAGGCATAGCCCATGCTACCCAAATACAGGCAGGGCTACTTCCATCCGTTCATCTACGTCACAATGAGTACTTGGAAAACCAGACTCTTAAGCCGTTATGGACTTCCCCCTGCTTTGATATTGATTTCTTCAGGAACTCATTTATTATGCATGAACATCTATTCCTTAGGGGTTCATTCATGACGTTCATATGCCCGACTTTACGTCAATACTGGCATTCCTAAACACCTTCAAGGTATAAATATACCTTCACTTGCTATGGCAAAGCACAGTTTGGTTCGGTGCAGTTCGACTACCTACTTGCACGACGCAGCTGGCTACAGCAAGTGCCGAAGGAAGCCAACGCACTGACCAGAAGCTGTCATCCTCTTGCCTAGAAATCCAGCTCCAGTGTTTCTGACTCCCCTTGAGGGGTGTTGGGAGATCGAGTCCCGAGACAGAGATACCAACCTCTCTCATTCTAAGGTATGGAGCTGATTAGAACCTAGAGACACCTTTGGCAATTCTTGGCAAAACTAAACCTATGCTAAAGACAGCACCTACTTCTTCCCTCGTACTAGACCTAGGTTAGGTACACTGGGGTAGGGGTATTTTAAAAGCACCAGTTGAGTAATTTAGCCTGTGTTATTTATGTATGTATTTTTATATGTATCATAGCAACAGACAATGCTATTACAGTATTATTTTATATTACTGTTTATGCTGTACACATTATACTTCGCATTCTGTCTAACAATTGTAGCAGTTCACCTCTCTTGCATGAGAAATTAAGACTGTTCAATAAACCCTTTTTATTGAAACGCCTGTCTCTCTATTTCCGTGCAAACTCTGTAGAAACGAAGCATGCACTATTGACTGAGTGAAATAGGAATCTATTGTTTCCTCGACTCTGAAGATATTGTTCCGGTTCTAGGGGAAACAAAGTTGTCATGTTTATGCGGTTGTCAGAAACTTCTTGTTTATTCAAGAAAGTTTCTAGTGACCTCTGAGTTAGTTGGCACACACAATTAAGTTTAGTATACTCGATAGAGACACACTGACCTCAGTCCTATGTCAAATCTATAGTGTATATTATTCCAATGCGCAGTGCCTATTGGGAATATAGGAACTACACTACATGGCGCCCAACATTTTGATAAGGCACTAATTTAAGGCTAGATACTGGAGTAAATCAGTTGTGCTTTTCTCAGAGACCCCCTTTTTCCGTAAAACTCCAATAGGCGTCTGGAGTGGGTAAAGGATCATATCCACCATAGCTGAGTAGGACGTAAAATCCTATGTATTAGCTTTTTGGTTTGTTCAACGTTGAAGGATACAGTGTTCCAAAATATTGTGCACCTTATCTTTGTTTCCTTGAAACTTGCTCTGCAGAATTTCATTAAACAATGTCGAATAACGGCAACAACACCGAAACCAGTGGAGCTGCGGCTGATCCAGTCGATGTAGCTTTTAACATTACAGGTTTCCAAGAAACCAACAAGGATGCTATAGCGATCCCTCTAAACTTAAGGAAAGCCATCACTATAAAACTTATAAAACATGGCTTAACATCAAGAGGTGGTAGGGCAGTTTTTGTGATAGAGGCACATGAATATCACCAGACAGAGGTATTCTATTCATGGATAGTCTTCCCTGAAGCAAATCAAATAACACATGTATTTCACTTCTACAAAGAAGATAAGGAATATATTCCTTTCGAGGATATTGACATTCCACTCACATACCAAGAGCACGACCTCTGGTTTAAAGGTGCCCTAAAACATTTAAATCACATTACCAGGCTCGGTCACTAGGTAGACCAGGCTTTAGCCGGCTACATACCAGACCCTGACATTGAATCAATGTCGGACGAGTATTTACTTAGTAACATACAAAATTTAATAGAATTATACAGTTAAACCCCAACTGTTAGAAAGTCCTGAAAAGATCTTTAATAAAAACACTCCTACTCCTTCTAAAAAGAAGTAGGAAAACACTAAACAAACTTCTAAAGAGAAGCGTTTTCATTCCAGAGGCAGGTCTCCTCAAAAGGGACTCTCTGAAAGGAGTTATAACCTCAGGAATAGGGATAATTTGGGAAAACCTGATAGATATCAAGACACTGATACACGTTCCTCTCGTACCTTTCAGACTTCGTCACAGGAATCTGAAAGAAAAGGACAGTCAGAAAACGAGGACGAACAAGTGAAGTCCAAAGACGATCAACACGTTCAGAAAAACAAGAAACCTCAATTTACCAAAAAGAAGGTAGCAGGTCTAAAAATCAGACATGCTGAAGATCTTGAGGGCACAACTCAAGAATGGAGAATGGGCTCAGACAATGTTGGACGGCGCAGCAGAAGTCACAATAGCTCGCCAGAACTTGGAGGATCTTCTGGAGACAGTGGACTTGAATGAATACATTCAAGTTGAAACTGCAGATACAAGGGTTAGTTCTCCACATAGGTTATATGAAATAACACTCTGGATGGAGGGAGACATACCAAGAAAGTGAGAGCACTCTTTTGGGAGCAACTTTCTAAGGGTTATGACATTCTTCTAACTGAATAAGCATGGCCACCAGAATTTGTCAGGGAGTGCCCACATGGCACAGACATCATTAAACCAGCCTTCTCTAATCATATTCCAATTGATTTAAAATATACTTATGCCAGAAAATGGGCAGTTGCTTAAGCTCCAGCATTATACAAAAATCATGTAGGATGGGATGAGGATTCACCTCACCATAAAATCCAACTAAAAACTCAACCAACTGCACAAAGGCAGTATCCAGTTAAGCAAGAAGCTAAATAACAGGTCAGGGAGATCTTAGATCAACTTGAATACCAGGGGGTGATTTAAACTTGCACCTCATCAATGAACAATCCTTTGTTTCCTGTCTCCAAACCAGACAATACATATCGTCTAGTTTTGGATTACAGACATCTAAATTCTTGTTGCAAAACATTTGCAGTGCAAAATGCACATAGTACAGCATTAAAGAATAACATTGTACGTAAAAAATATGAAACCACATTAGATATTTCTAACGGTTTCTTCTGTCAAAACATTGCAGCAGAAAGTAGGTATTTGACCGCTTTCTCAATTATGGGGACACAGCGTCACTTCTGTCATCTCCTTCAAGGATTCAAGAATAGTCCTGGGTTATTCTCAGCAAGGGTAACAGAGTTACTAGAAACTTATGATGACGAGGCATTGTCATATGTCGATGACATCTATCTGACATACGATGACTTGGATAGGCACTTGAACAGGGTGAACACCATTATACTGGCCTTTGCCTCTGAAGGGTACAAATTCAATTTTAAGAAATCAAGTATTGCCCACCTCAACGTCCTTTTTCTAGGATATGAGTTATCAAGTAAAGGCAAAAGCCTCACAGCCAACTTTTTAGGAAAGTGTGTGCTGCTCCAACCTCCAAAAACGCTGAAAAACGTACAGTCAATTCCAGGATTCCTGAATTTTGGAAGAACTTACATTCTAAATTACGCAGAAAGGGGTAAACCTCTCTACGAATTAATCAAACCTGATTTTAAAACAGTAAATTGGACACAAAAACACACCGAAATTTTGCGTTCGGTCTAAATAGACATGTTGGCAACAAAACATTTGCAAACACGCGTAAACATACGCAACTTAGTGATCCGAATCATTCCAGGACAATGCGGATTCACCTACTTAACTTTTAACGAAGGTGAAAAAGTACCAATAGCTTACAAATCACATTTGTACACACAAGCAGAAATGAAATTCACGTCTACAAAAAAAATTCTGACAGCTGTTCAAACTGCTGTAGCAAAATAAAGAACCCTGGCACAGGGGAAACACATTATGTTCGTAACTCCTGTATCTGCCTTAGAGGCAGTGACAAAAGCAAGCATTCCTAATGCAAAAGCTTTACATCCGAGATGGATACAATGGGTTAATTCTCTTACTGCAACAGATGTTGAATACATTTTTGATCCTTATTTGAAAACACAAGCATTTCTACAATACAAACAAGAATGTGCCTGCTGAAGTTCTCCCTCTTGATCAGTATGAATGTATAATTTATACTGACAATCAGCTCAACCCGCTACGGGGGTTAACATATATTGCATCAGGTGTGATCGTTAAAGGTCGTTGGCGCGATGGCAAATTTAGACCAATGGTCACTAAAACTCAATCCTTAGGAGATTGTACAGCTCAGCGAGCTGAACTACAAGCATTTAAGATGGCACTTGAGAATACAGATCACAAATTCCCTACACTCAAAGTGTGTGATTCGTATTATTGTGTTCAATCTTACAATGAATACTTGCAAAATTGGCTTCACAACGGTTTCAAAGATGCAAAAGGTGGCACAATAAAGCATACAATGCTTTGGGAACAAGTAGTTCAGTTACAAGAAGGACTAAAAAATACTCATGTGATACATACGCTGAGTCATCAACGTGATGGCGTTCACGTTGAAGGGAATTCATTGGCTGATGAAGCCGCGAAGGCAGCTGTGCAAACGGCTTCCGTAGCTGCAATCACTTGTTCAAAAACAAAAATAGACAGTGAAATAATGCTGGCTGTCAATGCTTCAAGCAAAGACAGTGGTAAAACATTACCTAAAGGCTTTCCACTCAAATACTCATATATAACTGATGCAAATAATGTTCTGTTTGCTCAAATCCTTGGAGTGGGGGATAGGGTAATTCCAAATATGGAACATAGATTAGGGCTAATCTTAGCAGCACATGAAGGGTTCGCCTCTGCTCATGCAGGTGTTTCCGCCACAGTATCATTATTAAAACAGAGATACTGGTGGCCACGCATGAAGAAACAACCCAGAAACTATGTTTTGGATTGTGAAATATGCCAAAAGATGAAAGTCTCTACTGTGGATAGTCCTGCGCAGACACCCCTGTTAATCTCGGATAAACCATTAGCTTGCGTTTACCAGGACCACTGCGGTCCCTTACGGATGGATGGTAACTATAAATATATCATGGTCGCAGTGGATTTGTGTTCAAGATTTATTTGGATGTGGCCTCAGCACTCGGCTGACGCTCGAACTGTTATAAAAGATTTGCGAGTCTTTATCGGCACATATGCAGTCGGCACGCTACATTCTGACCAGGGTCCTGCTTTTAGCTCTCGAGCTTACAAAGAGGCCATGGCCAATTTGGGCGTTGCATTGCGGTATTCTAGTCTATTCCATCCTGAGGGAAATTCGGTTGTGGAGAGAAAAAACCAGGACATAAAGCAAGCAATCTATAACAGCTAGGGTATTAGGTTCGGGTGACGGGTGGGCAAACATCTAATAAGTGTCCAAGGTAGTCTTAATAACTTGCCAAGAAGTTCTCTAGGGGGTATCACTCCATATGAGGTCCTTTTTTTGGACAAGAATGTTGGTCGCAGACCTTGATTGTCAGACATCAGTGGTGGACCAAAAGAAATTTGATATCAAAGATCATTTGGCTGTTTTACAGGACTTAAATAAAATAAGAACGAAACAAAGCAACGCTTTCCGGAAGCTGACCACCACTGTGGAAAAACCGACCGTCCCAGCAAGGCCTGTCTGGATCCTAAAGCTTGGGGATCTAGTCAGAGAAAAGATCGCGGACAAGAAGGAAGTTGGACCTTCTTGCAGACAACCAGTACCTGTCCTAGCAATCCAAGTATCAAGAACAGTTTTACTGCCGCTCCTTGCTGGTAGAAAGGAGAACAGGTTTGTGTCTATTGACCTGAATAAATCACACTATGTTGCCGATACTAAGCAGTAGGCCAAGTGGGCTCCGACCAAGTAGCAGACGCACTCCTCAAGCTACTATCCAAGAGGTTCAAACTGAGAGACTCATCACCTTTGAGGAATCTGCAGTTCGAAAAGAAGGACTATGCAACAAAGCTATGGAACTTGTACCTCTTGAGACCCAAATAACAGTTTGTCAAGAAACACCTGTCTACAACGAAGTAGCACCTGTCTACAATGAAGTAACAAGTGATCAAGTGGCTCCAGCGATTTCAACGAATCCTGATGCAATCCCAACAATTGACAGAACTGCCTCTGGTTATTTCATTAACTTTGATACGTTTTCTGAGGATCCAAGCAAACCTGAAACAACTCCAGCAAAAATAACTTTCACAGAACAAGCAACATAACTTTTTCATCACCTGGAAAAGACTTATCTGGTTTCACCATGGATTAAACTATGGATTGTGTTGGGAGTATTTTTTCTTCTACTTTGGTTAGCTCTGGTAATACATTTGGGCATGCTGATAAATGGAAGATATGTCCAAATGGACACAGCAAGTAAGAAAGTCAACTTTCTCCTCAAGCCACACAAATCATCCCATCGTGAACAAAGAGTCTTGTCAGCAGTGAACATCACAGCAGTTCCTATGCTTGGTGGTATAGCTTGGGACAAAACAGATTATGACATTTTTGGCTCGTCGGAGCTGTTGAAGATTCCACACTTATTCAAGATTTCATTAAGTGACTTTGTTTCATCTAGTACCTTTTCTGATAATTGGGACTTTGAGACTGTTAATAATATGATGTCAGATCTAGAGATGTCAGCGGTATTCACAAATCATGAATATATTTAGATGGTTCATCATACTATGAACAAATGTATTGTTATAACCATTATGGTCATCCTTTCTTGCACAAATCTACAAATCCTAGAAATGTATTAATGTATAACCAATGGGAACATTGTCCTACGCCACCAAAGGGTTGCTCAACAACATTTGCTATGAAATTTCCTTACTTCTCAGGGTTTAATGTATCTAATGCTGCATTGTTTTACTTTAAAAATGTTAACAAAACAAGAATGAAAAGTATGTTAACAAATACGAAACAGATTTATTCTGCAGCCTTTTATGCCCAACTGTCTAAACAGGGTTTCGACTTTTGGAAAGACAACATTAGGACAAAAACTGTCTAGGGTATAAAATATTGGCAGGTGCAGGGTGTAGAAGCTTTGTTTAGAGCCTGTATCATCCCTGAGCAAATTATGTTTTTGAATGACACTGTCCAACAGACGTCTTGCCTTGGGTTAGCCAAGATCAAAGACATGAACAATCCATCCATACCTACACCTACACCTGACAATGATAACACTTCAGAGGGGGAGGTCAACGTACATGCTATTTTGCATCACAACAGAACAGATCCAGATTGGAATAAATGGTTGATCTGGCTCACAGACGCAAACAACTGTCAAGATAGATTCCTGAACAAAACATAGGGTTTCACATTCTACAGGCCAAACCCAAGATACGTTCAGAGACAGCATCCTGGAATAGTAACAACATACAGTGTAGGGTAACTCTGCCTTGATTGGCTACAGAAATCTACACTTAAGGATGTAAAGCAACACTTATCTTTACTTAAAGATGGCGCTGATATTAGGGAATTCTTGCTAGGACAGAGAAAACCGCGTCATAAACTTTGTATATATGCCGGTATCTATGCTGCTTATAATGAAGCATGGAAGATTATGCAAGCAGAGACTGCAGAAAGAATACAAGAAATTGATCGTATTAATTTAGAGAAAACTGTCTCTGTAGTTGACGATGTGTTAACAACTCTGTCATCCAGGATATATTCATTGGACAGCATAGTGTCTTCTGCCATAGACATCATGGAACAGGACTTGGTCATGTTGCAACATGGTCAGTCGCAATTACGTTCTATCATGCTATTAGGCTGGACGTTGCAAAACCTTCATTCAGACTATGTGCCTTGGCGTCTAATCAATACCCCGTCACTGTTTTCAGAATTCAATCTCACTGATAAACAGATCAAACTGGCACAAAGGGAAGCAGACTATATGGTGCTGAGCATTGAAAAACTGGAAAGATTGCCATTTACGGTAGCAGAAAAGCCAGCTACTGAATGGATAATACATGGACCGATCACTCTGTCTGTTACAATTTTCGATTTTCAATATTGCCTAAAACACATACCAGCAGGCACATATGAAAGGTTGGGTAAAGAATTCATCAAGACATCCTGGTAATTACCGTACACACACAGATGTTGGAGTGGGGGACATGAAGTGTTTCTTAGTGGGAAAAACTGTGAAAATGCACTAAGCGCTTCTCTCCTTTGTCAGGGTATAAACTTGCATGGGGCCTGCGAAGGTTCCTCGAACAATTTATCGTGCCACCTGCAAGGTTCACCAGCTGCGGTGATTGATCCAATTTTTGGACAACTTTCAAATGGAAGTTACCTCATGTTGAACGATCACAGCTGCTGTGGCATGTTGCCAGGTATACCATATCTAGTAACTGTGTCAGCCAGGGTCATTTGCTGTATGCAAGTATTGTTTCCAAAACCAAGACAGCCTGGGAGTCGCCACTTTGGCCTTCACTGAACATCTCTTCTATACGAATTGATACTCTAAGCAGAATGAAAGCCATTCTTTTGCACAAAACGGTGCCACTGACCTCGGCCAAAGAAACCTATGATCTACAAGTTGCAAGGAATACTGCTGAGATACATGCCCTCTTAACTACAAACTGCCCTATACATTTCTCAGAAATGTTAAGTCGTATCTTTGTAGAAAACAAAAAACTTTCTCAGGGGTCTCACTAATACTTGGTCCTTTTTCAAACCAACAAAGAAGAAATTGGCAGAGAAGCTGTAATATAAAATATATATTTATTAAACCTCAGATGAGGGAGACTATGTCACACAAAAAGCCTTAGCAACTGAATGAGGCATTCTAAGGAGTACAGACAACTGGGGCCTTATATAAGCTTAGGGTTACATAGTCAGCATAAGACCAAGGGAAGATCCTGGCACATGTAAGCATGCAAAACGACTAATATGGGCATACAAGATCTGCTTGCTCGACAAAGTGGGAGGAAGCTAACAGTGGCTGTTTTTGGCAAACACATCCTGACATTTACAGACTTGAAACAGTTGCAAGGACAGCTTCAAGCTCAGCTGAGCATGTGCGAAGGTGGAAGATGCTGAATATAGTTTGTTTCTAGGCAGATTACAAGAGCAGTCAACACTGAGGGAGGACAGAGCACATGGCGAGCATGTGGCAGCACATGGCAAACAAGATGGCTGCCAGAAATACAAATCCTTCCAATATTTAACATCTTAAACATGTCTGATACGAGCGGTATTGTACATGTATTTAAGACCGTATTTTCCAGACTGTTAGCACCTTTCAAGCAGTCCTAGGAATATTTCCAAACTTTGTGCACTCTGTGTTTGGCGGATTGCTCCTTCTTTTGGGACTCGTTGCAGGGATACTATTTTTGCTCCTACTGCTGCGATATGGCAAGCCAATTCACCAGTAACACCCAGTTCTCCATGGAGACAACTCTATTGGCGATGAAGCGTCGGGAGTGCATCGTCCAAATTTTGGGTTACCTCGTCTACGAAAATTAAATAAAACATGGTTTCTGTAATTCAGACCAATTTGGCAAGATTGCATCTTACCTGTTCTACGCTGCCTGCTATGCGGAGAAGAATGCGTGTTAGACACATGTCTCACACTCCCATCAGTCATGCCAACAGATGTTGATACTGTGCTTGAACCGGTAACGGCCCATGCTTTGTGTTGTCCCAGCGGCTACCAATTCTGATGATGGCATTCATTGAGATCTCACAGACGCAAATTGCTACTCTTGAGGTACGAGAAACAACAGGCACACAGGTACCATCCAATTCGAACATTGCTAATGCGACCAATGCTGATGGCGATGCTTCACATCTATGTGTGGTTGATCTTCTAAACAAGGTAATCTAACTTTCACCTACAATGGTAGACAATTTTTTGTCAACAGACATAGAAGATTTCATGTTTTCTCCAAGCCCTAACACTGACTTTTGATTTTGGCACACAGTGTTCTGAGAGACCTTGAATTTGACCTTCGTTTTTCAAAACAAAGTTCTAACTTTGGAACTCTTTTTCCTAAGATTAATTTTTTCCTCCAAATTAATATTTTTCATTTTGGCACAAGAAATCTGCTTAAAGTGGAACTATTCGTAGAGAACAAGAATTCTTTGAAAATAACTTCCAGCGACAATATATGACCTTGTCCACATACAAACAGTTTTATGTAATCTGACATGAAATGGTTTCGGCACTTTTTCTTCTGTATTTACTAGCCATTACATAATTGTATATTTTCATAATTCATATGTTTAGTATTCAAATGTGAATATATGCTTAGAATGAAACATTGCTTTAAAATGCGTACAGCACCAATGCTTCTTTTATGTGTACAACCATTTTTTATACATTTTTAAGTATTTCGGGTGGGTTTTCACACTTCGTGTATAGATATGTTTTAGATATATTTCAACATGTTTAGAATTTAGTAACATCGTACATAAGAAAGTGGAGTGGGTGTTGTGTTTTATTTTAGATTCCTAATGAATTTCCTGATTCATGCCCTTATATAGGTACAATTCACATTTCCCTTATATAGGCATAGAAATCCAGTCCTTATCTAGGCATAGCCCACGCTACCCAAATACAGGCATGGCTACTTCCATCTGTTCATCTACGTCACAAGTTCTTGGAAAACCAGAGTCTTAAGCCGTTAGGGACTTCCCCATGCTTGGATATTGATTTCTCCAGGAACTCATTTATGATGCATGAACATCTATTCCTTAGGGGTTCATTCATGACATTCATATGCCTGACTTTACATCAATACTGGCATTCCTAAACACCTTCATGGTACAAATATACCTTTACTTGCTATGGTAAAGCACGGTGTGGTTCGGTGCAGTTCGACTAACTACTTGCACGACGCAGCTCGCTCTAGCAAGTGCCGAAGGAAGCCAACTCTCCAGCTCATGCACTGACCAGAAGCTGTCATCCTCTTGCCAAGAAATCCAGCTCCAGTGTTTCGGACTCCCCTTGCGGGGTGTTGGGAGATCGAGTCCCGAGACAGAGATACCAATATCTCTCATTCTACGGTACGGAGCTGATTAGAATCTAGAGACACCTTTGGCAATTGTTGGCAAAACTAAACCTATGCTAAAGACAGCACCTACTTCTTCCCTCGTACTAGACCTAGGTTAGGTACACTGGGGTAGGTGTATTTTAAAAGCACCAGTTGAGTAATTTAGCCTGTGTTATTTATGTATGTATTTTTATACATAGCATAGCAACAGACAATGCTATTACAGTATTATTTAATATTACTGTTCACGCTGTACGCATTATACTTCGCATTCTGTCTAACAATTGTAGCAGTTCTCCTCTCTTAAATGAGAAAAAGACTGTTCAATAAACCTTTTTTATTTAAACACCCGTCTTTCTAGTTCTGTGCAAACTCTGTAGAAACCAAGCATGCACGATTGACTGCGTGAAATAGTTATCTATTGTTTCCACGATTCTGAAGATATTGTTACGGTTCTAGGGGAAACAAAATTGTCATGTTTATGCAGTTGTCAGAAACCAATCCCTTCTTGTTTATCCGAGAAAGTTTCTAGTGACCTGTGAGTTAGCTGGCACACATATTTAAGATTAGTATACTTGATAGAGACATACTGACCTCAGTCCTATGTCAATCTATAGTGTATATTATTTCAATGCGTAGAGCCTATTGGGAATATAGGAACTACACTACACTTTCATCCTCTTTGTGCACCTCACTCTCTTCTTTCTGCACCTCTCTTGCCTCTTTCTGTACCTCTCTTGCCTCTTTCCATACTTTTCTTGCTTCTTTCTGTACCTCTATCATCTCTTTCTGCACCTCCCTTACCTCTTTCTGTGCCTCCCTTGCTACCTTCTGCACCTCTTGCCTCTCTTGCCTTTTTCTGTGCTTTTCTTCCTCTTTCTGTACCTCTCTTGCCTCTTTCGGTACCTCCCTTACCCTTTTCTGCACTGTTATTCCATTTTCTGCACCCCTCTTGTCTCTGTCTCTACCCCTCTTGCTTCTTTATGCAACTCTCTTTCCTCTTTCTGCATCTCAGTTGCCTATTTCTGCATCTCATTCTCTTCTTTCTGTACCTCTTTTGCTTCTTTCTGCACTCTTGCTTGTTTCAGCACCTTTCTTCCTCTTTCTACACCTTTCTGCTGCTTTCTTCCTCTTTCAGCACCTTTCTTACTCTTTCTGCACTGCTCTTGATTCTTTCTGCACTTCTCTTGCCTCTTTCTGTACTCCTTGTGTGTCTTTTTGCTGCTCTCTTCCTTCTTTCTACACCTCTCTTTCTTTTTTCTGCACCTTACTTGCCTCTTTCTATATCTTACTCTCTTCTTTCTGCACCTCTCTTGCATCTTTCTGTACCTCTCTTGCAACTTTCTGCACGTCTCTTGCTTCTTTCTATACTTTTATTCCTTCTTTCTGCACATTTCATCCTCCTTCTGCAACTGTCTTCCTCTTTCTGCACCTTACTCTGTTCTTTGTGCACCTCTCCTGCCTCTTTCTGCACCTGTCTTGCTTCTTTCAGCACATCTCTTGCTTCTTTCTGCATGTCTCTTGCTTCTTTCTGCACCTCTTTTGCTTCTTTCTGCACCTCTCTTGCCACTTTCTGCAACTCTGCAACTCTCTTGCCTCTATCCAAACTTCACCCACCTCTTTCTGTACCTTTCTGTACCTGTCTTACCTTTATCTGCATCTCTCTTTCCTCTATCTGTACCTCACTTGCCTGTTTCTGTACCTCACACTCCTTCTGTACCCCTGTTGCCTCCTTCTGTACCTGTTGCCTCCTTCTGCACCTCTCTTCCTCTTTTTGCACCTCTCAACTCTTTCTGCACCTCTCTTGCTTCTTTCTGCTCTTCTCTTTCCTCTTTCTGTACCTCACTTGCCTGTTTCTGTACCTCACACTCCTTCTGTACCCCTGTTGCCTCCTTCTGTACCTGTTGCCTCCTTCTGCACCTCTCTTCCTCTTTTTGCACCTCTCAACTCTTTCTGCACCTCTCTTGCTTCTTTCTGCTCTTCTCTTTCCTCTTTCTGTAGCTCACTTGCCTCTTTCTGTGCCTCTCTTCCTCTTTCTGCACCCCTCTTGCCTCTTTCTGTACCTGCCATGCCTCTTTCTGCATCTCTCTTGCCTCTTTTTCACCTCGCTTGCCTCTTTCCGTACTTCAGTTGCCTCTTTGAGAGTTTTTCTTCCTATTTCTCCTCCTCTCTTGCCATTTTCTGACCCTCTCTTGCCTCTTTTTGCACCTCTCTTGCCTCTTTTTGCACCTCGCTTGCCTCTTTATGTACCTTTATTTCTCTTACTGCACCATTCTTGTCTGCCTCTGTACATCTTTTGCTTCTTTCTGTGCCTTTTTCCTCTTTCTGCAACTCTCTTGCCTCTTTCTGTACCTCTCTTGCTTCTTTCTGTACCTCTCTTGCCTATTTCTGCACCCCTCATGCTTCTTTCTTCACCCGTCTTGCCTCTTTCTGTACCTCTCTTGCCTCTTTCTGAAGCCTTATTACCTCTGTCTGCCCTTCTATTACTTCTTTATGTGCCTTGTTCTTCTTTCTGCACCTCTCTTGCCTCTTTCTACACCTCTCTTGCCTCTGTCTACACCTGTTTTCCTCTTTCAGTACATCTTTTGCCTCTTCCTGCACCTCTCTTGCCTTTTTCTGCATCCATCTTGCCGCTTTCTGCACCTCTCTTGCCTCTTCTGTACCTCACTTGCCTCTTTCAGCACCTTTCTTCTTCTTTCTGTACCTCTTTTGCCTTTTTCTGAACCTCTTTTGCTTCTTCCTGTACTTCTCTTGTGTCTTTTTCCACCTCTCTTCCTTTATCTGCTCCTTTCTTGCCTCAATCTGTACCTCACTTGCCTCTTTCTGTACCCCTCTTACCTTTATATGCACCCAACTTACCTGTTTCTGCCCCTCACACTCCTTCTCTACCCCTGTTGCCTCGTTCTGACCCTGTTGCCTCTTTCTGCATCTCTCTTGACTCCTTTTGCACCTATCTTCCTCTTTCTGCACATTTCTTCTTCTTTCTGCACCTCTCTTGCTTCTTTCTGCTCTTCTCTCTTACCTCTTTCTGCAGCTCACTTGCCTCTTTCTGTGACTCTCTATCTCGTTCTGATTTGATTTGATTTGATTTTGGGTTTTGTAGAGCGCACAGCTACCCTTAGGCATCCCGGCGCTAGTGAACACATTCCTGTAGGGTGGGAAGTCAAGTGGGGGAGTGCTCAGGGGAAGAGCAGGGTCTTCAGTCTTTTCCTAAATCTGAGGTGGTTTTGTTCCTGCCTCAGGGCGAGTGGGAGGGCATTCCATAATCTGGGGGCATTGTACGAAAACAGGCGACCACCTGTTTTGGCCTTCCTAATTCTGGGGACTTTTGCCAGGGAGAGGGAGTTAGATCTAAGTTGTCTGCTTGATTGTTGATGGGATACTAGAGGCCTGAGGATGGGAGGGCCTTCATTGTGCACTATTCTATGGGTAATGCACAGGGTCTTGAAGTTGACCCGTTCCTTGACTGGTAGCCAGTGCAGACTTCTAAGGGCTGGCTTGGCCGAGTTCCTTGCTGCGGTTCCTGTGAGTATTCTTGCCGCCGCATTTTGAGCACATTGGAGTCTGTGGACTACAGAGACTGGGGCCCCCAGATATAGGACATTCCCATACTTCAATCTGGAGTTCACCAGCCCCTGCATCAAGAGCTTCCTGGATTGAGAAGGGAGTAGATGGAGGATCTTTCGTGCCATCTTCATCAGGCCGAAGCACGTTCCCGCAGTTTTCCTCGCTTGTGTTTTGAAACTGAGCTCCTGGTCCAGCCATATCCCTAGGCTTTTTACTTCGGATTTTAGGGATGGTGGAGAACCCATGCATGGTGGCCAGGGAAGAGGTGTGGGGATTTTATTTGGGTTTCCTAGGAGGAGTATTTCTGATTTTTCCCCGTTTAGCTTCAACCGGGACTCACACATCCATTGGTGCACTTTTTCCAGACAGCTAAATAAATTGGGGAGGGCATTGTCTGATTGATTAAGGGAGACAACGAGCTGGGTGTCATCGGCGTACATTATTGATTTAATCCCAAAAGGTTTGACAACATCCTCGAGGGGTGCCATGTACACGTAAAAAAGTGTGGGGCTCAGGGAGGACCCCTGGGGCACCCCACACTTGAGTGCCTGAGCTTTGGAGATGGAATGCCCATCTGTCACTTGAAATGACCTGTCCTCAAGGAAGGATGAGATCCAGGCTAAAGCGGAATCCGCCACTCCTATCAGTTCAAGACGGTGAACAAGGGTTGCGTGGTCCACCGTGTCGAAGGCGGCACTTAGGTCGAGGAGGATCACTGCCACTGATCCTCCTACGTCAAGTATGCCCCTAGCTTCTTCGACCACCGCTAACAATGGGGTGTCCGTCCCTTGTCCTGGTCTGAAACCCGTCTGGGTTTGGCGGAGGAGATGGTTGGTCTCTAGGAACTCAGAAAGGTGTTGATTCGCTACTCTCTCAGCGATTTTGCTCATCGCCGGTAGCAGTGAGATTGGTCTAAAGTTTGATGGGTCTGTGGGATCAAGATGCGGTTTTTTTATGAGGGCCTTGACAGTGGCCTTTTTCCAGTTTGCTGGGACTATGCCATGTTCGAAAGAGGCGTTGATCAGATTGGTGAGAGGAGGGGCTATAGTGGAAGCGACTTGCTTAAATTTACTGATCGGAGCTGGGTCTGACGGGGCGCCGCTTTTGACTTTATGTAGGGTGTTGAGGAATGTTTCAGAGGTGATTTAGGGAAGGAGAGCAACCTTGGGGTGTCTTGGGAGGCCGGGTGGTAAGGGCCTCCTAGTGTAGTTGGCGCCGCCGGGAGGGAGGATTTTTTCGATTTTTTTCGAAAAAAATTCGGCCATCTGGTTGCATTTTGAGCCATCCAAGTCTGGCGATGAAGGGGGTTCCTGTATTTTGGAGAGGAGTTTGACTATCCGATAGGTCTCTTTTGCGGAGTTGGTCGCGGCTGCTATTTGGTCCTCAAAGTAGGCGGCTTGTGCCGTTTTTAATGCATTTTTGTAGAGCCTAATGTGGGCTTTGTATCCACTTCTGTCTTCTATGTTCCAGTGCTTTCTCCATTGGCATTCAAGCCTTTTGCCTTTCCGTCTTAATTCACGTAGTTCCTCAGTGAACCACGGAAGTTTGGAGGATTTCCTGTTGGGAGGGAGGGCTTTAAGTGGTAGGACTGTATTGAGAGAGTCGCTAATCCAATTATGTAATTGAATTTCGGCTTTGGAGGGGTCGGGGTCGACTGTGGGTAGAGTGGAGGACAGAGAGCGTTCCCATAGGCTAGTGTCTAGTTTTTTCCATGGGCGTGACGGGGCCCGGGGGCAAGGGGTATCCGAGATCTTCCCTGGAAGTTGGAATTTAAAAGGAACCATGAAGTGGTCAGACCAGGGGAGAGGGAGAGGAGTTTGAACAGAGAGTTTGGAGAGGTTAGAGAAGATGGGATCCAGTAGGTGTCCTTTCGTGTGGGTGGGAACATTACTGAGTAGTTGAAGATTCAGGGAATTTAAATCAGTTATTAAGTCTGTGGCAAGTTTATTGCCTTAATCATCGAAGTGGAGGTTTAAGTCCCCGAGGATAGTAAAGTTTGGCGTCCCGCAGGCCAGGGAGGAGATGGCATCCATGAGTGAGTTTATGAAACTCCCTACCTGTCCAGGCGGACGGTAGATTAACACCCCAGTTAGTGTGGTAGAAGGTGGCAGATGTAAAGAAAAGAGGACATTTTCACTGTCAAGAATGGGGCTGTCTTTGAATTGACATGCGAGGTTGTCACGATAGATAATCGCGATGCCTCCTCCCGTTCCTGTCGGTCTATTGAGGGTTTTAATGAGGTACCCCGGAGGTAGTGCTTGGATAATGTCCGGGTCGGAGCTCTCAGACAGCCAAGTTTCTGTTAAAAACAGAACGTCCAAGTTTGACTCTGTTAGTAGTAGGTTAATTTCAACGCGGTGTTTGGGGAGTGACCTGCAGTTCAGCAGGGCCATCTCCAGGCAGGCAGGTTCGGGGTGGGACGAGGGCGTAGCCCTGTAGGCGCAGATAGGGCAGCTAAGCAGCTCCTGTTCCGGAGTAATACGTCCGTTACATTTAGCGTTTAACGGATCTCTGAGTTGGTACAGAGTTTCGTGAGAGTATATGATTCGGGGCGGATCAGAACCGGCCAGGGGTAGTGGCTCTAGGCTCGGTCTGGCGCGGACGGGCGCAGACGGGCTTGCCTTAGGCGCGCCTTCGGCGCGCAAACGGCGCTCCCGCTGCGCTTATCCGCTGCGCTTCCGCCATATGCACATTTTATGGTGGTTGATTGAGGGAGGGAAGAGGGGGGTGTGGCCAAACAAGTGGGCGTGGCCTGAGTCCTCGCGCTGCGAGCGTCCGAGGAGTGGAGCAATTTAGAAGTCAGCTGGCAGCATTAGAGTCCGCTACGTGGGCTGGGTAAAGTGCTCGATTGTCTGGCAGTTGCAGGGTGCTGTGGTGAGTTTTCTAAAAGCTATCACACGTTATTCAGTGACAGTTTTTCAATTTTAAAACAAAAGCAATGCGCTGCACGCTCTCCCGGCTTCCGCCTCAGGAGTGTGGTCAATAACTACCTGGCGCTTTTATTCAGCGTTTAAGTAGTCGTCTTGGGGGGGTGTGGCCAAACAAGTGGGCGTGGCCTGAGTCCTCGCGCTGCGAGCGTCCGAGGAGTGGAGCAATTTAGAAGTCAGCTGGCAGCGTTAGAGTCCGCTACGTGGGCTGGGTAAAGTGCTCGATTGTCTGGCAGTTGCAGGGTGCTGTGGTGAGTTTTCTAAAAGCTAGCACACGTTATTCAGTGACAGTTTTTCAATTTTAAAACAAAAGCAATGCGCTGCGCGCTCTCCCGGCTTCCGCCACAGGAGTGTGGTCAATAACTACCTGGCACTTTTATTCAGCGTTTAAGTAGTCGTCTTGGGGGGGCGTGGCCAAACAAGTGGGCGTGGCCTGAGTCCTCGCGCTGCGAGCGTCCGAGGAGTGGAGCAATTTAGAAGTCAGCTGGCAGCGTTAGAGTCCACTACGTGGGCTGCACCTCTCTTGCCTCTTTCTGTACCTGTCTTGCCTCTTTCTGCATCTCTCTTGCCTCTTTTGCACCTCTCTTGCTTCTTTCTGCACCTGTCTTTCTTCTTTCTGTACCTCTCTTGCCTCTTTTTGCAGCTCACTTGACTCTTTATGTACCTTTCTTTCTCTTTCTGCACCGTTCTTGCCTGCCTCTGCACGTCTCCTGTCTCTTTCTGTACCTCACTTGCCTCTTTTGCACCTCTCTTGCTTCTTTCTACACCTGTCTTTCTTCTTTCTGTACCTCTCTTGCCTCTTTTTGCACCTCACTTGCATCTTTATGTACCTTTCTTTCTCTTTCTGCACCCTTCTTGCCTGCCTCTGCACGTCTCCTGTCTCTTTCTGCACCTCTCTTGACTCCTTCTGTACCTTTCTTCCTCTTTTTGCACCTCTTGCTTCTTTCTGCACCTCTATTGCTTGCTTCTTTCTGCTCTTCTCTTTCCTCTTTCTGTAGCTCACTTGCCTCTTTCTGTGTCTCTCTTCCTCTTTCTGCACCCTCTTGTTCCTGTCATGCCTCTTTCTGCATCTCTCTTGCCTCTTTCCGTACTTCAGTTGCCTCTTTCAGAGTTTTTCTTGCTCTTTCTCCTCCTTTCTTGCCACTTTCTGCACCTCTCTTGCTTCTTTATGCAGCTCTCTTGCTATTTTCTGCACCTGTCTTGCCTCTTTATGCACGTCTCTTGCCTCTTTTTGCACCTCACTTGCATCTTTATGTACCTTTATTTCTCTTTCTGCACCATTCTTGTCTGCCTCTGCACGTCTCCTGTCTCTTTCTGTACCTCACTTGCCACTTTCTGCACCTCACTTGCCTCTTTCTGCACCACACTCTCTTCTTTCTGTACCTCTCTTGCTTCTTTCTGCACCTCTCTTGCTTCTTTCTGCACTTCTTTTGCTTCTTTTTGCACCTTTCTTACACTTTCAGCACCTTTCTTCCTCTTTTTACATCTCTTTTGCCACTGTCTGCACTTCTCTTGCCTCTTTCTACACCTCACTGACCTCTTTCTGTGCCCTTTTTCCTCATTCTGCACCTCTCTTGCTTCTTTTGGCACTTTTCTTACCTCTTTCTGTACCTCTCTTGATTCTTTCTGCACCTCTCTTGCCTATTTCTGTACATCTTTTGCTTCTTTCTGTGCCTTTTTCCTCTTTCTGCAACTCTCTTGCCTCTTTCTGTACCTCTCTTGCTTCTTTCTGTACCTCTCTTGCCTATTTCTGCACCTCTCTTGCCTCTTTCTGTACCTCACTTGCCTCTTTCTGCAGCCTTATTACCTCTTTCTGCGCTTCTATTGCTTCTTTATGTGCCTTGTTCTTCTTTCTGCACCTCTCTTGGCTCTTTCTGCACCTCTCTTGAATCTGTCTACACCTGTTTTCCTCTTTCAGTACATCTTTTACCTCTTTCTGCACCTCTCTTGCCTCTTCCGTACCTCACTTGCCTTTTTCAGCACCTTTCTTCTTCTTTCTGTACCTCTTTTGCCTTTTTCTGAACCTCTTTTGCTTCTTCCTGTACTTCTCTTGTGTCTTTTTCCACCTCTCTTCCTTTATCTGCTCCTTTCTTGCCTCAATCTGTACCTCATTTGCCTCTTTCTGCATCTCCCTTACCTTTATATGCACCTCACTTGCCTGTTTCTGCCCCTCACACTCCTTCTCTACCCCTGTTGCCTCGTTCTTACCCTCTTGCCTCTTTCTGCATCTCTCTTGACTCCTTCTGCACCTATCTTCCTCTTTCTGCACATTTCTTCTTCTTTCTGCACCTCTCTTACTTCTTTGTGCTCTTCTCTCTTACCTCTTTCTGCAGCTCACTTGCCTCTTTCTGTGACTCTCTATCTCTTTCTGCACCTCTGTTGGCTCTTTCTGTACCTGTCTTACCTCTTTCTGTATCTCTCTTGCCTCTTTTGCACCTCTCTTGCTTCTTTCTGCACCTGTCTTTCTTCTTTCTGTACCTCTCTTGCCTCTTTTTGCACCTCACTTGCCTCTTTATGTACCTTTCTTTCTCTTTCTGCACCATTCTTGCCTGCCTCTGCACGTACGCGGTCTCTTTCTGTACCTCACTTGCCGCTTTCTGTATCTCACTTGCCTCTTTCTGCACTGCACTATCTTCTTTCTGTACCTCTCTTGCTGCTTTCTGTACCACTTTTGCTTCTTTTTGTACTTCTTTTGCTTCTTTCTGCACCTTTCTTCCACTTTCTGCACCTCTCTTGCCTCTATTTGCACCTCTAATGCCTCTTTCTGCACCTTTCTTCCTCTTTTTGTACCTCTCTAGCCTCTTTCTACACCTCTTTTGCCTCTTTCTGTACTTCTCTTTAGGGCCGGACTGGTAATTCCGGGCACCGGTTAATCCCCCTGTAGGCTGGATGGGGTTGGGGCTGATTTAGTGGCAGGGGGCCGGTTTTGTTGCAGGGGCCTATTTGGACCCTGAGGCGTGACCGAGCAAAGAATAAGCACAACTATCTGCATACAATGCAGCTGCTGGACCATGATGTCACCCGATTAAATTTTGTTTCCTTTAGCCTAGCCTATTATTTATGAAAATCCACCTGTGACCTTGACCTAGGTGGCTTCACGAACCGTGATGCGCCGCGCGCATAGGGTCTACTCACAGTCTCAGCCGCAGTGTTTTTGCGCCGCTGTACAGTCATTCACCCTTAGGGTGGGGTCTATAGTCAGTAGACCAGGTGATCATGCGCAAGCACATTGGGGGTCGCACAATAACAACATGTGCGTGACTGCGAGGCAGAGGCCAGAGACTTAAAGAGAGGCTGGAGCGGAGCCGCGAGGCACGCATAATTATTTCTTTAGCCACCCTCGTGTCTGCCACCCGGCGCCCACAGGTGAGTGAGGAGTCGTTCCCTGGGTGAGTCTCCTGAGCAGTCGTTTGCATTCAATTGTTCATGGCTAGGCTCTGTCTGGGGGCGTCGCGACTCACTACCAGACCGGGCCGGACTTAAAAGCAAAAGCCTGGATATTGGTTGAACTTAAACCCTGGCCCGGGCTGGACAGCACAGGCTAGCCATCAAACACAGAGGTCTCAGCGCAGCGCACATCCTGAACTTACCGATTTGACGGCGCTACTTTTAAAAGTCACGGTGTGATACGTACCCCGCTTGTGCTCTGGAACCATGAATAAAGTTGAAGTCATGTCATGTGAGGCCTAGTGCGGGCCAGCTGTCAGTGTGAGTGTTTGATTGGTTCAGATGCCCCGTCCATCACCAACCCCTTTTGAACCGCTTTGTTCGCCATATGTTGGCAGGGTATGCTCAGATGAGAGTCCCTTGCTCACTTTGCCACTGGATTCAAGCAAGCTGGGTTGAAGACAGCTGGAATGCCAGAAACCGGTCCTCGGAAGCTTGTTTCCGGTCCAGGGAAGGCATGGCTTGGCAGTTCAGGCTGGACTGTTCCCATGAGGCACAGGGTCAGACTTATTTACATATGGCCATGTCTGAACTAGGGTGGCAGAGTGGGCTAAAGAACGGTGATGGATTAAACCCAGATCTGTTGACTGGGTGTGAGTGTTTTATTCGTTCAGATGCTCCGTCCATCACCAACCCCTTTTGTACCGCTTTGTTTGCCATAAGTTGGCAGGGTATGCTCAGACGAGGGTCCCTTGCTCACTTTGCCACTGGATTCAAGCAAGCCGGGCTGAAGACGGCTGGAATGCCAGAAACCGGTCCTCGGAAGCTTGTTTCCGGTCCAGGGAAGGCATGGCTTGGCAGTTCAGGCTGGACTGTTCCCATGAGGCACAGGGTCAGACTGATTTGCATATGGCTATGTCTGAACTGGGGTGGCAGAGTGGGCTAAAGAATGCTGATGGATTAAACCCAGATCTTTTGACTGGGTGTGAGTGTTTTATTTGTTCAGATGCTCCGTCCATCACCAACCCCTTTTGTACCGCTTTGTTTGCCATAAGTTGGCAGGGTATGCTCAGACGAGGGTCCCTTGCTCACTTTGCCACTGGATTCAAGCAAGCCGGGCTGAAGACGGCTGGAATGCCAGAAACCGGTCCTCGGAAGCTTGTTTCCGGTCCAGGGAAGGCATGGCTTGGCAGTTCAGGCTGGAATGTTCCCATGAGGCACAGGGTCAGACTGATTTACATATGGCCATGTCTGAACTAGGGTGGCAGAGTGGGCTAAAGAACGGTAATGGATTAAACCCACATCTGTTGACTGGGTGTGAGTGTTTTATTGGTTCAGAGGCTCCGTCCATCACCAACCCCTTTTGTACCGCTTTGTTCGCCATAAGTTGGCAGGGTATGCTCAGACGAGGGTCCCTTGCTCACTTTGCCACTGGATTCAAGCAAGCCGGGCTGAAGACGGCTGGAATGCCAGAAACCGGTCCTCAGAAGCTTGTTTCCGGACCAGGGAAGGCATGGCTTGGCAGTTCGGGCTGGACTGTTCCCATGAGGCACAGGGTCAGACTGATTTGCATATGTCCATGTCTGAACTGGGGTGGCAGAGTGGGCTAAAGAACGCTGATGGATTAAACCCAGATCTGTTGACTGGGTGTGATTGTTTGATTGGTTCAGATGCTCCGTCCATCACCAACCCCTTTTGTACCGCTTTGTTCGCCATAAGTTGGCAGGGTATGCTCAGACGAGGGTCCCTTGCTCACTTTGCCACTGAATTCAAGCAAGCCGGGCTGAAGACGGCTGGAATGCCAGAAACCGGTCCTCAGAAGCTTGTTTCCAGACCAGGGAAGGCATGGCTTGGCAGTTTGGGCTGGACTGTTCCCATGAGGCACAGGGTCAGAATGATTTGCATATGGCCATGTCTGAACTGGGGTGGCAAAGTGGGCTAAAGAACGGTGATGGATTAAACCCAGATCTGTTGACTGGGTGTGAGTGTTTGATTGGTTCAGATGCTCCGTCCATCACCAACCCCTTTTGTACTGCAGTGTGAGAACCTTCAGCAGTGCAGACAACGAGCACCTGCCTCTGTGTCAAGCTCCCGAGTGTTGAAGTTCCCAGGGGAGCTCATGACTGCCCTTAATGAGTGAGTGGGATGCAGAGCGGTCCCTGTCTGAATTCAATAAACAGTAGCGCCAGGAAGCCGGGAAAAGAGCTGAGACCCGGGTGATCAAATAAAACCCTGACAATAAGGTCATTCCGGACTTGCGTCAGATGGGAAACAACTATACATGTGTTATACAAAGGGTTACACAATTCCTGAACATATACCCACCAAGCTATTTGACGGAAGGTATCTGCAGGGTAAGTGTACTTGCTGAATTAGGTTAAAGTTAATGTTCAGTAACGGTTTTAAACCTTGATTGCTGAATGTAATTCAGTGAATAAAAGCTCAACAGAAATGTTAAGGTCACGGTGTGAATTATTATAATGTTAAGGGGCTTTGATTGCAAGCTATACTTTGCAGGTTCACATAGTATGCATGTGGTATTTGTGTAGCGCCTACTTGAATGAAAACACGGAAGAGCGCTACACAGGGTCAACAAGAAGAATAGAGTTAGGGGGTAATAGGGGGTTGCTGGTTCTGGGAGCGCGACTGGATCCTCACTGCATCGTAATGTGGTCTTCTCCAAAGAGAAGCTTTTTTAACCTTTCCCTAAACTGGTTTGGGGACCGTGCAGTAATAAGGGAATGTTTCTGCATCCTGAGTGCACAGATCGACAGGATCTGTGCCCTTGTGTTTTCTTTTTTCCCACTTGTTTAGCCTTCAGAAGGATGGCATCCTTGCTTCGGTGAGCAAAGAGCCACCAGAGATGAAGAGTCTATCAGATAGATCGCCAGCTGGCAGGCCTGGCTCAGCTATAGAGGCTATGAGGTTGGAGCGAGCTGCACGGCCATGGCAGATAGTGTACACAACACATCGATCCATGGTATTTGGTAAATCAGTCGTGAAGTCACTTATGTTATGTTATGTTATTATTCATTTATAAAGCGCTATATCACCCCGAGGTATCTAAGCGCTCACAATGGACACATAACACTGGCAAGAACACGCAACCTCCCACTACGATGAACCCCAAGCTTCCAAGAAGAGCAGCGTCTTCAGATGCTTTCTAAAAATGAGGAGATTAGTTTCTTTCCTCAATCTGACTGGGAGCGAATTCCATACTCGGGGGGCCATGCTGGAATAGGCTCTGCCACCCTTGGATACTAAACTGAACTTCGGGCATGTTAAATTACATGCGTCAGCCGACCGAAGGGTCCTATTTGGCACATATTTAGTCAGTCGATCCTTGATATAGATGGGGGCTGAGCCATGGACCGCTTTGTGAGCGATGCATAGACTCTTGAATTTCACTCTCTGAGCTATTGGCAGCCAGTGTAGATCCTGAAGTAAAGGCGTTGCCCTTGTGTGCCGAGGCTTATTAAAAATCAGCCTGGCCGCATCGTTCATCACTACTTGGAGTCTGGCTAAAAGATTGTTAGGCAGGCCCAGATACAAGGAGTTACCGTAATCTAGCCGTGCCAAAATTAAGGCAGAAACAGCCAGCCTAAGGGTGGGGACGGACAGCAATAAGGAGAATTTCCGAAGCTGGCGCAGTAGACCACTTCACAACTGATTTACCAATTACCATGGATCAGTGGTCGAAGTGGGCAGGATTGGCAGCCGGGACACGGCATGCCCCTACTTCTTTTTTTAGTAGATTCCGTTGCCCTACTTCATTTATTTTAAACATTCATCCCACAACAGCAAAGTTGCAAAGGCCTGCAAAGAAGGCTCGACCACAGTATGGAGACGGGCGTGGGGGGCCGAGGAGGAAAAGGACTCTTTTCCTTCTTGCCCAGAGAAGACAAGGGCAGTGTGCACTTCTGTTCTGCCTTTGGCAGCTGCCCCCTCTCTCTTTCTTTCTCTTAATCCCTCTCTTTTTGTCTTGCTCCTCCTCACTTAGTGAAAACCGTAACTTCAAGAAACATTTTTCACCCTCTCTTTCCTCCTTTCGTTTATATGTTCCCCTGTGAAATGGATCCAAAAACAGAAAAAACACTTTGTCGTCTTTTTCTGACATTTGTGTTTGCCACAGTGCAGCCTCAGGAATAAAAGGTTCAAACTATGAAAAAGAAAGAAAAAAAGAAAAAAAGCAAGACGGTGTTCACAAAGTGGCCGGATTGATTTTATTTACACCTAAACACATTAGCGCCACTTAACAGAGTTTGCCAGTGAAACGCTACTTTTGTTTTCTTGACTTTCTTTGAACAACATTGTTTTCCCCAGGTGGGGAAGTGCACCAATCCTGAAGGTACTGAAATACCTGGTTGATGGGTGGATTGGTAACCATGTTGATTCTGCTTACATCTCACATACTTTACTTTGCTTTTTCCAGGATTTTGGTACTTTTTTTTTAGGCAGCATATTGCTCTTGTCTAGTGCGTAATTTGAATTGAGTTACATCCAGGTATTTATAACGGGGCACAATTGGGTTGTAGTTTAAGGCAGTGAAAATATCTCTCAGTGGAGCAGTATGGTGTTCAGTGGGGGAGAGGATGTGGCACTATGGCCAGAGCTGCCAAATTTGGCACTGGGGAGCCAGGCTCAGTCTTCATGGCCAGTCCCCCAAATCATGCTCCAGAGGAAGCACATTCCTATGCTAGACCATAGATGGCCCTGCTAGACCTTAAAAGCCGTGGTGTCTTAGCACTAGCAGGTGGACTCTAGCGGTGGCAAGTGTAGGTTAACCTTGATGCCTGTCCACCACAATCCATACTGAAGTTTACCTCCAGTCCTGCAGGCAGGCCTATGAAGCAGCACACCCTAGAGCAACAGTGACTCTGTCACTGAGGTCACAGGATCCTTGAGAAGGGCCGGCTCTAGGGCGGTGCAGCCGGTGTGACCTCACCGGACACTGACTTTGGGTGGGGCCGTCCTGTTTGCAAGTATATTATGGTTCTAAAAACGACTTGCTACCTCCTTCTTGGCCTCCAGCAATTTTCAGAGACAAGATAAGTCAACCGTTGTGAAAGGCTGTCCACTTCGCAGCAACATAAGTCACATTTTGTTTTGTAACGTTTGATCCGTTTGAGCTACAAACAATTTATCAGTTAAAAATGTCAGATTATGTATCAGATGTTGTGTTATGTGTCAACTATGGCAGAGCCATAATTATATAGAAAACATTTGCAAACTAGGATATTTTGCTATTAATGTTGGAACTGCTCTGGTGGAAAAATGGAGGAGAAGTGAGTATGACAGAAACTGCATGGCTACAAGACAAATGGCTTGTGCTTCCACTTTTAAGCATATTTGGGACATTCTGTAATTGAAAACATGTCCTACTGATTTTCTGCCCACAGGTCCCCTACTTTTGTTTCCCCACTTCGACCACTGCCATGGATCGATGTGTAAAGTCCCATGCAGCCTGGTGTCCGAAATCCTTGCGGACATATCCCCTATCCAGACCATGGGGGGGGGTGTAAATCATTTGATGGCTGCCACCTGACGTAATGCCTCCCATTTATCTGGGAGCAGCCAGCAGTTAACCGGGACTTTACTGGCTGCCAGGCCGCTACTAGTGATGGTGGAGTCAGTGCCGTGCAGGATCACCATTCACACGCTGGCAGGGTGTGACTGACTTTGCAGCAGAAGCAGACTGATGTACATGCAGTGTGACGTGATGGATCTATGAATCACAGATCCACCACTTCACACTGCATGTACATCAGGCTGCTTCTTTGAACTCTGGTGTTGCCTGGACCTCAGCCTCAATGCCTTTCCTAGTTCCATTCTGCTTTGCCCTAAACACCAACTCCCGGCCTTCAATCTGCACGGGGAGCCGCGTCACATTCATAGATGACGAGCCACCCGTCCTCCCCTCCCTCCCTGCGCCATTTGTGTGACCCAACCTGGACCCTTTCACAGTAAGAGCACTGGGCAAACAGCAGCATGAAGCATAGGGATTAGGGAAGACATTAACATTTCTTTTTATTTTACATTCATTTCGAAGTAGAACTGCATCAAGTTGACTTACAGAATGGACAGACTGGTTCAAAGCACCTGTTTTAACAACGTGCAGACTGCAGAGATAAGGAGGTAGTCATAAATTCACCAATTGAGGTATGAAAAAGGACTCCCGAAGTTGTGCTGAATTAAGAGATAAGGTGAAGTTTTAATAGCTTCTGTTAAGATGGATGGCACAGGAATTCACCCAGAGAGATCTCACTCTTGTGTCATTTCCAGTTTGTTTTGCTTGCAAATTGCCTCTTTCTATTTGTAGAATTATCTTTGGGAATTTAAATATGTCACTGAGAGAGAGTGAGAGAGAGAGAGAGAGAGAGAGAGAGAGAGAGAGAGAGAGAGAGAGAGAGAGAGAGAGAGAGAGAGAGAGAGAGAGAGAGAGAGAGAGAGAGAGAGAGAGAGAGAGAGAGAGAGAGAGAGAGAACTGCTTGGGAAAGTCCCTTGACCCTTACTGTAAAGGCTTTCTGGGCACTTTAATCGAAAAGAAAGTATTGCTCTATGTTTGTGATACTTGGCAAATGACGTCTGTCGACACATTTACAGCTTGGTGCATTTAATAAGGCTTGTGTCGTTACAATTTTGTAGATCATTTGTTTCGGTGAGGGTCATCCAAGGAAGACCGGATTTTGCTAAATGCGCATAATATTTTAATAAGCATAGAAGACCCTGAACGATCTTTGCCCAGATATGCATATATGAGATATATGTGGGGACACGTCTGAATTCTTAGTTAAATGGGAGAAAATGATGTATATGCTGATAGCAGGTGACCATATAGAGGTAGAGGAAGTGTGTCTACAGTTCTAAGAGCAAATTATCATTTTAAATACCTTGGCAATGTGAGAATCATCATAATAAAATATGTTGAGTTGGTGCGCGCAGGCATTATGTCTACCCTAACAAGAAGTGGAGATGGCCACAATGCTTTTATTCGGCTTTGTACGGGTGGGAGACGGAACAGATATGCCGGATTATAAACCCATATTTTTTAATTGAATGCATTAACACAATGAGTGCATAGGCTGTGTGTTTCTAATATATGATGGTGCACTGTTTCTATTTTGAACCTGCGAGGGCTTATCTTAGACATACTGTGATAAAGCTGTCTGGCCTAACTCTTACAATGTCCTTCGCAGACTTCTTTGTCCTCTCATCAAAGCTCATCCATCCATTCATCTATCCATTCATTCATTCATTCATCCATCCATCCAGCCATCCATCCAGCCATCCATATATCCATCCATTTAAATGGGATTACTTTCCCATAGTCCCCTCCAGGTTCTTTTGCGATTCAAAAGGCTGCGCACATGCAATGCACATGCATGTCATTAAGGGGTAGATGCAGGTCTGTAATGACTGAAAATCGGTAAATTTCCCGTTACTGATCAGTATTTAGCCCTTTGCGATGTAGGAGGCTGGATTTAAGGATTCGGTAATTTACTGAATCGTTATTTTAAGGAATCGGTAAAATGCTGATTCCTTAACTTAAGGAATCAGTAAATTACCGAATCCTTAAATCCTATGAAGGGAGCACTCAAGTGAGTGCATTTTTGGTGTAAGGATTCGTTATTTACCACCAACTACAAGTTGGTGGTAAATACCAAATGCCTTTTAAAAAGCAATGTTGTGCTCTTTAAAAAGTGCAATGTGGCTGACATACATGCTCTTAGGGCATGTATTTGTGCCACATGTGCACACATGCACGATTCAGGGGGTGCAACAGGGTGTCAATGTGACACCCTGTCACCCTTGAGTATGCACCCCCTATTACCAATTCGGTATTTTACCGAATCAGTAATAGTGAATGGCTTCCCATTCATTCCTATGGGCCTCCAGGTCCATAGGAATGAATGGGAAGGTATTCCTTATTACCGATTCGGTAAATACCGAATTGGTAATAATGAATATTACCGAATCGGTAAAATTGACCGATTGTTTACCTACATTCTATTTACCGATTCTTAAATACTGAAACGGTAAAATTCAGTATTTAGTAATCGGTAAATAGAAATTACCTACATCTAGCCCGAATCGTCCTACAAGTTGTCACACAAGTGAATTGCCACATAAGTGCCCTTGAGGACAACCTATGCTTCATGTTCACGGTTGGGATTAATGGTTGGTGGTAGGGTCTGTAACTATTTGCAGATGATACAATGACAGTGGGATACACCAATTATTAACTCCTCAAAGTAAATGGATATACGTATCTGCTAATCTGCTTCACATAACACTCAGAATACTTTAAAAGAACTTTAAAGAATATGCATCCGTAAATTCTCCCCTGTGTTAAACATTCAAAATGATACTGGGACTTCATGGGGGGATGCTCTTCAAGGATGGTGAGCTGTAGCACTAGTCTTCCACAGGCCTCCAGTGTGAAGTGTTTTCTAGATACATATTGTTCATACTCACTGCTGAGACATGGTTAGATAAGTCCTGGTTGGCCTCAGATTCCTTCTGAATAAATTCAGGTTTGATCCGATTTATTACATCAAAAAAGGCTCTTTTTGTTGCCTCTCAGGGCTCAGTGCAGTTTACCACCACTAACCAGAGCTAAAGTGCTTGCGCTTTTTCCTTTAAAAATTGGCTTACACCGAATTGACAAATTTAATTTACTCGTAAGTCCCTAGAAATATGGTTCTACATGTACCCAGGGGCTAGAAATTAAATGCTGCTAGTGGGCCTGCAACACTTATTGTGCCACCCACTTAAGGCGCCTATTTAAACATGTGTCAAGCCAGGACCTGTCATTGCAGTCTGCCTGTGCAGTTGTTAAACTGCCATTTTGACCTGGCAAAAGGAACCTTTTGCCAGGCCTAACAATATTACCTTTTACTACATATGTCACCAGGATGTCACCACCAGTGCTAGCCCTTTCCATAAGGCAGGGTGCAATATGCAGTGTATTTAAATGGTTTGGCATATACTTTTAAGTTTTATATGTCACAGAATAGGTAAGGCTGAATTGCTACCCTTGTTCTTTGTGTGATTCTTGAATTTTTCACAATCCCATGACTTCAGTGATGTACACAGAAGCCCACAAAAACTTCAGAGCCGCCACGAAGGCCCACCGCCAACTCATCAGAAAAACAAGGAGAAACACGATTGAAGACAGAATCTCCACTCATGCACACAACAGAAAAGAACTCTTCAACATCATTAACGAGTTCGCCCAACCCACCAGCGAGTCCACCGACATCCCTCACTCACAAGACCTCTGCGACAAACTCAGCGCCTTTTTCCACCCCAAAAATCAAGAACATCTACGACAACTTCGATGAAGACAACCAACACACTGAACCCTCACCAACCAGCCCCAACACCCTGAAGCCAGCGATCGATAACTGGACAGACCTCACCACCGAAGACACACTGAAGGCGATGAAGTCAATCCACTCCAGTGCCCCCATGGACCCCTGCACCTACCACATTTTCAATAGAGCCACCAACACCATTGTTCCCATGATCTGCCACACCATCAACAGCTCCCTGGAAACCGCCTTATTCCCTAATGACTAGAAACACGCTGAGATCAACCCCCTCCTGAAGAAACCCTTCGGCAGGCTCCACCGACACCAAAAACTACAGACCCATCTCCCTGCTCCCGTTCCCAGCGAAAGTCATAGAGAAAGCCATCAACAGCCAACTCGCCACATTCATCAAAGAGCACAACATCCTCGACTCCTCCCAATCCGGCTGAAAAAAAAATCACAGCACGGAAACCGCCCTCCTTGCCGCAACAGACGTCATCCGTACCGTACTTGACAAAGGAGAAACAGCAGCCCTCATCCTCCTCAACCTCACAGCGGCGTTCAACACAGTCTCTCTCCGCACCCTAATGCACAGACTCCACGACGCAGGGATCCAAGACAAGGCCCTCAACTGGATCCGCTCCTTCCTCTCCGGCAGAATGCAGCGGGTCAGACTCTCCCCTTTCCTCTCAGACCCTACACCTACCACCTGCGGAGTCCCCCAGGGGTCCTCCCTCAGCCCTACGCTCTTCAACGTCTACATGGCTCTACTCGCCCCCATCGTCAGAACCTACAGACTCAACATTGTGTCATACGCAGACAGCACCCAACTCTTTCTCTCCCTTTCCAACGAGCCCAACACCGCCGGACCCAACTTTTGAGAAGGCATGGAAGCGGTCGCCAAATGGATGTAAAACAGCTGCCTACAACTAAACACTAACAAAACGGAAGTACTCATCATGGGCCCAAACCCAGACGCCTGTAGCAACACTTGGTGGCCCCCCGCCCTCGGAAGCCCGCCCACCCCCACGGACTACGCACGCAACCTGGGAATCATCCTGGGCTCAAAGCTCAAAATGGACTGCCAGATCAGCTCTGTCTCATCCTCCTGCTTCCACACCCTCCGCCTCCTACGTAAGACCTTCAAATGGATCCCCCTTGAACACAGAAAAACCGTCACTCACGCCCTGGTCAAAAGCAGGCTCGACTACGGCAACGCACTCTATGCTGGAATAAACAAAAACCTCACCTGCAAGCTACATAACATCCAAAATGCCGCAGCAAGACTGGTCCTCAACCTGCCAAGCCACTGCCACATCTCCCAGCACCTGCGCACACTCCACTGGCTCCCCATCGAAGCTAGAGTCACCTTCAAGATGCTAACCCACGCTCACAAGGCCCTCCACGACACCGGACCAGCATACCTGAACAGCCGACTCAAATTCCACGCACCCCAAAGGACCCTACGATCAGTCCAGCTCTCCTATGCCGTGGTCCCCTGCACCAGAAAGACCAGATTGGGAGGCCGCTCCTTCTCCTTCCGTGCGGCCAGAGCCTGGAACGACCTTCCGCTCCACCTCAGACAGATAACATTGCCCCCCATCTTCGCAAGAAACCTCAAAACCTGGCTCTTCGACAGACCCCCTCCTTGAAGGACTGGAACCTGCGAACCCCCCCCCCCCCTCCCCCCACCCCCAGTGCCTTGAGACCCTTACGGGTGAGTAGTCACGTTTAACAAACACCTGATTTGATTCCATTGCTATATATCACATGGAATATTAAATCCCATAGAAAAGGTGAACAGCCATGTCACTGCCACAAGTCAGTGGGCTACTGCAGATTTTTAGTGGGAGATTTTTTAAATTATATTGTTGAATGAGTGACTTGGTCATGCCTACAAACACAACAGGATTTGCCCAAAATCAATTCTGTGGTTTTCTGCTCCGAAGCACGGCCTGTACTCCCAAAAAGCTATGGGCAGATTTATAAGCCACTTGCTCCACTTCTGCGTCATTTTTTACATGGGAAAAGTGACACAAAAGTGTGCAAGGGGCTTGTAAATCTGCCCCTATGAGTTTAGTAGTACTCCATACTACCAGCTGCTCCCATCTTATAGCTAATATACATAAATAACAATTCAGATAAAAACAATTATCAATCATAAACTTTCCTGAAAAAGGACTGGATGCAGTATAAAATAAAGAAAATCATCAAGAAACATTGGTATGCATTAAAGGAACATGTTTTATGAAACCAAGCAAAAAAGCGTTACTTAACAATTAATCATGCACAGTAAAATGTTGACATTGATCAATTACAATGTTTGAGCTACTTAAGGAATTAATCAAACTTCACTCAACATTTTTATTGAAGATAATTTGAAGACTAATGAATGAGGGGAATTAATCAAACTTCACTCAACATTTTTATTGAAGATAATTTGAAGACTAATGAATGAGGGTTATTTATATAGCTCTTGGCTATTCCAGAGTGTCCCGGCACTCTGCATCAAAGGCTGGTACAGAGGAGACAGGACCCAACAGGCTTCTTAATACCCTAAAGCAGAATGTTTTCAGTGCTTTTTTCAAGCTTGCTTCCTCAGTCATTAATCTCAGATGGCCAGGCAACAGGTTCCACATGCAGTGAAGGGGGAGCTTTTTAAAGGGAGGTACCGATAGCAGCCCAGTGTTACTAGAACACAGAAATCTCCCTGGTCTGTATTCTTTGAGTCTCTCATTCGTGTATGAGGGATCCTTGTTGTGTAGGGCTTGGTGTGTCAATCTTAAGGCTTTCAGCATTATTTGCCTGATCACTGGGATCCAATGAAGCTTCTGGCAGAGGAGATACACCAATGTGTGCTTAGGTAGCTGGTATAGTAGGCGGACCGCCATGTTTTGTACCACCTGTAGATCCTGGATTAAGTACTCTGGTATGCCCTGGTACAAAACATTGACGTAGCCAGATGTGATATTATATAGAGCCCTGACCACAGTGACCTGAGAATCATGAGGAAACAGGTGCAGACATTTCCTGAGCAGGCCAAGAATCCAAAGACAGGATTTTACAACCAACTAAATCTGGGAGCTGTAGGAAAGATGCGAATCAAACAAAACATCCAGATTTCTTGCCACCGCTGTTGGGGGCTGTGGGGAGGGGACATTTTAAAGCCAGGCTCATTGCCATCCAAGGTGTGGATTTGGGCCAAACAAAAGGATCTCAGTCTTGTCTGGGTTGCACAGTAGTTTGTTGCTCCTGAGCCAGTCTAGTAGCGCTCTTAAGCAGAGAGCAAATCCTTGACGCTAACTGAGTCCCCCTCAGAGGTGAGCATGTGAAAAGATCTTGATGCCAAGAGATTCCACCAGGAATGCTGGAGGTGATAGGTAGATCTTGAAATGGGTGGGCCTTAGTGTGGAGCCCTGAGGAACCACCCATTTCAACTGTTTGGCTTTGGAAGAATATGGCTCATACAAACTATGTGCTCTCGATCATCCAGAAAGGACCCTAGACATCCTAAGACTGAGCTTGCAACACACAGGTGTTCCAGTCTTTGTGGCAAGATGCTGTGGTCCACAGTGTCAAACTAATAATCCAACTGTATATTAAGGTATATAACATGTAGGTTTGAGCAGCTAGTAATGAGGTGAAGCACTACAATGTAGTTTAGATTTTATTGGCTGTTTGTGGAAGGGTTAAACCATTCGCGCAAAATTATTTCTTTGAAATGTTTCCTATAAAATCTTTGACATACTTTTAGTTTACTAAGGAGATTATCGGGGACTTTTGCTAATTGTGGGCTCCCAAAATATCATAACTACTTCAGGCAGGCAAACATAGAAGACAATTCTCTGCTGACCCCGTTAAAACACTTCATCAAGCAATCAAGTGATGACTCTCCCACAGCCAGAGTCTACAAGATGCTGCAGCAGCAGAATTACTGTTGAGAATATGGCTTGTTCTACTGCTAAATGGAAAATGATTAGAAACAGTTGCTGGGCTTCTGGCTAGTTCTCAGTTATTTGAGAATGAAAGCAGTGCTGCAGTGGAGGCAATCTGCTTCAAGAATGAGAGCTAGGTGTGAAGGCCTCTGCTACAGGCTCTGGATCCCCCCACAAGTAACTAGATCTCACCCCACTGAAACAAAAGGCGAGAGAGCAGGAGGGCTTGGACAGATGTTTTGAAAACCCTGTCAATGGAGGTAAGGATTCCCTATTTTCAAGAGGGAGCTGGTACAATATATACCCTTTGTCTTCTTGGGACTGTGTTTACTGATGGACAGGTCAGTGGGGACGTTGAATCCAAGTGAACTGGCATTGGTTGAAAGCTGCATGTTAAAGATATATTAGACACAACTTTCAAACAACACCAACTTTCTCATATCGAGAATTATGTAGAAGAGCTAGGTTTGGACTAGATGTTGTTTGTTGCTGTTGCCAAATATGGAGAAATTGGGTCTTCGCGAGAATGAGCTTAAAGTAGGTGCATAAAATCTAGATCTGAATGAGTAAGAGGCAGAGCTTAAGGTAATGAATGTTGACAGCAGAGGAATAATTTATGCCAAATGGTGTTCTATCAACAAATTGCAGAATTTTGATTTTGGCTTTTAGTGAGTAGGGTTCAACGTGGTGTCATGTGGAGGGTGAAGATGATGGCAAGTGGGACAAAGCCCACCGGATTCTGTCGAGGCTAGGCTTCAGAGAGTGAATTGGTGAGTTTGTATTCTTTCATGGAGTGTATGTTCTACTACGAGCAATTTTAATACTGTGGCAATTATAGCATGGTTGTCCCCTTGATTAACAAGCATATAGTTATTCGCTTGTTTTTCTCAATGTAGTTGACTAATATTATGAGAGAGTGTTTGAGTGCAGGTATGTGTTACAACTCATGTTTAAGTTGTATACTTTTCTTCTTTTTCAGAATATTCGCAAAATTTATGGGCAAAGTACCTGCAGCAATATCATAGCGTGGTAGGTAGGTTGCCCTATACCACGGAGTGTAGGTAGTTTTTTCAAGATTTCTTTGGTCCTGATGAATTGCCATAGACCCTGCTGGGCTGTTAGGGCAAGAAACATGTCGACCCAATTGAGTAGAATGCCACCTTGCCCTGACTCATTAAGTCAGGGAAGACCGCCTCTCTTTTTTCTTTTAATCAGGTAGGAACCAGGGAGAATAAAAATTATATTGGTTCACCTAACCTGTTTTAACTTTCACCTTTCACACTTACACCTACACCTTCTAGGCCCCTCACCCACACCACATCCAATGGCAAGGAACAAAAGATCTCCGCCAAAGAGCCCCTCATTGGGTGCCCGTTGGGTATTGCAGCGCCAACCCAACGAGGGAGCAAGCCCAATGATTAAGCATGACACCTAGCTGGCTGGGTGTGTGAGGGCCCTAGTTCCAAAGGAAGGAATTTCCCTCCCGGATCCACACCTTTTGGTTTTGTGGAGCACTGTTTCCCACACATGCTCTCATACATCTCTCCTGTTTTTAATTGTTGAGGAACAGCATACTGTCTTAGTGTTACAACTTTGGGGCTTGTTTGCTGGACCTCCCCAAAAGCCCAATTCCCCCCCTTTTTGTTGACTAAGTGGGACAAACCCCTAGGGTACTCCAAAAGTGATAGGGGCCTTCCTGGAAACTTTCATTACTCTCGGACCTGTACACAGTTGCAGCAACGAGCCCGGGAACACCATGAAAATTCTCTGGACTCCCACATTTGCATTTATGGTGTTTTCAAGAGCTTCCATTTTGACGAAGAGGACCTTCATAAATGTCTCTGCCACAGTGACTAATAGCCTAAGAATGGCCTGCATTTCGCTGTTCATTTAGACACTCATCTTTTAGGACCATTTTAGTCATTTGCAGATTTAATTTATGTCCCTAGATATGCCACTCATGCCTTGTTTGATCATTATATTTACAAGCAACCAACCAGATGTATGTCCCTTGCTAAAGATTTAAGAATCCTTCTAACTCCCCACTCTTATTACTGTGGTCCATTGATACTTTGCTGTATCAGAGATCTGATCAGGAAGTTCACTTCAGGCTTATGTAGGTTGATGCGCAGCTTGTGTAAAAGGTTTGCTCTCAACTAATTATGTATATGGGGCCCTCTATCATCAGCAGGTATAGGGGAGTCCAGCTCCCACCTTCCATTCACTGAGAATGCTTAGGCCATCCTGGCTCTAGGTGGCAAGAAACACCCGAAACGCGGACCTACATCCACAAACTTGGCCACTGAGTTGCATTCCACTATGGTGTTCACAATGGTGTTTCTACTTCAATCAACTGCCCCACTCTACACTTAACTAACTCACCTACCAGCATACTCTCTGCTCCTACAGGGCCACAGGTGGGCCACCACTACTTCCTTCCCAGCTTTCTGTGTGTGTGGGAGGATGAAACTTCCCCAAAGATTCTATTAACTCATATCTGAAAGTGAAATCTCTGATTGCCTCAAGTTTGCTCATTGCCTGATGTCACCACAAACAGGAAACACTCAGTATGGGGAACAGTGGAGAAGTGTGGCTCAATGATTAGAGCAGCAGACCCTGATGCAGAGGTCTGGCCTGAGACCAGGGTTCAATTCCTGCCTTGGCGGGTCTTGGGCTCAATTTCCCCGGACCTTATAATTCTCGCTCGGTGCTTAATCATGGGCCCCACTCTGCAACTCTGGGCAATAGCTTGCTTAGTCTTCACAATGGCCCCAACAGCGCTAGTATGCCTGGCTGCTCCTTGTGGGTGCCTCACAGGGAAAAAGCTAGGAAGGGTTCCACAGCGGTATTCGTACAAGTGCTGGAGAGACCCCATGGTGGGTGATTCGGGCGCTATACAATTAATACAACATTTACATTTACAAACGGAAAGAGGATATTCAAACGTATACATTAATCTTGGGCACTGTTTGCTCTATTCTGACATGTTATAAACTAGACAACAGACACACACAGATATTCTCCAGCGTTTATCATGTCCCAGCTAAGGAAAGAAAATCTCCCCTCATGGCCTCAATGTTGGCCATGCAAAATGAATACCTCTGTGACACCATAGCTGATAAACAACAAGAAACTAAAGAACATGTACCATGCTATGTGAGTTAACTCAGTACGTTTTGTGTAGAAAATAATAATTTAATGCGTGCTACCCCAAAAAACTTTTCTCGCCAGAAGTCAAAGTAATCAATAGTTATGTGCACTCTCAAATCAGCGTGAAAAGCAAACATTGTCTCAATCAGGGCTAATACGTTTAATCATGGTCACGACAAATGTTCTTCAGAAAAAATCCATCTTAGTTCTTCTTATGAATGTAGCAATGAAAAAGCTTTCAATGTGACAATTAATTCCATTTTCATTTTTCACAAATTCAACACAATGCATTTTGGGTAACCTTTTGTAAATGTAAATGTATGTGTCTTGTAAAGCGCACTGCTGCCCTGAGGCGTCGTGGCGCTGTAGACCGCTGGGGAACCCGTCCTGGCTATCCCTGCGAGATGGTCCCTACTGGGTATCTCCAAGTTGAAACGAGGCATCCCCAGCGAATGTGGGCGGCCGTTGTAGAGATGAGGCAAGCTAATGCCCAGAGTTGCCGAGTGTGATCCCTGGATACAGTAGGCACTGAGGCGAGAATTATCAAGTCCACTGACCCTGGTCCACGACCCCACCGCATCAGGAATTGAACCCTGGTCCCGGGCCGTTCTCTGCTTCCGGGTCTTCCGCCTCTAACCAGTGAGCCACACCACTCCACCAGGGGAAAAAGTAATACAATTCATCCATATTGTGGAAAAGAACCTATCTCGATGCTTAACTTATATAATACATACACTTTGTTCAAATGTGCAGATTAATTGATAATAATAAAGAACACTCTCTTCAATTGAGTTTCAAACCATACTGGTAAGTAATCAATACTGAGGTACATCCAAAGACAGAATATGACAATAGCTGTACCATAACACGCAACAAATGAAAGCTAAGGCAGCGGTAAAAATGAAGCTAGGGACTGTCTTTTCATTTCTTTTAATTTGATTATTATGGCCTCCGATGAAGCCTGTCAATCGAGTACTTAACCAGCTTCCATTTCTGAAACAGGTGACTGTCTTGTATCACCCTTAGACACCTGAGTGCAGGAAAGGGGCAGCAATCATACTTACATGTGGCAGACACTGAAGGGTGATACAATACCTTATTTGCAACACTCCAACTTCAATCACTAAATTTCATGAAGATGGTTTTCAGTTTTCAGGCATATAGAACCAAATAAATGTAACTTTATACAAATGTTATTTATTTAGCACATTTGTTGATACTTTTGGTACAGTTGTCTGTAATAACGCCCTCTCTCATCTTGATATATAAGGACATTTCTTAAAGTTTCTCCAGAAAGGAATATATATATGTAGGATCTGGATTTGAATCCAGATGTGCACTTGACTAAAAATTGTGCAGTTCTGGTCAAGTCACTAAATCTCACTGTTCCTAAACTTTTCATTTGTGGGATGCTAGCACAAATGTGTGTAATTCAAACATAAAAGCCCTCACTTGAGATCACTTCCCATATGGTATAGTGCTCTGGTGTTAACCAGATAGGCCAGTGCAATATAAATATATAAAATACTCGCTTTCACATTTATGAACAGGTATTCCACTTATTCCACTTTGTGGATGTCCCTACCGTTTGAGCTCTTGGGGACCCATCCTCATTTTGGGACAGGCAGAGATAAGCCCTCCGTAATTTTATTAATCCCATTACATGCTCCACATCATTAGTGGGATTCATATGAGTCTACTTCTCTGTGTCTGTGGAAGCACATACAGGCACACATTGGGAGATCCTCCCACAAAAATCTTGTCTCTTGGAAGCATTTGTTTATTATGTGGCTTATGTTGCTTTTAGTATGAAAAGATACCGCTCCAAAAAGGCTTCAGTGGTTTTATTTCTGTGTGTCAGACATGAAGAGTCGACAAATGGCTCACTTGGTACTATCTTGCATACATCCCCATTGTGCAAAATGGTAGCCCCACCACCTTAACTTGAACCACTAGCCATCCTTCCCCATAGTCCAAGTCTAGTTGCACTCCTGAAAGTGATTATACTGAAATGAATTTAAAAAAAGTGTGTGATAGTATTTTATTGAGCTACTGTGAACATAGCTTTTTTCTCATTGAAAAAGGGGGTCCTGAAAACACTGAACTATACACTCATTAAGATAAATGTTATTAACCATATATGTAATCATGAATGTATTCATAGTTAATCAAATTTGAATGATGTTCTCCATTTGAAGGTTCACATGGCATTGCATTAACTGCAAACCTTTCAGGGGGGAACATCCTTTACGACGCGGATTTTACTCCGCAGTGCTTTTACGACGCGTCCGTTACAACGCAAGTCGTAACCACGAATTGCGCTGGAGGGCGCTGGAGGAATAAGAATAGTATATTTACTATTCCAACACCTTCCCTAGTGTCCACGGAGACTGGTGTTAGAATAGTAAATTATACTATTCTCAATCCGCGCCCCCAACGCAAGTCGTGGTAATGACTTGCGTTGTAAGGGACGCGTTGTAAAAGCACGCGTTGTGACGGTACGCGTCGTACCATCATACATCCCTTTCAGGGTCTTAGCAGGTTCATGAACCATAATGCTCTACGTTATACATTGCACATTTTCCTGTAGTGTAACCTCATTTTCAAACTGGGAAAGAGAAGAGGGATATTGTCAGAAGAATGTAGTTAGTACTGTCTATATACATGATATCTGTCCTTAAAGGTTGTTCTGTGCTTCCTTGAGGTGAGATCCTGGCAACTACACACTTGATAACTTTGGCTGAGGATAACACGTTTCTGTCACATGATCATTGTCCAGGAACTGATGCTATCTATGTAACAGTTTCATCAATACACCCCTGTCTGGACCTGCTATTAATTGATACGAAAACTATGCAAAGTCCATTATTGCATCTCATGTTTGCACCATTATTTAATAAAATTAGCCACATTGATAGATTCACAAATGCACTTGATTCACTCAAAGAAATGACTTCAGACTTCAAACAATACTACTCAGCTCTGACCTACAGCATTGAGCTAACACATGATGACACCCCATTAAATGCTCCACCGACGCACTTCTATTTTGCCCTGCTGCCTGATGAGAACTCTTTAACACAGACTCACCAATGTCGCTAAAACGTTTTCTGTTCAACTCACTGCTGCCCCTTCAACTCTGTAGACCGCCCCCTCCTGGAGTCAATCAGGACATTTGAATTCTGACTGCGGGCTATAAAGCATGTAGCATGATTCAAAATTAAACTGGCGGATATACATACATGTTTTCTCCCATCTTTGTATGAATTCCCCAGTCTATGATTTTACTCTGACTTTGGTTAAAGGTTTGATTTGACATTCAGCACATATGAACACGTTGAAAGGGAGATCTTACATCATTCCCAGGGTCTTAAATGAGACCCAAGTCTGTAGACAATAGTATTCCTGACTGAATTCTTTTTAGCACCTATAAGCTTCAGGCATTTTAGTAGCATGATAATCTCTTAGATATAAATACAACATGATAATTTCTCATCTTACCTTTGGCAAGTAATGGGCGCAGGCCTTGATGTGAAGGTGGTCTCCTTCAACACTATGTCATTATGCACCACAAAGAGTCCACCCAGAATGATGTCCCCATCTCTGGAGAGTCCACTCACCTCCAGGGTGGGCAGCCGACACGTGGGGTCCCCATTCGGTTGAGATGATGCTGGAACCAAGCAGTGGATCAGTAGAAACAAAAGGACTTTCTGAGTGAAGGAGAAGTTTGTGTGCCTTCTAAGAAACATATTCTTCATGGTCACGAACTTGACTTTCTTCTTCCTGGAGAGGCAATGTGCCTCCTTGGGGGAAGGCTAGGGATTGTTCTATTTCATGGTATTTGAAACGATTAATGGGGTTTAACGTTGCCCATTTCTCTAAATCTGTACTATTGTTTCAATAGGATGTAAGTACATAAATCTTTAAGTTGTGTTAAAACCTCACAGTCAACACCTTCAGACATTTAAGAGGCATTTACTAAAATGGTGGATACCAGAGTGTCCTTGAAAGCATCAAAATTGGTACACAATCCAGCAGGAAATGCAATTTCACAGAAAATACTACATAACCCTACAAAACACCTGATATCCCTACAATCGCCCTGGAACTGAGTTGGACAAGACCACATGCAGCATTCATAGGGCTGCTGGGTCCTGGTTCATGGAAGCTATTCCTAAAGATTCTATTGAATATTTATAGGCTCTGCTGTTTTGACCTAATGAGATCAGCTCATACCTTAATGTTATAGCACATGTCTGGGGCCACTAAAACAGAAAGAATAGAGATTTACCAATTATCATACAATTGATAGAGCCAGGAAGCCTCGTTCAACAGTGGGCAGCTTAGTCACATGGCCAGCTCAGCCCTTGGATAAAAGTTCAAACCGTGGCCGGAGGAGCTGTATTAACATTGTGCTGAAACTGGTTGCCTTTATAGAGCCAGGAAACTTAGATTAGAGTGTATGCAAGGAAAAGGAGGAGCCACAGGCACATCTGGCTTCATTGTTCCATAATTAAATTAAAATGAATACTTTCCCTTAAGGGACAATTTGATAATTTAAGCATATGTGTACTAGTAGGAAAGGATGTTCATGCCAGCCTGGTGTGCGCAGAGGGACCTTTGTGTTGTAAGGTTCAACAGGGCCTTACCACAAATTACCAATATAGATACACATTTGGGCTTGAAATCTTTTTCTAAACAGTGACTTTTTACATACTTTGCATGTACATGATAGCTGTTAGACCTGTCACCCTTAAGGTGGCATTTCCCCAAACATTTTGCTTGCTTACCTCCTCTTTTTGATTAATCTTTTTTTGGCCTTTGGAGTCTGAGCAATTTCACACTGCTTACCAGTGCTAAGGTGCATGTGCTTCTCCCCTAAACATGGTATCATTGATGCATACACAATTGGAATATTTAATTTACTTGGTAAGTCCCATGTAAAGTGGTATACCATATACACAGGGCCTGTAAATTAAATACTACTAGTGGGCCTGCAGCACTCATGTTACCACCCACACAAGTAGCCCTTTAAACATGAGACAGCCCAGAGGTCAGGGTGATGTGTAAGTAAAAGGTAGGACATTTACATTTAAGTGTTGCTGTCCTGGTAGTGAAAAACACCTAACTTCATTTTTCACTACTGTGAGGCCTAGTCCTCTCATAGGTTAACATTGGGAATTCCTTAATAAACATTTAAGCTGTAATTCATTTTTTATATCTTTGGAATGGTAATGACAAATCCTTATTACTGGTATAGTTTGTATTCGACTTTACTGTTTTAGACATGCCACTTATAGAAAGTGCAAAAAAGTAATGTAAGAATGCACTCCTTCCCTTATATTTGTCATCCTCAATGTATTAGAGACCTTTATTGTTGCGTGCGAACAGTTACTGTGAACTGTCCCCGAAATCACAGTTCAATACTGAAGTATTCAAGCAGGTACGTCACTTGCGCGCTGAACTGTCGCACTGCAGAACGTAGGGATATTTCCATGCCATAAATCCTTTTTTTTCTAGTAATCCAATTGTTTAACCATAATTAAACCAATATAGTATCCAATTTTTTACACAATAATCCAAGTTTATTAATCCACTGCGGAGACAGCGTGATATCACCATGATTCTTTATTCAGACCGTGATCACATTTGTTGTTTAGCATCTGATGAACGCACATGAAGCAATAAGTTTGTCGACCGTGGTTTTCAAGGTAACTGTTCAGGGTCACACTCTTTGAAATTTGGGAAGTGTTGATATTAGTAATCAGGGGAGAAAGGTCATCGTAGGGATAATGCCAGAAGCTTGAATGTAGGAGAACAAGGTGGTGCATTTCAGGTGTTTTGTTGTATGAGCATGACTTTATTAATGTTGTGGGTTATTTTTTAACATTTTTTAACATTGTACTTTTATTATTTTTTAACACTGGATTCATTCTTTAATACTAAATCAGTTTTTAGTATAATGGTTAGGGGTATAGCACTTTGTGATGTTCGGTTACATTTTTTTGTATAGTGCACACAAAACTACATCGAGCAGTTGTTTCAGACATGTTTTCTACTTGTTTCAGACTATGTGTTTGTCGTGTTATTATCTGTAATGTAAATACTTTTATGGTTGTTAAATCGAACAACCGGATAAAGTTATTTGACTTGACTTGACTACTTGTTTCAGTGACTCCTGACGAAGAGCCTCTCGGCTCGAAATGCATTGGGTGAATTATGTGAGGCCGCTCTATATGAATGATTCAAGTGCACGTGTTGCTGTTGAAAGCCCGGATGGGCACAATGGAGGCACCTGAAAATGCTGAATAAAGAATCATGGTGATATCACGCTGTCTCCGCAGTGGATTAATAAACTTGGATTATTGTGTAAAAAATTGGATACTATATTGGTTTAATTATGGTTAAACAATTGGATTACTAGAAAAAAAAGGATTTATGGCATGGAAATATTCCTACGTTCTGCAGTGCGACAGATCAGCGCGCAAGTGACGTGCCTGCTTGAATACTTCAGTATTGAACTGTGATTTTGGGGACAGTTCACAGTAACTGTTCGCACGCAATAATAAAGGTCTCTAATAAATTGAGGATGAAGTAATATAAGGGAAGGAGTGCATTCTTACATGACTTTTTTGCATCGCAATAGTACTGTCCCAAACTAGTTTGCACCCTATGGACTAGTTCGCAGATCACCTTTCAAATTAAAGCCAGTGAAAAGAAATGCTCCAGAGACAGTGGAAAACACGGAACGCCTTGAGTGGAACACATGGTGGATTATCATTGACTGAAACTATACTATTGGCATTGAAGGGCAGTTCAGAAAAGAAGGATTTATGGCATGGAAATATTCCTACGTTCTGCAGTGCGACAGATCAGCGTGCAAGTGACGTGCCTGCTTGAATACTTATAGAAAGTGGACATTTACAGCTGTGTGTTCCTGCAGCCTGTCTCCAACAAACGTCGGGAGTGAGTGACAGCAATACTTTGTGCAATCCCTCTGGATAGCCACAAAGACACAAAGGTTAGGTGTGTCTGATAAGTCATCTGCATTTTGATGGCTCTTCCTGTGAAGGGAGGAAGGGAGGAGCTGAAACTTACACCTGAATAGGCAGTGTCCTGTCTCAACACAAAGGGCTATTTACCCCCTACATATAGTCTGGATCCAGGACAGGGAAGAAAAGGCTTCTGGGTCTCTGACCCCACCACATAAGACACTTCTGGACCTGTAAAGAACCTCTGTCAGAAGAACTGCTGTGCTGCAACAAGTGCTGACACACTGCTGGATTACTGATCTAGAAGATCTACTTTTTTTGCTGTGCTGCCTTGGTGCCTGCTAATCTCTCTCTGACTTTGCTGAGGGAGAGCTGGACTCTTCCCTGCAACCAAAGTGATCTCCAAGGGTGTGTTGGCTTGCCTCCTGTTGCTTGAGACTCAGGGCTTTTAAAGTATCTATACCTGCTCCTGTGCCTGGTCCTCTGGAAGTGTCCCCAGATACTTGTATCAGAGAAATCCACACATCTCCACTCTGCTTAAAGCAGATGAGGCGCATCAATCCTGTTGCAAGAGTAGAATCTGTGCTTTGCACTCGGAACCAGTACATCGCCTCCAGAACCCAACGCATCGGAAACACTCATCACCGCTACAGCAGAGTGGATAGATTGACGTGTCCCTCCGACTGCGCAGAGAAACCTGGCACATTGCATCAGAAACAATGCTTCTTGGCTTCAGCGATTTATCTTTGGATCTAATGCAGCACCAACACTGTGGAATCGACATTGACGCATCGCTTGACTGTACCCCTTATGTTTCCATTGCGACCAGGATCAAGGTACTCTGTTTACTGGGCCTGCTTGGCTTTTGTCCCCAGCCAACACTCTATTATGGCCGGCGTGAACTGTTGATTTTGCCCTGGTCCAGAGCAACCAGTTAACCCTTATTGGTGCCTATTTCATGCAAGTGCTAGATACGCTTTCATACTTTAAAATTCCTGAATGGTTCAGCCCCTGGATTATTGGATCCTAGCTCCTCCTCAGCAGTTATACTGCTGGCTGGCAAGACATCAGCGGCTGCTGATTGGGATGGATACAACCGTGTTTGTTCTTTTTAAAATTGCAGTCTGGACCACTGTGGAAACATCGTCTGTGGCAGTGGATTCCTTCCTGGATCCTATTGACTCTCTGAAAATGGAAAACATTTTGGGAACATGCTGAATTTTAATTTGGCTCCTTGTTTTTATTTCAAATTGAGTTGTATTTGTTTTATTAATTGTATTGTTCTTAATTAGCATTTTGAAAGCATTATAGCTTTCCTTCAATCTGAATTATTATAGGTCATTTTATATTCACTTTATATTAATTAAGTATTTATATATATATGTGTGTGTGTGTGCGTTGTTTGATTTTTACGAATAGCTTTTAAGTTTGGTCTCCCTCCGGCCCTAGAGAGGGTATTTTAAGGTACTACAGGGCCTGAGCACAACTCACCCCTTTAGTTACAAGTTTCAGCTTGATATCTTGTTCTAAACAGTGGCTTTCTACATGCTTTGCATGTACCTGATAACATACTTCAAAATCATTCTACAAGCAGTACAGTTTCTAGAATGTATATTATCAATTTGCTTGTACACTCCATTCAAGACTAAGAAAATTGTGCATGATGCCTTTGTTTATGGTTGTCTGGTAGAAAACAGATGAGAATTGCAAGACAAACAATCACATCAGTGCTGCACCTCTAACACAGTGCAATTGGAACCATGCATTTGTCATGTATAACCACAGCTGTGCAGATTCGACAGAGGAGCACTGCTAATGATTTTCCTAAAGAATTTGCCTGTGACTGAAATGCAGCCCTGCTAACACCAATCTCTATCATGCTAAGGACAGTAGCCTGTTCAATGCCAGATCATCTTCCTGATACATTATATACAGGAACAGGGAGCTAGGTTGCCCTAAGATGTCTGGCAGAGGGTACTCCCACTATTCTCTCGATAGTGTAGATGGGAGTCTAAGAATGAGCATAATCATACATTATTATAATACCAAATTGCTGTCTGTGGTTAAATTGTATATCTTTTTTATCATTCTTGTAATGCTAGTTGTTGTGAGGTTCCAGATTCCATCTGGTACCCTGTAATGGTCAGGACCTCGGATGGTGCAATGTCAGCTAGCTGGGAATTAGGCCGATAGTATGGACAATCTCAGTCTCCATATTCTGCCGTTTATGCTGTCCAGATACACAGTCCTACTAAATTCATGGGAACCATAAGGTACTTGGATGAAGTGATGTGCAGGCCCCGGCTGGCACCTTCTCTCTGATATGTGCACACTTTGATCCAAAACCAAAACCATCAACCATCAACCTAAACATCACCACGTCCGCCCTCTGCTCAAAGCCCTTCATTGGCTTCCTGTATCGGAGCGTTGCAAGTTCAAACTAGGCTGCTTGACCCACAAATCTTTGGCCGGCATCGGTCCCTCCTTCATCTCCTCCCTTCTGCACCCTTACGCTCCTTCCAGGCACCTCCGATCTTCTCACCATGCGCTCCTCCAGACGCCTAGGTTCAGGCGCAAAAAACACGGAGGTCTCAGATTCTCTTTCCTGGCCCCCTCATTCTGGAACTCTCCCCCGCTGGAACTTAGACTCTCTCCTTCCTACCCTCACTTTAGGTCTCTCCTCAAAACTCACCTTTTCCGCAGCATCTACACATAAGCACTTCTCACCTCCCCCTTATGCCTCTTTCCGAATAAGTGAACAGCGCCAAGAAACCGTCCGGTGTAAGCCGCGCTTTATAAGAATTTTTTACATTACATTACATTACAGAGTGAAAATAAAAAATACGTTGAGTGGTGCTTTGTTTCTAAGCAGTGCATTCAATGTATTATGCTTTTGAGTCAATCATTGAAAAGCAGGATCTAAAACTAAACATTTATCTAGATCAAGGTGAAGTTTAAATTATGCCAGCGTAATTCATGTAATTCTAGGAATTTTGCTTACTCTTTTTATATTAAATAATATATAACCAAATGAGATCCTGTAGGTCTTAAACTGCGTGTAGGTGTGTAGAAAGTTATCATTGACCTGAGATAGCTCGGGCCATTGTTCCACAGAATTCTGTGGCAGTATCACAGGGCCTTAAAAGTGATCCTCTTCTCCACCGGGAGCCAGTGGAGAGATATCAAAGCCTTTTTAATAGATGCTCTTCTTGGGAGGTTCAGGACCTTTTTAAGTTGTTCCCAGATATAGGATGTTGTCATAATCTATCTTGCACATCACCAAAGCATGAACAATAGTTTTCCTGGCATTGACTTCTAATAGATCCAGGAGTTTCCTTAGGACTTTAAGGAATCACTGACAAAATATCAACGTTGAAAATATCGACCTACAGGAATATCGATGAAGAAATATCGAAGGCAAGAATATCGTCTTCTTATCTACAAGATGGTAAGTACAAAAATGTAGAAAAAAAATATATAGATGTTAAAAATATCGATGTTAAAAATATCATTTTTTTCTGTAAAAATATAAATGTAAAATAAAGTAAATAACACTAATCAATAAAATAAACATAGTTAAAAATATCTAATAATGTTTAATATAAATAAATAATACTTATATAATATTAATAAATTAAACATATACAGAAAATATATAATATATACGCACTTAACAATAAGTTGTAATAATTATTTTAATAATTTATAAATTAATACAAATATTATAAATTACAAATACATTTACAAAAGAATTATGTTTAATAAATTAAAAAAATTAAATATACCTTTAATATAATTAATTATATACTACATTATCTAAATTTATAAAAATAAAAAAAATAACTAAATAAATAAAAATACTATTCAAAATCCATAAGTTAAAAAAATACATTGATAAAAATGTTGGATAGCATAGAACTTAAAATTACCATTCCCACTCCAGAGAGCACAATAGAAGAGAAACTGTTGTATAAGCGTAGAGGTAAAAATTACTATTCCAACTCCAGAGAGTGCAACAGTAGGGAAAACATTGGATAGCGTAGGGGTAAAAATTACTATTCCAACTCCAGACAGTGCAACAGTAGGGAAAGCGTTGGATAACGCAGGGGTAAAAATTACTATTCCCACTCCAGAGAGTGCAACAGTAGGGAAAACGTTGGATAGCGTAGGGGTAAACATTACTATTCCAACTCCAGAGAGTGCAACAGTAGGGAAAGCGTTGGATAGCGTAGGGGTAAAAATTACTATTCCCACTCCAAACAGTGCAACAGTAGGGAAAACGTTGGATAGCGTAGAGGTAAAAATTACTATTCCAACTCCAGAGAGTGCAACAGTAGAGAAAACATTGGTTAGTGTAGGGGTAAAAATTACTATTCCAACTCCAATTAGTGCAACAGTAGGGAAAACATTGGATAGCGTAGGGGTAAAAATTACTAATCCAACTCCAGAGAGTAAAACAGTAGGGAAAGTGTTGGATAGCAGGTGGGTAAAAATTACTATTCCCACTCCACTGAGTGCAACAGTAGGGAAAACATTGTATAGCGTAGGGGTAAAAATTACTATTCCCACTCCAGGGAGTGCAACAGTAGAGAAAACGTTGGATAGCGTAGGGGTAAAAATTACTATTCCAACTCCAGAGAGACCAACAGTAGGGAAAGCATTGGATGGCGTAGGGGTAAAAATAACTATTCCCACTCCAGAGAGTGCAACAGTAGGGGAAATGTTGGATAGCGTAGAGGTAAAAATTACTATTCCAACTCCAAAGAGTGCAACAGTAGGGAAAGCGTTGGATAGCGTAGGGGTAAAAATTAGTATTCCCACTCCAGAGAGTGCAACAGTAGGAAAAACGTTGGATAGCGTAGGGGTAAAAATTGCTATTCCAACTCCAGAGAGTGCAACAGTAGGAAAAGCGTTGGATAGCGTAGGGGTAAAAATTACTATTCCAACTCCAGAAAGTGCAACAGTCGGGAAAGCATTGGATAGCGTAGGGGTAAAAATAACTTTTCCAACTCCAGAGAGTGCAACAGTAGAGAAATCATTGGATAGCGTAGAAGTTAAATATAACATACTTATAAATAATTGGTGTTAATAAAATAATTAAAAATTTATTTTTTAAATAATTCTACATCATTTGCAAATACCCATTAATAATTACTAAAAACATAATTACAATTGAATAATTAATTAACAATAAATTAACAATAAATACCAATAAATATTATTTAAGAAATATAAATGACCAAATAATAAATATTGAAAACTAAAATATTTTTCAAAACAAAAAACATATTAATAATTAAAAATTGATTAACAATTAAAAAATGGTAAAAACATTTTTTTAAATTAAAAAATCTTTTTAATGAAAAATTATTTACCAATTAATAAAATGAATTTCCAATTAATGAAAAGTAATTAACAATTAAAAATATCAATTACCAATTAAAAAAAATTAACAATTAAAAACATGTAATTACCAATTACAAACCTTAATTACCAATTAAAAAAATTAATTACCAATTAAAAAATGTAATTACCAATAACAAACCTTAATTACCAATTAAAAAAATTAATTGCCAAATAAAAAATGTAATTACAAGGAACAAACCTTAATTACCAATAAAAAATAATTAATTAGTGATTAAAATAATTAATTACCAATTCATATTTAATTATAAATAAAATAATTATCAATATCAATTAAAAATACATAATTACTTAATTACAATTAAATTACTTCCCACCCAATTCCCCTATAAACCCACAACCCGCTACAGAAATTAAACGCAAAAATTAATTAAAATTAATTTACAATTACTAAAAATTAATAATTAATTTACTATAATTAAATTACTTCCCACCCTATTCCCCTATAAACCCACAACCCGCTCCAGTACTAAAACATAAAATAAATTAAATATATCATTTTTGATATATAAAAAATAGTACACATATAATTTAAAACAAAGAAAAAACTTAAAAAACATATAACACATACATATAAAATACATAATAAAATACATAAACAAATATCGATATTAGTAACATCGAAATTAGTAACATCGATATATTTGATATAGATATTACTAACTTCGATATTACTTACATCGATATAAAAAAAATCGATATTACTTACCTTAGGATCGATATTCTGTCCAACGATATTCTTGACCTCGATATTCTTCACCTTCGATATTTTTAACTCAATATTAATGTTGGTCGATAATTTGGAATCAATATTTTGACTGTGCACCGACTTTAAGAGTCCAAAAACATTTCTCTACTACCTTCCTGATTTGGCCCTCAAACGTGAGTTTGGGGTCCAGCCAGACCCCCAGATTTTTAATTTCTGCTTTTGGAACAGGGGTTTTCCCCAAAGTCTCAGGCCACCAGGCAGATGAACATATAGAGGGTGCTTTCCTGAATATGATTATTTTGGTTTTATTTCCATTAAGTTTTAAACAGTGGTTAGATAGCCATAAGGCTTGTTCCTCTAAGCATAGAGAGAACTGAGATGCGGCCTTCGACGAGTCCTGGGATAAAGTAATGATCAGTTGCTTATCATTTGCATATGATACAATTGCTACATTATGTTTTTTTACTAGTTCTGCAAGTGGGCTAATGTAAAGCTTGAATAGAGTAGGACTCAAAATAGAGCCCTATGGAACCCCTTGCATAAGGCGAATGATCTCTGACATAAACGGGTGCTGAGCTACTTGAAATCTCTGAGATGTCAAGAAAGAGGTCATCCAGCTTAAAGCTCAGCCCCTGACCTCACAGCTATTTAATTTTTTCAGCAGTAAGTTATGTGATACAGTATCAAATGCTGTGCTTAGGTCTAGTAGGGCCAGTGTGGCAGTATGCCCTTCATTGGTACTTTTCCTTAAAGTTTTGGTTGCAACGAGTAGTGCAGCCTCTGTCGAGTGGGAAGCTCTAAAAACCAAATTGTGAAGGATGAAACTATTCATTTTACTTGATATGATTTACAAGTTGGTTGTTCACCACGTTCTCTGTTATTTTTGCGAAAAACGGTAGCAGAGAAATGGTGTAGTGTAGTTCCTATATTCCCAATAGGCTCTGGGCATTGGAATGATATATACTATTGAATTGACGGAGGACTTAGGTTTACTAGGTGTCTATTGAATATATTAGACTCTGACAACCGCATAAACATGACAACTTTGTTTCCCCAAGATAAAACATATCTTTAGAGTCGTGGAAACAATAGATAGATATTTCACTCAGTCAATCGTGCATGCTTCGTTTCACCAGAGGTGCAGAGAAATAGAGAGACAGGCATTTTCAATAAAAAGAATTTATTGAACAGTCTTCTTTCTCATGCAGAAAAAAATTAACTGCTACAATCAAAATACTGGCTGTGAAGTATAATGTGTACAGCAAGAAGAGTATTATAAAATAATACTGTAAAAGCATGGTATGGTTTCTAAGCCATAAAGTACATACAGAAATAATAAAAGACTAAAAGTACTCAACTGGTGCTTCTAAAATACACCTACCCCAATGTACCTAACTGTGATCCTCTTCGGTCTTCGGTCCTCGGGATCGGCTTGACGCCAATGGGAACTGCCACGGAGGGCTACCTGCAAGGTAAAGACAGTAACGACACTGCATTCCCTGGGTTAGCAAAGCCAAGGTCTGTAAACAGTTAGGTATCCCCTGAGCAATGAGAGATCAAAAGGAAAGCCAATACAACAACTTGTTAGTGTGCTGTTTAATGCAACACAAAAGAAAGGGTTTCTTTCACCCTTAATATCCAGAATAAACAAGAAGGTAAATTCAACGATACCCTTCACCATGCAGCTACTCCTGGCGGAACCCCTCCTCGGCCGCCAATACCGAGCGATTCTCAGGGACCAACCGTCCTCTGCATGAGCACCAGTCCTGGCTACTCGCCCACGGAGGACACCGTGCTAAACAGCGGCCGAAAATGCCGCTTGAGTGCCGCTTGCTGTGGTAGGGTGTTTGCGACTTGCGGCGGTACCACGTTGGCGGTTGACTTCACCGCCTAAGTACCTGCCCGCTGGTCCGTGAGGTATGTCTGTAAATTCCTTTGTTTGTATTCAGACTCCAATCCCCCGATTAGAACCCCCACGAGTGCAGGCAAACTCCAAAATAATCCAAAGGTGTGTGGCTGTTCCGCCCCCAGCCCCGGAACCACGACCTCGCCGAGAATGAAGGAGACAAGCGCCCAGCCTTGCGCTTCTCCCAGGGAAATCCTGTCTCTGCTTGCGTTCGGCTCAATATCCGACGCCGCTTCTGTATTGCGGCCGCCATTTATGGCAGGGGTAGCCTGCGCATGCCCTGCGCATGGTTTGCTGGGTAGTGTAGTCCCGCAGCGCGGCGGTGAGTTGTGCCTGCCCCGCGCTTCACCTGCCGGGAGGGGTAGTCCCGAGGCGGCGGCTCCCGCAGACGCTGCTGAGCGGTTTGCCGCTCGTATACCAGGAACAGGGGGGGCGGCAATCCTGACAGTACATCCCCCTCCCATCAAAGGGTTCTCACCGGGCCAGCCTTTGTCGGGTGCTTCTTGTGAAACGAAGCCACTAGTTGTGGAGCACGTTGTCAGGGCCTTGGTTTCTTAAGCCCCCCCTTAGTGTTTCTCAGGAGCACCACCCCGAAATCTACTGAACAGTTAGAATGCGCGTATTCCCCTTTAATCCCAGAAATAACAATAGCTCTGCCCAGAAAGGAAAACCAAGTAACTTTCACAATGTAATCTTTATATACTCTGTAAGTGATATTCAGCACGGGATTTGGCATTAATCAGTAAAGACACAAGGTTTAAACATATACATCGCTGATTTGTCAAGTCTCATTAAGGTTACATTAACACATGAGGATTTCAACACAAGGTGCAAAAGAATAACACAAGCGCAAGATTTGTCAAAGCGTTATATCAGTTATATCACCTCACATTGCCTTCAGATGCACCAAGAATGAATTGGTTTCAGGAACAACCTACTGTTCGAATCACAGCGTTATTCAGAGCGAAAACCTACTGTTCTAATCACAGCGTTATTCAGAGTGAACAATTTAGCATTGCAAACATTCAATATTCTAAGAGCCAAGAGACCCCCAAGCCTTCAGCGGGGCATTAGTACTTTGAAGTCTCACAACAAAGACAAGAGTCCGAAAACAATCCAATGAACCAAGTCCGGGAAATAAACAAGGAAACGCCCCTCGCGTATGTCTTTAAGCCTCTTGAAAGTTCCTCTAGCCGGCAAAATGTAACTGGTTAAATCCTACCTGCATTTTCTGCAAGCGGATATTCGTGGTAGATTACTACCATTTGACAGGAAACAGGATCTGCTAGGAACTCCAAGGAAGACCTCCAGCGTCGACAGCGAAGACCGGGACAGAAGCAGAAGACCTCCGATCTCTGGAAACTGCAAGGAATAATCCGCGCGGTGATTTGGGCGTGGCCGCCTTTATAGTCCCAAGCCGGAGTATGGAGGCTGCAGAGGGAACAAAGACCTCGGCAGCAAAACCTCAAAATAGGAACTTCCCAGATGCAAAGGCAACAAGCATTGGCAACGCTTCGGCAGAAATCAAAACAAGCATTGGCGAAGCGCTGAAAAGAACACCAGCAATAACAAGCACTGGCAAAGGCGAGGACCGAATAACAATAGGCGGGCACAGTGGTAGCACAACAAGCAGTGGTAGCAGCAAGCAGGCACATAACATAGGTGCAGAACAACAAGTGAAGCGTAACACAAGCAGTGGCAGCAACAAGCAGTGGCACCAATAATGGCACTAAGCAGAGGCAAGGGCAAGAATCCTGACAGTGCCCCCCAACAAAAATGAAGACACCCCCCCCCCAGGACTTCAATATTGAGAGATGGGGTGCCGGGCATGAAAGGAGCGCACCAACCGGGGAGCATGAACATTGGCCTCAGGGACCCATGAGTCCTCCTCAGGTCCATAGCCTTTCCAGGAGAGCAAGTACCAAAGCTTCCCCCTAACACGCTTACAATCCTTAACACAGCGAACCTCGTACTCATCCCGACCTTTTACCAGAAGGGCAGGAGGGCGAGGCCTTCGTTTGACGGTAGCCCTTTTTAGCAGGGAAACATGAAACACAGGGTGAATTCTCATATTGTTAGGAAGGGCTAGTTTGTAAGCTACTGGATTCACACACTGAATAATCTTATAGGGTCCAATGAACCTAGGATGAAACTTGTACCTCTTCCTGAACTGAAAGTTCCTGGTAGACAGCCAAACCCAGTCGCCAACATGAAGATCAGGCCCCTTTTGACGCTTTCTGTCCGCAAACTTTTTATACGTGGCTTTGGCTTTCAATACATTTGTTTGCAAGAGTTTAGTGACGCGTTCCATTTCCTTGAAATGCGAATCCAAAGAAGGTATGTGGGTCTTGTGATGAGCCAGAAGCAAGGGAGAAAAGTGAGGGTGTCGGCCACAAACAGCAAAAAAGGGCGACAGACCCGTGGAGGCATTCTGTAAGTTGTTATAAGCGAACTCAGCTTCCCATAAGAGATTTAACCATGAACCCTGCTTCTTGAACAGAAAACACCTCAGATACTGTTTCAGGACCTGGTTGACTCGCTCGGTTTGTCCATCTGACTCCGGATGGAAACTGGTGGAAGTGTTACAAGTGATGTGAAGAGCTTTACACCAAGCCTTCCAGAATTGCGAGATAAATTGAGGACCTCGATCTGACGTGATGGATCTGGGAAGGCCGTGTAGACGAACCACATTTTCCAGAAGTAGTTGGACCAAGCGAGACGAAGTAGGAAGACTAGAGCAAGGGATAAAGTGGGCCATCTTTGATAAACGATCCACTACCACCAGAATAGTGTTCATACCTTTTTCTTCCGGTAAATCAGTGATAAAGTCCATAGCAATGTCTTCCCAGACTTGTGTTGGGGTGGGAAGCGGGAGAAGAAGACCTTTCTTCCGACCATGTTCCGTCTTAGCCTGGGCACAAACATCACAGTTTTGAATGAAAGTTTGAACATCCCTATTCCAGGTTGGCCACCAGAAATTTCGTTGCAGCAACTCTTTGGTTTTTGTGATACCAGGATGGCCAGCTAAATGACTAACATGACACCACTGTAGAACTTGAGTTTGAAGTTTCCTTGTAGGAACAAACAAGAGATTGGAGAAAAAAGGTAAGTTCAGTTGAATTGTTCTGTTGGGCCCTTCCCGAACCCAGGAAAGGAGTTTGGGTATAGGCATCGCCAGTCTGATTTGTTGAAAGAAAACATCGGACATCGTTGCTCCTATGATTTGTTTTTCGGAGAGCATACTGGTAGGCTTGGGATTTGAAAGGAAATCATCTGGTTTATGATCATACCGTGATAGGGAATCTGCTTTGTTGTTCTTGGTTCCTGGTCTGAAAGTTATGATGAAGTCGAATTCTGCAAAAAACAATGTCCAACGGAGTTGTCTGGGGGTTAAGGCTTTTGCACATCTTAGGAATTGCAGATTCCGATGATCTGTGTATACGGTTACTGCGTGTCTTGCTCCTAGTAGATAGTGACGCCATTCTTTGAAGGCATAACGGATGGCCAGGAGTTCTTTCTCAGCAATGGTGTAGTTGGTTTCTGCAGGTAGGAATTTTCTAGACAGAAAGGCAATAGGATGCAGTTCATTGGTTTCTTGATCTCTTTGTGAGAGAATCGCTCCTACTGCAAAGTCAGAAGCGTCCGCTTCCACGATAAAGGGCAAGTCTGAATCAGGATGTCGTAAAACAGGTGCTTGCGTAAAGGTTCTTTTTAGGGTTTGGAAGGAGGAGTCAGTGTTAGAGGACCAGATGAATTTTACATTTTTCCTTAACAGCTGCGTCAAGGGTGTGGCCAAGGTTGAAAAGTCTTTGATGAATCGGCGATAGAAGTTGGCAAACCCAAGAAAACGTTGGATATCTTTCACCGAGGTTGGGGTGGGCCAATCAAGTATTGCTTGGATCTTTCTTGGGGCCATCGTTATTCCAGATGGAGAAAGGATAAAACCGAGAAATTCAACCTTGGTAGTATGGAACTCACATTTAGACAGCTTGCAGAACAACCCATGAGATCTCAGGGTGTTTAGGATGATCTTTACATGTCTGATGTGTTCCTCCGTGGAGGAAGAAAAAATTAAAAGATCGTCAATATAGGCTATGACGAACCTATCTAAGAAGTCCCGAAGGACGTCATTAATAAAAAATTGGAATGCAGCTGGAGCATTGCATAAGCCAAAAGGCATTACACAATATTCGAACAAACCAAAACGAGTTCGGAAAGCGGTTTTCCATTCATCACCTGGTCTGATACGGACCAAGTGGTAGGCACCTCGCAAGTCGAGTTTAGTGAAGATCGTGGCTGAACGCACTTGATCAAGGAGCACCGGGATCAATGGTAGAGGATACCTATTCTTAATGGTGATATTGTTAAGTGCCCTGTAATCGATGCACGTGCGCAACTCTCCATTGCTTTTAGGCACGAAAAAGAGCGGGGAGGCTGCGGGAGACTTGGAGGGCCGGATGAAACCGTTTTTTAAAAATTTATCAAGGTATTCCCGAAGATGGTTATTTTCTAGGTCGGTCAAGGCGTAGATTCTACTACAGGGTATCTTGGCCCCAGGCGTTAAATCAATGGCACAATCATAGTCCCTGTGTGGTGGTAAGGTTTCTGCCTTTTGCTCACAAAAAACGTCTGAAAATTCCTCGTATATGGGAGGAAGAGCTATGTCTTGTTCAGCGGCCGTAGAGACATAAAGGGCTGAGGCAGTGTGTAAAAAGGAGCTTGGAGAGTTCTTAGGATCTTTAACCTGACCCCCACAGCATCCCTGCTTGCACCAAGAGGAAGTGAAGACAATAGTGCGTTCGGTCCAATTAATAGTCGGGTTATGCATTGTTAGCCAGGGGATGCCCAAGATAACTCCGAATTGGGGTGCGTCAATCACATCGAAAGATATAGTTTCTTGATGTTGTACTGAGCCCACATCACAAACCATTACTATGGGAGAGGTACAGTGAGTGATCATTCCTGAAGTTAACTGAGTTCCGTCGACTGCGTAGACTATTTCAGGTTTCTCCTTCAAAATAATGGGTATGCTAGTTTTTGCAATGAACTTGGAATCTATGAAATTACCGGTGGCACCAGAGTCAATCATAGCCGCCACCAAGATTTGGTTGAGGTTTGGTAGTCTGAAGGAAACATTCAAAGTGAGATGAGGCACTGTTAACTGCATGGTATTTGCAATAGTTTGTTCAGGAGGAGATTGCCAACTCGAAAAAGTCTCCTGATCCAATTTCGAGTTTTCTAGTTTTCCGACTTCGTTTCCTTTCTATCTCGAGACCAAGAGTTCTTAGGTTTGAGTGAGCATTCTCTAACAAAATGTCCCTTTTTTCCGCAATAAAGACATAGGCCGTTCTTGCGCCTGGCTTCTTTTTCCTCAAAAGTTAAGGGCTTCCTCAAACTACCTATCTCCATCGGTTCTGAGGATTCCTGGGCACTCGGGAGTGATCTATCCTTAGTTCTGGTAAAGATCCTAACATCAGTTTTCTTTTTATCCCCCTTTCGGTCAGCAACTCGATGGTCCAGACGCAGACTGAGTGCTATGAGATCTGCACAAGTTCGAGGTTGAGGGTCTATTGGTGCAATAAGATCCTTGAGCTCATCTCTTAACCCTTGGTAATAGAGGGCTGCCCTCTTAGCCTCCGGCCAATCAGTTTCTGCAATGAGTCGATTGAATTGGGTAAGGTAGTGCACAAGTTCCTTATTTCCTTGTCTTAGTTCTAGTAGTTCTCTATCGGCAGATCCAGTTATTGTCCTTCTATCGAAAATCCTTTCAAACTCTTGCTTGAACTGTGCCCAGTTATATAATATTGGATCATCGGTTTGCACCAGGGGAACCGCCCACATGGCTGCGTCACCACTCAAAAAGGAAATCAGGAAGGCAGTTCGTGACTGAGGATTTGGGAATGAAGCCGGTTTAACCATGAAATGTAACTGAACCTGCGTAAGAAAGGTTTGGAACTTGTTTGGTTCCCCACTAAACCTCTCAGGCTGAGCCAAAGGAACTGTAGTAGGAACAGTGACTGAAACAGAAGGCGAAGAACCTGATGGACCTGAAGTATTAGTTTGATGGTGACCTGTAGATGGAACTGAGTCCAGGCGAGATTGCAAATGGATGACCTTATTGGCTAACGCTGCAGTCTCAGTTCTACTGACTGTTAATTCCGTTTGTAGATTCCCAATCATTGCGCAAAGATCATCCATGGTGGCATTCATCTGGTGTTGCTCGGGAGAAACAAATTCGTGGGCGGATTATTCTGTCAGGGCCTTGGTTTCTTAAGCCCCCCCTTAGTGTTTCTCAGGAGCACCACCCCGAAATCTACTGAACAGTTAGAATGCGCGTATTCCCCTTTAATCCCAGAAATAACAATAGCTCTGCCCAGAAAGGAAAACCAAGTAACTTTCACAATGTAATCTTTATATACTCTGTAAGTGATATTCAGCACGGGATTTGGCATTAATCAGTAAAGACACAAGGTTTAAACATATACATCGCTGATTTGTCAAGTCTCATTAAGGTTACATTAACACATGAGGATTTCAACACAAGGTGCAAAAGAATAACACAAGCGCAAGATTTGTCAAAGCGTTATATCAGTTATATCACCTCACATTGCCTTCAGATGCACCAAGAATGAATTGGTTTCAGGAACAACCTACTGTTCGAATCACAGCGTTATTCAGAGCGAAAACCTACTGTTCTAATCACAGCGTTATTCAGAGTGAACAATTTAGCATTGCAAACATTCAATATTCTAAGAGCCAAGAGACCCCCAAGCCTTCAGCGGGGCATTAGTACTTTGAAGTCTCACAACAAAGACAAGAGTCCGAAAACAATCCAATGAACCAAGTCCGGGAAATAAACAAGGAAACGCCCCTCGCGTATGTCTTTAAGCCTCTTGAAAGTTCCTCTAGCCGGCAAAATGTAACTGGTTAAATCCTACCTGCATTTTCTGCAAGCGGATATTCGTGGTAGATTACTACCATTTGACAGGAAACAGGATCTGCTAGGAACTCCAAGGAAGACCTCCAGCGTCGACAGCGAAGACCGGGACAGAAGCAGAAGACCTCCGATCTCTGGAAACTGCAAGGAATAATCCGCGCGGTGATTTGGGCGTGGCCGCCTTTATAGTCCCAAGCCGGAGTATGGAGGCTGCAGAGGGAACAAAGACCTCGGCAGCAAAACCTCAAAATAGGAACTTCCCAGATGCAAAGGCAACAAGCATTGGCAACGCTTCGGCAGAAATCAAAACAAGCATTGGCGAAGCGCTGAAAAGAACACCAGCAATAACAAGCACTGGCAAAGGCGAGGACCGAATAACAATAGGCGGGCACAGTGGTAGCACAACAAGCAGTGGTAGCAGCAAGCAGGCACATAACATAGGTGCAGAACAACAAGTGAAGCGTAACACAAGCAGTGGCAGCAACAAGCAGTGGCACCAATAATGGCACTAAGCAGAGGCAAGGGCAAGAATCCTGACACACGTACTCCTGAAGCCGGTTCCCACGATTTCTCCTCAGGGCCGTAACCCTTCCATGCCACCAGGTACCATAGCTTGCCTCTGCGCCACTTTGAGTCACGGATACCCTCCACTTCGTATTCCCTTTCCGCATCCACCACCACAGGGTGAGGGGCCTTCCTCCGGAGTGTGTTCGAGGGCTGCAATACGGCATGGCTACTTCCACTAAATTCCAAGAATCCAGAACTATTTCTTGGAAAAACCCGCCTTCAGCTTTCAGAGACTTCCCCTTGCTTGAATATTGATTTATCCAAGAACTCAAGGAGTTTTCAAAAAATTGAGTCTTTGATGACGTTATTATGTCTAACCTTACGTCAAACTCGGCACCTTCAAGGTATAAATATGCCCACATTTGCCCAGGCAAACAAACTGTGGTTTGGAGCAGTTCGACTATCTACTTGCCCTACGCCCTGCTACAGCAAGTGCTGAAGGAAGCCGACCGCTAGTTGACTCACTGAGAGAGACGCTGTCTTTTCTCCTGCCGAGAAATGCAGCTCCAGTGTTTCCAGGCTACCCTTGCGGGGTGCTGGGAAATCGAGTCCTGAGAGAAAGATGCAAGGCCTCCTTCATTCTGAACCAAGGTACGGAGCTGATTAGACCCTTAGAGAATTCTTGGAATAGATTCTTGGCAAAAAGAATACAAAATTTAAGCTACACCTCATGTACTTCTTCCCTCGTACTAGATCTAGGTTAGGTACACCTGGGTTGGCGTATTTTAGAAGCACCAGTTGAGTACTTTTTTAGTCATTATTTATTAATGTATGTATTCTATGGTATTTTATATGGCTTAGAAACCATAGCATGCTTTTACAGTATTATTTTATAATACCCTTCATACTGTACGCATTATACTTTGCAACCAGTATTACAATTGTAGCAGTTCATTTCCTATGCTTGAGAAAGAAGACTGTTCAATAAATACCTTTTATTGAAAACGCCCGTCTCTCTATTTCTCTGCACCTATGGTGAAACGAAGCATGCACGATTGACTGAGTAAAATAACTATCTATTGTTTCCGCAACTCTAGAGATACGTTTCTTATCCTGGTGAAACAAAGTTTCCCATATTTATGCGGTTGTCAGAAACAAATCCCTTCTTGTGAATTCGATAAAAGTTTCTAGTGACCTTTGAGCTAGCTGGCACACACAATTAAGTCTAATATATTCTATAGAGACCTAGTCGACCTCAGTCCTACGTCTAAACTATAGCATATGTTACTCCAGTGCGCAGAGCCTATTGGGAATATAGGAACTACACTACACCTCCGCCTACGTTCTAGATGTTTACACTTTTTTTGTGCCAAAATTTATGATTCATTAAATCAAGGTGCTGAGATTCTCATCCTATATGTATTGGGCGAGGTCCAAGGAATTATTTCATCTACTGCTTCTGAAATCCAATTTTCGACATTCCTATTTGCCTTGTTAATATCCTCCTCCAGTTTGATGGCAGTATTTGAAAGAGTCTGGGAGAAGGTTTCAGAATTAAACTTTAACCATAGCACTGGGATGCCCCTGGATAACCACACACTCTATAAGTGTTCCTTCATTCATTCATTCACTCATTTTTTTTTTAATTTGCAATATACTTTTTACTCAGGGCAAGATTATTTTCTCTCCGATCGAACCAAGCACAACTGGGAAATGTATGTACCAGTTCAACTATACTGTAACATATTTACTGGTCGCAAAACAATGATTGGAATGTGACGAGCGTTTCAGGAGCTGAAAATAGTACATCTGGCAGCAAAGTACTGGACATTTCTTTCCTTCTGAATCTTTATGAATAGAGCTGGAAAGAAATGAAGGCGCAGTAGTAATACAGCACACCTCCTCTGAGTTTCCTGCAACTACTAAACGGTCTATGGTTTTTTTTTGTAACAGGGCCTTTTTTCAGAAATACTGTTAGAAATAAACAAGGGCAAAATGTTCCCTATGCTGGCATAATCTGACAAATTGTTTAGACTTTCAATTTACTCTTATTATGCAACATTACTGACATTACGTCTTTGTCTGAGGGCACCAAGTCCATGGGAGCATCTTTTTTGTGTGGCACATTCCTAAATCTTTTTTAAGCACAAAATGCAATCTTGGATCCAGAATGGACATAAGGCAGCATTTGCCACTAAAATAAAGTGATTTAGGCCAGATTTGCATAATGTTTTTGGAATTATGAAAAAGGAAATTACGTGAATTTTGCATAAAACAAGGCCCTTATTTACAAGGAATTATGCAACACCCCAGCCAGTCACGGCTTAGACCCCACTATAGTACTGAAACTGCATGCTTGGAAGTTAGTGAAAACATCAAAGGCACATTGAATGGAGGGGGAATGGCAGTGCTGATAATGCTAGACTTACCAGCAGCCTTTGACATAGTTGCCCATTCCAACCTCCTTGAGCTCTTGCCCTCAGTTAGAATAGTGGGTCAGGCTCCGAAGTGGTTTTCCTCATTTTTTGAGGGACGCTGTCAACAGATCACAATGCTACCCTATTCATCAGAGCCTCATAAGTTGAGAGTGGGAGTGCCCCGGGGCTCCGCTCTGAGCCCTATATAATTTAATGTATATTTTACCCCTCTTGCTCAGTTAGTGGTATCCCAAGGTGCCAAAGTTATATCATGTGCTGATGACACCCAGCTTCTGTTCTCATTAAGCAAGGATGACTCTGAATAAAATCTGTCTAATGACAGTCTTTTTTTGGTGAAAACCCAGTAAACAGTTGAGAGGCCTTCTGGCTTGAAAATGCCTCTCCTCTAGGCCCTCAGGATGGCATTGTGAGGAACTTGGGAATATAATGTTATTACCATCTGTCATGTAAGCCACAAATAAAATCAATGGTTGGTACATATTTTGTGGTTTTGCGCTCACTGAAAAAGTTCTAAGACTTACTCTGAAAGAAATACAGCCATTCCGGCTCTTATTACATCAAGCCTTGAATATTTAATGCACTTTACCTGTGCTTGCCAGAATGCCTTCTAGAGAGATTGCAGGTCGAGCACAACAAAGCAGCCCGCGTCCTTTTAAAACAGGCTGTGGGAGTGGATATATCTCCACTTTTGCAAGCTCTGCACTGTATTCCCATTTGGAAAAGAATTATGGTTGAGGCGCTGGTGCTGACACATCAATCAATCAGTGCTTGTTAAGCGTGGCTACTCACCGTGAGGGTCTCAAGGCACTGGTGTGGTTGCAGGTCGACTAGGCACTGTGGTTCATTCAAAGAGCCAGGTCTTGAGATTCTTCCGAATTGTGTCAGAGACGGGGAGAGCCTGAGGTGAAGACACATGGCTTTCCAGGATATGGCGGCAAGGTAGGAGAAGGATCTTCGTCCGGTCCTGGTCTTGTGGATCTGAGGGACGGTGGTGAGGGCCAGTTGGGCAGAGTGGAGTTGTCTGGTGGGTGTATGGAATGAGAGGCAGTGGATCAAGTATGCTGGTCTGGCATCATGCAGGGCTTTGTAGGCATGTATGAAGAGCTTGAAGGTGACTCTTTTGTTGACTGGGAGCCAGTAGAGCTCTTGTAGGCGTTCGGAGATGTGGTTGCGGCGGGGGAGGTTGAGGACCAGTCTAGCTGTGACATTCTGCAAGTTTTGAAGTTTTCGGAGGAGTCTCTGAGTGGTGCCTGTGTTGAGTGTGTTGCTGTAGTCGAGTCTGCTTCTGATAAGTGCGTGGATGACCGTCTTACTGGCCTCAGTGGGGATCCATTGAAACAGGCGAAGCGTGTGGAAGCATGATGAGGTGGCAGCGTTGATCTGGTGGTTTCTGGTGAGCAAAGAGTCCAGAATGATGCTGAGGTTTCACGTGTGTCAGTGGGGGTGGGGGAGGCTCCTAGCTTGGCTCGCCACTAGGAGTCGTCCCAAGCAGAGGTGTTGGACCCTAGGATGAGGACTTTTTTCCGAGTTGAACTTGAGGCAGCTGTCTTTCATTCTTGTTGTAATGGCCTTCATCCTGTTGTGAAAGTTGTTTCTGGCAGTGATTGGCTCGTTGGTGGGGGAGAGAATCAACTGTCTGTCATTGGCGTTAGAAACAATGTTGAGTTTATGGCTCCTGACGATAGCTACAAGCGGGACCATGAAGATTTTGAAAAGCGTGGGGTTCAGGGAGGAGCTGGTCTCTGTGATCTACCAGTGACACATGACACATGGGGCCATATATCAATCTGAGGCTGTGTATCTCAGAGCCAGGTTCAGCCTTCATTCTCCTACCCAAAATCTGGGATCTGCCAATAATTTATTGGCTGAGATTCCTAGAATACGGAAGATTAGAATAGGAGGCAGATCTTTGGATTTCTGGGTGCCACTACTTGGAACAGCCTCCATGTTTGATTTGTGTGCCATCTCCAATCAATCAACCTTTATAAAAAGGCTGAAAACTTAGCTTTTTAATCAAGTATGAATGTTGGTTATCTAACTTCCGACCCCTGGCTACTGTGCTGGGACACTCTGTTCGAGTAGTTGTGCGCTTTACAAGTCTAATTTAATTAATTAGGTAATTCATAGTTGAGCTAAGGCAGCAATGCTTTATAACAACTTGTGCTGCGATAAGACAGTTCATGATGCCATGGATGCGTCGAATTTACAATATGGGGCACCATGGCATAAGGTTCCAAGGATGCACCGGAAATTCTCAAGAATCTGTAGGAAGGATGCTGCAATGTATCCGATCCAAAAGTGGCGCATTGCTGAAGTTGGCCTTAAGACAGTCACAACTACAGCAATGCATCTGAAGACAGAGTATATGCGTTGGTACACACTGAAGCGAGCAGACTAATGTGTGGGTAACAATGCAATACAGCATGAAATGGTGAAAATCTCACCCTGCACTCTATTGCGTCCTGGATGTAAAGCATGCAAGTATGACAGGTGGCTATGTTTCTCCTTACAGTGGGCCTAGTCTACTTATGTGTATAAAGATACCTAAGTATGTGTGACATATTGAATGACACTTAAATGTGAGTGGAGTGGATACAAGCTTATATGTTGTCATATAAAGTTGCAATACATGTGTTACTTATCTTATGTGTGTACTTACCTTTTGTGGTTTGGAGTACTGTCGGCTGGGCTTGAGGACCTATTCTCATACGGAGAAGTGGCAATCCTGGCCTGTACATTACATTGAGTACTAAACATCACATTGCCTTGCTGCAGTAGATGATGATATCATAGGTGTCATGGTCCCAGTTGGCCAAGAGATGGTGCAACATGTTTATTACATGTGTAGAACTACTAATTGTCGAATGCTGATATTTAATTACTTATTACAGTGTGTTCAGTGACTTAAGCTGTTCAGATTCCTATAACACACAGCTACTGCGTCATTTCCTACGCCTGAGTTATGGAGGCATAGGAATTTGGAGGTATTCCAGACTTAGTGCGACACACCTAAAAGATGCGTCACACATTTCCAAACTTGTAAATATCACTGTGTCATTTGCTGGTGAGATTTTACGATGGAACATCTACTCTGCATACATTATAAACTGCATGGCGCAGCCGGTACTAGCACAGGTATTTACTGACGCATTTCTACAAAATCTGACTAATTGGGCCAAATGCATCACCCTGTAAATATCGAGCAAAGAAAAGGCCACCGGAGCGCCAAAAATAATGATGCAACAGAGGCATAAGCTTTGAAAATATGCCCCTAATGTTTCTGTCATTTATTATCAAAGTTCTGGGAAACTTCAAACTACAAAAGAGAGTGGGTGCTAATGATAATGCCAGACCGGCCTTTTCTTTCATATTTAGCATTGAGCCCCAGGGCCTACTCACATGTTGCAGAAGGGGATGGTTTGGTAAACCTAATTAGTAGCCATTTCAGCCAATACTTAGTTACTGTCATGACATTGTGAGGAAATAACTGGTGCGCTTCCATGGCAAAATGCTACGAAAGACATGTTTGATAATTTATTCGAGGTGTACAACCTCAACAAGACATATTTTTAGGTCAAGCTCTCAAGACCTCTTGTATGTACTTTAGTATATACTTATATATATACTTCTTTGTGGGCTCACAGGCTGCCCACTACTTCCATTTCTCTGGTCCGGTGCCCTCCAAAATGTATTTCTTACTAGCGGTCAAGCCTACCTCTCTGTCCCTACTTTTCTTCAGTTGTTTACTCCCATAGAACAGTGCCCCAGTACTTGTACAATTCCTCCAGACACATTGTAGCATTTTTTGGTGGACTACTTTTCCCTTTCTCTAAGAAAATTTGAATAAAGTGCAGGATGTTTTCAGTCACTCTAGGTCTGTTTCTGTAAACAGAGCTGTAAATCATGTTTTGCTCTTGTTACATTTGCTGTACATTCAAAGACTAAGGTCAACTGTCATAGGTTGTGTTTCCAGGGCATCTGTTTCCACACCTGCTGCCACCATGCAAACAGAATCATGTCTACAGCTGTTTACATTTTCAATCACCATTGCTGATGAGCTCAGAGAATTGCTAGAGTTATGATTTTTAATGAATATTGCCCCAGTTTAAGAGGGCAGACTCACATCATGACATCATTAACGTCGTGGTAAAGCTGTCTTGTTTCAATAGGAGGGGGGGGGGGCACTTTTGAAAAGTCAGAAGGGCCGCACTCTGGGTAGCCCTGCTTTATTGAATTCTTCTTGAGCCTGGAAATAAAAGAGAAAATGTAACAGTTTACAGCAGAAAAAATATTTCATATACCAGAATTCAAAATAATAACTTTACAGTATTGTAGATTGACATGGGGATGCACTAGGATCATGTTTAGACATATACAGGCACATGCATCAAGGAAGGATTTTGCGAGTCCTTAATTGCGATAATTAAGGAATCGCAATTAAAGACTCGCAAAAGCCTATGCATGTAGGAATCGCTGTAAAAATAGCGATTCCTACACATTCCTTACTTGCGACTCGCAAATTGCGAGTTGCAAATAAGGAATGGCTTCCCATTTATTCCTAAGGGCCTACAAGCCCATAGGAATTAATGGGAAATTGCATGCGTAATTTGCGAATTCCAAAAGGTCCTCGCAAATTGCGCATGCAATTTCAGGGTGCAAGGGTGTCAAAAGGACACCCTGTTGCACCCCTAAAATTGATCTGTGCCCATATGTGCAAATTATTTACCAGCAGCTCTGTTGACCGGGGGGTGGTCAGCCTAAGGAGAGCAGGGTATCTTGGTTGTGGCCTGCTGGCACAGCCCAAAGGTCAAGCAAGAGGACCCGTGGAACGACAATTGTAAATACAATGGAAATGTAGAATCTTTATAGTTATTTTGCATGCTGTTTTTTTTTTAATAAAACAAGATTAAAGGATGGTCACAAATTAAGTAAAAGAGAGGCCAATGGAGTAATTGGCCGTATCTGTAAGTTAATAAAAGTTTACACTGTGAAGACCAAACTGACTCAGGTGTTTCTATGAGAAGGAGAATGGGGGTGGGAGGCGAAGTGCACTTTGTATGCCATCTAAGCAGCCATCTAAGCAATTAAGGACTCGCAAAAGCCTATGCATGTAGGAATCGCTGTAAAAATAGTGATTCCTACACATTCCTTATTTGCGACTCGCAAATTGCGAGACGCAAATAAAAATTGATTAGGAAATAGCATGAGCAATTTGCGAGTGCCAATAGGTCCTCGCAAAATGCGCATGCAATTTCAGAGTGCAAGGGTGTCAAAAGGACACTCTGTTTCACCCCTAAAATTGATCTGTGCACATGTTACGCACACACATGCCCTAAGGGCATGTGTGTGCGCAACATGAAACTTTGAAAAATGCACAAAAGTGCATTTTTCAAAGTTTTTGCAAATTACCATGAAGTTCAACTTCATGGTAATTTGCGCCTCCTATTAGCGAAATCACAATTTATTTTACTTTAATGCATTGCATTTAAGGAATCTCAATTTGCGATTCCTTCAATGCAATCGCAATTTAGGTAATCGCAATTTAGAGACTACTTAAATTGCGATTTTTGCATTTGGGATGATGCATCCTAAAGGCAAATATACCGGTCTCCGAATCTGCCCCTTTGCGACCGGTTTTTCTTTTGATGCATGTGCCTGATAATAAAGTCATGGTTTTTTTTTAAAGCTGGTTTATTTTGACAAGCTGTGGCTTTGGGGATAGTAGCAGCGGGAGCAGGCATCGGGACTCGGTGTCCCAGCAGCGAACGGAGCCGTGAGCAGGAGCGGCAGACCCTCGCCCCTCCTCACCGGGACCTCATCAGCAACTCGCGCCTCCCGCTTCGCGGGAGACGCATCGTGGGGAAGAGTGAGCAATCACCAGAAGGCTCTGGGGATAGTAGCAGTGGGAGCAGGCATCGGGACTCGGTGTCCCAGCAGCGAACAGAGCCGCAAGCAGGTGCGGCAGCCCCTCCCCCCTCCTCACTGAGACCTCATCAGCAACTCGCGCCTCCTGCTTCGCGGGAGACGCATCGTGGGGAAGAGTGAGCAATCACCAGAAGGCTCTGGGGATAGTAGCAGTGGGAGCAGGCATCGGGACTCGGTGTTCCAGCAGCGAACGGAGCCGCAAGCAGGTGCGGCAGCCCCTCCCCCCTCCTCACTGGGACCTCATCAGCAACTCGCGCCTCCTGCTTCGCAGGAGACGCATCGTGGGGAAGAGTGAGCAATCACCAGAAGGCTCTGGAGATAGTAGCAGTGGGAGCAGGCATCGGTACTCGGTGTCCCAGCAGCGAACGGAGCCGCGAGTAGGAGCGGCAGCCCCTACCCCCTCCTCACCGGGACCTCATCAGCAACTCGCGCCTCCCGCTTCTCGGGAGACGCATCGTGGGGAAGAGTGAGCAATCACCAGAAGGCTCTGGGGATAGTAGCAGTGGGAGCAGGCATCGGGACTCGGTGTCCCAGCAGTGAACGGAGCCGCGAGCAGGAGCGGCAGCCCCTCCCCTCTTCACGGGACCTCATCAGCAACTCGCGCCTCCCGCTTCACGGGAGACGCATCGTGGGGAAGAGTGAACAATCACCAGAAGTCTCTGGGGATAGTAGCAGTGGGAGCAGGCATCGGGACTCGGTGTCCCAACAGCGAACGGAGCCGCGAGCGGAGCGGCAGCCCCTCCCCCCTCCTCACCGGGTTTATTTAGCTACATCCGGTGTCCCGCGATGCGGGACGCGTGCGGGCGGATGCTGGGCTAAGCCGGGGCAAAGGGTGGGCCCTCTGTGGCCCTCGGAGGCCGGAGGAGGCTGGGCAGGGCCACCCCACTTGACTCTTGCCCGCGTTTCGCTAAAAAAAGGAGGTAAACCGATCTAACCCAAAACAGTGACTGCCTTCATCTACACTTTGGCTCACCCTAAAGGACTACTTTTGGGTTATTCAGTTACGCGCCCGACCAGCATAGGTGTCTGTTGTTGTTATACCTACACTGCTACACACACAACAGCAAGTCACACTATGACTGATAAAGGGGTTCCAAATAATATTATCTCTCACGGGGGGCCACCGAAAGGGACGCTGGACAACTACTTAACTAGGGTAACATCATCAATTGAACGCGAAATAGAGAGAGCAGAACAAAGTCTTTCCATAGAAACTACATCTAGTATCCAAGCTCCACTGGCGGCAGCAGACCAGATTCAAAATTCTACATTACTGGAGGAATTAAATCAGATCTGCAAAACTATATATACTAATGTTGAAGAGGGAAACAAGCAAACCGGTGCTCCTACATGTGTAATGAGAAACACAAGTCCCCAGCTTAGCACACCATCCCAACTAAATGTAAGCCACCTGGGTACCCCCCTCCTTCACTATCAGCCAAAGACAATACCCAATTGATAGCGAACCCTCAGGCCCCTTTTGTTGATAGGAATCGCAAAGGTGCTAAATAAAGGGGAAGACTAGCAAAAAAACAAAAATTGCATTTAAGTCCCCTTTCGGTCATTAGCAACACCCCAAAAACATCTAAGGTATGCTCAATTCTGGAATCCCCTGTATCCACTATATCATCTGACCTACTGGTCCAGATTGAACTTCTGATCAAATCCTTAATGTCCCAGCTGGCAAATAGAATCAAGGTAATAGGGGAAAAGGTCACAAGTATAGAGGAAACAACCAAGGCAAATGCGATACTTATAAAAAGAATGGCAGGATATAAGCAAGTAGAGTCCCTAGTCACTACTGACGTCCCCAATACCTTTGCACAAAGTAATACTGCCCAAATTCACTCAGTTGCCCCAAAAACATAATTAACATCAAATACTCAGCATGTAACATCAAACCCCCCAATAGTCCAGAGCTCCCCCATCAGTTTAGGGCTGACCAAAGAATCCATATCCACAGAGGGGATATTTTTCAACTATGGCAACAGGCAAAGAAAGATTAACCAAATAGACCTACCGCTGGAGGCCGCACCATATGTGTGCATCCTCTCAGGCGCGCCTGAACTTACACAGGGCAAAATTGAAGGACAATCTGAATTGGTAAATAAGGTATCTTTCTGGCTAACCAAAAATAGACCCCTTCCACCTAACATCGATGGAAAAATCTTAAATGTCAGAATGGTGGGGTGGTTAGGATTCCTCCCGAAGGATATAGCTGGAGACCTGGTTATAATAATTGAATTGAATTGAATTGAATTGAATATTGATTTATATAGCGCGATTGCTGCCCAATGGGCGTCCAAGCCCTGCGCATGTAGACAGAGCTGGGCAGTGCCGAAGAGGTTAGAACTCGGTGGGCCTTGTAAACAGAAGGGTCTTCAGTTGTTTGCGGAAGGAGAGCAGGTTCGAGTTGGACAGGAGTTGTAAAGGAAGTGAGTTCCACAACCTCGAGGCGTTCAGAGAGAACATCCTGCCTCCGGTCCTAGCTCTCCTAACTTTTGGTACCACAGCCAAGAAAGCCTCCGCAGAGCGAAGATTTCTACTTGGGTGGTAGTGGGTGACTAAGTTGTCATTGATTGCTGGGCCTGTCTTCCAGAAGGCCCGGTGGGCAATGCATAGTGCCTTGAATGCCACTCTCTGCCTCACTGGCAGCCAATGCAAGCTTTTTAATCCGGATCTGGCTGACTGAGTGCGTGGGATCTGTAGCAAGGTATGGGCTGCACAGTTCTGTACCACCTGCAACTTTCGTAAGGTCATCTCAGGGGCTCCCACGTATAGGGCGTTGTTCGAATCTAGCCGGGACTGAATCAGGCCTTGTACTGCCACTTGTTTGGCTTCCATTGGCAGAAGGGGTAGAACCTTCCTCAGTGTTCTGAGTAGGCCGAAACATGTGGCAGATAGCTTAGTGGCCTGAGTGGTGAAAGAGAGACTTTTGTCCAGCCATACTCCTAGGCTTTTTACACTTTCCTTAGGGGTAGGAGGGGTGCCCAGACAGGAAGGCCATAGGGAGTTGAGTGGCACTGGTGATACTGGGCCCAGGAGCATGAGCTCAGTTTTATCTCCATTGAGTTTTAGAGAGGAGGATGTCATCCACTCCTTGACATCCTCTAGACATTTCATCAGGCCTTCCGAGGTTTGCCTGTTGCCCTCTTGAGCCAGAGAAACCACTAGCTGGGTATCGTCGGCATACGATATGATTTTAATACCGTGCGGTTCGATGACCCCAGCCAGTGGTTTCATGTATATGTTGAACAACGCAGGGCTTAAAGAAGAGCCCTGCGGCACCCCACAGCTCAGTGATTTGCTGGCTGACACTATTTCCCCGTCAAAGATCTGAAAAGATCTGTTGGTCAGGAAGGAGTCAAGCCACCTCAGTGCATCGCCTGTTACTCCGATGTTACGTAGAAGGTTCAGCAAGGTGGCATAGCTGACCGTATCAAAGGCTGCACTTAGGTCAAGGAGGATCACTGCCACTGATCCTCCTTGATCTAGTATCCTGCGTGATTCTTCGGTAACCGCTAACAAGGCGGTTTCAGTACCGTGCTTAGGTCTGAAGCCTGTCTGGGTCGTGTCCAATAGCAAGTTGTTCTCAAGAAATTGGACTAACTGGGTGTTTATATGCTTCTCCAGGACCATGCTTACCCAGGGGAGTAGTGAAATAGGACGGTAACTGGAGTGATCGTCTGGATCAAGATTGTTTTTTTTTAATAGTGCCCGTACCATGGCTCTCTTCCATACAGTGGGCACTGTACAGGAGGAAATGGAGGAGTTTAATAGATCCAGACTTACGGGAAGGGTGGCTTGGCTTGCCTGGAGCAAGATCTCCGGGGGAGCTGGGTCACGAGGAGCGCCAGATTTGACTTGGAATGCCAATTGTTTAAGGGTGTCAAGGTCTAATGGGGGGAAATGTTCAAGATTTGGCTGGTCTGGGGGAGTGGGGTGTCTCGAAGATGTTTGGTCGGCTGCTCCTGGATTTGTGGCTGCTATCGGGAAGGAAGAGTAGATCTGGGTAACTTTATTATGGAAGAATTCCACTAGCTCATTGCATTGTTCTTGCGTTTTTGCCAAGGGAGGAGCTGTGTTCACTTTAGTGCATTTTTTTATCAAGTGAAAAATTTCCTTGGGTTTGGATTCGGCTTCCATAATTTTGTCGGCGAAGTAGGTGGCCTGGGCCGCCCTAACCCCATCTCTGTAGGCCTTGATAGCCTCTCTATATTGGGACTTTTTTTCAGGTAGGAAATCTAGACGCCACGCTCTCTCTCGTTTCCTACAGAGGTGTTTTTTTTCTCTTAAGGTGTCTGAGAACCAGGGTGCTGATTTATGCAGCCTCTTTGATATAGATCTCCGAAAAGGGAGAATCGTATCCAGTGAGTTCGTGATCCAGCCCTCATAGTTCTTGTTTGCCAAGTTGGGGTCTGTGTGGGGGGATGGGCGGGTGGAATCTAAGTTGGTTATCCAAGACTCCATAGGTAGTTTAGCCCAATTCCTCTTCGTTACGACTTGGGGGGTAGGCAGGGAGGTTTTGCAGGTGAGCCAGGTAAGCGGGACTAGGAAATGATCCGACCAGGGAAGGCGAGTGGGCTGGCCCACCACCAGCTCGGTGCAGTTGCTAAAAATTGGGTCAAGTAGGTTACCCTTTTCATGAGTAGGGGCTGTGACAAGCTGAATTAATTGTAAGGCTGCTAGATCATCTGTTAGTTCCATGGCAGTATGATCTGTAGGGGAGTTGAAATGGAAATTAAGATCTCCTAGGACGGTGTAATTAGCGGAGGTCATAATTCGTTTGGCTATGATGTCTGGAAGAGACCTATGGAACAACTTAGCCGGCTCTGGGGGGCGGTATATCAGAGTGCCGGAGAAGGAGCTGTTCGCAGTAAAATTTATGCTGAATGCTAAGCTCTCGCACTCAGGAATAGTTTCAGCTGTGGTGCGACAGCGATACTGGTCTTTTAGTATGATAGCCAGGCCTCCTCCTCTCCCCTCTGTCCGGTCTAACCCATAGATTTGAAAACCAGAGGGTAAGGCTAAGACTATGTCTGGCTCGGATTGAGATGTAAGCCATGTCTCTGTCAAAAAGATGGCGTCCGGCTTGCACTCCTCTAGCAGCAGGGCAATTTGTGTGCTGTGCCTCGGTAATGACCGGCAGTTTAGCACATACATACAGCATTCCTGCGTCGCGGCTGGCGATATGGTGTTGTGATAATAAACTTTAGGGATACCCATGCCGTCCCTTATCTGCAAAGTTGGCAGCCACAAGTGGGAGACGGACCTATAGTAACTTGGGAACTGTGCGACTTTTACCCTAGAACCACATACCTGCCACCTGTAAGATCAAATGTAGAAAAGAACCACTGTATGGGTGGCAGAGGCCCTGTATTTAGTACCTACAATATACCCATTCACAACCGATTTGCTTTATTCTCTGGAATAGATTTAGTGCACTGACTTGCTAAACCGATTTCTGAATGGTTTGTTAAAAATGATAATGACAACCTCCCACCCTAAGCCCGGGGATGGTCCATATTAAAGTAAGCATCTATGCACTTTGCCCTTTTGCACTTTCTGAAGCCTGTATTTCAAAACAAATTGTCCAAGCCAAATAATACTATATGTAATGCTGCTGTGAGTCTATTCTTTACATCAGGAGAACTGAAGTGGAGGCATTTTTTAGTGCTGAAAAGCTGCTAGGAGTAGATTGTTTATACTAAGATAATTGAGGGGTGCTTCTCCTTTATATTTAATGAGTTATGTACGATGTCTCAATGTAATTATTTTATTGGTGTTGCTTTTTTTACTGTATTTAATGTATTTTGATCTTGTACTGTGCTTTTATGGTTGTTTTGTCTCATACGAATAAAGCTTGTTGACTGACTGACAAGCTGTCTTTGAAATATAAACCTTTATTGTAAAATGTGAGAGCACTACATGCATTTACTTTAGTACCCTCTGTTATTCTTAACCGGAAGCAAAGGTGTTCAAGATGGCAGCCAGGCTCGTCAGATCTGTGTCACCCGCTAGTCTGCACAGCTGTGTGCAGCCTGTAGCTCCCACCCTGCTTTTTTGCATGACTTCTCCTTACCTTAATAGTCCTGCAGTCTGGTTCTACTGATAGCCTGTGGCGCATCCTCCTAGAATACTGCGGCTAGCTTTATGATCCGCATCGGAAGGTCTCAGCCCTGGGAGCTTATGTGGCTCGGCTGGGGGTGCAGGGATCGGCAGGTGCAGGTGCTTGGTGTCTGCTTGTTCCTGTGCTCCAAGGGCTTCACTGCAGTAAGGGCGGGTTGCAGCAGATCTAAGGGCCATGGTGGCAGACTCAAAAGTACCCTTAACAGGCAGACGTTACAGCATAATCTTTGTAAATTTCACCTTCAATCTGTAAATTTATGCTGACAAACAATCTAGGGCGGCCACTTTATTTTTATTAGATTAAGTATAAAACTGTATCCCCTCTAGTCAACTAACTGCATGCGGAGAGTCCTAGCATATTTCTTACACTAGTGATGCATGACATGAGCTGTACATTATTGCAATAACTCACCTGGTGTGAAGCATTATTCATTAAGACCCTGTTAATGGAGCTAGCCTCTTAACGGGAGAGTACAGCATCTCTCTATACATGCGCACTGGGGGTCCAGCACTGATGTGCTTAAATGAGCACTCACTCTTTGTGACTTGCCTCAGACTCGGTGCATGCATGTTAGCAGTTAAATTCGCTCACACCTTGGGGAGGGCATAATGCGTATCTACTGTAAGAAACAATAGTCTGCCAAGCGAAGACAGTGCTTATAAGGAATACTGCATGCACCACTCAACTCTTGTCCACTCCACTGTTCTCTACACCAATGCACTCTATACCACTCTAATCCATTCTGTTCCATTGCACTGGATGCCACATCACTCTATGCCACTCTATACTACATCTCTGCACTCTACCCTTCAAGACTACTTTCTAAGCTCATTCACTCTACTTGAAACTATCTACTGGATGCCACTGCACTACTCTACACTGCTGCACTCTACACCAATCTACTCTGCATCTCTGTATTTTACGCCACTTCACTCTAGGACACTTGATGACACTTCATTTTACAATACTTTTCTCTGTTACGCTCTACTCCATTAAACTTTACTCCACTCTACAACTCTGTATGAAACTCCCTCTATGCCCTGCAACACTCTACTCCAACCTACCATTCCACTCTCCTATCCAGTAATTCTGGTGTCGAAGCACACCAGGGGGTTCTAGACCTTCCTGGTGGGGCTCGATGATGAAGCATGTCACCAACTAAGTTGGTGAGTGAGGGCTTTCTAAAAGAATCTACTGAGTTTCTTCCCATTCTCTCCTCTCATAAGGAAAAGTGCACTCTTCTGTTGTTTTGATTGTATTTTGTAGGGGGACTAAGAGTGCTCCTTATACTACAAATAAACCCTCTCTCTCTTGTTGTTTAAGGAGTTGCAGTTAATTGCCTGATATCCAGTAACTCCTCTGACCCTGATATCTTACAGGCCTTTTCTTGTTTAGGCCTTTCTGTTAGAACTATCGTGCTCAGCCGTTCCAGGCAGAGGGGGCAAAGGAAGCAGGGCTGGTTCAACAATGAGTGTTGTACCTCTAACCATAGGCTCTGTGATTTAATGAATGCCAGACCCTGAAATCAGCCGAGTTTTACGGCTGCCAGGTTGATTTATAAAAAAGGCATGCAGAGCAGACAACTTGAAATCAAGGACGAGCAATTGGAGCTCTTGGTTGTGATATGTAGAGTTAGGGATATCTGGGAGTTTTGGAAAATTGTCAACAGCAAACTGGCTTTTTACCATTCATCTGATGTTTTCTGGTCAAACATCAACCCTGAGAAATGGGAGGCCCATTTTAAATCTATTTACTCATTAGCCCCAGATCTCATGGCAGTTCCCGCTGAGGCATTGTCTCAGTTCCCCTTGAATATCCTCTTTGAGGTTCCCCAAGTTATTAGTGTTGCATAGCTAGCCCTGTTTCAAAGTCCACCCCGCCCTGGATGGGGTCCTTATGGACCAATTTAAGGCCAATGTCGGACTTTGGGCCCCTCTCATCACCCACGATTTAAATGATGCTGCTTGCGATAACATCCCTGAGTCTTAGAAACATGCTTTAATCGCCCAGGTTTTAAAGAAGGTAAGCAGACAGGAGCCCTGCTGCTATTAACACATTTCTTTAAGGGACACCACAGACAAGATCGTGGGGTGGGTCCTTTTCATCGCATAGAAGCATAGGTGCAGGATAATGATGTCCTAGTCCCAGTGCAGTATGGCTTCTGGGAAGGTTTTAGGACTTTAGAACAATTTATTAATCTTAACTTAATTTTTGGGAAGTGTGTGACAGCCAAGAAAAAAGCACTCTACATTGCCTTTATGGAACTAAGTAGCACTTTTGAGAGGGTCGACTTTGCAAGCTATAGGGCATTTTATTTTGCATAAACCTGCCCCATCTACTGGTGGATTTTTTCTGAGGGACTCGGCAGCGGTATGTGGCAGACGGTGATGGGACATTTTTGAGTTGTTCTGAACCCCGCCAGAACGGTAGGATCTTTCCTCGGTTTTGGGGTTTACATTGGCTGTGCTTCACGGGCTGTGGGTTCATTCGTTTGAGCCATGCTGGAGGTAAGCCTCTTTGTCTCCCCGTAACCCCACCAGCTACTATGGGTAGTTCTAGGTAATTCTGTATGCACAATGCAGCGGTTAGTAAGCGACCACCCTATGCATTGTAAATCGATGACTATGGAGTACTGGTAATTTAGCATCACAAAGTACTCACGCTTCCCCATAATTGTACATGGTGTCATTGCTGCACATTCTAGTGACCTGCAGCACATAGTGGTAACATCAGCATGGGGTCTACATTTTAAATTTTATTCAATGAGCACACCCGGACAACATTTGTATCCGAGTTGAGTGTATTGCGACAAACTAATTGTACCTATATATGTTCCCTGCATAGGTTACTCACTTCAAGGAGTTTCCACGACGGACACGTGATCTTTGACACGTCGTCTTTTGATGCTCGATGGTATGATTACCACAGTCGAGCATAAGGTAAATACAGTGCCAGGCAGTTACCTGCACTGATTGGGTGGTGTTTGTTGTGGCTACAAATAAGCCTCCCTTTATTGACGTACCGAGTGATCACTGCTGTGCTCTGTTTTTAATGTTTGTCTGTGTACAGGTCCTCACTAAAATACGGAGGATTGAGAATAGAGACCCAACTACGTGCCCTGACAAAATTGCCAATGACAAGGCAATGAAACATGTCGGTCCAGTTATAACAAATTAATGGTAGTAATTTAACCATTTTTAATGGTGGAGTTTGGCAGCATCAGAATAAAATCGACTCAGCCAGCCAAACCTCACTTGTTTTATATTTGTTGGTTGTTGGGTGTAGGTACTTGTTAGTCTTTTCTAAACACTTTTTTCTTTCCTACTAGGTAGTGTATCTGTACACTCCTTGTCTGTCTCTATCTATTCTCACTTGTGCACATTTTCTTTGCACACGTTTCATCCTCTCAGCAAGGAAAGTAACCGATGATGAGAAGTGGGTATACCGGTGATTAACAAACCAGGGAACCCCCTCGGGTGTTACGTCCGTGAAGTACTTTCCTTGCTTTCTCACATATTTTTTCTATGTGGGTGTATCTGTACACAGTTATTCTCAACTTTTGAAGGTATGGCCGGACCTGTAACACAACAATGACTAAACTCATCTCGGTGAGCCAATAAGAGGTGTGGCCCCAGTAGTTACAGGGCTCTGAGAATTAAACCATGCAGGCTGATTAGGGCTTTCTGTTTCATATCGGATTTCTTCTGTACCCTGCACACAGGGTTCAGTACTTCTGAAAGGCACAGTGCGGAGGGGGAATGCACTGAGTTGTTTTAACTCTCCTGTGGTGTCCGGCGAGGCTGTGCTTTGGAACCTATTTTGTTTTATAATATATGAACGGTCTTAATACATGCAAATGACGCTGTTCTGCTATCCCTTACTTCCAATGGTCCTAGGTGACCTGTCGATGCCTTTTTGAGGTACATTGATGGCTTGGACCTAGACATGAACATCTGAAAGACGCATTACATGGCGTGTGGCAGGCAGACTAGCAAACTGAGGCCAATTTTCATCCAGGGTAAAACAATCGGGAAGGTCAGTGAGTTTCCTTATTTAGAAGATCACCTTTGATGCTTGGAACAGCTTGGTATCCTGCCTTTCCAATTGCTGCACATGTATTAATCAATCTTGTGGTGCTCTATTCAAGTTCTCACCAGTGTTAGTAAAAACACCTAAACTTCCGTTATTGAAAACTTATAAGATAAAGTGTTTGTAGGTGTGGACTTATGGGGTTATTTGTTGGGGCCACTGTGACTTCATTAAACAGCAGTGTGAGGAGAACCGTTGTTGGTGAAAGCTGCTTGGGCTGGCCCTGGGAAATCCTAGTTTCTTTATACAAGAAGAACTTAATTTAGATTATGTGGAGGATGCAATTAGATTTGCCCCTATGCTCCTATGGTTGGCCATATGGTTAATTAATGTATGCGCCTTAATTGAAACCTGATAGAAGATTGTTTAAACTGTGTGTGCGGCTACCAGATCCCGAGGCATGTCTATGACAGGTGTTTGGCTGACTCTTTGGGCAGACCCAAATTGTATTCCTCCCCTCAGGCCATGATTAAGATAGTGTGACCACTAATCAGAGAGCAACTTGTTCTGGGTGCTAATGAATCTAGAGAAAGGGGGCCTGGACAAAGTTACTTTGCAGGATTATTTGATTATTGAAATTATTGTTGGCCCAGAGCCCTATTTGTCAGATCTCTGCTAGTAATATTTCAAATAGGCTGAATCAGAAGTCATCTCTGCTTTCCTGCTGACCAATTAGATTTTTCCTACTTGCAGCCCTGTCTGTCCAACAATACCGTGCCCCAATTACTTAAGAACTGTATATAATTTGCACCATTTTGCCATTGGGACCTACTGCCTATCCTTAAAAATCAAGGGTTCCGCCAACATAGGCTGGCTCTTTACTCTCTACATAGGTTACCAAACCCACCAGTCCTTATGCTGTAGGTGCATTTTTTAAAAGTGACCTTCACTGGCAGAATTCTGTCACATATTAGTTTGACTTGTTTGAACTGCCAAGCTTATTTCTGAATTTATTAATTTTAAATGTATTTTATAAGAACCCTGCTTTTACATCATTACAAAACTATGCACACCTGCTGTACTTCCTCCACTCGATCGACCGAAGCACCCTTCACCTGCCCCTATTGCCACTTCTCCTGCAGCACCAGGCCACCAGTGCGCACTGAACACCGCACCACTTCCTCACAAAAATCCATGAATAAACCAGAACTGCTCCAATGTATCCTGCTCAAAGTCTGTTCCCTCTACCAACATGCCACGCAAATCTGGGACAACTTCACCTCCCTCTTCCTTGGTGTTGCCTTCATCAACAAAACATGGCTCAATCCCTCATTGAACCCCGACATCACCACCGCAATAATGGATGGCTACAAGATGCTACACCAAGACTGTACCAACAAACACAGCAGGGCATCACCATCATCTTCAGGGAAACCATCTGATGCACCATCATCAACAGCGATACCATGCTGCTCATGGTACACCTCAACTTCCAACTATGGACTGATGCCAAAACCGTGCTAAGAAGCACCCTCATCCATAGAACCCCAAGACCTCAACCAGTCTTCTGTGATACCATCCCCAAACTCATCGCCTCTTTGTCATCGACTCCCTCCACTATGCCCTACTCAGCGACCTTAATTTTCATGTGGCCAAACCCAAATATGTCAACTCCACCTCTCTCCTGAAAAACCTGAACGACATTCAATGGCCTCACCCAACTTGTCACCAAACTGGCACACAAGGCTCGGCAAAGCCATCAGCCTATGGTCACGGACTACCTGGAACATAACCATCTTCTTGATGCCTCTATCAAGATTCTGTGCCAACCAAAGCACTGAGACAGGGCTGATCACTGCCACAGAGTGTTGCAGGGATTCTACACATACACAGAACTATGCGCAGGAATATGAGACCTCGTGTCTAAGGGCTAAGCCTTCCTACCACCTCAGTACCCCCAATCCCAGGACCGACTAGCTATAGCGTCTCACTCACTCTCCTAAACAATCACGAAGATGCAAATGATTAGACACCCCCAAACACAACACTCCAGAATCTCTCAGGAATCACTGTAAAAAGATGTTCCCTTTCGTTCACTCACTCGTACTTGTCCACAAAAAGAAGACACTGATATAGTTTAAAATGTTTATTTTAGCTATCTTGCTCTATAACGCAGTATACGAGCCACTACCAGCCACTACCAGCAGCAAAACTCAAAAACCTAATACAGTTAGCATTGTATCAAGTCCATATATAAAGGGAGATGTCTTCTTATAAAGACAGTAGATAAAGACTATAAGGCCTAACCACCCTCCCCTTGGTAAGAAGTAATATTTTATAATAGAAGATCTCTGGGATTTGAACTCCAGGAACAGACAGAGAACGCGCAAAGCAGATGGTTCTCATGTGAAAGGCATAAACAGAGTCTTTCAAAAATAAAGACATGTAGTAACCTGCGCAAAAGCGGCATAATGGCAGCAGTGCTCATGCTAACTTAGCGATGCCGACAATGTCCCTATCGGCCATATGACAAGATAACATCAGAACTCTCCTCAACCAAATCAAGAAACAGTGGCCCTAATCCTCCTTGGCCTCTCTGCTTTGTTTGACGTTATCTTCCACCACACCATCATCAATAGAATCCACAACATCGGCAAACAGCAAAACGCCTGTATGTGGATTGCATCCTTCCTCACAAAATACTCACAGAGCATCCGGCTGTCTCCCTTCAGATCCAATCTGAAAAACATTATATGTAGCATACCCCAAGGAATACCTCTCAGAGCCACCTTGTCCAACACCTACATGACCCCCTTAGCAAACATCATCAGATGCTACAGCCTCAACATAATCTCCTATGCCAATGACACTCAACTAATCCTCTCACTCACTGAAGACCTAACCACCACCAGGACTAACTTCTGTGGCACCATGACCAACCTAGCCAACTGGATAAGATACAACTTACATAAAGTCAAGTCTGACAAGACAGAAGGACTGATCTTTGGGAAGAACACCTACATGTGGGGCCACAGCTGGCAGCCTGAAGAACTTAGACCTACATCCACACCAACAGAGCATGCACACAACTTAGCCATCATCCAAGACAGTGCACTGACCGTGAAGTGAAAAGTCAAGGGAGTCTCCTCTTCCTCCTTCCACACCCTTTGCAATGTCCACAGAATCTTCAGATGGATCCAATTCAACATCAGAAAGACAGTCACACAGGCTCTCATCACCAACCAGCTCAACTCCGACAATGCTCTCTATGCTGGGATCTCCACCAGGCTCCTCAGACAACTCCAGACCATACAGAACGCTGCAGCCAGGCTCACTAAGAACGTCCCCAAACTGACCCACATCACCACCCACCCCAAAATCCTTCACTAGCTCCCCATTCAGAACGGACGCCAATTCATGATCCTCATGTACGCCTACAAAACTCTACACGATCAAGAACCACCCTACATCAACAATTTACTGAGCTTCCACCTTCCCAAAAGACACCTGCGCTGCTTCTCTCTGGCCCTCGCACACACCCTTCGCATCCATCACAACGGCCCACTCCTTCTCCTACATCCCCGCCAAGACTTTAAACAACCTGCCACTCCACCTCTGAAATGCACCCTCCCTGGCAGACTTCAGAAACTCAAGACTTCACTCTCCATCAGAGACACAGCACCCTCAGCGCCAAGATACCCCTAGAGGTGATAATTCTGCGCTATATAAAAATGTTGATTGACCATTGATATATTGTCTTATTTATGTACACCGATCTTTTTTGATAAATGTATGTTTTATCCTGTTATGATTATTTGCAAAAATGTAATAAAGTCATGAAAGATGAAAGATCCATCACCGATGACATTATTGATAACAGGACTGCAACATCTGAAATATCATCATTGATGACACACTGCATTAAAGGGGGAATATGTTCTATTTAATTTTTAAAACAATTCACAGCTAGTTTGCGGTTGACCTGATATATTAATAAAGGGGGGATGGAGATTAGAATGGAGACAAAAATGACTTAGAGATACATGTATGCTTCAATGAAAGAAAACATTTTAAAAAGTAAATTATCGTTGCACTAGTTATAAGGGTGGCAGAAACCCACGAGTGTAGGACAAAAGGTTGTGTTGGAGCGCTAGATGTGCTATGCGGATATATAAAGGCAGTCATTAGGAGTTTATATATATTGCTGCTGTAAAACAAGTAAAGCTTGTGGATTCTGTTTATAACAAAAAAGTAGAGGAAAATTACATGAGTTTGTCTTTGCTTTAGCCTGTAAAACATAAATGCTTTAACTGATATATTTACATATTTATAAGATTTGTGCTGCACAATTATTTGCTCGGTGTATTTTGAAAGAATTGTCTTTTTTTTCCAGCAAATTTGAATATATTTTCAAAGCACTTAGGTCATTAAAACCATTACGCCATCAAGACATCAAAGCAATAATGAGATTTATAAAAAGAGAAATTTTGTTAAAATTGTAACTGTGCAGGATAACCATTATCAGGTACAGTGTAATTGTACTTTCATTTAAATAGATTAAAGTACATGTTAAAATAAGTCAAAAATGAATCATGGTCTTGGCAGTCCAGGGAAGATTAAAGTGTCAGAGCGTGGCCTCGAGCATGACTGTGTGATCTTTGTTAGAATTGGTCAGTTCGGTAGGGCATGACAGTACTTGGTCATCAGTATGACTGCAAGCCAGTATGTTTCGATGGCAGTGTGCAGCTTTTGCAGAACCTACCGGTCTTGGCGCCTCTGTCTATGGTGCGAATTTTGCACAACTGCATTTAATTTTAACCTTTTTGCCGCGGCGTGAATTTGCTGCGGTGCTTGTGGGGCTAGGGGGTGGTGTGGCGCTCCTGTACTTATGACGGCCCCATGCCATCATGAGTCACGGGCGGCGTTTGCGCATGATAGCGTGGAGCCGTCATGACCCCGCCCACTCACCAATTCACCCACACGGGCGGGGAATCAGTGCCGCGTGGGCAGAGCGTCAGTTACATGACGGCTCCACGCTATCCTGAGCAAACGCCGCCCATGACTCATGGCGGCGTGGAGCTGTCATGAGCATGGAAGCGGTTAATGTTTCCTCGTGTCAACGCTATTTGCCAGTGCCGCAAGGAGCCCCCATTTCTCCACATTGACCTTTATTCTGGCTTCAAGAATCTCCTGAAACTTTACCACCCTGATGTTGAGGTGTGTATATTCTGGACTCAGTGCGTTGATAAAAGCATGCCTGCATGTTGGAATGGCTGTCTGGTGGAAGCCGCCACTCAGCATCCTTCTGCGGTCTACTAGCATAGCCCTCAGATGGAGATGTGGTGTATTAGGGTCTCTTTTTCAGATAAAACAGAGTTTGCAGTTTGTCTTGTCAGGTTATAGCCAGTGGGGTAATTGGTCCTAAGTTGGCTGAATACCTAGGTAGAGGCGCATGAATTAAGTTTAAAATAGGATGGGAATCCCAAGTCGAAGTAAGCTTGCGATTTTAAGGAGAGTTGATAGTTTGCAAGGTGTGAGCTGGCTTTGTCAGGCTTACTTTATCTTCTAGCATGGAAAGAAGTCTTGGTGGATTTCTTGAGGATTTTTTTTAACTTGGAATATGAGACCCTGGTACTCCATAGGTCAGAGGCATGCATAGGCTGCAGGGCACCACAAAACAGTGTCTGAATGTAGATTTTTAATTTGGCCTATTTAAAGCAAGAAATGTACAGATAATTTATTGTTCTCTGTTAATCTGATTCTGTGGCACATTTTTAAAAAAGAGCATTTTGTGGCAATTTATTGTTTTGTTAAGCCTGAGACAAAGTTGGGCTGCAATGTGTAATTTGTGAACCTATATATGGTCTGGCAGGATTGTGCAATTAGCAGATCCAACAGCCTTGCAACCTCTTTCCTGTCATTTTTTAGTTGCCATGTGAGATGGATGCGAACAGCTTTGCCGCCATGGGTTCTGAAGAGGACCTACAATTTGCCTTGTTGAGATTTCAAAAGCATATGAAAGCCGGATGTTAGAGGAGGCGGATTTTCTGGTGCCAAATATTTCTAAAACAAAAGCTCTCTCTTTTAGTGGCAGAAGGAATCCCCCATCTTATGTCTGGTCATTAGGAGGTAAACCAATACAGACAGTAAAGGAGTATGTCTATCTGGGCCGCATCTTTACGTATAATCTACAAGATGCAGCCCACCTCCAACATTTAAGCCAGAATGCAGACTCCCATGTTGGAGCCTTAAAACATCTATATCGCTCTACAGGAAACAGACATTTTATACCGATGCTGGAAGTCTATGGTATGAAAATTCCATCAATTCTATCATATGCCATGGAATATATACAAATTAAAATATGGCAAGACATAAAAGTGAAGGAGGGTATCGTACTCCGAAAACTGGTAAAAGTGTCTCATTCGGTGCCAGTTCAAGCTCTTCACCTTGAGTTATCCTTAGTGGGAATTTTCGCCCGAGTAATCTCTAACATCATAAGGTGGGTGTATAATCTCCTACATGCAGAAACAAATACATTAAGACATTTATTAAAATTGTAAAAATTTAGAGAGGAAACATCTAGGTATACTTTTATTAGGAATATGAGATTTCACAGTGCACGGTAGCACTGTTACAGGAGTGGTCGCGAGCGCACCTGAAGCTCTTTTTAAAACATCTGGTCCCTAGAATCAGTTATGAAAAAGACAAAGAATATTGCAGCCAGCTAAAACATTACAAATTGTTCGCAGATAATATAGAATTTAAAACCCAAGCTCCGTATCTAGGATTTCAGTTAGAACATGGGGTAAGGCGCTGTATCCTACTCTTACGTATGGGCATACTCCCGTTAGCAACAGTCTTAGCTAGTTGGAACGGTACAAATAACCCTAAAGGCATATGTGAATTATGCCATGGTGGACGACAAGATTTGCTCCACGTTTAATTAATTTGTCCAAATCCAAGTATGGTAGAGGCTCGACGACGATATATAACTCCAATTCAATTAAAGTATAATGCTATTTTCTCAAATGAATTAATCTCGCTGTGTAATTTTCCAGTTGATGAATTTGTATGTTATAACCTGTTTAAGTTTTTTAAAAGTTTTTTAAAGCTGTTTTAAAGGTAAAATGCATAATTTTAATATACTTATACAATCAAACGCTGTATAAGCAGTTTGCAACATATCGTCATTTTGCAATCTTAGAAAGAGTTTTAAAAATGTTAGCTAAATTCACTAACAATAATTTTACCCGGTATTTGTTGATCTCAGTTGAGGTCTGAATCAAATCAAATAAAAATTTAAATTGAGGAGGCGGATTTAGATTTCATAGTGTCCATGTTTGCAACAAAAGTGCTCTTCAGTCAAATGTTATCCCAATATACTTGTATTTAGTTTGACTGACAATCTTAGCCCTTATGCAAACCAAGATCCAGGTGCATTTGTTTTCTTTCTGAATGCCTCCACATTTTTAAATTAATTTTGAGTTTGTGCTTCTTAGTGAGGCTTCACAGGGAGTCTAGAAGCCATTGCAGACCAACAGGGGTCATGCTCATCGGAAGCAGGTGTCTGCGTATAACATGTGTGTAAGGCAGCAGCACCCGAGAATTGGGGGTGTGTTCATTTATTAGAGCCAGTTCTGTGGACAGACTTGAGAGATAGATTTTAAAAAGTAAGGGGGAAAGCACATACCCTTGTTTCAATCCAGTGGTGGTTTAAACTTTCTGAGAGAGGTTGGTGCCATTACCCAATTTGAAGTGTATGGTTTCAGTGAAAAGAAGTTGGACAGCTCTTATGATTTTCAACAATATCCCAATACTGTTACATTTCTCCCGCAGTCGATCTTGGGGAACTCTGTCAAATACTGCCTTAAAATGATGAAACAGGCATATCATTTTGAAAGCCTTTTCGATGCAGTGTCGGAGCAGTATAATTGGATAGAGGTCCCTAACTAGTATGGAATCATGTGTGTTTCTATAGAATAAGAGCAACATTATCCCCCCATTCTTGTAAATCTTGCAGCACTAGAGTTGCAGTCGATGTCAAGTATGGCTATCAATCTATAGTTTACTGGGTCCCATCTGTCTCTCACTTTGAAGATTGGGTGGATTATGGATCCACGACCAGAATCAGTAACTGCCAAATGAAGGTTCACAGCAGTAAAGAGAAGTGTGGTGTCTTTCACTCAATAAGGAAAACGCTGTACAAAATTGATGATAGGTCCGGTTTATTCACCTCAGCCATCCACAGCTCTCTCTGTAACTGACAACTTCAGAACCCTCAAATAGAGTAATTCCACATAGAACCCAAAGTGCCATACAGAACTAAGCATTACATCACACATCTTCCCCCTTTACAACAAAAGAATACTTAACATAGCTTAAGTGAAGAAAAGGATGCAACAGTAAACCTGAAAAAATGAATGAGATACCAAAAAAGAAAATAAACAAAACACATGAAGAAAATTAACAAACATAATCCTTCAAGACTCTCTGACTCCTCTCTCTGACATTAATTGACAAAGAATCTGAACATGTCAGAGAGGAATCAGAATTGGTTGTCGAGGAAAATGAGTGTGCTAAACCCCTAGTACTAATGGTGGTATTAGACTTAGAATTGACCACCACAAACCGGCTCTAATTCCAAATTCTGCCATAGTTGGTCTTCACTGCATTTTTGAACATCTTCACCACATTTCTAACTTTGGTGTATTCTGACCAAGGATGACAACCAACAGGTGCCTTAATCTTCACTTGCTAAACAAAAAGAATGTACCTTCACAACCACTTAGTTTGAAGAATTATTTAGAATAGAAATAAACGCAAATCGATACGTTATTCCTAGCCTTTGACTTTGGCTAATTAGTTTTTAATTATTCAACACTTTTATAAAAAGAAGAACATGTAATCAACTCAACAGAGAATACATTTTAGTGATGTCCTACTAGCAATACACATAACAACTGAACAAATTGTCCTTAAGAATTGGCATTTATTGGAGAACCTTAATTGCCCCATGCCCAAGCCCATCTTCGCTATGAAGAAAAACCTCAGTATTGGTCAGCAACTGATACGTGCTGACAGCTACATCCCGAAACCTAGAAGCAATTTGACAACACAATGGAACTTGCCACCCATCGTGGGTCATCATCGATGTGGGAATTGTGTTGCTTGCCCTACAACACTGGAGGGGGAGGTCTTTGATCACAATGGAATCTCATGGAAACACACAAACTTTACTAATTGTAAAACGAAAAATGTGGTTTATGCAGTGCTTTGCCCATGTGACAGGGTGTACATCGGCAAAACGAGCCAACAAATCAACATCAGAATAACCCAACACCGTTCAAGAATCAGGAAAAAGGTCCAATCAGCACCAATGGTTGAACACTTCCTGAGCCTAAATCATAATGAGAATCAGTTCAAGTGGACTGTTCTGGCAACAATTGACTCAAAACATGGATCTGTGTGCGTGGACAGTGCTTTACTGCGCAAGGAGGCGTATTTAATTATGAAGTTCGATAGTATAAACAAAGGACTAAACTGCATGAGTGAGCTTAATAGGGCATAATCGGCTGATTCCCCCCCTTTTCCTCGGTCACTATGTATTTCTAGCATGGGTCAATTATTTGCCGACCAGCGATGAAATTTAGTGATAACCAATCATGCTCCCAGGACTTATGGACCACATATCCCAGAATGCACCTTCATGACCAGGTGGCCTAGCCCCGCCCATGTCACGTGACTCCAGTCCGTAGTTGCCAACTAGTAATGAAGACGGCAGCATGGAGGTCGGTCCCCTCTTTGATTGTGTAGGAGACACTCATTTCAGAGATTCAACCATATCTTGAAGGTAAGCGCGCCCGCCGCTTTTATTAAATAATGGACACGCTGATGAGTCCTGACTCGGTAGTTGAGTTTTTCTTTCAACTCCGTTTCCTTTCCCCTTTTTAGAAACTAAATATCGGCGCTGTCCCGCACTCCCCTAACTCGTGACATTTCTACATGAATTCATCAATCACTCACGTAAGTGCTGGTCTGTTGAGCGCTTCACGCGTCTCTCATCAGGCGTACGAAATGTTTAACGCTAGGTTTTGTTTTAATTTTTTCCATTAGAGTTGATGTGTAAAAACCTGCCACGTTGTCCCTTAATGCACTGAAGATTGGAGGCGGTATGCCATTTGTGAGCCTACACTAGGTAAACCCCGCCTTTCTACTAATTCCTTTGTTGGGCTACTAAAATGGCTTAAACTCGACTTAGCCTCTGTTTCCTTGTCAATTACAGGCGAGCACTGCATAAACGGTTAATAGAAGACGCATAATTTTCCGCTGGTCATTGACCAGGTATGGAACATTTTTTCAAGTTTAAATGATTGCTTTGTGTTATAGACTGTCTGGGAAGAGTAGTTTCAATCAGTTTTTTTGTTTTTTCATAAACAGTTGGCTTACCTCCAAAAGACTCATCCAGCCCTGATGAGAGTCCGGCAATTCTTAAAACCGAGACTTGAAACGCGTCGGCTACTTTATTAAGTATAGCTTGAATCTTGAACGCTAGGAATCTTTGCATCAATTTGGAATTGTATTTTGTACAGTTGCATTTGTGTTGAATTGTGTAAATATGCAAGAATGATTTCATTACATTCCAACTGTTTTCACCAGGTAGATGATTAGACCACTATATGTCATAGTTGTTGTTGTTGTAGATAAGATTTGTGATTTTTGTTTACATTGTTTACATTTTTTTCAATGTGTACAATCGATTTGTGATTTCTTCAGTTGTTATGTGTATTGCTAGTAGGACATCACTAAAATGTATTCTCTGTTGAGTTGATTACATGTTCTTCTTTTTATAAAAGTGTTGAATAATTAAAAACTAATTAGCCAAAGTCAAAGGCTAGGAATAACGTATCGATTTGCGTTTATTTCTATTCTAAATAATTCTTCAAACTAAGTGGTTGTGAAGGTACATTCTTTTTGTTTAGCAATAATCGGCCCTACCTTCCTTCCCCAACTTTGCTGGGCCAATCCCCTTCTTTGAACATCTTAATCTTCACTTGATCACCTACATCCACATCAATGGTTTGAACACATTTCTTGTCATCAAAATACAGTTTCCTATTCAACTGCATATCAAGTTCCCTTTTTCTCCAATCACCTGTCTGATTATTCTTTAACCCCTTGTTCAAACTAATCCAACCAGGACACATCTTAGAGTTTGAGGTTCTACCCTTAAACAACTCAAAGGGAGATCTTCCCGTGGTCATGTGGGGTGACATGCGATAAGATGTGATCCTGTCTTGCAGGACAGTTTTCCAGTTAACATTATTTGCCCTGACCAATTGTATGCTCTACTTGAGAGTCTTGTTTATCCTCTCCACAGCCCCATTAGTTTCTGGATGATATGCAATATGTCCAGAGCACACAATATATATAAGTAGACTGGTTTGTCTTAGAATAACAATAGTAGGGATAAACCGGACACAGCGTGTAGTCTTTCAAGGGTTTTTATTCATCCACAGTATTCCCCACTTGGGAATCACTGTAAATACAAATCAAGCCGACACGTGTTTCATCACAACATATGGCTGTGACTCTTCAGGGCTGGAAGAGAATAATCAAAATTAAAGTTTCAAAATTGATAGGAAAATGCGATATTTGTGGCGAAAAGGAACACCCGTGACGTGGAAACCAACACAAAGGGGGGAGGGAATAGGCGGAAGGTGTTGTTTCGTGTTCGTCAGCAATTGCTGTCGTTTATTGATCTCAAAACAAAATGTAAATGTCTAGTGACAGAAAAGAACCAATGTGTCGTGACTTTCGGTGCGATCAGAAATAATAGGAAATTAACAAAAGCAACAGTAAAACGGCTCCTTAGGGTGCAAATGTGCAGTGAGACATAATATACTTGAATCTTTGGGCGTTAGCATATACAAGGTCAATGGCGACCCTATTTTGACAGAAGTCTCTTATTTGAACTGTACATTTGCTGCCATGTATAAGACTTTATGGGTAATATTTTCATTTGTTGAGGGTTACTCGTCTAGCAGAAATTTTAATTGGAAAAATAGGGGTTCATCACGCATTGTTCATGTTCAGAAAAGTGATTGCAGGTAAATCTCATTGCTATTTCATAATTGTCCGTGACTAGCAGTAATTAGTGTATATTATATCATCACAACAATACAATTATTGCTTTCCCTGATTCAGAAAGGCTTCAATCAATAGCTAAATACCACATTTGAGCTCTGCTCAATACCGGATTAAGTTTTCAGAAAACGACCCCAATTCCAAGCTTACATCAAACTTAAAAGAGAAGCATTATGCATTTAAATGAGCTCGTGTCACAACCCTCGTATATTGAAGAAAAGAACCCAGAAATGTCCCCACAGGTTAAGAAAACTGTGGGATATCGTGTTGTCAATAAGCAAGAAATAATACTCGTCATCAGCAGTTACGTACATACATATCAATACAAACGAGTCACTTCAACGTTTCATTAATCATGTTTAAATACGACCAGATCCAATTATGCAGAGTAGACATATACTAAACAATCAACATCGCAAAGTCACTGTGTACACTGACAGATTCGGGTTTATCGACTAACGGGAAGATTTAACCGTTTTGACCCCATAAAAGATATAATGAACTATGCAGCTGTGAAAGGGGGCGATATAAGAGGTGAAAGTAACTAGAAAAATCTCAGTGGAGATTGTCTTTACCTGATAAAATTAGTCAAAGGCGGGGTCCGCAGAAAACGAAAAAAACCAAAAGGGAACATTTACGTTAGCCTATCTTTAGACCATTTGATTTAAAAACACCAATGAGAATACTGACGATTGGGAAAAAAACATGGAGAAACTCACCAGGGGACCGGTGATAATTCCAACCCGGTCCTGATCGGGTGGTTTGCGAAATGTAAAGGGCGGCAACAGATGATTTGCCGGTGCCCTTGTTTTTAGGTGGTTCGGAACTTGTAAAGTTGTACAAGTTCAGTGAGGTTGAGGCTGAAAGGTAAAACACGATATGGAAGTTTTATTGAGGGTGGAAACCCCTCGGGAATTACAGTTGGGTACTACATGAAGGTTGATAGCGGACCTAGAGTCTTACCAGTATTGCGCCCTCCTCGTGGAGTTGAACGAATCTCGGTTTCCGGATGCGGGAACACCGAATGTACTTAGACCCGCCCCTTAAGAATGAAAATAAACAAAGGGCTAGATCGCTACCGAGGGGGCCGGTAGAAAGAAAAGAGTTACTCACAAAAATATCCCACTGGGATGATTGTTAGCGCTTTACAAGAAAATAAAATAAAATAAATAAATAAATAAAGTGAAAGGAGACCTCAGCCGAGTATGTGGCTGTCGGTCGGTGAAGTTCTAAGTTTCACAGCTGCTAAATAAAATAGTTATACCATGAAATAATACGTGGAGTTAAATTGCCATGTTTTTTGTGACAGAGTAAATACTCGTAAAGGGCTAATTGTATACTACATTTGATGGGCAATGTGGTAGATAGACCACACTATGGCTCACACGGCCAAGATAAGTTCAGTGACGACAATAATCGGCGGAAATTGATCACATACTCCCTTATTTAGGGGAAAGGAAGAAGGAAAGTAATAAGCAGAAAATCATAAGAAATCTTCTCTCTAATACAATTATGCGAAAGGCATCATTCTTATTTTGGCATATATTATAGCATCACAATTATGGTTAATCATCTCAGACATGTAATCAACAAAAAACATTTTCAGCCGAAAATGCTTTACTGGGAAGATGTATGTTGTCTCAGTCTCCAGCGTAATCTTTTTGGGGTATAGTAAGCAGAAGCACATTTTTTTACAATAAGATGTTAGGTTGGACCTGGAGCTTTGTTCTTCAGGTATCAGGGCCTCAGAAAAAATGTAGTTCATCATCCGTGTTCTGGCCTGTCCTAGTCGTATCTAGACGCATGATCCAAAGTGCTTCCTCTCTTCTAAGGCGTAGCTCTCTATTTCCGCCTCTCACGGTCGTTCTCACAACGTCAATGCCATAGAAGGTGAAGGTTTTGATATTACCTTGCGAGGGACATGAAGCCATATGTATTGCCATAGGGTATCTGGTATCCTTTGTGGCATATGCCCTTGCGTGTTCCCTTATGCGTTCTCTGAGAGGTCTGAAGGAACTGCCCACATATCTGCTTTTGCATGCACATTCAATAATGTACACTGTGAATTTTGTATCACAATTGATATTTGTGTTGATGGTGTGTCTTTTGGATCTATGGTCAGTAAAAGACTTGATTCCATGGTGTGCCCATCTGCACATCGAGCACATTCCACATTTGTAAAATCCTTTAGATTTTTGGGTTAACCAATCCTCTGATCTTATGCCTTTGGGCACGGTTGGACTTAGTCTGTTTTTCAAGTTGCGACCTCTGCGGAAGGTTATTTGTGGATGGGCTCCTATCAAGGTGGTTAAGGTTTTGTCAGCACTTAGGATCCCCCAGTGTTTGTTGAAGCTTTTACGTATAACTGGACTGAGTTCATTGAAGTCTGTAATGAGTCTTACAGGTTGTTGTTGTTCCAGCCTAGGAACTTTGGGCATTAAGGTTGACTCCCTGCTTATCTTTCTGATTCGTTTGTCTGCTTTTGAAATGATCTGAGGTTTATAACCTCTTTTGATAAACCTCAGACTGCATTTCCATCACGCAGGTTTCAAATTCTTGTTGTTCACTGCAGTTTTTTCTGGCTCTGATATATTCCCCATAAGGGATTCCGTTGATCTGGAGGATGGGATGAGAGCTATTGCTATTTACATTTCGCAAACCACCCAATCAGGACCGGGCTGGAATTATCACCGGTCCCCCGGTGAATTTCTCCATGTTCTTTTCCCAATCGTCAGTATTCTAATTGGTGTTTTTAAATCAAATGGTCTAAAGATAGGCTAACGTAAATGTTCCCTTGTGGTTTTTTTCGTTTTCTGCAGACCCCGCCTTTGACTAATTTTATCAGGTAAAGACAATCTCCACTGAGATTTTTCTAGTTACTTTCACCTCTTATATCGCCCCCTTTCACAGCTGCATAGTTCATTATATCTTTTATGAGGTCAAAACAGTTAAATCTTCCCGTTAGTCGATAAACGTGAATCTGTCAGTGTACACAGTGACTTTGCGATGTTGATTGTTTAGTATGTGTCTACTTCGCATAATCGGATCTGGTCGTATTTAAACATGATTAATGAAACGTTGAAGTGACTCGTTTGTATTGATATGTATGTACGTAACTGCTGATGACGAGTATTATTTCTTGCTTATTGACAACACGATATCCCACAGTTTTCTTAACCTGTGATGACATTTCTGGGTTCTTTTCTTCAATATATGACGGTTATGATTGGATAACAATGCACACAACAGCAAGGAACTCTTCAACATTGTGAAAGAGCTCTCCAACCCCAACGCCGGAAACAACGACATCACCCCTTCGCAAGAACTCTGCAACTCCCTCGCCTCCTACTTCCACAACAAGATCGCGGACATACACAACAGCTTCAACACCCAACCGACGAACGCCACGTCCAACTCGACCGAACCACTGCCCCCCACCACCACCCTCCGCGCCTGGACTCCGATCTGCACCGAAGAAACCGTCCGCATGATGAACTCCATCCACTCCGGATCTCCGACCGACCCCTGCCCTCACCACGTCTTCAACAAGGCCAACGCCGTCATCGCACCCCACCTGCGGGACATCATCAACACCTCCTTCACCACCGCCACCTTCCCTGAGAGCTGGAAGCATGCCAAACTCAGCGCTCTACTCAAGAAACCAACAGCGGACCCCACCGAACTCAAGAATTACCGCCCCATCTCGCTGCTCCCGTTCCCAGCCAAAGTCATCGAGAAGACCGTCAACAAGAAGCTGGCCGCCTTCCTCAAGACTAACTGATCCCTCGACCCCTCACAGTCTGGCTTCCGAGCCAACCACTGCACCGAGACCGCCCTCATCGCTGCCACCGATGACATCCGAACCCTGATGGACAACGGAGAAACAGCGGCCCTCATCCTACTAGACCTCTCCGCGGCCTTCGATACCGTCTGCCACCGCACCCTAGTGCAGCGCCTCAGCAACGTCGGAATCCAGGAGAAGGCGCTGGAATGGATCATCTCCTTCCTCGACGGAAGAACACAGAGAGTCCGTCTACCACCGTACAAGTCAGAGGCCACCGAAGTCATCTGCGGCGTCCCTCAAGGATCCTCGCTGAGCCCAACCCTCTTCAACGTCTACATGAGCCCCCTCGCGGCCATCGCACGCCAACACAACCTCAACATCATCTCCTACGCCGACGATACCCGGCTGATCCTCTCCCTGACCAACAACCCCGCCGCCGCCAGAGCCAACCTTCACGAAGGAATGAAAGAGGTAGCCGAGTGGATGTCGACCAGCCGCCTGAAGCTGAACTCGGACAAGAGGGAAGCCCTCATCCTGGGATCCTCGCCCTCCGCCTGGGACGACTCCTGGTGGCCCCCCGCCCTTGGCACCGCACCCAAACCGACAGACCACGCACGCAACCTGGGCTTCATCCTGGACTCCTCCCTCTCCATGACCAAGCAAGTCAACGCCGTCTCCTCGGCATGCTTTAACACCCTGCGCATGCTACGGAAGATCTTCCGGTGGATCCCCACCGAGACCAGGAAGACTGTCACCCAGGCACTCGTCACCAGCCGACTGGACTACGGCAACGCCCTCTACGCCGGAACCACCGCCAAGCTCCAGAAGAGACTCCAACGGATCCAGAACGCCTCAGCCAGACTCATCCTCGACATCCCACGACACAGCCACATCTCCGGACACCTAAAAGACCTGCACTGGCTCCCGGTCAACAAGAGAATCACCTTCCGTCTCCTTACCCACGCACACAAAGCTCTTCACGACCAAGGCCCGAGCTACCTCAACAACCGCATCAACTTCTACGCTCCCAAACGACACCTCCGATCAGCCAGTCACGCCCTCGCCGCCGTCCCCCGCATCCGAAGAACGACAACAGGAGGAAGGTCCTTCTCCTACCTGGCCGCCAAGACCTGGAACTCCCTCCCGACCGACCTGCGCCTGACCCAAGACCACCTCGCCTTCAGGCAGAAGCTCAAGACCTGGCTGTTCGGGTAGCAGCAGCACCCCCTCCCCCCCTAGCGCCTTGAGACCCTCCGGGTAAGTATAGCGCTCTATAAATGCCTATGATTGATTGGTTGATTGATGTTATGTTATGTTAAGATGTGCTTATAGAGCGCACTGTCACAGTGGGTTTCCTGGCGCTGATCTGATGCAGAGGGGGCAGAGGGATTTAGCTGGATTGTGGGAAAAGCCATGTTTTTAGAGATTTCCGGAATTGAGTGAGAGAATTGGAAGATTTGAGCAGGAAGGGGAGAGAATTCCAGAGTTTAGGGGCCAAATGTGCGAATCTCCGACCTCCAGATCTGCAGAGTTTGATAGAAGGGACAACCAGGAGGTGGAGGTGGGAAGATCTGAGGTTACGTGAAGGACAGTAGAGACTGATAAGGGATTTCAGGAAGGCAGGGCAGGGACCGGTTAGGGATTTGAAGGTGAGGCAGCCGATCTTGTGACACGAGCTCATTTAAATGCATAATGCTTCTCTTTTAAGTTTGATGTAAGCTTGGAATTTGGGTTGTTTTCTGAAAACTTAATCCGGTATTGAGCAGAGCTCAAATGTGGTATTTAGCTATTGATTGAAGCCTTTCTTAATCAGGGAAAGCAATAATTGTATTGTTGTGATGATATAATATACACTAATTACTGCTAGTCACGGACAAATATGAAATAGCAATGAGATTTACCTGCAATCACTTTTCTGAACATGAACAATGCGTGATGAACCCCTATTTTTCCAATTAAAATTTCAGCTAGACGAGTAACCCTCAACAAATGAAAATATTACCCATAAAGTCTTATACATGGTAGCAAACGTACAGTTCAAATAAGAGACTTCTGTCAAAATAGGGTCGCCATTGACCTTGTATATGCTAACGCCCAAAGATTCAAGTATATTATGTCTCACTGCACATTTGCACCCTAAGGAGCCGTTTTACTGTTGCTTTTGTTAATTTCCTATTATTTCTGATCGCGCTGAAAGTCACGACACATTGGTTCTTTTCTGTCACTAGACATTTACATTTTGTTGTGAGATCCATAAACGACAGCAATTGCTGACGAACACGAAACAACACCTTCCGCCTATTCCCTCCCCCCTTTGTGTTGGTTTCCACGTCACGGGTGTTCCTTTTCGCCACAAATATCGCATTTTCCTATCAATTTTGAAACTTTAATTTTGATTATTCTCTTCCAGCCCTGAAGAGTCACAGCCATATGTTGTGATGAAACACGTGTCGGTTTGATTTGTATTTACAGTTATTCCCAAGTGGGGAATACTGTGGATGAATAAAAACCCTTGAAAGACTACACGCTGTGTCCGGTTTATCCCTACTATCGTTATTCTAAGACAAACCAGTCTACTTATATATATTGTGTGCTCTGGACATATTGCATAAACTTAAAGATAAAGAGGTCCTTTGTCCTTCTTCCTTCACAGAGGTTAAGGTTTTTCCTCTGACCAAGAAGCACCTACTAAAATACTCTTCTCAAGAATCTATTGACCATTACCCTACCGTAACTAGTTGTGCGCCATTTTTTCTGAACACTTAAAAAACCGTTTCGCTGATCTCTAACAGTTTCTGGATGATAAACGGAACTTTTTTTTATGAATAATGACACAATCTTTGAGATAGGACTGGAATTCAGAAGAACAAAACTGTGTCCCATTATCAGAAAGAATGCAATTGGTAAAGCTTTCCCTCTTGAATATTTCCTCCAAGAACTTTATGACACTCGTTGAAGAATTATCCCTGACAGAAGTCACTTCAATCCATCTAGAATACAGATCCAGGACAACTATTATATAAGGTGTATCACTAACACCATGTAAAGGTCCAACAATATCAATAGCTATTTTATCCCAGGGATGTTCAGGTAACTTCTAACATCCCATGGGCATCTGTTTGGTTTTCAATATCTTATCACTGGTACAACACTCCAGGCAATCACAAACTAATCTCTCAACCTCCTTATCCATCCCCGGCTACCAGAATTGCATTCTCAAGTACTCCTTCATTTTTACTATACCAAGATGTCCAACATGTGCAAGACTAAGAAGCTTACTCCGCAAGCCCAAAGGTGGGACAAGCTTGATACCTCAAACAAGCACACCATCAACCACAGACAATTCTTCAACAACTAGAGATCGTGGTTTCCCCAGATGCCTGTTCTTACCCAACAGAAGTAATTCAATAACCTTTGTAATTGCATGATCATTTCCAATTTCAGTTTTCCACTCAGACTCATCAACCGCTCCCAATGTGATTTCACAGACATTTATCACATCATCCACCAGATTCGCCTCAATCAAATCATTTCCCTTTACATCAACCAACCGAGAAAGAACAGTGGATTTGTTAATAAAACCTGGAATATAATCCACATCAAATCCAAGCTCTTGAAGAGAAATGATCCACTTCTTAATTCTAGAAGAAATAGAATCTAACCCTTTTTAAAAAAAAAACATTTTTCAAAGATTTATGAACTGACAGAACTTCCACCTTGGTACCCCAAATCATATTTCTGAACTTCCTCAATGCCCAAAAGATAGCCAAAGCTTCTTTCTCATTGACCAAATAATTAAGCTCCGAGCCTCTCAGACATCTTGAAGCGCAAGCAATCAAACATTCAACACCACAGTTCTTTTGAAGTAGCACCTCTACCAATCCCTTGGCACTTGCATCATTCAAAATGAGAGCTCTCTCACCAGGCACAAAAGCTTGTAACGAGGGAGCCTTCATCAAATCCTCCTTGATGGAGACAAACTCTTTGGCACACTCAAAGCTCCAATCAAAAATCAGATTCTTACATGTCAACCTCCTAAGATTATGCATCTTATCTGCATACCCTAGAATAAACTTACAGTAAAATTCTGCCATACCTAAAAAAGACAGCAACTCCTCCTTGTTAGAGGGTTCACTAATGTTCACAATGGAGTTAACAAGTTCTTTCTTTGGAAAAATACCCTGCCCAGAGATGCAATGACCCAGATAGTTAACTTCTTCCACAGCAAAATTGCATTTTTCCTTTTTTACCATGAAACCAGGCATTCAAAAACTACACAAACCCTTGAGAAATGCTCTGCCATGGTACTACCATAAACCAACAAACCATCTTGATAGCACTTCACACCAGAAAGTACATTCAACATGATCCGTTGAAAAACAGAAACAGCCAAAACAAGACCAAAGGGCATCCTCAGAAATGTAAAAGTTCCCATGGGTGTAACAAAGGCCGTCAAATCCTGTGAAGGTTTGTCTAACTCAACCTGATGGTAAGCTGAGGCTAGATCAAGAGTAGTTAAATACTTTGCTCCTGCCAAGGTTCCAACCAACTCATCAATGTTGGGCAGTGGAAATCTATCCACAACTACATCTTTATTGAGCAAATGTAAGTCAATGCAAAGGTGTATTTCACCACTGGCCTTCTTAGCAACGACTATCGGAGCCAACTACTCAGTTGCTTCAACTGGCACAATGACTCCCATGTTGATCAAACATTCAATATCTTTCTTCACACCAGCTTGCTCATTCAAAGGCACCCTCCTTACTTTTGCAAGAACAGGGACAGCACCATCTCTCAATTTTATGTGATGTTTGTACCCCTTAAGTCATCCTAACTTATCTTCAAAAACATCAGCAAAACGTTCAGCTAGAATGGTGACAGAATCATCCACCACTTGAACTTGGACTTGAGGCACAGCACTGGGGTTGAGAAAAACACCCAATAAGCGTCGATGAGGTCACCCTAAAAGTGAGTCTCCTCTGTTTGCCACATATATTTTACCAACAGTTATAAGTTCACTCATTTCAATAAAAGCTAAGAAATGACAAAGAATATTTATTGGTAAGCCACCATAACCAACAGCAGAAACATCATTTTTTAATAGCTTGACTTTGTCTCTAAAATGCGTATCAAAAATGTCTTTGCAAATCACAGTGAAATGAGAGCAGGAATCAAACTTCATCTCTAGCTCAACACCTTCAATAGTGACAACATGAGAGGGATGATTTGTTTTCTCAACATCAACCTGATACGTGATTTCTTTTACCTGTCATTGTTCTTTGAATTGAGACTGTTCTTTTTTTTTAACCCTACTTTTACAATATTTGGCAAAATGACCCTTCCTCCCACAAGCATTACAACTAAAAGGTAGTTCTGGAGAGAACGTGGCATTAGCTCTATGGCCTTTCACCCACATCTGAAACATACAGATTTGTTGTCTAACGAAGAGACACCTTCAGCAACACAAGAAGATTTGTCTCTATCACTATCCACAGAGGTTTTACTTTTAACTTGACATACAACTTCTTCAACATTACCACTCAAAGCATTAGGCTTGTTTTTGACTGAACTTAACTCGTCAACACATTTCATCATGTGTTCTAATCTTTTGGCAATTGCCAAAACGTTTTCCAAGGAAGGCTCATCTTTCAACCACAACTCCACTCTAATATTATCATGTGCACATTTTAAAACAAACTGATCCCCGATTCTTTCCTCTATTGCACCTCCGAACTTGCAGGAGACAGCAAGTTTTCTCAACCCTGTGACAAACTCTTCTACAGACTTATCCTTCTTCTGTTCTTGTAATCCAAAATTATTGTAATTAACCGAAGGAGGTAGTGCAGATCCAATTGAATAATGCCAATCTCATACTCATTTAATGTCCTCTGATCAGCAGCGCTAAGCTCTAGCAAATGCTCCAGAACTTTCTGACCTTCCCCTCCAAGACAGTGAAGAAGTAAGGAATATTTTCGCTTAGCACTTAAATTTGTCCCACAAACCCTTGCATAGTTCACAAATATCTTCTTCCACGTTTGACATTTTATAGTTGGTTCCCCTGGACTTGTCAAGAAAAAAGGTGGTTGTGTAACTTTCTGCATATTCACTTATTTGTGTTATAATAACAAACAGATAACACAAAAGTATATTAAAACTGTGAAGTGTAGGAAGAAAAACAAGTGCAAAAACAAATAAAACTACTCAAATACCTTGTTGTGAATTTCTTTAACAAATGGACAGTGAGAAATCACCTAGCCCAACAATGAAATATCACTGCAAATTGATATTGCACTATTCACATAAACCTATTGGTGTGCCTATCACCGCTGCTCTGCTCTTATTATCGGCTCAACTGAATTCACAAAGAAAATAGAAGGTGTGCCAATCACCGATGAGGAGTATGAACATAAAATTAGCACATGCTCAGTCTGTGCGTCAGACTCCTTGAAAATCAAAAAATTTCACACTCAACCTGTAATGTCATTCACCATAAATCTGCTTATCAAGGTTGAAGACCGAAGAAAACAAGCTACTTGCATGCAACAAACTCGTCAAACTACAATCAGTTGTGCGATATTTCTCCCAATCCAAGATTTCACTCATGCGTGACAACGCTCTGCAAGACTTTTACTTTACTTTCGCCAAGCTTCCCAATGCTTCAAAATGGCCCAAAATACGTGACCACGCACGGCGACGCTACTCTTCTTCTCCATAAGTTGAAATGCCTGTGCGTTCCAGCACACATTGCGCAGACGAATCCAGGCCTCAACAAACTCCTTCAATGAAACGCAAATGCGTTCCACTTCCCACTCTTTCCGCTCACCTCCTCACAAGTCAACCAAAACCTCAGAGAAGAGCCGACGAACACAAACTGCCGCTGGAGAAGTAACAGCTTCACCTTCTCAACTATTCACCAATCTGCTGCTGGAGGAGGGAGAGGATGTGCCATGAATACTGAAAGACTAAACATAAAGATGTGTAGTAGATTGAAAGTCTGCTTTGTCGCGATCTCTGCTGGATGTTGAGGTGAGACCATGCTCGTCGCCAAATAAATGTGGTGTCTTTCACTCAATAAGGAAAACATCATACACCAAATTGATGAAAGTTCCGGTTTATTCACCTCAGCCATCCACAGCTCTCTCTGTAACTGACAACGTCAGAACCCTCACATAGAATAATTCCACATAGAGCCAAAAGTGAGATTCCATACAGAACTAAGCATTACATCACTAGAAGACAGAGGGTTTTTGCCCATAATTCGGTATTAGATTTGTGTAGGGCTTGAGGGAGTTGATTCTGCTCTTCCTTCTTATAATTTCTATTTGTTTCGAGTTCATTTTGACCTGGTCTTGTTGCCTATTGGGGTTTCCGTCCCGGTTTTGCCGTGACCAGCCCTATACCTGAGGCTGCTTTGGCAGGGTAGAAAAGGTTAAGAAAAGGAACTTGTGTCCTAAAACACAGCAACTTAAGTTCACTATTTAGGGGTCGATTACGGTGTTGTCGGTCAGAAAGCATTCCTACTTTAAAACTTTATTTTGGTCTTAGACCATAAAAGTGCCATACAATCCATTTTATACAAAGTAATATAAGAAGCCAATGGAAATGCATTTTAACCTGTTAAGACAATACCTTCTAAAATTCATTTTTTAGAAAAGTTAAAACAGACATGAGTGTACATATAAGACAAAAACAGCAAAAGCCTATGTCTATTCCAATATGGGCAATGTGGTCGGCTGTGCAAGTTGAGAACAGAGAATATTTGCAGGCTCAATGCCGATTGGGTATTGACAGTTAGACACATCAGCTAATGTGGGCCAAGATCTTAGCAACAGAACAAACAATCTCCGGGCTGGGATCTGATTTTAAAATACAGAGGGCTACAGCAATGCAACGTGTGCCCAGTTGCTTACAATTTGGCCTCGTCCATTTTCCTCTCTGGCTTGAATAATTTGGACACACAAACAATACATGGGCAATAAACTCTATTTCAGAAACACAACTGGGATAAGACCTTGAGGTAGCCGGTTGCTTTCGTGAGGATCCACTGAACGATTTCAAGGGGAGGGAGCAAAATCTAAAATGAGCATAAAGGTTCCTATCCTGAGGTATAGTAATAATTTTAAAGTATTGTTTGTATGATCCAGTCAGTTTGAAGTTCATAAACTCTAAGGTTAAACAGCCCAAGAAGAACTGGAAAGTGTGCCCCGTACAACCTAATCCCAGTAGTGTTTCTTTATTGCATCTTTGCTTGGAAGCAATAATGGATCCTTGGTGTTCAAGTAACCCTCTAGTCCTATTGCACTTAACAGGGATTTCACACTATGAATCCAGCCTATCTTATGTGATTGGTCGAGTGTGATAAATTCCTTGAAGGTTGCATCGTATAAGCACAACTCAGGAGTGGACCTTATGCGCTGCCAAAACAATAGGGAAAGTAGCTTAGCATTCTCATTCATAGTGGCTCTTCTCAGATCCAGCCTTAGTGGGTGGAGAGGTGTACTTTGTGGTAGAGAAACCAGGGACGAAAAGAACTTGTTCTCTGTATTCAGTATTTTTACAAAGCCCCACAATTCAGATCCATAAAGTACTGAGCCTAGAGCTTTAGCCTCGTAAATCTGAAGGGGGGCTGCCACCAGTTTACAAAATGTGTTAATTAATTAGGGCCCCTACTATTCACCTACACATTTTACAGTCTGTTTGGCTACATGCGGCTCCACGTCATGTCTTCTGCAATAGTAAAACCCAAGTAGTCAAAAGTGCTCACCCTCACCCGGGAACCCTAATGATAAATAACCTCTAACAGACCTGTGAAGGTTAAGCGAAAGTAGATTCATCTTGGTTGTGTTGACCTCTAGGCCACAAGAGTTACAAAAAAATAGAATATGCAATTGGAGCCCACTTGGTGTTTTAGAGACTAGCAAAGTATCGTCTGCGAACAGAAAGGTTGTAACCCCCCCCCAGGATTGGGGCATCAGCAGGGAACTGTGAGAGAAACTGAACAACACCATTCAAGAAAAGGGGAAAAAGAGTAGGTGCCAAAACTGTTAACTTCTATAAGGTTAGTAAGATGGCCTTGGCAGCCCCAGCGGACTCTAGTAAAATCTGTCTCATTAAGTTGGATAATAAGTGGTAAAAATCTCCAGAGGAAGGCCCAAATCAATTTAAACATGCCAAAGTTTGTTTCTGGGGACAACGTCAAAGGCGGTCATAAGATCGATGAAGGTTACATACCCGCTCCCTCAACCGATGACCACTGTCTTCCAGATAAGGAGAAGAAAATGAAACACATTGTCAATAGTGCTCGTTTTTTCCCTAAATGCAGCTTGGAAAGGAGTGAGGATATTGTAGTCACTACTTTAACCCTGTACCTTTAGGAGTAATGCACGAGTGAAAACCGTTTGAATACAGTCTATAAAACTGATTGGTCTATAGTTACATGGTAAGGATCCGTCTCCTTTCTTGTGGACAGGAATCACTCCTGCTCCCTTCCAGGGGGTAGGTATTTGGGCCTCCTCAGCTATTGCACTGGCTAGGGCAAGATATAATGTGCCCAGTTCTCACAGTCTTGGACTAGCAAGTCTCCCAGAATACCATCAGGGCCAGCAGCTTTGGCATTTGCAATATAGTTAATACAGGTCTCAATTTTGCTTAAAGAGAAAAAGGCTGTTGCTGTAACAAGGACAAGTCTAAGAAAGGCATCTTCTGTTTCTAATTCACGTGGCCCAGAATACAGTCAGGCGAAGTGGTACTGCCATGCATTGATGGAAATGTTGGTGGAAGGAGGTGAGAGCCTGTTTGCATCCTCCTTAGTGACTAGGAGCCAGAACTTCTGCAAGTCCTTTCTATCACATGCCTCCCTGATCAGCTCCCATCTATCTTCTTCCCACTCTCTTTAGGCCTTTTTTTGTGCTAACTCCTTAATTCCCTCACATGAACAGGGTTGTTCGCCCTAATTGCCTGGGCTAGTAATGTTTAAGGGCTCTACACTCGTTATTGTACCAAGTCAGCTTCGATCTTAACTTTGGGCCAGATATACGGGGCACACCGATTCAGTAAATAGCATAGCTGGCTCCTCAAGCAAACTAGAGTGGCAATCTAAAAGCTTATCCAGACCTCCTGGGCGATGAGTTAAGCTTCAAATCTCTGCTTTGCTTGTCAGCAGGTTCTGCTTAATAGATTCAAACTTTTCTTTTTTTGAGTTTCAAAAACCTTTATTGGTAGATTACAAGGGTACACATCTCTGTGCCTACAACCGGTATTGGCCGGCAGCTTATGGTGCACCACTGTGGGGTTACTATTCAACTGGTGATTTGCAGATCGTGGAAAACCAGTTTTTGAGATCTCTACTAAGTGTCCCACAATCCACACCAGTTTTTTCATTACACTAAGAGTTAGGTTTAGGTTACATTACTGATCTGCTTCTTTTGGCACCATTGGTGTGTTGGGCTAAAACCTGGTTGAACAATGACATTACACTTAACCACACCATCCTTAGGGACTGCATGGCTTTGGATAACGCCTCATAGATTCCGTGGCTGGCTTATGTAAAAGGCGCTCTAGGAAGTCTTGGCAGGCCCAACCTTTTCAGCCACCCAAACACAATCTGTAAGGGGGACGTGAAATGGATCAAGGATAACTTTTTGAGGAGGGCATTTCAAACGCGGGAGAGTGAGGAACTGACTAAACCTAGAGCTAGAGCCAACTTCCTCCTCCTGACTACGCTCTCAATTGAACCTTATCTAAAAATTGTAAGCCGCCCATACCATCGACATTTGCTCATCAGATTTAGGTTCAACATTATACAGTACTCCTTAGGTGACTTCCCCGTATGGGGGGTCCCAGATGAGTCAATCCCATGCAGCTGCGACAACTTCTCAGAGCAGTCCCTCATACATTTTGTAATGTTCTGTGAACACTTTAAGAAGAGCAGAAAGTAGTTCTTAGTCCCTATTTTAAGGGAAGCAGGTTTTGTACAAGTACACCCAGCACTACTTTATTTACAGCTACTAGGTAGCTCCAGGATAGTCTTCGGGGTTGCTAGCTTTCTGGTCGTAGCCATGCGTACGAAGGCCAGGAAGCTATCCCCGAGGCACTTGGAAGGGTGACCTCACTATAGTGCTGTTTCTGTTAATGTTTTTAAGTTAACTATTTTCCTTTTTATTACATTGTGATAGAACTGTTTTGTACTAACTTTTTAATCATTTGAATGCACTAGATATTATTACCGGGTATGACTTATTAATGATTTTATCTACATGAATTACATGATACGTCAAATTTTTTTTAAACATGTATTGTCTTGTGCTTTTATGATTTTAAGTAATCGAATAAAGCTTGCTTTTGACTTTGACTTTGGCCGGCAGCTTCATAATGTCACCGTCAAGTAAACAAAGTAAAAGTACATAAATATGATAACACAGCAAGTCGCCTACAACATTGTCAGGCCGGCCGCGTTGGACTAAAAGGCACTATGGCTTTCATCTAGGTCATGTAACCGAACACAATTTCCGATAGAATATAAAGTAATAGAGGTCGTGCGTGTGTCATAGACATATCTCGTGTCACTCTAGTGCAAGGGGGCATGCTCAGCATTATACCTATGGGTGTATCAGCTAACTCCGCCATGGTTCTTCATCTGTAGGTAAATCATTAGTGGCGACCATATGTCCCTAGGTCTGGATGTAATAGGTAATAGCTCAGCATATAAGGAAGACTGTTCCTGACAGTGTATCAGATTGTTGAGCCAGTCCTTAAACTTAGGCGCTCTTCCTCTGCTCCATCTACAGGCTACCCGCCTTTTAGCCATTAACAATACCAGTGCCGTGTATCGGCGGTGTGCCAAAGGGATATGTTTAACATGGCTCAGTAAAGCAATCAGTGGTGTGGCTTCTATACATACTTTGGTCATTTGGTTCAGTATGTTGTTGAGCGCTTATGGCGCGATAGAGCAGGGATACTAGCCTTTTCGGCGACGGTTGCTGTAAGAGTGTGTGCAGTGGTGCAAGCATTGGGGGCTAATCTGGAATATCTGCATGCAGGGATCTAATACCTTGTTTAAGGCGGATGTAAAGGAATGCATCTAGTGGTGTGCAGTGCGCCCCGCCAAGCATGCTGTCAGAAGTACGGAATGTTCCATTTTCATACAGGTCTCCCCAATGTTTGATGGACGTGCGGTCTTGCCATTTATGAAAGAGCGCTTCCTGCAAGAGAGGCATGTCTGGATGATATACCAGAGGTAGCAGCGGCAAATATAGTATCGGGCCCCAAGTTGGCGCGCAATACGCTGCCACGCCGTGATCGTGGCATTTACCGTTGTCTGAGTGCGTTCCCGGGCAGGAAGAGTCATGAACACAGCGCCTTCTATCGGTATTGGATGAACAAGCCAATGCTCTGCTGCCAACTGCGACATATATTTAGGTTGATGTATCCAAAAATATAAATAGTGTGCCTGAGCAAAGTCTGGTATGTCAAAGCCAGCTTCCGAGTATGGTCTTATTAACACAGCCCATTTCAGTCTAGCCTGCTTACACCCCCACACCAAGCGAATCATCTCAGACCTAAGGACCTTGAAAAAATATCGTCCCGGAACGAAGGGGATATTCAGGAACAGATATATTAGCTGGGGTAAGATCACCATCTTAATCAGTGATGCCCTACCTGCCAGAGACAACAGGAGCCTAATCCATCGATTTACCTTGTGAGTAATGCGAGTGAGGGCCACTCCGTAGTTGAGCCTCAGGAGTTCTTCCTTTTTCCTGGTGATGCCAATCCCTAAATATCGGAGTTCATCCGCACACCATTCTAATGGGAAATCTGTCGGAAAGCGGTCCACTGAGTCAGTTAATGGAAAGATACAGGATTTCCCCCAGTTGATCTGTACTCCAGATAGGTGCCAAAAACAATAAATTCTCGCAAGAGTGTATTCAAGTTGTTCTGCGGGTCCTTCACATATAGCGTGATGTCATCCGCGTACATGGAGATAAGGATTTGTAGCATGTTACACTGTAAGGCCATTACGTTGTGATATTGATGCAGACGCGCTGCCAGGGGTTCTGTGGCCAAGGCAAATAAGAGTGGGGATAAAGGGCATCCCTGGCGCGTCCCTCTAGTAATCGAGAATCTTGATGACAACTGGCCATTGATAAGTACTTTGGCCCCCGGTTGATTATACAAAAGTTGGATCCAAGACAAAAAGAGTGATGGGAACCAAATTCGGCTCATGATCGCAAATATATAATGCCATTCGATAGAGTCGAAGGCTTTCGTCGCGTCTAGGAAGACCACTGCCAATGATATTTCAGAAGCCACATTATTCATTACCAAGAAGAGGGTTCTCAAGTTATGGGAGGTAGCTCTCCCAGGGACAAACCCAGACTGGTCCGGGAGGACAAGATATTCAAGTAGCAGAGTCAGACGTTTAGCGATAAGTTTTGCCAGTATTTTGGCGTCACAATTTAGCAAAGAGAGCGGTTGGTATGATCCGCATAGCTGGGCCGGTTTATCTGGTTTCAGCAGGGATATGATGAGGGCCTCCCTCATTGACGGGGGAAGAGATCCCACCTCCAGGGAGTCCTCATAAACCTCCTGAAGTACAGGGGCCATGATATCAATATAGGTTTTATAGAATTCAATGGGGATACCATCCATTCCCGTGGCCTTACCAGATTGCAGCTCCATTATGGCTTTGCGAACTTCATCCTATTCAAACGGTGCACACAGAAATCGACGCTGTGCATTGCTTAACCAGCCAAGGGTTATGTCCTTTAGGTAGTCATCTAGCTGAACACCGGGGGGCCCTGAGGTGGTATATAAACCCTCGTAGTGATTAGTAAATTCTGACAATATGCCGGCCGTATCACAGCAGAGCATTCCGTCAGTCTTTTCCAGTTCAACTGCGTAGTTGGAATATCTAGGCATACTGACAACATCTGCCAATGTCTTGCCAGGCCGCTGCCCCTCGCCATACCTGCGGGCTTGCCAATGCTTGCCCCTAAAGTGTATCTCCCTCTGCGCCTATTCCGTATATTCTGTAAGTTTAGCCCTGAAGTTCTCCTGCGCATCCAGATCTGGTGCGTTCTGCAGCGTCTCCTCCAGAGTCTTAAGCTCACGCTCCAGTCTGCGAAGGGTATCAGTAATAGCCCTTAGCAACCCTGCCCCTTTGGAGATGCAATAGCCCCTCAGCCTGACTTTAAAGGCCTCCCAAATGGTCTCTACATTTTGCACCGTCCCCCTATTGCACTCAAAAAAGTCCAATATCTCTGCCCGCAGTTCCTCCCAGAAGACTGTGTCTAGTAACATTTTGGGGTTCATATGCCACGCGCTGCGTGGCATGCTAAAATACGCTGAAGCAAGTGTCAATCTGACGGGTGCATGATCAGAGTATGTGCGAGTCAAGTGTTGCACTGTGCAGATGGCAGGCCCAAGCCCTCGAGAGACCAGCCAGTAGTCTAGTCTCGCCCAGGTAGCTGCATGCGCCATAAAATGTATGCCTTCCCGTTTCATCAAGGGGTGTATGTGTCGCCACGCGTCTAAAAGCTGATGTTCCGTAATGATGTCGTGGAGCAGTGTCCCCGCTTTGGTGAGATGGTGTGGTGCGGGGTGTGATCTATCGATAGATGGAGCGTAGGTGACATTGAAATCCCCTCCCCAAACAATGGGATTCGACCCAATAGCCCTCACCGCCTCCCATAGGGTGAAGTAAAAACTGGATCGTCCACATTAGGTCCATAACAACATACCAGTGTGACAGATTCCATGCCCATGCGGCCCCATGATATACAATATCTGCCCTTATCGTCGCTTAACGAGCCCACCAGGGAAAAGGGCACTTGTTTTTTAACCAATATGGCTGTGCCCCTGGCATAGCTGGAATAGGAGGAAAAGACTCTGTGTGTGGCCCATCTTGAAGCAAATACATTAGATTTTTGGGATGCAAAATGGGTCTCTTGCAGCATAGCTATATGTGTGTTGTGTCTGTCCAAATACGCCAATATCTGGGCCTCTTACGAGGATCCCCTAGCCCCCTGACATTCCATGTAATAATATTCAGTTGTGTCATATTATCATGGGCCATACTGTTGCCAATTAAGAAAATCCAAACAATGCATCTTGTGCCATATCAACATAGTACAATACCTGTTCATCATGAGGTGCTGTGTATCTACTGCAATTTCAACTCTCCTTTGCAATGTAGCTGATCTTAGCACAGGGCTGTGTTTGTTTACCAAGGTCATAACATTGAAACCCCAATCATACCCGCGTCTTCCACCCCCCAACCACTGAAGCAACCCCAACCTGCCAGTATTATACTCCCACCCCGCCCACCCCGAACTGTTTCCCAATCAGGGACTTGCTACAGCCCCATTCTTAAGGAGATGGCGAAGAGCCATAGGGTATTTCCCGCCGGGGTCGTTGCCCAGGTGGTGACACATCAACCCCTCACACCCACAGCACCACAGTCGAGGCATCGGTCCCTACGTGCGTGGGGGAAGGGTGCCCAGCGATCAAATAATAGGCATCTCGGGAAGGGGGGTGCAAAGTATATTTATTTGTAAGGAATATTCAGTGTCCCACTATCATATGCACCAATACTCACAAGAGGAACCCCGGAACATCAATGACAGCAGTGCTGGTAATGTTCATTCTTTTTCCTCATTTACGACTGCCAATGGTGAGTCCGGGGGCCCCTCCTCCGCACCGCCAGACCTGTTCCATTTTTTGAGTTGTTTGAGGAAATCTTCCACTTGCTGTGGTTTTTTTTATGAAGAATTTTTGCCGGCCCTGATGCGTCACCCTCAAACGCGCCGGATAGAGAAGAGCGTAGTCAATTTGTGCTTTTCGCAGCTTTGCCTTGACATCTAGAAACTTTCGTCGCTCCTCTTGAACTATAGGCGTAAAGTCAGGATATATGGTAAAGGAGTTACCTTCAAAGGATAGCGATCGTTGGTTGCGCGCAGACTTCAAGGCCATATCCCGGTCCCTATAATTTAGGAGTCGAACAATTATGGGTCTCGGAGCAGTACCAGGCTTGGGCTGAGGCCCCAATGAGCGGTGCGCCCTTTCAACTATTAAGTGAGGAGAGAAGGCCTCTGACCCAATCGCCGCTAGCAATAATTTCTCAAGATACTCCTCCATTCTACCTGAGTTGGTCGATTCCGGAATGCCTAAAATGCGAATGTTATTGCGTCTACTTCTTGCCTACAAATCCTCATTCTTAGCCGCAATTACTCACAACAGATTGTCCATCCTGGAGAGCTGCGATGTGTGTCTAGCCGTGGTGTCATCCGAGTCTGAGATGCGTCGCTCCACTTCCGTTAATCGCTCCTCGTGGACATCTATCTTGTGGACCATGGCATCCATACGTGAGGACATCCTGTCAACTTTGTCTGCTATCGTGGCAAACCCCTGGCGAACTTCCCGGAGAACATCTTGCAGGTCTACAGCCGGCTCGGAGGAGATCTCTCGCGGCCCATTACAGCCTGCCTGACTCTGCTGATCATGTCCTGACCGGGACGCTCTCTTGGCAGCGTCAAATGTGAGTTTTGGCTGTTTCGCGTCAGGCTTGCCCATGACCGTTGTGTTTCTGGCGGTGCAGCAGCACCTCGCGTGGGGTTTACACACTATCGTTCACAACTAGGATTGTAGGCCGGTAGGAGCAGCAGTGCCACTAACAACAGGGCCTGTTCTTGCCTCAGGGCCCAATCTCCGTCGCTTCAGTCTCACACCAGGGCACTGGGGTGTTTTGATGTTTTCCCCCTATGCAGCGCCCAACGCGTAGCTCCTCGAATGTAGCCAGGCGTTAGCAATCGGTCACAAACCGCTCACAAGGGCCGGTAGCAATGGTGGTACGTCCAGCCACAGGGGCAAGTATGTCCCAGCGCCCCAGGCTTGTCCCGCAGCTTGCTCCCCCCTTCCGCCGCAGCGCCGGGCCAGAGGGTGCAAAGGGTCCGAACTGGCGTAGGTCGGCCAATTATCCGCCCCCCCTGATGATCCTGTCTCTCAGGCCGGCAACGCTACAGGAGTGTCCACAGATGTCTCCCGCAGCGCAGCAGGGCCCCACCAGCAACTCAGGCCGGGGGGTGGGCGGGGAGGGGGGCAGCGGGCCAGACAGGTTCAAGGTACCCCGGTGGTGAAATCAGCCCTCTCAATCCGCTAGGGCTGGTGGAGCAATGGGGCCCTCCTCCGAATCACTTCCAAACCCTCCGTATGGTGGGTCTCACCTTCAGTCCAGTCACGGGGGGGGGGGAGAGGAGGGCCAGCAAGAATACCTCAGGCGCCGCGGCATGTCCCACAACTTTCCTCAGTTTCACGAGCCCCCGCTCCGAAGTCCGCTCGACAGTGAGGCCTGCAGCCTCGTGTGATGCCATGGGTTTGCGTAGCTGACGCGGTCCACCTCTAGGTGAGGTCACATCCACAGCCCTTTCTCGGCATGCAGTTAGCTGCTCCTCATGACGTGAGTTCCTTGCGGATTGTGCTGAAACTCAGCCAGTGCATGTCGGAGGGGTAGAGCTATCTGTTGGTGCCTCCAAAATCCCCTATATTTGCCGATTTCAGGATAAATTCAGGATATCGATCACTGGGAGGCGAGAGCCTCACCGGAAGGCTGCCATCCGCAAGTGCGCCACCTAGCTCCCCCCCTTAATAGATTCAAACTTGCCTTCATCCAAAGCCACTTCGGGCCATTTGAGCCGACAATTGTAGTTTGATGGAGGTAGCTCTTTTGTAGATAGAATTGATTTTGGGGAGCTGGACAAACCCACCCAGGGTGTACCCAGCATAAGTTGAAGGGGATGTTAATCACTATCCGACTGAATTGGTCTTGGAATGGTTTCCGACCGAATCCGATCCGGGGATTCTGACCTACTGATTATGATGCATTCGGATGCTTCTGGCTATGATTTGGTCGGACTCCAATTGACTTCAAGGGGAGCCAAGGTTCCGACCAAATACACTGGCTCCCATCGAAGAAAGGGGTGCCTGGGGAAAATCGTGCACCCTGTGGCGGGTACCCCTTGATGCCTGGCACATTCTGCATGGTCTGAAGGGGACCCTTGGGTACCCCTACGGGGCTAATGCGGAAGGCTCCAAATGGTGGGGGGTCTGCTATGGGCCCCCAAGCTCAGATTCCGACAGCCGATCCGAGTCGGAAAGTCAAAACATCACAATCGCTCATTCAGAAAGGTTTCTGATTCGGTTGGAAACAAGACTTCCAAATCAGATTTGGCAGACCCCTTAGTGTGAGGATGACAATATTGTGTACAGGTAAGCAGTTGCCACTAACAATGAGGGGAGCCAGAGGCAGAAATGGGCTGACCTATTGCTTTATCCCGTATCCTGTGACTGATGGAAGGAAAGTGTGAATGACAGTAACTCTGACTAATGGATAAAGAGAGCTGACTGAAAGTCCTTTTATGTATATATTTATGTGTATAATTGTAAAGCTTTTTTTAAACCTGAGGTCTAGGATAAGGTCATAGCTATAAACTAAATTTTTAAGATTTTTACATCACTGTTTTATATGAAATGCATAGAACGCATGCTGATAAATGTAAGGAATTGGAGTGAAAACTGCCCCCTTAAGTAATAATCACAATCCCTGTCAGGATGAAACACTAAACCACTAAAGTCTCCAAATAAACCTGAAGTCAACACTCTAATACATATGGCACAGAGCATAGAGGTTTAACCCTTTGCATGCGTCGGACGGCCCCCGGCCATCCGACGTCACGGTAGGCGTGTGCTTTGGACGGCAGGGGGCCGTCTGATCTGCGCACGCGTGGAATTTGTCCACACTGCAGGGGAATTCCAGCTGCGTTGAAAGGGTTAAAATAAAGGTAAATGTGTAAAGTATACATGCAGTACCAAAACACTAATCAAATCAAAGCACAGCACAATAAAAAAAGTCAATGTAGAATAATAGACCACTGGGGTTGGCACACAGGCTCTTCACAATGGGAGAAGGGTTTCACCATCCTGGTTTTAGTTAGAGAGGGGTACAGTTGGATTATTTGCTACAGAGCACAGACAAAAGTGGGTAGGGTAGCCCCCGGGAACTTATACCACATTGTCCAGTACCCACAAGGCTGGGTTTTGGCATGACACCTTTGCTAGAGAGTATGTGACCCAGGTATTCCACAGAGTCTTTGAAGAACACACATTTGTCACGCTTAAGCACAATTCCACTGTTTTGGAATGTTGAAAGAACCTGACCCAACGTTGCATCATGTTTGGACTGCACAGCAGCATAAATTAGTACATCATCTTGGAAGATTGCCACTTTTTTTAATCCTTTGAGGAGATTTACCATCAAGAGCTGGAAAACTAAAGCTGCCAATGCAAGGCCAAACCGCATGCAACAGAATTGAAACATGCCTGCTGGATAATTAAATGCTGTGAGATGACATGATTCCTTGTCCAGTTCGACCTGGTGATATGCTGACGCCAGATCGAGTTTGGAGAAGATTTTTGCTCCTGCTACTATGCCCAACATTTCGACTATGTTTGGTAGAGGTTGCGAATCAACCCAAATTACTTTGTTCAAACTGCGCAAGTCAATGCAAGTCCTAAGCTCATTGTTTTTTTTTCGGGCTACTGCTAATGGAGAAGACCAATCAGAAGAGTCTATAGGCTCAATAACTCCTCTCTTGTGCATGGACACCAGTCCTTTTTCAAATTCTTCTCTTAAAAATTATCGGAACACTTCTCAATTTAGGTTTTATGGGGATTGCGTCTTCTATTACTTTTATTCTATGTTTGTAATGTTTGATTTTACCCTGTTCTCCAAAGAAGACCTTGGGATATTTATTAAGGAGCTTCTCCACATCTGTTGAATCTCGAATGGCCAAGACTTGTTCCTTTGCGCCAGGGCATAGCATCATGTCAAACAACCCCTGGTGAAACCACCCAAGGATATTCAACCCATGTATGGCAACATATATTTTGCCATGAATGCGTCTTTTTTTGAACTCCATAACATCTTCAAAATAACCATGTAGGTCTATTTTTCATCCTTTATATGACACAGTGGCACGATCTGGGGAAAGTAACGGCCTGTTCCCCCATTTATCTTTAAAGAGGGATTCAGTAATCATGGTGATGTGTGCACCTGAATCAACAAGAAGACGTACCTTTTTCTCTCCGACAGATATTTCAACGTAGGGGTCTACACAGTCACTAGGATCTCCTGTCCTAATATCACTGTCCTGTACTACTAGAATCTTTTCTTTCAACTCTTCCAACGGATCTTCATCCTTGATATCATTGTTGTCCTTGACACATCTTATCTTTACATTTTCTCTTTTATGACTCTGGCATACTTTGTCAAAGTGGCTTAATAACCACAAGACAAACACACTACATTTTTTGCAGGACATGGACTACCATTTTTTGTATGAACTGAATTACCACACCTAAAACAAATGTCAGTTCTTCTGAAAAAACTAGATTTTGGAGCATCCATTTTTTTCTTGTAGTTAGTAAGACGTACTAGGGTAACTACTTTTGTAGACTTGCTTACAAGTTCCTTCACCTAAACCTGGGAAGTTTCTATACTCTTGGCAATGCAAATGGACTCTTCCAAATTTGGGTTTTCCAACGACAATAACTTTTGTCTAATAGCTCTGTCAGAACATTGACTTATGAACTGATCACTAACTAACTGCTCAGTAAAGTTTTCAAATTCACAAACAGCAATCATTTGCCTTAGTGCAGGTTTGTAAGTGTCAACGTCTTCATCATTCTTTTGGGCACGTTCGAAGAATTTGTGTCTCAAAACAACTACACTAGGCTGAACATCTCATCTTTTCGCTAATTTCCTTATGGTGCTTTGGTATTCGTCTGGCTCTTCACCTTCTACAACTTCTGTCTCAGGCAAATGTTTAAGGGCAGCCCTCCCTTCAAAGCCCAAGGAGAACAATAGTAAGAATTTTTTTTTTTCTGGTCTGAATGATGTGTGCCCCAATTGCCCCTAAATTGGTCTCAAATACGGCGAGCCATTGTCTCCATTTGACAGGTGGTTTTCCAGGAGAGCTGTAGAGTAATTTCCCTTAAAACGGACCTGGTGTGCGTGTCACCGTGTTAGTAAGTGCTCGCTCTTTCGTTTATAAATGTAGACAGCGATGTATGTGCAAAAATAATTAGTATTCTCACACTGGCCGATGTATTATTGAAAATAAAAACAGTACCTGAAATCATTGCGGTGATAAGATAAGTCTGCACGTAGTTGGTTACATACGTTGTGATTATTAAGCGACTCTCAGATGGAGCCTGTGGAGACTAAAGTTAGGCAAACAGCTTCTTTATCACCTAGGCAACCGAACTCTGTTGACGGGGAGTATGTTTCCAGAAGAAATGTTGAAGAATGCCGCCAAGCCTCCTAAATTCCTGCTATCCTACCAGCGTGCGCTACTTAAGGTGCAGGCGGGGATCAGGTGTTACTCTTTCGTCAGAATGCTTCTGGTTACCACACGGCACAATTCTGAAGAGATCAGCTCACGTCGCTGAAGCAAAAGAATTATTTTGTGGCCAGTGTCGTCAATGTAACTTTTTCTTCCGTGTGGGTGCTGTGTGGGAACTACACGTTACAGCTCGTCGCCACAATGAATGTAGTGAATCAGGAGCCAAAGATTAGTTGAAATGTAAGTTTATTACGATTCATGGTAAAGTTCCCACAGATGGGCACAGAAGTGCATGCAAGCACAAAGAACACTGTCTGATAACGGTCACCCTACAACTGTCGTTCCACCAACTGTCACCTATCTAACGGGCTCGCGTGCCAACGGGCAGCGTGAGACAACTACCGCACTCTGACCTCGCGAGTTGGTGCGCGAGGTGGAAACACTACTCATTACTTATAGCTCCAAATGTAGGAAATGTTTCAGACTCACTGTGACGTGTAAACTTCAGCCATTTGAAAACATAAATTACACTGTCATAATTTCCAAATTTTTAAACCAATAATAATTGGCCGTATAAAATTGGTCCATTTCACACTAATTAGACCGTTACAATTTGTGACCTCCTGTGCGTAGCTCAAATTCAGAGATGGAGGTTTTCAAAGCACAGCAGACCTCTATTCCCAAATCCATATTTCCAAATATGAAACATTTTTGAAGGACCTCTTCTCCAATAAAAGAAGTCCAATTTCAAAAGCTAATAATTACTAATTAGTAGCCGAACACAGCTAGTCATACTTTCTCCATTTCTCTCAGAACCTACAGATATCAGCTGCAAAGTACCCTAGGGCTCCTAGCTGAGCCCAACCCTCTTCAACGTCTTCATAACCCCCCTCGCCACCATCGTCAGAAACCATGGACTCAACATTGTCTCCTCTGCCAACAACACTCTACTGATCCTCTCTCTTAACAACAAACCTACAGCCGCCAGAATCAACTTTCACAGCGGGATGAGGGCTGTTGCCAAATGGATGAATGATACCTGCCTCAAGCTCAAATCAGACAAGACCGTGGTACTCATCCGGGTAAACACCCCCTCAGCCTGGGATGACTCCTGGTGGCCTGCCACCTGAGAACCCCTCTCACCCCATGGACCACACACCTAACCGCAGCATCATAGTGGACTCCTTGCTTACTATGAACCACCAGATCAACCCTGTATCCTTATCCTGCTTTCACTTGCTCCACCCGCTTCGAAAGACAGTCAGATGGATCCCCACAGAATCCAGAAAGACTGTCACCCACAAACTCATCACCAGCAGACTTGACTTCAGCAATGCACTCTATGCCGGAGTCATCCAGAAACTACTCAAGAAACTACAGAATGTTCAAAATGCTGAAGCCAGGCTGGTCAACAAGATACCCTGCAGCAGCCATATCACAGAACACCTTCAATAACTCCACTGGCTCCAAGTCAAAAAGAAAATCACCTTCAAGCTCCTCATACATACCTACAAAGCTCTTCACGATGTAGGACAAGCATATCTGAACCATCACCTCTTGTTCCACGTACCCGCCAGACAACTTCGCTCCACCGAACTTCCACTGGCTAGAGTCACACGAGTTGCCGAGTTTGAAATTGCAAAAAGACTTTGTACATCAAGCATAAAGGTTGGAACAACATCAAGGTTTCTCTGTTTATTTTTTAATAAGAAAGTAGCAATTGATTGTGTGACAAAGAGTCAACATTTTATGAATTGCACTAGAACAAAAATTCATTTTTTACACATTAGTCACACAAACACGATTGTGTTTTGACATTAGATAACTCTACACTATTCCTAAAACAAATGTCAGGGCAAGTGGCCACCTCAAAAAAATGTTGTTCTGTTCATCCTTTAGCATTCACAATCTAACTCAGCCACATCTGTCTGTTGGTTCTAAAATCATTAAATGCATGGATGTTTGTAGCAAAAGCCTTACATAAAACACAATTTCAGCTAGAGGTAAAGTTGAATTGCTAGGCATAGAAACATCAACAGTTCTGAGACAGACACAATGAAGGTTAGTAGAAATTTTACTTATTGTGATTATTGAAACATCGAATAAGGGAAACAAACAGTGTCACAGGTATGTTTGAACTTATGTGTGTAGATATGGGATTTACAGAACTCACACCATGCCACAGGATATAGACTCATGCGCTTCAGGGAACATGATGAGGAAGAGTAAAACTAATTTGCACTTGGGGCTTGAGCCATCGGTAAGATATGGCCCATCAGGGGGCTGAACTAAGCACTTTCAGTTAGGGAAAGGGGTCCAGCAGGGTTGAATTTTAGCTCCACTGTTCTTCATTTTATATATAAATACACTAGACCAGTTTTTAAGGCAATATTGCAAAGATGGCCAAAGAATAGGAGACAGAACCTTTCCGGCCTTGTTATATGCGGATGGCCTGCAATGATTGTTATGTAGTTTGTATGATCTTCTGGAAAATATAGGTCTTAAAATTAATTATTCTTAATCATATACCATGACCATAGGACCTAGAAGTACTAATACTAAAACCCATGCATTCAAGGACAACAACATAGGTAAGGTATACAAGTTTAGCTATTTAGGCATACTACTGGACGATAAATTGTCCTGGGACCCAATATTAAAATCTCACACCCAATCCTTTAATAGGGTTGCTTTTAGCATTGATGCTTTTTCCAGGTATTTATGCTATACTCATATGAATTCTATATTATATCTTCATAATGCTAAGTGTGTTCAAACTGTAGAATTTGAAGCGTAGATTTGGGGCTACAAATCTTCTACTTCCTTACAAACAGCAGAAAATAAATATTTAAGGAAATTGTTGCAAATTCCACAGAATGTGCCAACAGAAATAGTATATGATGAGATAGGGACATTATATAGCTGGCTATATTCACTTCAACCCCTTACTTTTATGGTGTTCAATTTGGACCAAAAAGAGCTAGAATTTGATAGAGTAATACTGAGAGACTGTATGCACATGGACCAGAGCTTGCTTATACGCTGGCTGAGTTATATAAAAACTTCCCTGATGAATTTGGGGATATCTCATCTCTTTAATTCCCTAGAGATAATCTCAAAATCAGATAATGTAGGATTAGGAGAGCAGACTCACAGCGCAAGCACTGCTGGACACATTATGCAGTGGTAAAATCTATAGACAGAATGGAATTGTATTTAACATTGGATATGCTGATTATCCGCAGAAGACTCCTAACTTGTTTTTGTTTGAAAATGTTCCCTCAACTTGTAGCAGGATGACATAAGCCAGAAGATCCTCCTATTTGCACATGCAATGAGTACTCTGTACTAGACACTTTACATATTGTTTTAATCTGCCCTAAATGGGCCAATTTTGACAAACATATATACGCCCATAACTTGTGCCTTTGAATTTTAACCATGCAAGACCAGCCCTACTATATCTTCAATTTGTAGACAATGTTACCTTTTGCTGGTATTTAACCAGATTTCTGTTAGGTGTGTATTTTGCTTATGTTTGACACTGAACCGTGATGGATTGGCGAATGACCTTTAAAACGCGGTTGTTACACCGTGATACATTTACATTGCGGTCATAACAACGCAAGTCATTACAACGACTTGCGATGGATTGAGCTCTAAACGAAGAAATAGTATGATTTACTATTCGAACACCTTACCTACTGTTACACACACTGGAGTTGGAATAGTAAATCATACTATTCCTAAGTCCAGCACCTCTAGCGCAAGTTGTTTTAACAACTTGCGTTGCAATAACCGCAATGTAACGTACTGCAATGTAAATCATCGCGTTGTAACTTCATATATTCTGATGGATTACATTTTATGGAATGATATTTATTGATGTTCTCTTTCTATTGTACTTTTATGATTGCTGAAGCTAATCGAATAAAGTAATTATTGATTGAATGATTGCGTAGGACTCTATGTAAATATATAACAGTTAAGTTATCAACTAAATCTCGATCACTATTAATGCTCTCAGGTTATGAAACAATATTCCAAAGCCTCATTAGAAGGATTGATTTTTGTGTAAGTAGCAAGTAGTGTACCTGCTTAACAAAGAACCACTAAAGGAGACAAACTTTTTCAACCAAAATTAATTCACTTTGTATGAAAATGTAAATACCTGAAAAAGATTTCCTAAACCGGTATGACAACAGAACAGTCAGTTCTTTTCATTATTTAATGTGCTGTTTCTGGAAAGTGTTTTCTGAATATATCTAGCCTAGACTGACTCTATGATCCTCTATAAGATATTTATTTTGTCCCATACTGTGAACACAACAGAGGAGATGCGTAATACATTATGCAGGGTCATCAGGAACATTGTATCCGACAGTGACAGTTCATAAGTAGTGTCTTATTTCTTTCCGACGTCCTTTCCCATCAGATATTCCTTTGTATTCATTTCAGGCCTCAACAGAATAATATAACATTTTGGGAAAAATATGCAGGAAACCAATGCAGAACTGGAAGACAAGATCGCAAAGACCTCCATTGCAACCATATACTTGCCCTTGGTGCTGAGATAGGCTGGAATAAATGAGAGCCAGACGGTAAGGAAGGCCAGCATGCTGAAGGTAATGAATTTGGCCTCGTTGAAGCTGTCCGGCAGTTTTCTAGCCAGGAAGGCCACTACAAAACTTGTAGTGGCCAGAAGCCCAAGGTATCCAAGCATACACCAGAAAGCAATTGTAGACCCTTCATTACATTCATATAATATCTTTCCGGGTTGAGAATTGATGTTACATTCAGAGGAAGGTGGAGAAAGAATCAGCCAAGAGGCACATAGGAGGACTTGAATGATTGTACAGACACCAATCACTATGTATGAAAGTTGGGGCCCAACCCATCTCCTTAAGTCACTGTTGGGTCTTGTGGCATTGAACGCAATGACTACCATAATAGTTTTGGCTAAGATGCATGAAATGCAAAGAGCAAAAGTGATGCCAAATGCAGCCTGGCGGAGGAGACATTTCACTGTAGTAGGATAACCAATAAAGATCAGTGAACAGAGAAAGCATAGAGCAAGAGAAAATAGTAGAAGGTAGCTTAGAGAACGGTTATTGGCTTTGACAATGGGGGCGTTCCTATGTTGAATAAAGAGTTCCAGAATAGTAACTGGCATTAGTGAGAAAAAAATACATATGACAGTCAGGCCAACTCCTAAAGGCTCTTCGTAGGAGAGGAACTCTATGACTTTCAGCACGCAGTTGTCCTGTTCGGAATTTGGCCACTGATCCCACGGGCACTTGGAGCATTCAGTTGAGTCTGAGAGAGAAAAGTATCAAAACATTTTACAGTGATAAATGAAGAAATGTCATGACTTTATTAAGAATTAAATAGAATTATGTACAATGTAGTATTTGTGCATCACCTTTACACATTACCGATTCCACAGCAGGGTCATGTAATACCCTTGATAGTAATGACTAGGACTATTCTTTTTTTCATAATATTTATTCAATCTCTTTTTGAAACAGATCATAAAAGCATCAATTCATCAAATAAGCCATGGCACAATATTATATAACCATATAAAAACAATTAAGATCAATATAAAATTGTTGGCAAATTAAAAAAATTGGCCCTGAACAAGAAAAATAGTATTTAAATCCCATAAGTGGGAGCAATCATAGTCTTTGTACAAAATTATTTTTTCTTTTTGCTTCTTAGGTCCCCCTCACTGAAATAAAACCAGTTATTCCTGTTAGTGCAGCAGGTTATCTGAACAAAATTCGATTTATCCTTTTTCATACAAATGCCCACAAAAAACTTGCTATGGAAAAGCAGACAAAGGAGTCGGAGAGTACCTTTAAAAAATACAATGCCACCCTGCACTGTGTACGGTTGTAGCGGCTTAAAGTTGGAAGGATAACAGCTTTCCTTTCAGTATGGTAAAACTTGCAGAATAATACTACATGTAGATCCATTTTAGGCGAGTAGTTGTCGCAAGGACCGGGGGGCAAGTCTGAAAGTTTAAACTTCCTCACCGGGAGAGCTAGAATCAGAGGAATGTAATTCAGGCGAAAATGCAATAGAATGAATCTGTGGTGTGCACAGCTAATGCACAAAAGGTATGAAAATCCTTCCCCTAATCTTGGAGGAATAAGATCATATGCAATTGCAATTGTTGCCTTTTGTTGACGGTTCTTTTCCCTCTGAAGGAAGTTAGCCCTCTGGAGCTACAACTCACTGATTTGCTGCTTTGATACCTTACTGCACAGTGAGGGGCCACTGAATACATTGTCCTGCCCGATTCCAGTCAGTTTGACCTCTACATATCTAAGTCCGCTGATCCTGTTGTAGTGGTCCAGCCTCATGCGGCTGCCAATTATGCTTTGAGTTAAATTGATAGTGGACCTCCACCAAATCGAAAGCCACAACAGGATTGGGGCAAGTCTGATGGTATCAAGCAAGTAGGGTAACCCTAATTCGAGGTGTAAAATATAATTTGAAAGAGAATGAGGTAATGAAGCCCGATTTTTGAAAAAAATATCTTCTATCCTCTGGAACTGATCCAAGTTTACCATCCCCCAGACTCCCGGCCCATACATTACCGCTGCCTTTGTTTTAGCACGATGGATATTTTTAATCATATCCAGAGGACTGGATCCCTGCTTCCTTGCAAAGTCCTTAATAGCCTGAAGGCTCCTTTTCATGCCCTGTGCTCTTACCGCCACCAGATTTTTCCAGGAGTGATTCTCAGATATGGAAAGGAGTCTACCACTTCAATTTTCTTTGAGGCCAACTTTAAATTTGGGGGTTTTGCTCCTCTTCTGGCTCCCGCATTAATAATGAATTATTTTGGTTAATTTACTCTAAGATCTAGTGAAGGCATAAATGAGCCGTATGATGTTATAAAAGATTGTAAAGCCACCCCAGTCCTAGCAATTAGGACTGCATCGTCAGCATATGCCAGTATTGAAAGGGGGATGTTATCAAATGTAGGTACGTCCAGAGGTGAGCCAGTCAGGGCGGCCTCTACCCCGTTTGTGTAGATGGAAAAAATAAACAGGGTGAGGGCACAACCCTGCCTGACCCTCTTCTCGATCTTAAATGAGCGTGTACATTCCCCATTTACACCATACTGGATGCAGGCAGCAGCATTGGTATATAGCTGGTGAATAAAGTGGATTATTAGGGGATCAACACCCATCCCCGCCAGCATTTGCTACAACTTCTGATGGGAAACACAATAAAAGACCGCCCACCGGTCCATAAAAAACATGTACAGCCTCCTCCCTTTTACTTTGGTATATGTTTTTATGCAGTGACAAATTTATGCATTGGTCTACAGTCCCCTTTCCCTTCTGGCATCCATATTGCGCCTGCACCAGTATATTATTTTCTTCAGCCCAGTCCTCCAATCTGGATAATAAGAGCAGGCCCATAAGTTTTGCAAGGGTATCCAGAAGGGAAATTGGACGATAGTTCTTAGGAGTGCCCCGTCCCCTTTCTTAAAAATAGGGACAATACACTCTTATTCCAAGTTGATGGAGGACCCTCTAGTGCTATGCTATTAAAAACATTTAATAATAAGGGGCCCCACATATCATAGTTCTACTGGAAAAGCTCTATCAGGAGCCTATCAAGGCCCGAGGCCTTCCCAGGTGTGCAAGACTCTAACCCTCTAATGACTTCTGTTAAAGAGACTCTCAGACTACCTTGTGGCAATAAGGGTCGCTCAGTGGATGGTGGCGCAGAGGAAGTGGTAAGGCAGAAGATGCTTTCAAAGCAACCCACTCAAGCATCCTCATCTACTTGTGAGTCGAGGGAGGAATCCTTGGAGTCTTTAAAATAGGGGGCATTTATGACTCTCCAGAACTCCCTACAGCTGCCCTGAGGCAGCAGCTTGTTCAAGATTGTTCCAGGGGATCTCTCTAATCTTCTCTCTTTGTTTCCGGGCATGATTGCAATTGCTACGTAGGAGTTTTATTGTTATTGGATCTCATGGTGAGCTTTTATGGTCTTGATAAGGGCACTCCTTGCTATGGAACATTCATAGTAGAACCATCCTTTGGTTCGATTAAGGTTTACAGGCTTGGTACAAGTGAGCGACAATTTAAATTTTGGTAGGAGTCCTGTAAACCGGGGAACTAAAAGCGGGGGAGGAGTCCCCTAAGCCAGGCAGTTTATTATATCTTCCCTTGTTTGGGCTATTACTTCATGCCTAGGTTCAACTTCTCAACCTGTACCCACTTTAGCTGGTAGGCATTTTCCCTACCTAACAATATGAATCTGCAACCTGTTGGTGTTGTTTCCCTTTACAGAGAAAGTTTAAAGAGATAAATAGAATGGCATGGTCGCTATAGCATATAAACAGGTTATCTAAAGGGGCCACTTTTCCACTTATTAGAAAAGGAGTCTAAAATAAAATCAATTGTTGACTCCTGTCTGCCCCACCTAAATGATTTACCTATATGTCCTGCTTTTGTGTTATTAATTATTCCCAGAATACTTGAATATAGGTTATTTAGGCTATCACCATATTCATTATGTGAGAAATGTATGATTGCCCTGGGAATCAACTAAGCCACACGTCTTAGACTCTTTATGTTTACAGAGGTGATTGTTAAAGTCCCCCACCCAGATGATGTGGGGTGGGCCTTTTTTTAACACCTTGTGTGCTGATGACGAGCTCAGCTCGTCATCAGCCACGGTCCTCGTGTGCTGATGACGAGCTGAGCTCGTCATGGCCTGTGGAACGCTCAGGTGCGGGGAGAATTCCCATGCTGTGCTGAGTGCTCCATGGGAGCCAATGCACCTGTGATGAGCTCAGCTCATCATGAGCTCAGGAGCACTGTAGCTCATGATGAGCTGAGCTCGTCATGAGCACAGGGGCGCCGCGTGCGCCCCGCCCCACAGCACAGCAGAAAAATTACCCCAGCAGCCAAGGGGTTCAGTAACTTAATTTTGCCTAACTACCTATTTAGATCTTCTACCCCTTTCTTCATATTCCTCCTGAATTTGTTGTTATAGAAGTTAATTAGATTCCAGGAACCTTCATTTCTAAACTCAAGAAGGAGAAGCTGAACATGGATGTTTGGGGAACCAATTGCATTACTTGTGGGGGGTTGTGTTTGAAATCAAGGTTAATAAACCGCCCTTCAATCTGCCTGACTTTGAGGGCACTGCAAGAGTGTGGAAAGTGCAGAACCCAGGAAAGAAAACCGGATCCTTAGCCCATGTTTCCTGGAAGCAGATGATCTCCTGGAATTCAATCAATCAATCAATCAGGGGTTTATAGAACGCGCTACTCACCCGTGATCCCGGATCGGTCAAAGAGCCAGGTCTTGAGGTTCTTCCTGAATGTGTGCAGGGTTGGGGAGCATCTGATGTTTACTGGAAGCTTGTTCCAGGTCTTGGCTGCAATGTAGGAGAAGGCTTTCCCACCTGCTCTGTTTCTGCAGATGTGGGGGACCTCTGCCAGGGCAAGGTCAACAGAAAGAAGGTTCCTCTTGGGTACGTGGAAGGATAATCTCTCATTGAGGTATTTGGGTCCGGAGTTGTTGAGGGATTTGTAGGCATGGGAGAGGAGCTTGAAGGTGATCCTCTTCTCAAAGGGTATCCAGTGGAGATCTCGTAGGTGTTTGGTCATGTGTTTGTGGCACGGTTTCCCACGGACGAGTCTGGCTGCAGTGTTCTCGATGGTTTGGAGTTTGTTTAGAAGGGTTTCGTTAATTACGGCATAAAGGGCGTTGCTGTAGTCCAGTATGCTGGTTATGAGTGCATGGGTGACAGTCTTTCTGCAGTCGGGGGGATCCATTTGAAGGTCTTGCGTAGGATGCGCAGGCAGTTGAAACTGGTGGAGGCGACGGCGTTGATCTGGCGGTTCATGGAGAGGGAGAAGTCGAGGATGATACCGAGGTTTTGTGCATGGTCTGTAGGTGTGGGTGGATTCCCGAGGGCAGTAGGCCGCCACCAGGTGGTTTCCCAGGCGGAGGTGGAGGGTCCAAGGATGAGGACCTCGGTCTTCTCTGAGTGGAGCTTCAAGCAGGTGTCTTTTATCCAGGCTGCCACGTTCTTCATTCCTTCCTGGAAGCTGAGTCTGATGTCTTCGGGATTTTTAGTGAGTGAGAGATTGAGCTGGATGTCGTCAGCATAGGATATGATGCTGAGCCCATGCTGTCTGACGATGGCTGCGAGGCGGGCCATGTAGATGTTGAAGACCGTGGGGCTGAGGGAGGATCCCTGGGGTACTCCGCAGTTGATATTGGTGGGTTCGGAGGGGAAGAGAGGGAGTCTGATCCTCTGGGTTCGGCCAGAGGGAAAGGATTGGATCCATTCCAGGGCGGCTCCTTGTATTCCCATGTTGTGGAGTCTGGCTGCGATCGTGCGATGTGAGCGGGTGTCGAATGCTGCAGAGAGGTCTAGAAGGATGAGGGCCGTGGTGTGTCCCAGGTCGAGTTATTGCTCATTGCCTGCCTTCAAGGCAATACCAGCCACATTCCAGGATGCAAAGGAAGCCCTATTTTTATCTCTAATGCCCCGCGGCGGAGGAGACATTTGTTATGCCTTCAATACATGTGCTGGACTAGCTGGTATTGCTATTCTCCCAGTGGGCGATGGTAGTCAATCAAATGATTCCAAGTCAGAGATGGGAGCAAATCTATTTTGTAAACTTACCCCCTGTGGAATATTGGGGCCCTCTGCATGTTTTGTGAATAAAGGACCTGACCTTAGCCTACCAATCTTTCCCAATCCTGAGATTAAAGCCTGGTTATAAAAGTGTTCCAATGGTAAAGGCATAATTTGGGTACGGCAAAGTGGAGACCTATAGAGGTTGTCCAGGAGGAGATGACCCACATGTAGGTTATTAAAATGCTTCACAACACAATCCCAATGATGATCTTTGATGAGTTCCCCACCCACCCTACTCTTCTAGCCATGATCATTTTGTTGGCCAGCTGGTAGTTCCATATTCCAGAGTTCTTGAAATTGTGGGAAAGCCAATGGAGAAGTTTGTCCATTAACTGTGTTGTGGATTCTGTCTGATTGTCCCGGAGAGGGGGTACATTGGCCAAAACCAATACTAAAGGGGAGGCTTCCGGTGGGAGAAGGTCATCTGCAAGCATGGCATTGGGATCTCGTGTTCCTGTTTCATGACGGAGTGCCCTTAAATCCTCCCTTACTGTAGATGCCTGTTGGAATGTATCCCTTGGTGCTACAGCTTGTGTAATTGGAGCCTCCCATTGAGCATTTACATGTCCGCTCGTTACGGAAGAAGGCCCACAAAACCGTATAGTGGAGCTGATGGTATTGCCCAGCATTGATAGATTTGGCAGGGCGTGGGCTTTGCTGGTGTTCTAAAGTTGCAGACTCAACTCAAGCTTTATTGAAGAGTGAATGTCATAAAAGCACATCAAAATGAAACCATAAATCACAAGATTAAAAAATTGATTATTACAATAAAAATGTGTTATTAAAATGGGTTAGAAACATAAAAAATGTGTACATATATTGTTAATAAGATTTGATGCTGAAGAGTATTAAACAATTTACAAGTTGCAGGTAGAATATCAAGATTCTACATGGTCCTTTTTGCTGCCGGTAGTTTAGTTCTGATTGTCCACATCCATACTAAAAACTTTGCCATTGAAACCTCATACAATACGGAGGAGAACGTTCACAGTATACGCATTCCTACACTTGACTGGTATGTACCCATTGTTCCTACAGATCGGTACCAGCCAACCTTTGTGTGGTGCAGCATATGCAGGGCAGACAAATAACACATGTGCATATGTTTCTTCCACATTAGTACAAACTGTACACTTATCATTAGCTGTGGTAGATCATGTGGCTGTAAAGGTCTTCAAGGGTAAACAACCTACTCTAAACTGGAAGTACAATTTACGGTCCAATGGCTTAGTAATTATGTTCCAGTAGTCCTCAATGTACAGTCTTTTTTTATTTGCAAGAACTTTCCTGACAGCGTCAGTTACTCTATTGGCTTCTAGCATGATCAGTTCCAAGTATCTTTGCTTGATCAGATTATCCGATGGAAACTCTGGGGCATATTAGCAAGGAACCTCGTTAAAATATTGCCGTTTTAGCGGCAGGAAACTGCCGCTAAAACGGCGATAATGGGCTTGCTAATATGTGTTATAGAATTCCTATACAATCTCAGGTTAGATGTCCTGCACATCTAACCTGGGCCGTTTTAGCGGCAGTTTTCTGCCGCTAAAATGGCAATAATTTTAACGAGGTTCCTTGCTAATATGCCCCCTTGTTCCGCTAGGATCGATCCACAGAGATGACATGCCCATACTAGTTAGGGTAGTTCTAATGTCGCTCAACCAGCTGATTCTATGGAGGTGATCAGCCTCCATTAGGTCTTTAAGACCTTCAGCAAAGGTGGCCAGTCCTGGTGTGGACCAGATCCTGCTAAAGTAGAGGATGGGGTGCAGTCTTGCTAAGTCAGCTATGTCTTTTCTACCCAAATTGTGGCGCAAGGGGAGCATGGGAGAGCTTTGTGGCAAACCTGTAACCTCTTGTAAAAACTTGTTCTTGGAAACAGCTAGAGGATTCAAATTTTTGAAGCCCCATAATTATGCGCAATACAGAGCTGAGCTCAGTATTTTAGAGCTGTAAATTTGCACCACCGGAGGTACAGGTTTGGTCAATGATGTTTTAAACTCCTTAATCATTACACCGGCCAGTTGTCTATGTTTTAAGGCTATTGTGTCAATGTGTGGCCTCCAGCTGAGCCCTTTATGCATGGTGATACCTAAATAGGTGAATGCATCAACCTGCTCCAATAGGCCCTCCTCCATTACCATGCCCCCTTGAATGTCCTGTGATGGTTGAAAGTCATAAACTTTGTTTTTGCAGTGTTGACCTCTAAACCAAGCAGTGTGCAAAATGTGTTAAAATGCTACAGCGCATGCTTTAACCCACTCGGTGTTTTGGACAATATAAGCATGTCATCCGCAATATTTAATGTAGGACTTTTTTTTCCAGCTAGGACTGGAGCGTCTGTGGGAAAGGCAGCTGGGAAACTGACAATGCCATTGATAAAAAGTGAGAACAATGTAGGCACCAGGACACGGCCCTGGCGTACTCCCTTCTTGACTGGGAATTGATTGGTCTTGTTTATAGGCAAGCTATTAAAAAGAGTAGCTCAGGTGGCAGCCCAAGCTCCTGCAATACCCTCCATAATTGGGGCCGTGGGACTAGGTCAAAGGCAGACTTAAGTTCAACAAAGGCTTTGAAAATACTGCCTTTTCTGAGAGTCCCCGTCCGCCAGTAGATTAGAATAAAACGAAAGACTTGGTCAATGGTGCTCAAATTTGCCCGAAAGCCTGCCTGGAGGGGGCTCAAGATAACATTATCGTCAATCCAGGCTTGAATCTTTGCTTGAGCAAGTCGAGCTATGACTTTCTGGATTGAATCTGTAAGGCGTATCGGCCTATAATTCCCGGGTAAGGATTTATCTCCTTTTTTGTAAATCGGGATAATCTCCGCCCCTTGTCAGGAATCCAGGATTGGAGCTATGGCATTTGATAAGAGCATCATATACTGGCTCCATTTGGCCTTATTCTGAAGGAAGATGTCAGCGGGCACTTTGTTGATGCCCGGGGCTCTCTCACTGGTAATAGAACTCAGTGCAGCTATTACGTCAGCTAGAGTAAAAACAGTATTGGTTGGATTTAAATAAACCAGAGTAGAATCCTAGCCCATGTTGTCTTTGTCTGCATATTGGTCTGAGAAAAACTCTACCCACGTTACTCGGTCCACATAATTTTGGGGAGATTGCCCTGAGCCACCGCACCCCATTTTACAAGGCTCCAGAAGTGTTGCATGTTCCTCTCTTTACATGCTTCTTTTAGGTCCTCCCATCTTTTCTCATCCCAGGTCTTTTTTGCTGAGAGAATTGTCTCCTTATGTAGCGTTCTTGTATGTTGGACTCTAGACTGATCTCTTAATCTTATTGCCCCCCCCCCCCCCCCAGCACACTGCGTGCTATTTTGCACTCATTATTGTACCAATGAAGGTGTGATTAGAATCTCTTTATCTTGGGCCTGTTGGGAATTTGGAAATGTGAGCATATTCTATCAAAGAAGGTGTTATGTGTTAGTGTTATTTCTTTCAGTTTGCTAGAATCATATTGAGATGACAACATCTGGGTTAGGGTGTATTCCAAGTCAGAATTGATTGATGATAACATATCAGGTTGTTCAATTACCATTGGCCATTCAAGATGTTGCATGTCATTTGTCAGTTCTAATTCAGCAGTTGAGGATAAAATTGGGGCTTATGGTTGCTCTTGTAGAGCCTTAAGTGAAAATGAGGTGCAGAGTGGATTATGGTCGCTCTCGGTTCTATCCGTCATGACCATGTCTTCTACTGTGCACCAGATTTTGAAGCTGATTAACGTGTAGTCAATCCGGATTGTGCGGTGACCGTTTCTGAACGTGTGGGTCCCTTGCTTATCAGATCTTGTTCTCTTATTATCTGCCCTTACACCATGTTCGAGGCTTAGGGCCTTCAACTGTAATGCTACCTCTATCCATTTTTTAATCAGAGGTATTTCAAGCTAGGGATACCCCACTGTTGGTCCTCGTCCCCCACTGGATCAAATTGCTCATTGTCCAGGGGCTCAAAGGTGGTATTAAAATCGCCCCAAGTACTACTGAGGAGGACCAAGAGATGTTATGTAAAATGTCATCCAGATCGGAAATAGTTTCTGACCTTCGTCTCCCGCTACGCCCTCTAGCGTAAATATTATAGATGTCGATATTGACATATGACCCACAGAATGTCATTACTTCCTGCCTCGAGTGCTTGTATGGGTATGTCTATGTCGTGCCATACCCATATAGTAAGCCCGCCCAAGGGGCGATCCTTATTACCCTTTGTAGCTGGTTTATAATAGTTTAGGTAACCCAGGTGATAAAGCGGTTTGATTATCCATGTTTCTTGGAAAATGCATATGTCGTATTCCTCAACGAAGGAGTTCCAGTCAAGGGACACTACCTTAGATTGCAATCCTACAATATTCCATGAGACTACCTCTAGACTGCGTGATAGACGGTTGGGTGGAAAAAAAAAAAAACCGTATCGACTGCAGCTGCTGAGGTTCAATCTGGCTTGTTCGTTAAGTTGGTCACCCTTTTTTCTTCTACAGGGGGGTCTTCAATATGGTACAGCTATGGTTGTGTTATGGCATGTACTTGGGCGTCAGCATGGGACATGGGTACTTCAGGGGGCGAGCTGAAACTTCAATCGATCTAGTTCAGTGGAGACCCATTGTTTAGGGAAACTACTCATGATAATTGGTTTGCGGCCGATTGTGTTTCTGGGCAGTTATAATTGAAACACATTTTGTATTAACCAAGTGTTGGGTGCGTAAGTCATAGGCAACCGAATTTTCCACCAGATCGTGGTGCGTCAGATTTCTTTTGTGCTGTTGTGAATTCTTTACAGGAGCATAGTAGATGCAGCATGTCGTCTTAATTCGATCCACATAAGCTGCACACAGAGCCTGCTTTGTTTCGAAGCCAGGGAAGGAGATGCTGGGCGCAGGGGAGCAATCCAAATCTATATTTCATAAAAGTTATTCTTATGTTTTCATTGTATCCCAGGTTGATGTAGGCTTGGGCGCCCGGCTTCATGTATGTGTTCAGGGTCATCCAACTGTGGGCTCTCTTTGAGAGTGCGTCCTTGTCCTCCAGCCATGACAGGAGTTTCACTGTCTTCCACACTCATTTTTTTAAAGTTGGGGTAGTTGTTGGTGTTTCCCAAAGTTGGTTTAGCTGCAATTTGTGTAGACTGCTATATAGATATTCTGCAGCTGGTAGTGTGGGGTGCAGTTGTAACTCCTTCCACAGCTATTCATTTAGCGTACCCTGTTCGGCATTTCGCACTTTGACCCATGCAATGATAAAGGCCCCTTGTCTAGCAAGTGATTGTTTCAAAACGCCAAATTTAAGTCTGATTTGCGCAGGTGAAGTATATTTCGGCAGCCCAAAAATAACCCTATATGCTGCTGGTACTGTGGCATTGAGTGTGTTTGCGTCCCTGTCTTTCTGTACCTCGCTACCATAGGTGATTGTTGGCAAAAGTTTTGCCCGAACCACCGCCACAAGCAGCAGGATTGATGGGCCAGTTAGTTTAGAGTTTAATGTTTTTAGGGAGATTGCTAGTGCTAGACCTTTGTGCCTTATGCTGTTCTTCTGTGCCACAAAATGGCCTCCAGTGTCCAACTTCACACCTAAATATTTGTATTTGGTTGTGTCCTCTTTTCTAGTTTCTCCCCAGAACCAGGCAGCTGTTTGTCGCCTTTTTTTTCCAACTGTCATGGTTCTTGTTTTGTCCAAAATGATCGTAAGGTCATTAGCTTGGGAGAAATCCCACGTTGTGTTTAAAAGATGTTGTAGCCCTACTTTTGTTTTGCTACTCAGGACTATGTCATCCGCATGGAGGAGACAGGGAAGTAAGGTGACTCCTAGTTTCGGGGCGTGTGAGTTGCAGCTAGTTAGCAACGGGACTAGATCAGCAATATACAGATTAAAAAGAGTGGGTGCTAAGACACAACCCTGTTTCAGCCCTTTTCTCATGGGCATACGCCTCGACAGGTGCATGCCATTGCTCAGCTTCACCTGTAGCCACGTTTTTGTGTGCAGATTTATTATTAGTTTGAGTAAGGGCTGACACAGCCCCCAGCTGTGCAATTTAGACCAGAGTCTTGTGCGGTTTACATGGTCAAAAGCAGCTTTATAATCAATAAAGCATAGATTTAAAAACGACTGTGTGGCCTCAGCCTTGTCCATAAGCATAGCCATGCTTAAAATGTTAGTCATTGTCCCGACCGATTTTGCGAAGCCAGTCTGTTGTAGGGGAATTGCAGATTTTTCTTCCACCCATGCCTGAAGGTTCTCCAGTACCAGGTCGGCAAAACATTTAGCTTCGTTATCTAATAGTGCCACCGATCGGTCGTTTTTTAGTTCCAACTTCTTACCGGATTTATGGATTGTTGAAATGATTAGCCCTCTCCAAGAACTAGGCAGGGTATTCAAAGTTCTAATTTCTCTGAAGAGTGGGTCCAGTGCTTCTGCCCAGAAGATTGCCTCCTGTTTGTATAGTACTAGAGGTATTCCATTTGGGCCAGGAGTGCCTTCTCTTCTCCCTTTTCCTATCTGCCGTTTGATGACTCCTAGATGATTAGTTCAGAAGTCCTCAGTTGGTAAGTCTGAGTGTCGACTAATGCTAGCCCCGTTCAGCTGCTTCATGCTGCTTATGCCCCCTTGAGTGTGCTTCTGTGCAGCTGCTTGTACCTGCAGTTGATTTTGAATACTCTATACCGCAGTATGTACCTTACTCAGGGAAGCTACGAGGTTACCTACAGCTATTTTAAGTGATTTGATGTCCTGAGCTATGGCCGTTATTTGGTTTGCTAGCAATCTTTGGGTAGGGGCCTTGTTACTGTGGGTTAGAGGGCTACTGGGTGGATTAGCCTTGCAGTTGGTGGCTATAGTGCTATTATTCACAGCTGCCCCATCAGTTAGTGAGGCATTCACATTTGGGTATATGTCCGATGGTGGCCTCATAGGTTGTACTACGCTATTTGGTGTTTCAGGTGCATCCTCAAGGTCTGCACATTCGAACAGTGGTGAGAAACTATTATGGCAAATAAAAGAAGACAAATCCTCAACATTCATTAACTTAGTTCCTTTGCCACAGTCCAGCCTGGTGGAGGCCAAATCAAGTTTATTCAGCGCTATCTTCCTTTCTATTACTTTTTTTTTAACATAGCTGGTATGTGGCGTGAGGGAAAAGGACTTGCCAAAAATTGCTCACAGACAGATTTAGAGGGGGAAGTGGAGCTGGGAGGATCAAGAAGAACCTTGCATTCTGCCAAAAGGTTGGCAATGCGATCTAGTACCCCCTACAATTGCTTCTTTTTTGCCTTCTTAACTGGTATTTCCCTTATTCCTCCCTCTGTAGTTTTGAGCTTCTCCATCCCTGTTGTAGCCAAGCCTACACCAAAACTGCCAGTAAGTAGAGGGCCCTCGGTAGAAAGTATTCTTGTTAAAAAGGGACCCACAATAACAATGCAAGTGTTTAATGCCAAAGGCACAGTACCTAATGATGCTTGGAGCGACTGTTCAACCAGAGTTTTGTAGTAAATGTCAGGGGGGGCCCAGCCTGGTCTCCTCTGAGCTCAGATGGGTGCAGACGGGCCTGCCCTTGGCCTGGACTTCCCCTGGGCACGGCACAGGTACGCCCACGCACGTCTTATGCTGTGGGAAGCCTTGGTCAGTCTTGAAGTGCCTCCCGGCGCGAACTGAGTGTGCCTGTGGCATCCCTGCCGCAAGGCGATCTGGGGGCTGTAGTCGGCCGCCTCTCCTGGCAGCAGTGATGTCGGCAGTGGCGGTGCCAGTAAGGATCCAGAACACATGGGATTCACAGGCTCCAAAAGCTCCCCAGTGCTGGTTGCTACGGTCAGATGAGAACTCCCATGCTGCGGGGAGCCCAGGCCGGTTTTGAAGCACCTCCTGGCGCAAAATGAGTACGTCTGTGGTGTTGCTGACGCAAGGCACGCCGGGACTGTAGTCTGCTGCCTCCCCTGGCAGCTGTGATGTCCGCGGTGGCGATGGTGGTAAAGATCCCGAACACATGGGATCCACAGGCTCCACAAGCTCCCCAGTGCTGGCTGCAGCGGTCAGAGGAGGACTCCCCATCTGATCATAAAGTTGTATCTGTGGGTATACACAAAAGTTTCACTCTGCGGGGCTCACTCAGAAATGGGTGGTTATATTATGTAATTCTAAACCAACCAGTCGCTGTTCAATCTGTGTTAACTTTGTCAGAATAGGGTTCAGCAGTGTCATAAGCCTTTTACTTCCATAATTCCTCATTAAATGGACCTTGCAGGGGTAATATATTTCCAGTTTGGGTCGCTACTGATGTTACATGACTTTGTGTTGAGGCTTTAAGAGGTATACCCCTAGGTTTGGGAGCACAAGTAGGTTTAGTTTGCTTGGGCTCGGTAATCGCGCCAGCCTTGCGCTGCTTTGCAGGAGGATCGTTGATATGGCCACTTGATGAAATGGTGTGAGCTGAAGACTCTAAACCCCTTCTAAATTTGTAAGCCGGGGCATCAGTTATCAGTGACGATTCCTGTTGCCCTAGTGGGAGGTCACCAGATATTGTTAATCAAGGTGAATAGGCTTGTGGCAGGACCTCCTGCGTTCTCAGTGCGGGAGACCCCAGGGGAGGAAGAAGTGGTTCCATTCACAGGCTTCTCTGAGTTAATTCAATTTCTTGGGTGAGAACGCAAGCTGCTCTAGACAGGAATGCATCCAGCGTTGCTACAGACCCACCACCCGTTCTTTCCGTAGGACCTTTGAACTTTCCCAGAATGTTGATACAAAACAAAACTACAGAGGATATCAATACCTCTAGTCAGATGCAGGATGATAGATGTGCGGACCAGCCCAGTCAAGATGGATGCTTGAATGGACTAAATTGGATGCAATAGGGCATGGAGAAATATTTGACTTTTTTAAGAGTTGCCATTAATAGCAAGGAATTGAAGATTACTTATACAATTGTGCATTTCTGTAATAAAACTGCAATGAAAAGGGATTTTAATATAAACATTTATAATAAATATATTAAAGGAATATTATATATCAATTATTATTAATGAGTCTCCCAAAAATGTATAATTTTTATACATTGCTCCCTACAAATGTATACTGTATTTGGACTCATTGGGTGATAGCAAATGCACAAGACCAAGGCTTCTAGTAAGCCCTTTCTACCAAAGTGATATTTTAAATTTGACCCTGTTTCTTTAGGTAAGAGAACACTCCTCAACTAAAAGAATTACATATCATGCTGGACCCCAAGCTACCTCTGGAAGTCATACTGCACACATTAGAAAAGAACGCTTTTGTTATGAAATAAATTACACTGTTATAAATACAAAAGAAAGACCACCATGGATTTAAAAAAATGGTAGCCTATTTATGTTTAATATCAAACAATTCAGTAAAAGTCCAAAATAAAAAAAACTGTTTAAAATGGTCTAACTGTGGTCCGTTCGCCCCCATTGGTCCAAACTCATTCCCAGGGGGTCCGCAGGCATCAGTTTTAAAAGCACTTCAAAGCTCCTTGTACGATCAGCAGTTGTCGGGCAACAATAAAAGTGTTGAGAACTTTGGTGATTAATGAACCTGATGGAGAGAGATGGAAGTTTAGTCTAGTGGCAGTGTTGACTCATCTAAGGTAGCACAGATGGCTAATATGCCTGCTGCAAAGAATGTGTACCATGCATTTCAAAAAACAGTTGTTTATGTGTGTAGCTCAGTGGGTTACTGCTTTTGTCACAGAGATTTTTTTACTGTGCAGTACATAAGTTGCAATCATAATTTAGCACAGTGAGCTATGAAATGCCATCAAAGAAATGCATGCAAACTCCATGGTAGAAGTTAGTAAGTTTAGTAAGTTATGTTTTTTCCCTGTCTTTCATTATCCTGATACAACAAAAATGTGGGTAGAAATACATTTGTATTATTAAAGTCAACACCACCACTTTGTTATCTTCAAAATCCTGAGTTTGTGCTTCTCCAGACCAAGCATTCTTTAAAAAATGCACACCAGTGTGGATGACATGTAAATCCTACACCTTGTAGTCCCCTCTGCCTAATGTAACAATTATATACACTGATTTACACTTGTATGATGAATTGTCTCTATATGTGTGTGTGATGTAAAGTGCACTGAAACCCTACACTGGTATAAGAGGTGCTATAAAACAGAAGAAATACATGTGACAAAGGGGCTAAGGAGAGATGAAAGGCACTGTTGGAGGGTTATAGTGAGGGATTCACTAAAGAGCCCCAACAAAGATAGTTGTATCCTGGTGTGCAGTAAGGTAATCATTTACTATGCTTTAAAAGCTAATATAATTCAATATATAATGACAAATGTGTGGCAGAATGCACCATTTTATCCCAAACATTCTTGGGGAGAGAGCCCCCAAGGTCCCCTTTGTTGTGGCCAGGCTCACTCGCTTCAATTAGTATGGACTGTAAGAAGGATGGCCTTATAACATTTAACAGGAAGGCTTTAAGTTCCTGGCCTGGCCCTTGCAGGGGCAGAAGCCTCGTAAACCAAAGATTAAAAAGTAATTAGCTGACATGCAGCATCAACCATCCCATAAAAAAGTTTCAATTTTTGCAAAACTTTTCACGAGCTACGAAATTCGTTTTATGTATTGTTTACTTACCTCCGTTCATCCATATTCCGGTATTTACTACACCCCACCTGTCCCTGCCCCGCCCCGCTTCACCGCCCCATGGAACTCCCTCCACCTGCCGCTACTGGTTGCCAGTACATGTGGAGTATCTTTTGCAGTGTTACTCAGGGCAGTATTTAAGTGATTAGAGTAGAGGGCAAAGCCGCTACTGGTTGTCAGTACATGTGGAGTATCTTTTGCACTGTTACTCAGGACAGTATTTAAGCTTTTAGTGTAGAGGGCAAAAAAAAAACGCGCCAAAACACACCCTTGTCTGACGCCCCTTTTGATTTTAAAGGAATTTGTGCATTTGCCATGCCTCCTATAGCAAACCATGGAGGTAGCATCCCAGTACAAATCCCTAATAAACTCCATGATTACCTCGTTTACTCCCATTTCCTTCAAGATGAGACAGAGTTTGCTATGCACAACACAATCAAAGGCCTTGGAAAGTTCCATGAAGGCCATCTATTCGGTACACTTTTTTGGCAGAGTGTATTTTTCTACCATCAGGGTCAAATTAAGACACTGGTCAATGGTCCCCTGCCCTTCCTGAACCCATACTGTACTTCCGTGAGGATATTGTCATCCTCAGCCCATGCTTCTAATTTATTTAACAATAACCTGCCCATTAACTTGGCCATGCTGTCAAGCAATGAGATAATTGGCAGGGGAAGAAGTGTCCCCTTTCTTGAAAATTGGGATAATAACAGATTATTTCCAGGAGGGAAGGGGACCAGACTGAGCTATTGCATTAAAGACCACGTTTAACAAAGGGGCCCAAAAAGGGAAATTGAAGAGAAAAGTGTCCATAGGGAAAGCGTCAGGACCTGCACGTTCATGGGTGGTGATTGAGTCAGCACCAGTGTAATTTCTTCAAGCTCGAATGACAGGTAGGAAGGCAATGTTAATGTGTGAGCAGCTATCTGACAAATTCAAAACCTCTGGAAGTTTAAAGATTTCCTGGAAGTACCTTATCCCGGAGTCTTCATCAATATGTGTATCCATTGAAGGTCCTCCATGATCATTTAAAAAAGGGGTAATAATCACCTTCAAAAATATAATATTATCGCGAAGTGCAGAAGCATGCTTTAAGTCATCCCAGGCCTCCGATTTAAGTTGTTTTAATCTAGAAGCTCTTGCAGTTTTATAAGCATCCCTCAAAGTACGAATAAGGCCTCTATCCCTTGGTAAGGTTTTAATAGCTATCTGTAGGTGGTTTGAGGCTGTGACACAGGACTTGTCAAACCAACTGTACTGCCGAATGGCTCTTATTGATACTAGACATGTCCATAGTAGGTTAATGTTAGTTAAGAGATCACTGAACTCCTCGACCATCTGGGGTTGGCTTACCAGTGGGCCCAACAGAGATTAATGTCCTCTTGATTTACCAGAATAAGATTAGCAAACAACTTTGTGTCTTCAACTTTATCCCATTTTAACACAAAGCCATTTTTCCTACCTAAAATAGGTTCAGGAACTTTTGGTGCCATTATGAGATTTTAGATTATGCCAACATAGAGCACAAGAGAGAATGGCATGATCACTAAGTACTGTAAATTGTGGATTTAACTCTGTGAAACTTATTTCAATGGTGTCTGTAGATATAATAAGATCGAATGGTAGAAGAGTATTCTGCTCGATAGAATGTGGGGAAATGCTGCCCCGTATTTGGGATATTTTCATTGTGGACCTCAAATTGCCATTTCATGAAGATATTATTTATGACATCGCCCTGTGAATTATGATAAATATGTATAATGGGGTCTTCCCTGAAATCTACGATCCAGCAAGCTTCCTTAGTGTTTCTTGGAGAAACTTTTAGATTAAAATCACCAAGCCAAATACATTTCAAAGGATTAGGATGAGACGCCACAAGATCTCCTGATAGATTGTGTAAGTGCTGGGGTACTGCATCAGGAATTTGGAAAATATTATCATAGCAATTCACTAACATAAGATCCCAGGAATCATAACCTTTAATTATTAAAATGTGAAAGTAGTGTGAGATATTTATAAAACTTAAGATATTAAATACAACTGAGCTGTATATCAGTGTAACTAATCCCCGCCTATGTCTCCCCCTGTAGCTGGTATTGCTAATGTTTGGAACAAATGATATCCATTAATGGAGATTGATTCAATCTCCCAAGTTTCTTGTACACAAATGATGTGAAAATTAGCGATGGCGGATTGCCATTCATCATTATCTTGTTTACTTTTGTATTCTGCTATGTTTCAGGACAGGAGTGTATAAGATATATTATTTACATCATGGGAGCCCCCTGAGACATGAAAAGAGGTAAGGCTGGGGGGTCATAGCCCTGAAAACACTGAGGATTCAAAGCTCCTTGAAGCTACAAATGCTCATCAATGACAACGCCCCCATTTTCCCCTAATTCAGGTGGCATGTGGGATGAGTGGTTAGCAGATGAGAGTCAATCACAGAAGTCCACACCTGATAGGGGGCAGAACCTGTTATAAGACAGATCATTTAGGTGATTCATGTGATTGAACATAGGTGTACAATCTCAAACAGGGTGAGTCAATATGCTACTAGGGGCAGCCTGGCATTGCAGGCTCTTTGGGTTATAGAAAAAGCCCAGGGATACAAAGGAAATTTTAGTGGGTGCCTTGTGACACAACAAGGGTTGAAAAGGTAAGTCTCTTACAATGTGTGGGTTATAAAAGTTTTTGTAGAACAACAGCGGTCCCATGCATACAAATTATATACGAAACAATGAATATAGACGAGATCAGTTCTATATTTGGAGCGACATGTCCAGCCGGACAGAGGTCTTCAATTTTTACTCAATTGAAAGTTTTTCATACCGAAGGAATACCTTCAACAAATCACCAGTGTGGGGCACAAGCCTGTACCCAGACACAATCGGATCAGTACAGAAGGGTGACAGAAGACAACAACAGGGCTTTTTAAGGCAAAAGCAGCGATTTCTTAAAAAATTCAGTGTACAGAAAAATCAGAAAGGCACCATTACATATACACAACATATAAATCAAGTTTTTTGTATAAGGTGCACAACAGGTCGATGGCGTTTCGGTCCCACTACTTAATCATGGGGACCATCATCAGGACACTTAGTAAATGCCTTAACGTTTTAAGCCTCTAATGCCTAAGGAAGGGAGGAAGAGAAAAAGGCATACATACATTTAGTTTGGGACATATACATAATAATTAGTTATTTTACCAGGTGACTGAGTGAAGGGTGAGTATAATTTAAAAATAAAAAATAAATAAAATCGTACAACGAGGTGTATGTGACGACGAGTGGTTAATTTGTGATGAACCGTGCACTCCGTGTCTCAATTTTATCAAGCACAATGGGTAAGGGGGAAGAGTTAGCTACTCAGTTCTACCTCTGTACAGAGAGCCGTGTTGAGGAACGAGCGAGTGGTGACACAAGAACCAGAGTAAGCTGGTGAATTCTTGTTGATGTGGAGTAATTAATCGGTTTATGGGCAGGCACAACCAGGAGTGACAAGGCAGTGATCACATGTGTCTAAGTTCCTAAGTTATTAACGAGCCGGTAGTGTGGGTGGCGCATTGATTTTGGTGCGGAGTGACAATTTCTAATTTAACTAATCAGACTGTACATTAGCGCTTGAGTGAGAAATCGTTATATCGGCGAGGGTGAAGATATTGGCACAGTGGGGATCTCAAGAGCCGGTAGTGTGGGCGGCGGACTGACACGGGAACTGAAGTGATGAATTGCCAAAAAAACTAGTCAGGCATGCTGTGCGTTTTATTCGGTGTGTCGGCGAGAGTAAAGAGCGGGTGCGAGGGTTCACGGCGCAGTGGCGGAAGCTCAAGGGGGCTCACCGGGATGGGTATAACCCCGTAGGTACAGAAAGCAGCGAGCGTGATGGTAGCCTAGTGAAGGCGAGTTCGCCCTGTAAATGAAGGAGGGGGGAGAATTAGAAACGGAGCGGCCATCTCACGGATGGTGTGTTTGGGCAGGCGCGGGAGGACTCTTACCACAATCGGGCGCAATTCGGTAAAGCCGCGTTACAATAGTGTAATTTCCACGGTACAAGGAGCTAACCTGCAAGGAAAAACGGGTCGTTAGGGAATTGAGAGAAGAGGTGGAGTCCGAACTCCAAAGGCTGCTGAGCATACCGGGTCAGTCGGTAGTTAAGTCTGCTTCCTGGCTTCCTCGTGGGGAATGCCGGGGAGAGTATAAGAAAGGGTAGGAGGTTCCTGATTGGGCAATAATTCCAGGGGAGTGTCAGGGCATAGAAATAGACAAGAGTTCAAGGCGTGGCGGCCATATTGGAATGGTGGGGTAGTGGGGGATAGCGCTTGAGTGAGATAGGAGGAAGTGCATAAGTGCAAGTGAATAGTGCACGGCGCAGTGAGCACTTTATGAAGATTTACATAAAAAAACAATTATTAAAACGCTAACTACTTGGCAGATAAGGACATTCACAGGACAACATTATATACATCTGAGAAGCCCAGATTGGAAGGCTGTAGTTTAGCAGTGGGTAAGGACTTAGATCAGGGCAGTCCAATCCTCTTGAAGTTTGAGTCCAGAGTTAAGGCTGTCCATTTTTAATATCCATTTAAGCTCTTCTTTGTTGAGCATCCGCATCAGGTCACCACCTCTTGGTGGTATGATGACTTGGCTGATTACAGTCCAACGTATTTCGTTTTCTGTATGCCATTTGTTTCAGAAATGTTCGACCAAGGGCGCATTTGGTGTACCACAGCGAATCCTGCTCCGGTGTTGGGATATTCGTAGCTTGATTTTTTTGCTTGGTCTGGCCACGTAAATTAGATCACAAGGACAAAAGATTGCATAAATAATGTTACAGCTATTGCAATTTGTGAAAGTCTTGAGTTCATTTTTCACATCTTTGAACACAAACTCCCTACAGTCAATGGAAAAGTCACAAACAACACATGACCCACACCTAGAATGGCCTCGGAGAGGTGGTAATGACCAATGATCATTGAGTGTGGTATTCACTGTGGCTGAGGACGGGAGGGCTGCCCTGACCAACTGGTCCTTGAGGTTTTTGCTTTTCTTGAAGGCAAATAGGGGGGATTCCCACTGCAGCTGTCCAGAGTTTAGTATGTGCCAATTCTTTTTTATACTTTGTTTAACACGATTGGAGATGGTTGAAAAGGTCATGACACAGAAGTTTAACATGATACAATCACCCTAAAAGGCCTTTATGGTTGGACCAATTCATGATGTCTTCTCACCATTATTAAATGACTAGCAGCCCGTCCCGACGTTGTCCGGGGAGGAATGAGTGTGTGATTCACGCTTGTAGTTTGAGTGCTTTGAGGCCCCGCCTGTGCCACGGACTAAATTTCAATCATGAAGTGGCTTTTATCGTGTGGTACGCTGCCTAGCTTGAGTCTCCGCCGGAGCCGTTGTAGCGTGAACGGCGCGCTAAGTGAATGGCGCGCTTGTGCGCCCCTTTATTTTATTTTTTTGTGTAGCCCCCTCTGACAAAGCTGATGGCCAGAAAGGAGTAAAGGTTTGTTTTTGTTTCCAATTTGCGACGCAGTATGGCAAGTTCCGTGAATGCGGCGCACGTTTGTGTTTGGAGACGGCCGTGTCAGAAGTCAGCAGAACGCGAAGGAGGAGCGTGAATATGCGCGCACTTTGCTTGTGAAAGCCGTGCCCCTTTTAAAAAAAATGTTGTCCAGCCCCCTCTGACAACGCTGATGCCCACAAAGGTTGCGCCGTACTATATATTAGTAATGCTGCCTGAATGTCAATGGGCGTGAATGCGGCGCACCTTGGTGTTTTGAGACTGTCGTGTGAGAACTGAGCAAAACGCCAAGGTGGAGCGTGAATGGTCGCGCACATTGCTTGTGATTTCTGCTGCCATTTTTTTATTTTATTTGTGCCACGCCCCTCTGACAACGCTGCACGCCCACAAAGGAATAATGTGAAGTGTACTTTGACACGCCAACGCCCACAAGGGACTACTTTACCCCTAAGGTTCTTTGACCTTTGTAATGTATATGGTGGGCAGCTGTATGGCCTATGTCCATCTGCTGCAACTCCCCTTTACAATGCTCTATTGGGTGTTGTGATTGGTGCTGTATTCTTGAGCTTACCCGCCTCAAAGGTTTCAGCTCTCTCTTTATAATAGTAGTATAGATTCTATATCAAGTGCCCCGATCTTGTATGATTAAAAAGCCAATGCCAAGATTTGTCCATTTTTGTGAGGTAGATTCTATTTGGAAGGATCTAAGGACTGGAGCGTTGACCAATACTAATATATATGGACAAGCCCGTTCAGGAAAGTACAATGTGTGGTTGCAAGAGTCCCCCTGTGGCTGATGATGTTCTTTCTGCGAATTTCTAATAGATGGTCTAGTCTCGCAAACGGTATACAACTGTTACAACGAAGTTTTTACAACGCACTACCATTACAACGCAGGCATTACCACGCATACCATTACAACGCATTGCGCTGGGGGGCGCTCTAGGATAGGGAATAAGTATAATTTTATATCCAACACCTTCCCTAGTGTCCACGGGGACTGGAGTTGGAATATAAAATTATACTTACCACTATCCAGCACCTCTAAGCGCTATGCGTTGTAACGGTATTCGTTGTAAATACCGCGTTGTAATGGTATGCGTGGTAAAAGTATGCATTGTAACGTCATACATCCCTCGCAAACAATAAGGGGAAAAGGGCATAGAGGTGTTTCCTGCAAGGATCTGATCACTGGTGGAAAGTCTCTTACACTTGTTTGCGTCACACTGATATTCGATTGTGTCATTATAGTAAGGGGTGTTTTTACCGCTCCAAGCCCAGGTTTGCCCACAGTTGAGGAGCTATTCACCCGTAAATGCGGAGGATGAAATTTAGAGGGATTATCTTGGTGTTGTATGACATCATTAGCAAGAGAGTTTATGTTATGGGGCTGTGCTATGATTTAGTAGCTCTTGTAAATTCTGTTCAATGGTCTCCAAATGGGACAAAATTGGTTGAAACAGAGGAGACAATAAAACGTAGAGACCCTCCGGAGGAACCATGAGCCATGATAAATCCCAATTGACAGAATCAGGCGTTAGACTTGACTGGGAGTGGATCGATCTCCTTGCTTTTTAAGTTTTTGGAGGGGCTGAATCTTTATATGGACCTTTTTTCCTCTTACTGCTTCCTGGCTGTAGAATGGTCGTCTTCGTTGTAGTGCAGGGAATAATAAGTGTGACATTATTTGTTGCATTAAACATTAAAGACAACGGGACCGATAAGGGTAAACTATCAGATTTTGACAGTCCAAGGACCACTCTTCCATGATTAACGTTAGGCTTGGGGGAGAGAATCACATCCTCAGGTACTTCTGAAGAAACACAAGCACCCTCCCCCAGTGAGAGTCTTCACTATGCTACAGCAATTTCTATAGGAATGGCATTCGTTAAAAATGAATCATGGGTGGATAAAGTTACCCAAGGTGTAGCCGTCACTGTAGTCTTCTTTTTACCCATCTCTGCCAAGCTTTCAGTTACAGCAAACAACCAGGGGTCAAGCAGCAGGCGTTAGAGGGATGGTCCAGCCCAGCCTGCTCTGGACGTGCCTGCCCTTGGCCTGGGCGCATCCCACACTGCAGGACAGCGGCACGCTTTTAAGTGCGGGGCATTAGGTGGCAGCAGGAATGCTGGGAGTTGTGGTCCTTCTCCCTAGCAATGCAGGTCACGTGCGCAGCTCACCCGCCAGCAGGAGTCCACTCCAATTACGGTGAGTGCGGGACCGTGTCACACTTTTATGCGCAAGGTCTTAGGTGGCAGCAGGAATGCTGGGAGTTGTGGTTCTTCTAACCAGCAATGCAGATCATGGTGTGCAGCTCTCCCCCCAGCAGGAGTCCACATCATTAACGGTGAGTGCTGGACTGCGGCATGCTTTTATGTGCAAGGCCTTAGGTGGCAGCAGGAATGTTGGAAGTTGTGGTCCTTCTCCCAAGCAGTGCAGGCCACGGTGTACAGCTCACCCCCCAGTAAAAATCCACGTCAATTACTCAAGTTTGAAATGTTTTTACTCTTATCTCCTCAACCTGTTTCTGTCTCCAAGGCAAATTCTGTCTTTCCTATTACATTTTATTTTTTTAGACGCATGTAGTCCTTCCTGTTTATCATTTAAACTCCTAGTCTTACTGGACAAATGTCTTTTCACTGTCAGTTTCAATTACGTAGTACTGTTTCTTATGTTTATTTCTTCTTTGTCTCTTATCTGGCATTGGATTTTTTTCTCACTACAAGTAGATATGTAGAAATCAATAACAAATACATTTAGCGCTACAGAAAATACAATTTTATTTTTTTATTTTCTTTATTTTTAAAGTTTTCTATAGCGCAGACCAGACCCAGGGTGGGGTATCAGAGCGCTTTACAGAGAGTACATAAAATGCATAGAAACAAGTAGCAAGAAAAAAGGCAGTACATAATATCAACATGATTAGTCACAAGAACGGATGGGGACCGGCGACAAGGATAAAACTGATCAACAGGTAATAGGAGCGAGGGAGTCCTTGGCAGGGGAAAGGAGGCAAGAATAGGAATGTAGAGCTGGAATAGATCATGAGAGAGATTATGGGAGGAATTTACACATCAGTAATGATTTTGCTTCTCTTTTGAACAGAATGGTAGAGGAGATTTTTCTGATGTAAGGAGGGGGTGAGTTCCCTATTCTTGGTGCTGCTCCGGAGAATGCTCGTTTCGATGTTTTTTTTGCTTGCTGAAACAAGACGTAGGTTATCAACACTCCAAGAATGTCATAGTCCTCCAGATAGAGTAAGTTTTTGGGATAGGTTCTGAGGCGTATTGTGGTAAAGCGCTTTGTGAGTGATGCATGACATCTTTAGGTGGATTCGAGCTTCATAAGGTAGCCAGTTGAGTGCTTTCAGGTGTGGTGATATGTGGTCAAATTTTCTAGATCCTGTTAAGAGTCTTACTGCGGCGTTAAGGCAGGTTTTTAGAGGGGCAGTTGCGATATGGGGAGCCCCTCTAGGGTAGTGCATCCGTATTCCAGCCTTGAGATGACTAAGAACTGAACTGCGGTTCTGAGGTCCGGGTTTTCGATGAAGGGTTTAATTTTTTTTAAGGTAACTGAGGTGAAAGCGTGCATTTTTGGCCATCAAGTTGATGTGTGGTTGCATGTTAAGGTTTTTATCTAGTGTTATTCCGAGTGATTTGATGGAGTCCACCAAAGTTGGCGTGCAATTCAGAGCAGTGATCAACTTGGTCCATTTCTTTGTTTCCAGGGAGTTATGGGGGGGAGATTAGAAGAAATGTTATCTTTTGTGAGTTTAGCGCTTGAGGAAGTTGGTCGTTAGCCAGTGGACAGTCTTTTCGAGTGCCAGGTTCATTGTTTTTATGTCTTCAATGGAGGAGATCTTGATGTAAAGTTGAGTGTCGTCCGCATACATGTGGTAGGCAATGTTCGCCTGCTGGAGTAGATCAGTTAGTGGTTCGACATATAGGTTGAATAGGGTGGTTGATAGGGTTGATCCCTGTGGTACTCCTAGAAGGTTCAGTGAGGAGGGATTGAGATTTTTGTTCACCATGAACGATTGTGTTTTGTTTTCCAGGAAGGATTTGAACAATTGAAGGACTGTGCCAGAAAAAACCCATCCTGTTTTCCAGTCTTCTTAGAACGTTGTTGTGATTGCCCATGTAGAAGGCTGAGGAGAGGTTGAGCAGGACAAGTAGACATGTTTCATTGCGGTCAAAAGCAAGGAGGGCGTCGTCCACTATGTGCTGAATGCCTGTTTCTGTGCTATAACCGGGACTGAAGCCTGATTGGTGGATGTTTAGAAGGTTGAAGTCCATGATGTGTTCGTTCATTTGTTGTTGAACACATTTTTCCAAGACCTTAGCTAGCATGGGAATGTTGGTAATGGGTCAGAAATTATTGGGTTCGGCAGAGTTTGCTGTCGGTTTCTTCAGTACAGGGGTGACTTTGCCGATTTTTAGGCAGTCCGATATGTGTCTTGTGCAAGTGATGCGTTGATGATTTTGGTCCAGAGAGGGGAGATGACTTGAGAGATGTAGGGAAGGCAGTTTGAAGGGACTGGGTTGTTGAAGTGGTTGTTGAGTTTAGTCGTTGCTATGGTTTTGGTGATGTCATTGATATCGTAGAGTTTGAAAGTGGACCAGTGAGAGTTGTTTTTTGGCATGGTAACAAAGGTTGAATGCCTTTTGGGGTGGCTGAGTTGGTTGCTGCTGCGTTAAGCTCTAGTTGGAGGGAGTTCATTTTTGCTGCGAAGAAGGAAGAGAATTCTTCACAGCTAATCTGTGATTTCGGGGTCGATAGTGAGGTTTTAGCCACTTTGACTAATTGTTGTTTAAGGAGTTCAAAGAGTTACGTAGGTCTATTTTTGGCATTATCTAGTTCTGATCTAAAGAAGTCTTTTTTTGATTGTAGAACATGTTTGTTATATGAGTTTAAATTTTTTCGAAGTAGTTTAAGATGGAGGGTAGACGGATGTTGTCTCCATTTCCGTTCAGATGATCTAAGTTTTACACCTTTCTTCATTCAGATCTCCGCTAAAACCATGGGTTTTTGTCTTTGTTTGGAATGCGTTTGAGCTTTGGTGGAGCAACTTGGTTGAAGATCTTTGTCATTGTGGAGTTGTAATGATCGGTGAGGTCATTGACTTCGACATGTTGTTGGGGGGGATGAGAACTTTCTCATAGTGGGATGCTAGGTTGTTCCAGTCGAAGTTTTTCGTGTTTCTTATCCATTGTTTAGGCTTGTTTTGTTGTGTAAAAGTTTTCTTGGTAGTGGAAGAAATATGGGAGGTGATGATGTGATGGTCTGACCAGTCACATGGGGTGATCAGGTCACTGGTATTTTGTTTAGAGATGAGCCAGTCAAGAGTTGAACCCTTGGAGTGAGTGGGCTTTGTGATAGCTTGAATCAAAGAGGGGTCCTCTAGTAAGGGTTTAAGGCGTTGACCTGCTTGTCTAGTGGGTTATGCAGAGGAAAATGTCGTTGGAATGAGGTGAGGACTTTATAGAAATGGTTTCCATAAGTTGTTTTGTAAATCCTGCATTCTTCCCTGGGGGATGGTAGAGGATATGAAGTTTGTAGAAATGTTTAGCTGATGAATTGACAGAGATCCCAAGGTATTCACAGGAGTCCATGGGTTCGGAATGAAACTTTGAGATAGTGAGGTCAGAACGATGTATGCAGGCTATACCTCCACCCTTTTTTTATAGTTCTGTCTAGTCTAATGATGCTGTAGTCAGGGGGGACTAGAAGGTCCAGAAATGGCGAGGATGATTCCTTGAGCCAAGTTTCCGTGAGGATGATTATATCCGTTTTCATGTTTAGGATGAGGTCAGCGATGTCAGAAGCGTGTTAAAAGGCTGAGCGGCAGTTTAGGAGGAGGCAGGAGATTGGTTTTAAGGCACTTTTTTAGTTTGTCTCATGGGTAGCGGGGTTGTGGTTAATGGATTGGAGGTTGTTCAGATTGATTCCTCTTTGTTTTGGATGGGATATTCTGTTTGGGTTGATAGGGACTAGGAGAATAAATAATTTATCTTCATTATTTGTGATGTGACAGGCAGGGGGTTCATATGACAATAACAGGGTTTGGATTTCCAGGTCAATTCGGTGGTTCAGATCTTCAATTGTGTTGGGGCCGTAGGTTTTTCGTAGAGAAGTACAAGGGTTTGGTGCGTAAGTGTTGATTAGTCAAAGGCAGCGGAATAGTTTTTGTCATGTTGTTGACTTCAGATAGCGATTGTTGAAGATGCGTAAGTTTGGATAGAGATTTTTCGGTGAGTTGTAGGATGCTTTTGATTTACAATATGACGTTTTGGAGTTTCCCTGATGTAAGGTAGGACTGGATAAGGAGTCAATCTTGTTCCGAAGGGTGATAGGGAGGAGGGGACATAGTTGGCGAGCTGGGAAGTTTGGGAGTAGTGTTCCTGAGGGGTCTGATCTCTGTAAGGGCAGTGTGGAGGGTATGTGTGGTTGGGAGTGGGGTAGTGGATAATTAGGGGGGTGTTGGCTGGCTAAAGGGCTCTAAACTGACTAGAAAGCGTGGCTGTGTCATGGTGGGTGGTATCCGTGTTTGGTGGATGGGTGTAGTGGAGGGTGAGGGTAGTGGGGATAGGGGGGGTGGCGGAGAGTGGAGATGAGGAGGGTGGGGATGAGGAGGGTCTGAGAATGGAGGTAACGGGAGGGGTGGTATTGGTTGATCTGACGATGTTTCCATTGGAGGGTCTAGGTGGAATGTGTTCTAAGGTAGGTGGGTTGATGGTGCCTCTTTTGTAGGTTATGGGTAGGGGAGATAGACTCTAATGTACAGTAGATGGGGGAGTGAGTGGTGTGGGTAGGTCCTGTGGGGCGTTCGGAGGGAAGATGGTGTGGGTTTTTGGGGTGAGAAAGTATTTGTCAAATAGTTTTAGGTCTTTGTTGGCTGCTTGAATAAGAATAATGCAATTTTTGTAGTATGTTATGTTCAAAGTGGCTCTGAGGTTTGGTGCAGGAGTTGTTGTTATCCTGGTTCCGTAGGGTATATTTTTATGGACGTGAATGGTTAGTAGCTTTGGAAAGGTAGACCCCCATTTGTCTGTTGTTCTTGTAAAAAATATGAGGGTATTGATTACCGTGCCATTCTTGGCTTTGAAGGAAGGGTCCAGAAACAAGATATCAGGTTTTTTCTAAGGAGTTTATGTTTGAAGGTTTTAGTGGCACTTTTAGATAGGTTGGGGGGGGGGGGGGGTAAAGAATAGAGTGTGCGCTGTTTCCTTCAGGTATCATATGAGGTCCAGCCATGATGTGGTAGGTTCTGGTGTCTTACCTCCTGGGTGGTGGGATGCAAATTAATAGAAGGTGGGAGCCTAGTTTGCCATTTTGATAGTGTTGTTAAAGATGTCCGCCTGCTTGGTGGGTGGATGAATTGTCTGTTGTGGCTAAACTGTTGGGACTGAGAACCCTATTTTTTTCAAGATTCAGTCACCTTACATAATAAATGTAAAACTTGGCACTGGGTAGTCTTTTTCTTAACTTCTTCTCATTGTACTGATGATTCATTCAATCAGTCCTCGTTTGATCGGTCATGTCTAGATCAGGGGGTCAAGCATATACTGGTTCGGTGAGGGAGACTGCTGTGTACCTTTAGGTTAAGTTAAAGTCAGTCATCCTCTTAAAGTCAGTCGTCAAGTTTGCTAGAGCACAATTTGCATAATTGTCTAGTAAGTTGAGCATATTTTGCTGCTCTCTGTTTGACAGCATGGTGCCATTACCATAAAGCCTTCTGTGTCCTCAGGGAGGAGAGCTACCTCGTCTTATGAGACCGCCATCTTAGTGTCAGGCACCATAACACAACTTGTCTGGTAATCGAGGTTGCACCCATCATTAGGTTTTATTTATAAGACAAACCATCGCTACGCAAGAACAAATGTATTTCAATTCTAAAACAATTATTTCAAAAATGTCCTTTCAATATCGGTCTCCCAATATCAAGTATGCATATCAGAAACGCTATTTTAGGGTCAGGCACTTTTCTGCGAGACAATTAAATTACATAGAACTAACAAATAGGTGTTTTCGTGAGTTCAATATCATATACATCTGTGTCACTGACTGCTAGGTTGTAGTTGAAGTATTTGTAGTTAAACTAGAGTTTAGAAATTGGCAAATACATTTTCAATATGTCGAGCTAGCAGTAAAACTGCATACTAAGGTTCTGTAGTAGTAGCCCTCAACTATAGTTAAAGTAGTATTTCTGTGCTTAGGTGAGTAGATTGTCTCAGTATTTGACGATATATCTGACTGGTGTTATCACTGCGACTATCAGTATCCCACTACAAATTTAAGGAAATATGTTGATATGGAACCCTGTGTGGAACTGTATTAGATACTGTTGAAATTGTAAGTGCTGTCTTGCTATGTACATGCATATATAAACAGCCCTCTCAGTGTTTCAGTGGGATTACAAGTGATCCTTTCCTTTTCATAATAGCTATATAAGTTACACTATGGGCAGGATACAACACATATAATTGAGCATATGAGTCTGAAAGTGCTTGTATAAGTTACTAAAACCTAGAATGGCACATTTTATTTTTTGTGTACTGCCCCGTGTATGTTGGTAAGTGGCTTTGGGTGTGTTAGTATATGTATTACCAATGCCCAGGGTGGAAGATTGTATGATGGAGTGAGTATATATTTGGGTCAGTGAATGCATTAGAGCGTCCATGGGTGTGTAAGTGTATGTACCAGTGACTCCTCTGGTGTTTTAGGGTGTGTATGAGTGAGTGAGTGAATAAGTTAGTGAATAGATAGTTGTGTCCATGGGTGTGTTAGTGTATGTATGAGTTAGCACTAGAGTCTCGCAGTCTGTGTTTGAATGAGTGAGTGACTATTTTTTTTAATGCATGAATGCGTCTATAAGTATGTCAGTCTATGTATAAGTGAGTCCTATGGTGTCTCTGACTGCGTATGAGTGACTGTGTGCATATGTTTGTGAAAGCATATGTATGTCCATTGGTGTGTCAGTGTAGGTATGAGTGAGTACTATGGTGCCTCTGAGTACGTATGAGCGATTTTGTGAGTTTGTAAGTAAATGCAGATTTATTTAGTGTGACAGTATATCTATCAGTGAGTCCCAGAGTATTTCAGTATGTGTAAGAGTGAGTGGGTGGGTAAGAGAGTGAATGCATCAGTTTTTCCATAGGTGTGTCAGTATGTGTATCAATATGTTACAGATGGCTTCAGTTCATGAATGAGTGAAAGACTGAGTGAGTCTGTCAATGCATGAGAGTGTGCATTGGTGTTTTCGTGTGTATATTAGTGTGTCCTGGGGAGAATAAGTCTATGTATGAGTGAGTCAGTGAATGCAAGAGTATGTACATTAGTGTGTCAGTGTATGTATCAGTCAGTCCTAGGGTGTGTCAGGGTGTGTATGTTTGAATGTGTTTCTAAATAGATTGGTATGTTAGTGAGTTCCAGAGTGTCTTATTATGTGTATGCATGCCAAACTATGCATTTCTGAGATGGGTTTGATATGGAAAACAGGCAAAATTATTAATGAAGATACAATTTCATTTCTGTATGTGAATGTACCAATATTCACATTGACATCCACTTTTTCAATATAAACAGCATATTACATCACTCAAGACATTTTACACAGCCAACCCCAAGGTGTGAATGGCCTTCTGTCATGGTCAGCTGGAATTGGCAGTAAGGCCTAACCTTCTGCTAGGCTGTGTGGCCAACTCACCCAGAGGCAGCCAACCCCAGCACAGGCAGCCAACCTAAAGCTTCACACGGCTTACAGCCTAGCCATATATACAACTGCCTGCAGGCAGCCACACTGAGACAGCCAATGCCATGCCCTGCATGGTCTTTGGTCGTGCGTGGCATGGGTTTAGCCACAGGGCCTGTCTTACAGCCATACCCTGCCTCCAAATCCCCGCAGGCAGCCAAACAAATGCTATACTTTTGCCTGCAGCCAGACCCCGTGACCAAACTTCCAGCAGGCTGCCAACCCCACATGACACAGCCTTTGGTGTGTGCAGCCTAAGGTTGGTCTTGGGGGCCTGGGGCCCTAGGGACAAAACATATATATTTAAAGTGGAGGGGGACATGCAGCTCCCTTCCAGACCCTTAATTGGCATCGGAGACCCCGTCCTTGGCTGCTTCCAGGTTGCCCCATGTCCCTTCACTCTAAGCCTTTATAGACTCTGGTACCCCAATCCCGAAGTGGTACCTGAAATTAGAGGAGAGTGGAATGCGCAGCCCCCATCCTGTGGCTATTTTTGCACTTGGTAACAGATCCCCCAGGCCTATATCAGTTACTGATAGGTGCCCTGGTGCAAACTTGGGGCACCCACTAACCAACACTTTGGCTGTGGGGGAGTATCAGATCTCCAACGGCCCCAGCTGGCATGCCGCATTTATGCTGCTCCCTCCAGGCAGAAGCAATATCATCAGCGCAGGCAGTGAAATAGAACAAAAGTCAGCTCCCAGCTGGCGGGACCATTTTTAAATCTCCTGTGTGGTGGGGGCAGATGTAATGTTTGCATCTGCTTGTCGAGAGATTTGAAAATGCTCCAGTCAAATTGGAGCAAAAAACATGTAATGCGGGAAGGAAAACTATAGTGCCCTGGGGTGACCTACCCAGTAAGTTAGCTGGTCCTGGAAGATGGGGTCCCCAGGGTCATTAAATGGTCGGGGACGCTTGCTGGCACCCCTCCCTTTTAATGTATCTGATATGCCTGGGGGGGGGGGGTTCCCTGGGCCATTTTAAGGCTCAGGGAGGGGTTACATGGCTCCCTCCCCTTAATAAATGCATTGGGCCCAGGAGAATAAGGTCCCCGGGGCCAAAAACTGTTCAGGAGGGGACCATGTGCCTATTCCCCTTAAATATATCCAGCCTCACGAGAAGGGTTCCCCGGGGCACTACCTGAACTGTTGAGGGGGCCCTACTGATGCCCCCCACATATATATTATACAAAAAGTAGATTGTCATTTTTTTTTGTTGTTGGCTGAATTCCCTCTAGGTCCCCTTCATGGAGTTTAGGTGGGTGGGTCACCCATACCCTATCCTCTTTAAAGTTCAGAGACAGGCCAAGAAATCCCTGAGTCCTGGAATGGCTTCCAGTAACACTTTTCTCATCTTGCTGGAAGCCAATCAGAGTGCTTACTCCTGCGGTAGTCTGACTCCTGTGGGGGCAAGATGGCTCAAGGGACAAAAAGTTCCCTGGGCCAATCAGAGTGCTCTATTTTTAAATTGGCACTCCCGTCTGTTTCTCGAGAGACTCTCACATATCCAACCATTCAGATATACAAATATTTAAACCTTCATTTCTCAAAAACAATAATATGCAGACCATGATCTAGCGTTCTTGCATGTTTGGTGTAATTCCATTAAACAGTTTTTGCGGTAATCCCTAATAAAGAAGTTTACGGAAAATGAATGGGGATTTTTTGTGTTTTTGGACCGTCCTTTTGTCTTGGCTCCTGCTTGCCATATCACCCCATACGTTTCCATGCACAAACAAGGCACAAAAGAGCACCTTTCAGTTTTGTGGAGATGTGTCAAACAGTGCTAAAGTTATTAGTAACACAAAACATGCATTTCCTATGCAAACAATGACCTAACTATAACTACCCAGTGGCAAACGGCAATAAATATATAAATACGAGTAAAATATAAATATGTATATTCACACCAAAAATCATAGGCTAAAGTAATGTTATAGTTAGGTGAATTTTTTAGTGACTGCATTAATGTTTTGAACTAAAAAAAACACAGAAATTCACCAGTTTTAGTTAGCACTGCTAACTATAACTTGCACCCCCACCATGCACTGCTTATAACCTCGCAAATTATATCACTAATGACATGCCCTATGAGATAATTAATGACATCACTGATGACATCTCAAATGACATCCTTTCTGTGTTTTTTAAGTTCAAAAAGTGAATGTTGTCACTGACAGAGTGAATTTCTAAGGCTTAAAAAAACCTGATATTTTTATCACACCGAACTATGAACTTACTTTAACCTATGCTTTTTTCACTGACTTTCCAGTTTAAAAAAAAGGAATGTGATATTGAATTATTATGTATAACTCCAACCCCTTGCGACCAGGCCCCATGAACCAACCCATTGACATGAAGTAGTGTGGCTCACTGGTTAGAGGCGGCAGACCCGAGAGCAGAGGACGGCCCGGGACCAGGGTTCGATTCCCGGCGCGGCAGGTTTCTGGACCAGGGTCAGCGGACTCGATAATTCTCTCGCCTCGGTGCCCACTCTGATCAGCGATCACACTCGGCAACTCTGGGCATTAGCTTGCCTCATCTTCACTAACGGCCCCACCAGACCGCTGGGGATGCCTGGTCTCACCCTGGAGATACCCATTAAGGGACCATCTCTCAGGGAAGCCAGGAAGGGTTTCGCAGCGGTCGAAGCGCCTTGGGACCCTCCGGGTAAGTAGTGCGCTATATAAATGCCTATACATTTAAATCCAATGCCACTCTGTGCATATGTCCAGTGGGGGGGCTGACACAAGGCCTGGCCACTGTGGACAAACCCCAATAAGAGCCGCCAACCCCCTACTGTTCAGGGCCTTAGGTCGTCCCGGCAGGGGGTTGGCCACAGGGACTGGCTGCGGCCAACCCCAAGCATGCAACCAACCCCATGCTGTGCATGGCCTTTGATCATGCACGGTTGGAGGTTGGCCAGTGGGCCTGGCCCTGGGTACCGCATCCCCGGGGTCTTTCTTTGAAAGGGGAGGTGCCCTATGGACTCTTTTAAATAAATGGGAAGGGGTGCACATTGACCCCCTCCCAAGGCTGGTTTCAGCCCTGGGGACCTCATCCTCTGAGTACCACAACCTTCCAGGGCCTGGTGTGGATTTTTAGGTATATAAGGGCAAGTGCCCCCCCTCCTCTGGCCAATTTTGGCCCGGCAACCACATCCCCCAGGACCCAATGTGATTTTTAGGGGGAGAGGGGCACAGAGCCCCCTCCCCTCCTGAGCTAATTTTGGCCCGGTGACTCCATTCCCCAGGGCACGGCGTTTGTACTTATGTGGAGGGAGCACAGGTCTGACCCACCATGTGCCGATTTTTTTCCCAAGGATCCTATCCCCTGGGTTCCAGGATGCTTTTCAGGGAGAGTGGGATATTAACCCCCTACGCAGCCCAATATTGGCCATTGGGACCCCTTTCCCTGCAGCCGTAAGACTTAAAGTGGGTGCCCTGCTTTTACCCAGGAGACCCATGAATCTCTTGTTGGTGGCTGTGGGGGGGAGCCAGCATTGCCCCCACTCACAGGGTGCAGCTACTTATATTGCTCTCCTGGGCAGGAGCAATATTTGATCTGTTACCCTGCCCACATCACTGTGGGCAGGGAAACAGATCAAAAGTCCGCTACCCAGAGAATGGGAGCATTTTCAAAGCTCCTGCATGCTGGGAGCATACTCAGTATTTGCTCCTGCTTGGTGGTAAATTCAAAAATGCTTCTGCCAAGCAAAAGCAAACACAAGTTTCCCTGCCCGTGCCGCTGCAGGCAGAGAAACCACTAATTCCCAAGGGTGGGCTCCAAGGGACTTTGAAGCTTAGGGAGGCGGGTCTTGTGTCACCTCTCCCCCTATAAACAAATTTCAGCCCAGGGGTGGGCTCACCATGGGCCTCTGGAGGATGGGAAGAGGGTTCCCTCTAAATCCTTGTGAGATGTGTGTTGTAATATTTGATAAAATCGGGAAAGTCTGGGATCTAGCGGCTTGTACAAGTAGTTGGATACATCCAACAGAACTCTAATAATATCTTGAAAAAACCTTATATTTGACATTCTTAGAAATAACAGTAAGATGACAAAACCTAAATGATTATAAGGTATATAAAGTTTTGAATTGCCCATGAGGGTTGGAACACTTGTGAGTAAGCGGTGATGAGAGAGGCAAACGTCTATGCATTGAGAGGATCAAGAACTTGCATCTTCCATTTTGTAAAAGGGATGGACGTTTACATCCCTTCATAAATTGAGGAATTAACTTTCTAGCTTCAAGGATGCTGAGTGGGCATTAGTCCTGTGCCCGAGGGCACCCACTGTTCTCCTTATGAGGCTTTATGAATAATCAATTAGTTTTTGCAAGGTTGATTTCTGTAGACTGGGTGGTGGGTAAGGCAGAATGATGTGTTCTTTGAGAAATATTGTAGTCTGAAGTCTTGGAATGGCTTAGGCAAGCAGCTGGCAGATAGTGGAAAGAACTGATATCAGTGACAGCTTCAGTGTACTTTTATGTTCAGAAACTGGAATAAATTATTTCTCCTGTTAGAAACTTAAGGATTGTGCCTAGATCATAGTATAGATCTTTGAGTTTGAAGATATTGAATTCTATATTATGGGATTTATAGGAGAGCTTTCTTAGAAATAAAGGGAGTAAACAATTCAGGATCACTAAAGTAGGCATTAAGGGCAATGTTTCCTGAAGTGTTGTGCCTTCCTGTTAGTGCTGCTGAAAAGCAAACCTTTGTTCACTGAACCTAAAATTCATGTCACGTATTAATGTAAAGAACCAAAAATGCAGATAAATTTACCCGTCTGGTTGGAGATCTCACCCTGAGGGCAAGGCACACATAGAAAGCAACAAACTGGCTGTCCTTCTCTCACAGCTTTTCGGAACCCAGGCAGGCAGCTTTGACTACACACTGAAGGGGGGACCTGAAACACATAACCACATACAGAAAATGTTACTATATATATATAAATTGCTTATAATGCTTTATACCGGAATAAAGAACATCAAACATCTTTGAAATGTACTGTAGGAGGACATACCCTTAGGGTCCACACATATAGCTTGCCTTTGTTTATGTTTGCCACTATCATTCCATGCAATTTTTAAGTTAAAAGATTCACAAGTCTCAAAATATCTATCATGCTATTATTCTCTACCAGATTTTCTCCAATCAGTCAAGGATTAAAAGTTTGCCAAACTATACAACGCCAAATGATCACCCAACACAAACAAAGACCAAACAGCCCACCATTCAGGAGCCTTCCCCAACTCAGAGATAGATTCACCAGCACCCAACTTGAAATGCGACACCTCACGATTCAAGGTGTATTTTTCCAAGGAGGTCCTGCGCTACAGACTGGGTCTCAAAACAACAAATGTCCCAAATACTTCAACAAAGGAATGTTCTCCACTATACAGACGAATACCCACCCCATCGACAGGGGTGACCATCAGGTCCAGGAAAAAAGTACTAGACAGAAGAATATAGCAACCTGGAATCTGGTCAAGAATCTTTCATCATATAACACTCTCCAATCAGAAAACAAGTAACCTAAATAAGGGACTTTACTTCTGTCCTACAGCCTCATGGAAACCAACCAGAATGCAAATTGACCTATTTAAGTTCACACAAAAATTTAAACTTAAAGCATTCTTTGCGGATCGAGATAACTTACACCAAGATCAACCACGGACAGTGATTTTTGATTTATCTATTCAAGATCGAACCGACATAGACCTACTATCCAATCTCAGTGAACAGGGGACATACCCAATACTCTGGCAAGAACAGCCATGGAGGTGTGAATTGAAACCAACATATCTATAGATACAGAACTCACCAAAAAATCGACCTTCACTCCACGCTTACCATCAGGCAATAGCATTGACGCCTTCCTTCTAGCAGTCACCCATGATCTCGAACAGGAATATGCCAAATACCAGAAGAAACTTAAATATCTACCACAAAATATTACCATGGATGGGAGAACCGCGATAAAGAAACTACAAGGAAGAAAAGATCTGATTCTGAAGGAGGCAAATAAAAGAAGTAATCCAGTGGCACTTCACATTGATGACTACATTCTCGAAGCAAATTGTCAACTTGCGGATGGAAAATGCTACCAACTCCTGTCACAAGACCCAACACCTGAGATCATCAAGCTTATCAGTGAAAAAATTGAGAAAAGGTATGGATTGGAGCTAATATCCCTTGCCGAAAAAGAATTTCTGTACATTGCACACCCGACGATGCCCAAATTCTACCTACTCCCGAAAATGCATCAAGGCACATACCTGCAGCGAGGTAGACCTATCATAGCGTGCATCAATTCACCATGCTCAAGACTGGGATAATATGTGGATGAAAAACTACAGGTGCTAATGAAAGAGATTCCATCGTTCATCCAAGATACCAAAGACATTCTTCTTAAACTAAAGGACATTCCATGGGAACCAGATTTTGTACTAGTGTGCATCAACATTGTGAGTCTCTATACCTCAATTGAACACCAGGATGGAAAAAAGGCAGCACAAAAATCACTCTGGACACAACCAGCCAACTTCTTGGAGACCAATAAAATGATCCTAGAGATGCTAGAATTCTGCTTGGATAACAATGTTTTCAGCTTCAATGGCAAAATATACAAGCAAACAAACGGATTTGCCATGGGGGCCAAATTTGGGCTGCCGTACGCGCACATCTTTATGAGCTGCATTGAAAAATCTTGGCTGTGGGACCCTCTTTTTGTTGACTTCACTTCTCACATTATACTGTGGTGATGATATATTGATTATATTCTCTGCATCAGGCAGGGAGACACACCCCTGCTACAACGATTTCTTGAAACTCTGGATATGAATCCATGGGGCCTCAAAACCACCTACAATTTCTCCCAGAAGGACATCAACTTCCTTGACCTAACACTATTTGTCAAAGACAACACTCTGCACAGCAAACTTCACAGGATAGAAACAGCAGCTAATTTGATCCTTAGGGCAGACAGATGCCTTCCTAAACACAATGTCAGGAACATCCCGAAGGGGGAGTTCCTAAGAATTTGTAGAACCTGCTGTGAGGAACAGGTTTTGATGGAGAAAGAAAAGGATACCACATTGAGACTGGAACAGCGAGGATATGATCATAACATACTGACTAACACCTTAACCACAGTTTCCAAAGTAGAGCGGAACACTCTTAATCCCAAGAAAAAACATAAGGAAAATGCTGTGATCCGGTTCATCACTGACTACCATACCGGCCATCACCTTATAGGACAAACACTCAAACGACACTGGCATCTTTTATAACATACCCCGAGTGTGAATGGCTATCCTAAAAACTAACCAGAAATGACCTTCCAAAGAGCTCCGAACTTAAAAAGGATGTTGTGTAGATCTGAATTCGAAGATAATAGAAAACAAAACACTACCTATCTGGACAGGCCACCAGGTGTTCATACATGTCCCAACTGCAGTATATGCAAACTCAGCATAAGCAAAACCACAAGGGTAGATATGCCACAAGGAAAATAAATCACCATCACAGAATGGATAGATTGCAACATCAAATTTGCATTCTATGTGAATATCTGCCCCTGTAATCGACCATATATTGGAAGTACAATCAAGCCACTTAGAATTCGCATACAGGAACATTACAGAAATATACATAAGTACAATTGGTCATCCACTTACAGAACATTTTCATCTAACACATTCACACAATAAAGGCTTCACCTTATTTGGTCTGAAAATCGGACATCCAGCCAAACGCAGAGGAGACCGCGAACTGAAGTTGAGAAGAAGAGAAAGCAAACTCATCCTTAGGTTCAATACAGTTACACTGAGACTTAATAAAGATGCGGAAATGCATGTGTGGTTGCGAGAAGATTAAATCATGCTCTCCTTGTGCCCTATATGTGGTATACAATCCTTCATGTTCAACTGGGACATAGGCCATAATATGCCCTTAAGACACAGAAGCCTCTGTGTGACCTAGTAGTAGGTTTTTTCTTCATGGTACTTATAGGGAGATCAAGTCACCAACCTGTCTTGGTGTTTACCAGTACCACTTACTACTATAACCATAAGGATGGCTTCTGAACCCGCAAACTCTGTGAACTAGTACCCGTACACAATGACTTAAAATCATGATTCCTACTCACTTTTGATAGTAGGTCACTTCATCAGGGGTCCCCCGATTATACATATCATTGCAATCGATTTTCCGTGTAACCAGCCGCAATAGTTCCTTCACACATTTCCCATTCCAATATGGCATCCATACTCCGGGAACCACACTGGAACCAGTCACTATTGACCAGGAAACAGTAAGCATCAGCACTGTATTTAAGACCACAATCCCAGTGGTCCGATGCTGATGCCAATTGTGACGATTTCCAAAGCGAAGGCATTATGCCTGTGACATTTTGTGGTGAGCAAATGACTATGGACCCGGTGTAACAACCGAGTCCTACGTGTCCCAACCTTCTTACCGATGCCAGCAACATATGCTGACCTCTACCCTGTTTTTTTCCCCCACTGAAATACTTAAATCGAGCGGATTCCACCATTACTGTACTGAATATTTTACGGTAAGCATGAACATGCTGCACGCTACCAGGCTTCATGTTAGACCAAAAGCGCTTTATTAGAATGCATGCAACCTTTTCCAATGGGACCTATCCTAGCCTGGTGCATTAATAATATTGTGCAACCCACCCGCACTAATTACACACACCCTCTTTTTTTCCTTAGAACACTCACATCAGGGCACAACGCATACCTGCAGATACATAAGGTTGCCAGCCCTCAAAGTTCACGAGACCAATAGACCTAGACTGAATTCACAGCTTCCTAGATCCCACCTTTTTTCGATTATTATTCTGAGCGTTAAATTCATGAATTAACCCCAGTACCTCTTTGTTTTCTCCCCACCATGTTCTTGGAACTTGAACATGGGACCTGATGATTCACCTTTCGATGTAAATATATTTTACTCTACCTACATACCATCAATTGTTCATATCAACTGTCTGAATATGTGACTTGACTAATGACTCTTTTATTTGAAACAAAGGATGTCCTTTACAAACTTTTTCTTGTGTATATACTCTGTGCTCTCCACACTGACCATTGGCGTCCACCCCCCCCTTTCAACTTCTCCTTTTTCGTTTCCTTTATGGACCTCCTCTCCCTCTTTCTTGGCCTTGTCTCCCCTACCACTTTTCTTTTATCATAACATTCAATTAACATTTTGTGTGCACCTTCTGACTGTTTCAAAACATATATGAATTATTTGCATATCTCTTTATGGTTATGATTGTATATCAATGCCATATTTTCATACCATACTTCTCTAATTATCTCTAGACTACAAATATAATACATGCACATTTTCAATATGGCTGCAAATGTCCAACTATGCCATAATCTCTTATTGTGACTTTACATATGTGTCTGTCGATATCTTTGCACTGTCCTGGTTCCACTATTGTCAACCCACTCTCTCCTTTTCCTCATTATGGGTTTGTTCCTCATTTGTTTTCTCTCCCGCATGACTATCCTAATCCCTTTTTCTCCAAACATATCTCCAAAACCTTTTTTCCTTATTTCTGTTTTGTCTTTTGTTAACACCAAATTGCATATTTGTTTCTTGATCATTCTTACATGTATATTTATGCCACATCATTTTATAAATGTTGTACATATATGTTTTGGTCCATTCTGCACCCTGCGCACTGCACGTTTTTGGTTATCTTTGTATTGTTTGTTTTTTGCTTGTGGTGTCGGTCATTTTGTCCACCGTAATGTTGATGTGTACAGCCATGAGAAAACCCCAGGCTGGATGGCCATGTAAAGGGGGCGAAACACGTGTCTGCTGTTATTCCTCTCTTGTGATCTGACTCGGAATCCTTGAAGCGAGTAATTAACACTAAAAAACAAAAATCACTACCCTGCATACCTTGTATCAGAATGTTCTCGGTGCAAAACAACAACTTTTTGGCATGTCCTGACTCTCTCTTGAAGGATTAAAATACTTTTATTGGACAAATTGAAAATTAAACACTAAAAAAGTAAAATTATTTAGCTTTGAAATATGAATAAAATCTCTTTATCCTATTATTAATTAATAATCATAAAAGTACAAGATACAAAATATAGGCATAAAAATGTTTATATATCACAGCACAGCAAAAAGAGGATCAGTTCATAGTTGTTACATAAACCATTAAAACAGGGTAAAACGGTATTAGATCATATTAAGGCACATTGTAAGTCTGATTCATGGGACTAATATTGACATAATAAACCATAATTCATGTATTCAGTGGAAAATTCAAAGACTATGGGGAACTAATCAAGAAAGACCCAACAGGAAACAGAGTTGAGAAAGAGTCACCACAGAACATCCTGAACAAAAATCCAGACAGGAGTTCAGCTCAAAAGTGGGGCAAAAATCAGGGACAAACATAGTCACAAGAGGGTGCTGAATTGACAAAACATAAAGGCACTAATGTGTTACAATGCACCCATCTTTTTTCAGGGTCTCCTTTTATATGGTCTAAATGGAAAATTACATACGCGGACATTTTTTAACTCCAGCTTGGTTTTGGGAACTAAGGATCACTGGAAAAACGAATATCTTGGGAAGAGTCATGTAAAAGGCTAGTCACACTACATCTTCAGGAAAGTAGTTTTAAAAAAGCTTCAGGTTTGACAGTACTCTTTCCATGTGATCCTCCATGCCCTGGATGCCACCCTTCCACGCTGGTGCTGCACCCACACTGTGCAGCTCCTATGAGGGTGACCTTGGCTGCAGAATTGCTAATGCAGACTGGGCGAAGAATAAAAAGATGTTCAAATACTTATTGAGCACAGAATCCAGAAATGCACTGACCATGGTAATGTAGCACTAGGGATTGTAAACTACATTTCAATCAGAGAGTGGTCAGACAATATTCTCAGTAAAAAAATAGCATCCTGCATAATTCTCATAATCCTCGGTATCATCAGCCAATAATGAATCTGACAGCTAGAATTGTGCACGGTGGAGTAGTAAGTAAAGTCTGTGTGCTGTGGTTGCATTACTTTACATGCATCTAGCAGGTCATAAAGCTTCATTTTGCTTTGAACCAACGCAACCAGGGGAGGCAGACAGATCTCATGTGTGGAGCGGTCCATGCTCCTGGGTAAGACCAAATTAAAATCCCTGCTTTGGATCATGGGGATGGCAGCATAACCATGGCATTAATTCATCAGTTTGTCAAAAAACTCTGTGATGTCTGTATTTGGGCCGTAAATGTTAAGGAGGACCAATGTCATGTGATGAACCCTCCCCAACACAAATATTCAGCAGTCCTGTGTGTCCACTTGCCAGTCCAGTAAAGTGAATGTTGCAAATGAGGATCACAACTCCATGAGAATAGAACGCAAAGTATGTGTGTGTTCCCCATAAGGGTGCAAACGCCTTGTGTGCCTTCGGTGAAATATGCGTTTGTTGCAGAAACTAATATACTTCCTATGCACAAATGAGGTTTGTTTGCAAGTTCTGTGTCTTGCTAAACTCATGTACAATCCAACTTATTAGTTTAACGTATGTATAAGTCTGTCCATGTACCATGTGTGTAGTATTGAATCAATATGTCTGTGTGCTATTGTAATAGCTATTACTGCCTCATGGTATGTCCCTCGCATGCATGTGAGATGTTCAACTATACAAGACTCACAACTCCCATCCCATCCACCTCTCAACCCAACACAATAAGTCAATGAATACTGCACCCCTCGTAAAAACAGAGTCCTTTCAGCAGTATTCATAAATGTCGCTGCATGCTAAACACTTAGGGGAAGCCAGAAAAAACGCAGCCAGCCCGGGCACCTTGTTGTTATCCATCACTGTTATAGCAAGTGTATCAACAAGCCCATATATAGAACATTAGGTGCCAAGATGGGCATGGTACAATCAAAAAACAATGTCCCAATAGGTAAAATTAAACAGTCAATTAAACAAGCATGCACTTCGCATTGCTACAAGGAAAGAAGGAGAACACTCTAGAATTTTAGGACAAGATAGTCAAATCATCTTATTTATAATATACGTTCATGGTCGAGAGTATACAGTTATATAAGCAGCACTGTGTAAACTCAATTACGTGACAACCATAAAAACTTGGTGCTCTACAAAAGTGACTGTCGTGAAAGTGAAAGTGGCGACGCAAGTGAAGAAATAAACAGGGTGAACGGCGCACTGTGAATGAGGTGCAAGTTATCTACAGTGGGTGGCTCGTATCATGTGACAAGGTGATATCACAGATTACAGTTTATTTGCATTATTTGAACCACATTGGTAAAGTACGCCAATTAATAAGCTGTGGAGTCGACGGCGTTTCGATCCACGTTAATGAGGATCATCATCAGGACTTGGTTGTCTAGCTCGGGAAGTGCTGGGAAGAAGCTTGGTTTTGAAGCGATCAGGGGCGATCGTCAATAATGGGTTGGGGGCCTGCCCAGGGGCATGGCTCGTGGGATATAAGCGGTCGTCTGTGATCCGCCAAGTATCTGGACGTGTCCTTAAGACATTTTCTACGTATTTTGCAAGGTATTTTAAACAGGAGCCGGAAGCAATCCGATGGTTCAGGGCTCGCCGAGTAGCTGCGCGTGTCCTTATGATCTGCGTGCTGGGGCCGGAGTAAATCCTCGGGTCTCACTAGACAGTCACTTTTGTAGAGCACCAAGTTTTTATGGTTGTCACGTAATTGAGTTTACACAGTGCTGCTTATATAACTGTATACTCTCGACCATGAACGTATATTATAAATAAGATGATTTGACTATCTAGTCTTAAAATTCTAGAGTGTTCTCCTTCTTTCCTTGTAGCAATGCGAAGTGCATGCTTGTTTAATTGACTGTTTAATTTTACCTATTGGGACATTGTTTTTTGATTGTACCTTCCTTACCCAGTCCTAATCAGGTATATGGGTCATACTCCTGTTAACTATAATAAGATGGGCATGGGGCACATAATCCTGCCTCCACCTGCACCAGTAATTGTTCGGCCCACATAAGACTTGCATCTATCGCCATTAGGATAGTCAAAAAGAACAGCCGGGACAGCCAAAATAAATACCATATGGAAAATGTACCACAACCACTCACAGGCTGCTGTTCAAATGCATGTCCTGTTAAAAGAAAATATTGCACCCATTATGTAACAGCAAACCATGCGGTGATTTTGGTAGTCTGTTAAAGTAAGTCCTGGCACAGCAGGATAAATGATAGATTCAGTCCCGCTGTGACTCTATCACCATGGCCCCATCCTCACCCATGTGCACCCCATGTAGATGGCAGGATTCCAGGAAGATCATTGCCACCTAGCACTGTGTAAAAAACTGGACCTTACCAGTAACCTCCACCCTCAATCTAGCACTGAATAGCATTGAATATATAGTCACCCAGTTAAGAAGCTAATTTTTCACTTCAAGGCAGGATAGCTTCCTAGACCACAGATTTAACATCCAGGTAAATGAAAACCAGTGAGTTTCCATATTGTAAATCTGTCTTAGATCTGCTGAGGCAAAGGAAGGTATAACTGTCCCAGTAGTTCAGTAGGGAGGCTATGATCGTTAGTGGGGGTGTCTCTGTTTAGGCCTATGTGCCAGTGAATATTGACTCCCTCTCCACAATGAAGACAGAGGAGAATGCTTCTTTGCAAAAAAATAAAAATAACATTTGTTCCACAAATGTTCCCTTATTGGTTGCCTGAAGCGATTCTGCCACTTTCACTATCCAGATGTTATTCCACAAGGGTAACCTTCTAAATCATCATTTTAAGTTTAAATACAAAAGGAGAGAGTGGCCAGCTTTCAAGTATGATCACGGGTAGAGTCATCTACATCTGAAATTCTGGTTTCCACCTCCATAAGGCTGGTGTCTTGTTTGTCCAAACTGATTTTCAAATGATCCATCCATATTGTGAGGTGATCAATCTTGGCATCAATAGTTTGTAGGCCCACTTTGAGTTATCTGAGCAACTCCGAGTTTGAATTTCAAATGGTTTCCTGGTGTCTGTCAAAATATGTCTGCATTCAGTACAAGCCATCTTCCTAGGTTTTAGCTCTCTTTAAAGAGTTTAATAATGTGTTCACTTCTCAGCAAGAGGCATGAGACCTGCAGAAAATACTGTATTCTTGTCCATGATATCTTGCAATTGCAGAGAAAGTGCTCCCACTGCTCTTTTAAAGGCATCAGCCTCTAGTTTGAATGCATTAATGCAGTGTCTTGAGGGCATAACATTGGACTTGAAATAAGCATTCTTTTAATTATATTAAAGGGATTTTCAACTTAAGCATAAAAAAAAAAACCTTTATATTTTCCTTCTTAAAGTCATTGGTGATGTCCAGGGTTATCTTGCAAAATCACTAATACATTATTGACAAAAAACTGCAAATACAAGAAACCTTTGAATTTCTTTAGCATTCGTAGGTAGAGGCCTTCTGAGTTTAGGCTTAAATGAGGACAATTGCAAGTCTAAGAAATCTGTGAGTTCTTTAACATTAGTAGGTAAAAACCATTCAAGTTTGGTGAACACCTTCACCAACCTTCCCTGCCTTCAGGGCTGGGAGGCCCATTTTTTGGTAGACTGTCTAACATAACATAAGGTAACATTGGGTCAATAGAATGGGTGGATGCATTCAAATAAAATCAATGTTACTAATACTATCCTCCATAAATTGATATTTTTATGGCTTAAAAGTGAAACGACGTTGCTGGAGTTTTAATAATATTAGTTTCACATGTTCTTGCTATCCAACCATTCTTGGTTGCTCATACATTTATAAAAAAAAAATAGACTTATACCTGTGGAGATATCTGCATAGGAAATATATGAGAGAAGGTAACAAAGATCACCAACTGTAGATTAGTGACTAGCATTTTGCATCACGAGTATTATTACTGTTGTGCTAATATACATAATACAAACATCAGTTTGTGAAAAGCTTCATTGTTTTTAAAATAATAAAAGTGCTGAATTAGATTTTAACTCCAAAGATTCTTCTTGCTGCAATTGAATTTAATTTTCATTTTAACTATGGATGTTTTAATGTAAGATGCCAAATGTTTTCATTGCCATGCCAAGAACAAATAGTGTCAATACTAAATCTGTTCACTTCTGGAATTCTGAAAGGCCTTCAAGAACTGGTTTTTCAAAAAAGCTTCTGGGACCTGCAAGCTCCTGGATAACTAATAGGATGATTAGCAGCACTATAATATTCCTGACTGATTGAGTCTAAGGAAAGCAAGTTCCATGGTGGTTGCTTATGCATGTCATCGGGGAAATAACTAACCACATCTTTAAAAAACTCATACAAAAATCTGATTTCAGTAAAATCCATAAGGATGACTTACAAAACTAACCCAGGTAAGGAACCAAGAATTCTATGATTCTACTCTTCCATATAATCAATGAGCGTAATATAAATGTATTGTGCCATCGTCTCCTGCGTCTTTTGATTGTACATTCCTTAAAGAAATGACTACTTGCTCTCACCCATGACAGCTTGCCTGCTTCTTGCTAAAATAAATGACATTAATTTCTCTCTAATACATACATCACAACCACCACCAGAAATTAACTGCAGTAAAAACAATCAGTTGGAGCAAATGTAATGTGGATAGTCATATAGGCATACCTGAGAGATCCCTGAAGACCACAGAATGGCATTTGTGTTAATTTTGAGAGTCTGTCCTGCAGGGGCACTGTAGTCGTATATGCCAACCGTTACTTGTCTGAGGTTGCCATCAGGATCCAGTTGCCAGTTTACAATATCATACTGAGCACCAACTTCACCATTGTTATTGAAAAATATCTCTGCCCCCACTTTGCTCTGAAATCTCACATTCTTAACATAATGGAGGAGCTAGGAAGAGAGATAACCATATTAACAAATTTTGTGTGGGATTTAAACATATTAGCATAGTTATACAAATAAGAGTCTCTATTCTAGCAAAAGTCTGATTTAAAGTTATAAATCTTCCATAGGATGATCTTGAACTGGTAGGTAAACTGCTAGTGGAATTAATCTACAATAGTGAGAATAATTGGGGGTATGTCAGCTAGGGAATTATCCACAGAAAGAGAATCCTCCAATGGGGATTTAACAGTTCTCCATCCAAGGACATCCTTCTGTAATACAACTCAACATTAATCAATGTAAAATCTAAGCTTCTGCAGAGTTCATTGGTTTGCGTAATAAAAGTTGATTCGAGAATTACTTTCAACTTTATTTGAACTGGAAATTACCCTTAAAGTAACTCGAAGTAGCTAAAGCATTCCAAGCACTATCTACTAACATTTGTAGACAGAGATTTGCACCAAACATTAATACCTAATCGAGGGAGGTATTAAAAAGGAGAAACATTCCAACATGCATGTGTACTGTACTATACACCACAATTCCACTGCCCGAAAATATTTATACTATGTCTGCGTGTGGAATAAATGGAGGTGTTTTACCAAAATATCAAGTTGCAAGCATTGTCTTACCATTATATTGTTTCCTTTGTATTGTGATATCTTAAATATTGGCTAGAATATCAAAGGAATGAACATTGTTTCTAAGTGCTGCATTTATTATCACTGTTAAAAACATCTGTGTATATATGTGTACTTCATATAGTTTTTCTATATCTTTGTATTATTACAAACACATTTTTCATTATTTTTTATTAAAGGTGTTTAAATATTTTAGAGGCATAATATTGTTTTTGTAGGGGTATTTTTTGTGATTTATTTATTAGTCTAATTTTCTTTTTGTTATTTCAGTGGCAGGAGTTAGGTGTTATAGGGGAAAGAGGTGAGAAGTGTACAAAAATTAGTTTTACAAATATTCATATTATTTTCTTTACATATATATATTATATTACATTTTTAAACTAATTGGTTTTGGAAGGTGTATACACCATTTGCGTGGCAGCGCGTGCACTGTAATTCATTTCATTTATTCATTTTTTCTCTTAACATTTTGGGTCCTTCCCTGCCTCGGGTACTTGACCCACCTCACACCAGTGACGTACCATTTTTATGGGGAGACATGGGGGAATGCTGGGTGGTGGAAAATTTGAAAATTTGGGAAATTTGTGTCATCCTTGTGATCCCTCAACTTACCCACACAGACGTGATAAAATTTGTATTTTTTCTGCTACGTTTGAGGGGTGCAGGAGATACTGGGTAGGAAAATGTTGGGGGATCCATGCAAGCCATACCTCCCGGGACTCTCCTGGGTGTCTAGTTTTCATAAATTTCTGTATTTGGTATGTTTCCCTAGATGGACGCCGAGCCTGGGGCCAAAAACCCAGGTTACCCACCCCCTTGCAAAACCAAGCCTTTTGTGATTGGTGATTGTGATACCTCCACAATACGTTTTGGGCCTTTCCCAGCCACGGGCACATGGCCCATCCACGCACGTCAGGTACTATCACAGAAATGTGAGAAAAATGTGTTCTTTTTTTTACAAAGTTTGAGATTTGCAAGGGATTATGGGTGACAAAACCTGGTGAGAGCCATTCAAGTCACCCTATCCTGGATTCCCCTGTGAGTATAGTTTTCAAAAATGTATAGGTTTGCTTGGCTTCCCTAGGTGCCGGCTTAGCTTATGTTCAATATCCACAGCTAGGCACATTGCAAAAAAGGGGTCGGTTTTCATTGTAAAAATGTGATGTGTCCACCTTGTATTTTGGACCGTTTCCCGTCATGGGCAGTAGGCCTACCCACACAAGTGAGGTAGCATTTTTATCGAGAGACTTGGGGAAACACAGAATAGTTGAAGAAGAAGTGTTATTACTAATTGACTTGCTTTGCATTTCTGAGTTCCAAATGTATGACAATTTCTAAAAAATATAAGCCATTTTGAAAAATGACCTCTAATTCACATGCTTGTACAGCTGGCCGCAATTTTGGAGATGTGCATATAACCACTGTTTCTAAATTTTTAGTGTTCCCATTTCAGAAATATATATGTTTTCTGGTACCTATTTTTCACTCTTTATATTTTACAACATGAATTGCTATATACCTGGTACACAATGGAAAACCAGTGCAAGACACAGCTCAGTTATTGGCTCTGGGTTCCTCAGGTTTTTGGTGAGCCTATAAGTCCTATATATCCCCACAACCAAGTTACAAGTGAAAATGTTGGCACAAATGGCAGTTTTTTTTACTCAATTTCAATATTTTTTATTTTTAACTGCTAGTTTAAAGAAACTCAATTTCAATATTTTTTATTTTTAACTGTGGATCTGCACAAATGACCCCTTGTCAATTTTCCAGAAATGTGTAGCTCTCCGAGTTCCATTACTGCTTTCAAACCCAATTCTACCTCTAACTGGGAGGAGGGTCAAAGCACAAAAAATAGCAAAAATAGGCTATGTCCCAGTAAATTGTATATTGTCAAAACTATGTAGAAAATGTTGGTTTTCTGACAAACGTCTGCCTGTCCCTGAAAGTTGAGAAGATTGTGATTTCAGCACGACAAACCCTTTGTTGATGTAATTTGCATGGAAAAGAACAGATAGTTTCTTCTGCAGCACTTTTCTTCAAAAAAATGTAGCTGTATTTTTGCTAATTTTTGGGTCCCGTCGAGCATACCTTTAGAATCCTCAGGGTGTTGGAAGAAAAGGACGCAAATTTGACATGGATACCTTATGTGGACAAATAGTTACAGGGGACTAAGCAAGAACTACCACAAATAGACAAAAAAGGCTTAGCACAGAGGGGAAAAGGCCTAGCAGCGAAAGGGCTAACAACACTCTAAGTTCATCTATGTGTGATCTTGGCCAGCATCAAGCATATCTCAAAAGCCCTCCATTGTTTTCAATAGACAAATGACTACATACACACCTATCATATTATATAGTCCTACATTGTACAAACAAATTATTTTTTTGTGGAAAAGTAGGAAAAAAAACAATCTCCCATCAACTCTCCACTCTTCTCCCTCTGCCATCATCCCTGTTGAGCAGTGCCCATTGTGCTACGATGCAATTATGGCTGTCAGACTTCAGTTGTGTGGGTGTACCATAAGATTCCACAATGTTCATCCAGGCAGGGGCAGGTGCCGGTCACATCCATAGCACCCTCAAGTGCTGTAATGATGACAATGCTATGTGTACGCCGAGAGAGGGGTGAGCCCAAAGGTGATGATTGACAGTGCGTTTGAGCAAATCAAACACTCACCCCCAGTCAACTGATCTGGGTTTAATCCATCATCATTCTTTAGCTCACTCCACCACCCCAGTTCAGACATGGACATATGCAAATCAGTCTGACCCTGTGCCTCATGGGAACATTCCAACCCGAACTGCCAAGCCATGTCTTCCCTGGACCGGAGACAAGCATCCTGGGACCGGTTTCTGGCTAATCAGCCGTCATCAGCCAGGCTAGCTTGAATCCAGTGGCAAAGTGAGCAAGGGACCCACGTCTGGGCATACCCTGCCAACTTTGGGCGAACAAAGTGATACCAAAGGGGAAGATGGACGGAGTGTTTGAGCAAATCAAACACTCATCCCCAGTCAACTGATCTGGATTTAATCCATCATCATTCTTTAGCTCACTCCACCACCCCAGTTCAGACATGGCCATATACAAACCAGTCTGACCCTGTGCCTCATTGGAACAGTCCAGCCCAAACTGCCAATCCATGTCTTCCCTGGACCGGAAACAAGCTTCCTGGGACCGGTTTCCAGCTAATCGGCCATCATCAGCCAGGCTAGCTTGAATCCAGTGGCAAAGTGAGCAAGGGACCCACGTCTGGGCATACCGTGCCAACTTTGGGCAAACAAAGTGATACCAAAGGGGATGATGGACGGAGTGTTTGAGCAAATCAAACACTCATCCCCAGTCAACTGATCTGGATTTAATCCATCATCATTCTTTAGCTCACTCCACCACCCCAGTTCAGACATGGCCATATGCAAATCAGTCTGACCCTGTGCCTCATGGGAACAGTCCAGTCCAAACTGTCTAGCCATGTCTTCCCTGGACCGGAAACAAGCATCCCGGGACCGGTTTTTGGCTAATCAGCCGTCATCAGCCAGGCTTTCTTGAATCCTGTGGCAAAGTGAGCAAGGGACCACGTCTGGGCACACCCTGCCAACTTAGGGCGAACAAAGCAATACCAAAGGGGCACAGGGTCAAGACTGATTTGCATATGGCTGTGTTCAAACTGGAATGGCATGGTGAGCAAAAAAACGATGGATTTAGGCCCAAATCTCTGTACGGGGGTGAATGTATGACATTGTTCTGCATTCTGTCCATCAACTGCTATTTTTGCATTTGTCACCCCGAGTGAGACGGGTATGCTCAGACGTGAGACCCGTGCTCTCCATGTCACTGGAATCAAGCTATCCTGGCTGATGAGGGCTGAAAGCCCAAAACCGGTCCTAGGATGCTTGTTTCCAGACCAGGGAGGACCTGGCTTGGCAGTTCGGGCTGGACTGTTCTCATGGGGCACAGGGTCAAGACTGATTTGCATTTGGCTGGGTTCAAACTGGAATGGCTTGATGAGCAAGAAAACGATGGATTTAGGCCCAGATCTCTGTACTGGGGTGAATGTATGACATTGATCTGCATTCTGTCCATCAACTGTTGTTTTTGCATTTGTCACCCCGAGTGGGACAGGTATGCACAGACGTGAGTCCTGTGCTCTCCATGCCACTGGAATCAAGCTATCCTGGCTGATGAGGGATGAAAGCCCAAAACCGGTCCTAGGATGCTTGTTTTCAGTACAGGGAGGACCTGGCTTGGCAGTACGGGCTGGACTGTTCCCATGGGGCACAGGGTCAAGACTGATTTGTACATGGCTGGGTTTAAACTGGAATGGCGATAAAAAAAGTATGGAATTAGGCCCAGATCTCTGTACTAGGGTGAATGGATGACATTGTTCTGCATACTGTCCATCAACAGTTGTTTTTGCATTTGTCACCCCGAGTGAGATGGGAATGGTCAGACGTGAGTCCCGTGCTATCCATGCCACTGGAATCAAGCTATCCTGGCTGATGAGGGCCGAAAGCCTGAAACGAGTCCTAGGATGCTTGTTTCCAGACCAGGGAGGACCTGTCTTGGCAGTTCGGGCTGGAGTGCTCCCATGGGGCACAGGGTCAAGACTGATTTGCATATGGCCGGGTTCAAACTGGAATGGCATGGTGAGCAAAAGAACGATGGATTTAGGCCCAGATCTCTGTACTTGGGTGAATGTATGACATTGATCTGCATTCTGTCCATCAACTGTTGTTTTTGAATTTGTCACCCCAAGTGGGACGGGTATGCTCAGACGTTAGTCCTGTGCTCTCAATGCCACTGGAATCAAGCTATCCTGGCTGATGATGGCTGAAAGCCCGAAACCGGTCCTAGGATGCTTGTTTCTAGTCCAGGGAGGCCCTGGCTTGGCAGTTCGGGATGGACTGTTCCTATGGGGCACAGGATCAAGACTGATTTGCATATGGCTGGGTTCAAATTGGAATGGCGAGCAAAAGAACTATGGATTTAGGCCCAGATCTCTGTACTGGGGTGAATGTATGACATTGTTCTGCATTCTGTCCATCAACTATTCTTTTTGCATTTGTCACCCCGAGTGGGACGGGTATGCTCAGATGTGAGTCCAGTGCTCTCCATGCTACTGGAATCAAGCTATCCTGGCTGATGTTAATGTTAATGTTATGTTATGTTATATGAACTTGCAACGCGCACGGCTGCCCCAGCCAAGGGGCATCCCGGAGCTAGCTACATGAAGTTGCACAGGTCGAGGGTGTTTGTGCTGTCATAGAAGGGTATTACACACTAACAGAAGAGGTGGGTCTTTATGGCTTTCCTAAAGGGTAGTAGATCCTCAATTCTTCGGATATGAATAGGAAGTTCATTCCAAAGTTTTGCCGCGAGGTATCTGAATGAACGGCCGCCCGTTCTTGCTAACTTGAAGCGGGGCACTACTACCAAGTTCTGTCCCTCTGAACGCAGTGTGCGTTGGGGAACATAGGATGTAAGAAGTGGGCATAGCATGGGGGGGAGTCAGTTTTGAGGATTTTAAATGCAAGGCAAAGGGTTTTATAGTGTATCCTTTTTTCCACGGGAAGCCAATGGAGTTTCGTGAGGACAGTGGACACTGAGTTGTAACGCGGGAGACCGGCCAGCGCTCTGGCGGCGGCGTTCTGGACTCGCTGGAGTCTAGATTTCTCTGCAACGTTTTCCCCTAACAAGAGGGAGCTGGCGTAGTCCAGTCTTGACAGGATTGCTGACTGCACCACTAGTTGGCGGGTTTGGTGGTCGAAAATTTTTAGAAAATCGGTCTAAGATTGCGTAAAATACCAAAACAGGTAGCCGCCACTTTTTTAGTATGATGAGTAAAGTTCAGGGCAGCGTCCACCCAGACTCCCAGGTTTCTTACATGGTCTTTGCACTCTGGAGGTTGGCCGAGAGTCTCTGGCCACCAGCTGTTCGCCCAGGCAGTTGTTTCTTTACCCACTAATAACACCTCCGTTTTGCCGGCGTTTATTTGGAGATAGTTCGCCGTCATCCAGCTGGTGATATCAGTAAGCGTCTGTTTGAAATTTTGTGCACTGCGACCGCTTTCATTGTCCAGTGCCACCACCAGCTGTGTGTTGTCGGCGTCACAACTGAGAGACCATGTCTCCTGGCTACTTCTGCCAGGGGTTGGACATAAACATTGAACAGGGTAGGGCTCAAAGCTGACCCCTGGGACCACCCTGCTCAATGGGGTACCCTTTAGAAAGAAAAGGGGGGGTGGAAACTCTGAAGGATCTGCCTGATAGGAAAGCTTTAAACCAATTGAGAGCCTGCCCTGTAATCCCTATCTCCTCCAGCCTCGACAGCAAAATCTCGTGTGACACCGTATCGAAGGCAGCACTGAGATCTAAAAGAATCAGTGCTGCCGTCCCTCCAGAATCTAATATGGTACGGAGATGTTCTGTCACACTTAAGAGAGCTGTCTCGGTGCTGCTGCCAGTGCGGAAACCATGTTGGGACCTATCCAGAATGGAATTGGATGTCAAATAGTTGGACTTCCGCTACTTTTGCTGGCCAGGGGAGGAGTGATATAGGTCTAAAATTTTCGGGTACGGTAGGGTCTAGCCTGGGTTTTTTTTATGATGGGAGTCACCCAGGATTGCTTCCATCTTGTGGGTATAATGGCCGTGGTGAAGGACAGGTTTACCATGTCTCTAAGAGGGCCCAGGACCATCCAGTCTGACTCTCTAAATAGTTCAAGCTTCAGGGGATCTGCAGGTGAACCTGACTTGATTTTATGGCAGAGTTTAAGGAAATCTTCTTGGCTGAGTGCTGAGATATTGGAAAGATTGGGCCTATTCGGGTCGGCTGAAGAAATAAGGGGATGAGTCGCTGGAAAGGTACTATACATTTTTTTGATTTTGTCGATGAAGAAAGACGCCATGTTGTTACATAATGCAGAAGACGTACTGGAGTTGTTTATCGATTTCTTGGCACTGAGCTCTTTTAATATTCTAAAAATGGTTTGAGAGGCATTGTCACTATTCTTAATGTCAGTGGTGTAATACTCTGTTCAAGTCCTGCAAATATTGCGATGGTTTTTTGTAATTGGGCATAGAGGACCTTGAGTGTCGGATCATAGTCTCTCCTCCATCTTCGTTCGGCTTTTTTGCACTCTTTTTTTTGTAAGGAGAGCGCTTCGTTGAACCAAGGACTAGATTCATGGGAGTGAGCCTTGATCCATTTAGCTGGTATCAGGGTGTCCAAGGCTTTACTGATCCACTCGCAAAACTGGTCGTAGTTTCGGTTAGGGTCCTCACTCGGTTGAGGGGGATTATTTGTGAGGAGTGCATGGAAGTCTTCGAGACGATGCTTCCTCCATGGTCTTTTCAAGACTTGCTGGGCGGTTTGTAAGTTGGAGTCAGTACTGAGAGGAATGGTCATTATCACCAAACAGTGGTCAGACCAGATCATGGGGATCAGGGGTTCAACACTAACGTTGCCCAAATTCGAAAAGATGGGATCTAGGAGTTGCCCACTGCTGTGTGTAGGACCACTCACAAGTTGGCAGAGCTGGAGGGCAGCGAGATCGGCTAGCAAGGTGTGGATCTTAGTGTCATAAGTGAGATCAAAGTGAATGTTCAAGTCTCCTATGATGGTGAAGTTTGCAGTTTCGGTAATCAGAGAGCATGTATGCTCTAGGAGCGAGGTTGTGAAACTCATGCTTGCTCCCGGGGGCCTGTATATCAAAAGACCCACGAGGCGAAGTTAAGAATTAATCTTAATATTGAAGCGTGCACATTCACTATCCTTGCTTTCTAATCTCGATAGATGGCACGTAAAGTAGGATTTAACCTTTATTGCTATCCCTCCTCCCCTAGAGAGCCTATTCAGCGTATACGCAGTATACCCCATAGGGGTGGCGAGGTTAATGACTGAGTTCATATCGTCTTGAAGCCAAGTCTCTGTCAGAAATAGAATATCTAAGGAATAGTTGGAGAGTAAGTCATGAATTTCCGAGTAGTGTTTATGCATAGATCTGACATTCAGCTGGCCCACTCTGATTTGTTGGAATTTGACTTTATTAAGGGACGGTAGTAGGGAAGGAGTCGGCAGGGCGAAGCCGCAAGGGCATGAGGGATGACTTCTCCTACATGAGGGATTATGTTTGACACATTCGCTATCCGAGCCTTTTAGAGATAGTATGAATTGCCTGAAATAAGATATCACCTCCTCCCTTGTGTCGTCATAGTTCCTGGCGAGAGGCGACGTGCTGGCGCGGACGGGCGCAGCCGGGCAGGACTCTGGCACGACTCCGGCGCAGGTCCGGCGCGTCCGCTGCGCGGAGGCATGCCCGTCCCCTTATATGCGCAACTAGAGCGCGTCAGAGCACTCAAGCACACCCAATATGTCTGCCGTGATTTAGTGGCCGGGACCGACTCGACAGCGTCAAAGCACGGCTGCGAGTGGCCCAGGCAGCAGGGAGGTGAGGGAAGGGAAATAAAAGCTTATTAAATCAAGCCTAAGCCCTTACAATTACGTATCTAAAATCCTTAAAATCACGATTGTGGCAAGTACAAACACAACCTCCCGGCTTCCGCCTCAAGAGGGATAAAAACAAACAGCTAATCAGGTGCCTGGCTCAGGGAAACCCCTTATATGTGCGACTAGAGCGCGGCAGAGGACTCAAGCCCACCCAATATGTCTGCCATGGTTTAGTGGCCGGGACCGACTCGACAGCGTCAATGCTCGGCTGCGAGTGGCCCAGGCAGCAGGGAGGTGAGGGAAGGGAAATAAAAGCTTATTAAATCAAGCCTAAGCCCTTACAATTACGTATCTAAAATCCTTAAAATCACGATTGTGGCAAGTACAAACACAACCTCCCGGCTTCCACCTCAACAGGGATAAAAACAAACAGCTAGGGCTGAAAGCCCTAAACCGGTCCTAGGATGCTTGTTTACAGTCCAGGGAGGACCTGGCTTGGCAGTTCGGGCTGAAGTGTTCCCATGGGGCACAGGGTCAAGACTTATTTGCATATGGCTGGGTTCAAACTGGATTGGCATGGTGAGCAAAAGAACGATGGATTTAGGCCCAGATCTCTGTACTTTGGTGAATGTATGACAATGTTCTGCATTCTGTCCATCAACTGTTGTTTTTGCATTTGTCACCCCGAGTGGGACGGGTATGCTCAGACGTGAGTCTCGTGCTCTCCATGCCACTGGAATTAAACTATCCTGGCTGATGAGGGCTGAAAGCCCGAAACCAGTCCTAGGTTGCTTGTTTCCAGTCTATGGAGGACCTGGCTTGGCAGTTCGGGCTGGACTGTTCCCATAGGGCACAGGATCAAGACTGATTTGTATATGGCTGGGTTCAAACTGGAATGGCGAGCAAAAGAATGATGGATTTAGGCCCAGATCTCTGTACTGTGGTGAATATATGACATTGTTCTGCATTCTGTCCATCAACTGTTGTTTTTGCATTTGTCATTCCGAGTGGGACAGGTATGCTCAGAGGTGAGTCTGTGCTCTCCATGCCACTGTAATAAAGCTATCCTGGCGGATGAGGGCTGAAAACCCAAAACTGGTCCTAGGACGCTTGTTTTCAGTACAGGGAGGACCTTGCTTGGCAGTTCGGGCTGGACTGTTCCCATGGGGCACAGGGTCAAGACCGATTTGCATATGGCTGGGTTCAAACTGGAATGGCATGGTGAGCAAATAAACGATGGATTTAGGCCCAGATCTCTGTACTGTGGTGAATGTATGACAGAGAGAGGGGTGAGAGCAAGTCAGATTTGACAGGAAAAGAAACTCAGATTAAACATTCTCATTTAAGTCTGTAAACTGAAAGGCTGTTTGTGCCAAGCAGATTAAAATCCCAGCCCATTCCTAAGGGACCCTGGTTAGGAAAGTTGCACGTTCATTGTGCATCACCCTGATGCACAGTGGCTGAAAAAACCAAGGGAGTGGTCTGTCGAAATGTAGCTCATAACACTGACAGCCCACTAAAGTCAGTGCTTTGTTGCCGGGCTCTGTAGTCATTAGCATTTGTGGGTCCTGGGCAGCTTTCCATGGGCAGCATCAGCTGGACTGGCACACAGCATCCACCCTGAACTAAATCCACTCTGCACCACTCCTTTTATTAATGACTGAGGTCGGCCTGCTTGCATGAACTGAGCCAAGAATAAGATTGTTGATGTGCATTGTCATGCAGCAAAGGTATACCATCAGTGTCACATGAGGGGGCTAGAAGGGGCATTGGATGACTAAGCACAGATAAACGTTGTTCACTCATAATGTGCTAACAGGACTTGACATAACCTAGCTTTCCCCACAGGGCAATTTGATGTACATAAATACCCTTTGAAATGTGTAGACTTTGGATAATGCTGTGAAACATAGATGACACACTTACACCATGCAACACCCACCAGTGTCCCTGAACAACAATCCACTCCTGACAGTATCATGACTCCTAATCCCTATGGAGCTAGGTAACATGTGTGTCACTTAACTGATATGACTATCACAGTCTTTGGCAACTACAAACTGTATGCCATCTTAGTTACAATATTAGGTGTTTTATATCCTATATCAGAATCATCATATGCCTGAAACAACAACAATTAGAACTAGTGCCCATATGTGAAATGCACTAGCAAGTTGCTCATTTGTGGAAAAGATAGGCACATAATCATGATGCACATCCCTATGTCTCCACACAAACAAACCCTTGTCAAACTAATATACACAATAGGTGTCATCAAAGAAACAATATAAAGCTTGTCACAATGCAAAACATATGTAGAATAACTCACTAAACCACAACCCAGAAGTACTACACATTGTGTCTTGGGCACAGTTAGCTTGTCACGCATGCTCTGCCGCCATGTAGACACACTCAACTTCACTTATCTCACAAATGCTCATTGAAAAGCTTGGACAACATATTGCAACTAACATAATCATGAGATACATAAGCCAAGGCCATAGTTCCCCTATGCTGCTGCTTACCATACGCTGGTCTGGTGCATCATGTCTCTGGGTTTATGGACAAACACATTACCATGTGTGACCCAATACAGAATCCAAAGGAACATTATATATGCATGATGTGGCCATTGTCCAGTTCACATATTAGGCAAATGGCCAGACTCTCACACTCTAACTGTGGTATAAGGCCAGATTGATATGTACATTACAGGACAGGACTAGGTACAGTACAGCTCTACAGTCACAGCATGTTATCACAAGCATTCTAATTGTGTGACAACCATAAGCTGTGTATACATGCAATTAACACATACGATAACTGTGTCTCTGTGAGGACAGTAAAACACTGTAACTTACTAATACATGTCCTGGACACACACACCGTTCACATGATGTACCCAAACAAAATCAGGATGTAATGACTAATATCCTACGCATCTTTCGGGTCGAAACGTAGACCATATAAACTTCACCAACTCCTACCCCCAAGCTAGACCAGAGCAGCTGAAGGAGAGTTAGGTGGTTTGCATCATTTAATCTTTGGACTCTATACGAGCATAATAGTGTGGCCCTTGGTTCAAAGAACCACATGAACATTGTTTGTGAAGATATGATTAATACCTGTCACAATTGATTCTGACTATTCCCCCAATCCTACTTTAACCCTGACACTTTCCCTCACTTCACCCCCCCTTCCTTGTTGTGTATGTGGGCACATATAAATAAAGTTTGTTGAAATATTGTTGATGAAATCTAACCAATGAAAGGTAATAATGTAATTTTGAAATAAATCCTGTTGCATTTAAAAATTTGTCTTTTTGAAATAGTTACATAAAATTGTAAATACTTGTTCTTTGTCTGGGACCCTTTTCCCTTGTACCGCATAATTACCCAGGTCCCCTGACTTTACTGGGTTTAACCTTTCCTGTGTATCACTATCAAGGCCAGTAAGTGCCTGATAGGGCAGGGTTCTGTGGTGGACTTAGGGCACCAGGTAGGAAGCGGCCAGGTGGTACCCCTACAACCTAAGACAGACACCATTCTGGCTTGGGGGACCCCCAAGATCCAGACAGAGCCTTTTTAGGACTCACTGGGTACTACATATGGTTTGACAAGGGATATGGCACCACAGTGGCCCCCTTGACAGAGCTGACTTCAAGGAAGCAGCCAAGGAAAGTGATCTGAACTGATGCCTGTCACTCTGCTTTAGATGCCCTGAAATATGTCATGTGCATAGGCGCCCATGCTCAAGGCACCAAAATTCTCCCAAGATTCTGTTTTGGAGACAGATGCTTCAGAGCATGATGTGGGAGCAGTACTCTCACAATTGAAAGATTGAAAGACAAGGGCTTGGACCAACCTGTAACTTTCATTAGTAGGAGGCTACTTCATAGGGAACAAATGTGGAGTGCAATTGGAAGAGAAGCTTTTCTTGTGATCTGGGCGCTTAAGAACCTAAGACCCTACTTGTTTGGAACTCACGTCTGGGTTCAGACAGACAACAGGCCCCTCAGATGGTTGATGCAGATGAGGGGTGAGAACCCAAAACTGTTGAGGTGGTCCATCTCCCTACAGAGAATGGACCTACCGCCCTGGTACAGAACACGCCAATGTTGATGGTCTGTCCACGTTCTTCCACCTTAGTGATGAGAACTCCCAAGAGAGTGGGTAGTTCTCCCCAGCTTGACAGTTTAGACTTGGCATATTTGGCGTGGTTTCCCCAGACATTTTGACTCTACCTCCTGTATTTTTTATGCTGTGCTGGATTTCGTTTTTGCTGGCTTACATGTTTTGGGCACTTTGCCACTGCTGCTCAGTGTCAAAGTGCAAGTGCTCCCTGTGTAAATTGTTGTTACAATTGGTTCTCCCTGATTGGCATATTTTATTTACTGGTAAGTCCCTAGTAAAGAGCACTGAGTGTTCCAGGGCCTGTAAATCAAATGCTACTATTGGACCTACAGCACTGATTGTGCCACCCACATGATTTGGTCTAAAAAGGTAACTAGGGCCTCCCACTGCAGTGCTTTTACACAGTTGTTAACTGCCATGTCGACTAAGCAAGTGCACCCACTTGCCAGGCACTAACCTTACCTTCTCTCACATGTAAGGCACCCCTATGGCAGGCCCAAGGTAACACACCTGACAGGGTGCAGTGTATGTGAAACAAAGGAATGTAAAGGTGTATGTGACATTTCCTGATAATGAAATACAGTGAATTTAGTTTTTAACTATTGAAAGGCTAGCTTGCCCAATAGGACTGAATGAAAGTTTGTTTATAGCATCTTATAAATATAAGAACAAGATAGAGAAATAAAGTTAAGGCTCTCTGAATTCAGAATTTAATAACACATCTTTTAACAAAGATGGTTTTAAAATTTTGTGTTTGAAAATGCCACTTTAAAAAAGTAACTCAAAAAACAAAACAGGGACTTTGACTCACTCTCAGTAAAGCAGAGTCTATATACTAGATGAACACCAACAGGAAGCAAGTACTGAGCTCTACTCTGAACAACAGCTAGTTCAATAGGCTGATAACCAATGAATTATTAGCCATGTGATTGGATTTAATCCATCATTGTTTATTTCTTTTTGATCAACAATTCTAATAAACACATAATACAAAAGCTATTTATAAATATGTGAAAACACCTAAAAGTTTTTAAAGACAGACGTGCACAATATGATAGACAACAAATGTGAAGCATTCATACACTCTCTTGCATAACCAGACTCAAATATACCTCATATCAAACAGTCGCGCCTTCAAACTTGCTGACACAACAAACGTGAAACAAAGAACACAAGTAGACAAATTAGGGCCTATGTCATGACATGAATCAGTACATCTGAAATCAATTCCTCCCTAGTGAAGTGTGTACATTTCTATTCAAAAGCATAACAAAATGCAAACATTTTTAGACATAGGGCACCAAGAAAAAGGTTGACGCGTGTCGAACCGGACCCTTTGTCCGATTCTCATCAGGACCAACAGAAAATCTGAGTAGTTCAAAGAGAGGCTTCAAGTAAATTGATCTGAAGCGTGAACGTCTGTCAGTCTGTTGTGGGCGAGAGTACGTGGATCGGCTGGCGACGTGCACCGCATTGAATGTTCTTCGGCAGAGCACGATTTGGAGGAACCCGCGCCGTGAACAGGAGTCGGCCAACCTCGGCGCGATTGAAATCACGCTGCACGCCAATTGAAAATCTCTCAACAAACTTTGGCGTGGGCGGCTCCACTGAAAGAGCCCCAAAACATCTTAAAGAAGTCTTCCCATTCCTGGGTATCAATCCACGTACTCTCGCCCACAACAGACTGACAGACGTTCACGCTTCATATGAGCCTTTTAGATTGTTTGAATCAAAAAACATTCATTCAGCTAACTGAGGCCATTACAGAGATGTCTTCAGGAGTGTCATTGCTAACTTGTGTGAAATGTAGCGTTCATTCTTACCAGACTCCATTCCGTCAGATATTTCAAATATGCTCTCTGTCGAAGGATGGCATGTACCTTCTCCTCCCAGGAACTAAACTGCGAAGGTGGTGAAGGAGGGCCACCACCACCCATTGTGCATCCTGGTGTTCTTTGCCGCCCAATATTCTGACCCTCCTACTCACGTCGTACCACCTTTTCTTGATATCATCCATTATGCACTGGACAGACGCTACAGCATTCCCCTTGTTGGCTATCCTTTTCCACATCTTATTTTTCTGGCTGATAGGGGTCTGTTGATCTAAGGTCCTGATTAAATCTGGCTCTACCCAAATTATTTAATTAACAAGCAGTCTCAACTCATTCTCAGTGAAACGTGGATTCTTCTTTTTGGACTTGTGAGGGTGACTGTAAGGGTGAGTGTGAGGGTGAATGTGAATTGGAGGGAGTGTCTAAAATGAGGAATCTGAACAAAAAAGTGATATGTGCAAATGGTGTTATTAATGCAGTGCATGAATATGTGCAGGGCTGACAGCTGTGATTGGCAAAATAGTTCTCTGTAGGTCTTCTAGCAGTATTGTGTGAGCAAAGGATCATGGTCATTTTTTGGTCTTTATATAGTGGATTGTTGGGTGTGTCTACTATTTGATTTTTTTTTTAGGCAATGCCTATGCTTGTTGTTTTAGGCCTGAGTTTTGCTGTTTAGCACTCGTCATGTGGCACATAAACCACCATGGTTCCGCAACCACGTTAGATGCATCCTAATCTCCTCAGTGGGACAACCGATGCTTGTTCGTAACCAGAATCCCTAAGGGACAGCCTTTCTGACAATTGCGTTTGGTCCAGACTCGTTTCTGACTGATGCGCTTGGGTCGGAATGGTCTCTGACCAATGCGGTCAGAGTTTTCCCTGCTATTCATCACAATGCGGTGGTTGGAGACATCCAGGTTGAGTCGGGCAGAATATATCTGAGGACAAGTAGGTCGGACGGTCTTTCTGACCAACATCGTACTCAGGTCCTCAATGTGTGTTATGGTATTCAACGTGGATTGTGTTCATTTGTGTGAATGGTGGAGGACCCAATTTATATGTGCCGTCCATCATCCTTATGCTGCTTTGCGTTATTCTTAGCAGGTGTTTTCCGTAGACTACAATATTATTATTCTCTCTTTGTCATTGATGTTAGTAAGGTAAGGTTCCTTGCTATGTGCTCTAGTTAAATTGTTAGAGCTAATTATTTCTTCTCTTTATTTAGGGGCAGCAAGGGTTTCAGTTGTGGCTTTTCTGCTCTGGCTTTGTGTTGTTTCAAATTTGGGACCCCGGATTTTGTCCTGTAGTATAGTTAGGAATATCTGGTATATTTTTTTAAATCATTTCTGTAGATTCTTATGAACTAATGCTAACTTCCCAATCATTTTGTAAAACATTTTTAACTTCAATTTCTTTAACACTTGGCAAGTGATTATGCCATCTAACATTTTGTACAATTTTGTTTCTAGTCATAGTCCTCCCATAGCTTGCTTTCCCAAATATTACCGCCCATGTGTATTTTATGTGCTTGTGCTCTCTTTACTGTAAGTATGTCCCAGTAAGTAAGTGAATAATATAGCCTTATAGCCCGCCGTAGCGGGCTATACCGGCTATTAAAGGCCCGCTGAATCGTTAAAGGCCCGAGCCGAAGGCGAGGGACTTTAACGAGACAGCGGGACTTTAATTGCCGTTATAGCCCTGCTACGAAGGGCTATAAGGCTATTAGAACATTCTGCCACTAGAGAGCAGAATGTTCTAACAAATTAAACAAAGGGTTCTCGAAGCTCAAGGGGATATAAATCCCCTCGAGCTTCGAGAAGCCTTTGTAGAACATTGGAATGTTGCTCTGCGGGCCTTTACCGGCCCGTAGAAGCAGGGAGCACTCCATTGTCTGCAATGGAGCTCCCAACATTCCAATGTTCTAATAGTGAGTAAACTTTATTTGCATTGATTCGTTATATCTTTCAAAAAGGAAAAAAGAAAAGCAATGATTGAAATGCATTTGACAAAACAAAGGAAGAAGAAACATTAAGCAGCTGTGCCATTAAGTGGGTACAAACCCCAAGTAGATTAAAAACTGTTTTAAATGCAAGTGCCCTTAAAACAAGTGTACAAAGTTTGAACAGCATCAGTGTTGTCACATAACATATTGATCAGCCAGCCTCCCAGAGTCCTGAGGTTACCAACATATAGAATGAAAAGGATATGTAAAATGATATTTTAAAGTGCAGGAATGCTTTCTTGGATTGCCAGGCATGTGGCTTGTCTAGAGACCTTCCGAAGTCCTGGTAGAAAGGTGTTTTGAAGTGCAAATGTACAGATCAAACGTTTGATCATGGGGCGGCAAAAGTAGCAGGGCTGTTTTAGGTTCATACATGTGGCTTTATCAGAAAAGTACCAGGGTGCCAGAGTAGCCATAGGTTTTAGTGTAAGTGTCCGTTTTCTGACTAGCAACCTGTTCCAAGTGTCACAGAATTGATGAGTGGTCCCAGGGCAGCCAGACAAGTTAGTGCAGGCATGCAGGTTAAGCTCTTATCGGCTGACTTGTGTTTTAGTGTTAGTGGCCATTCCACAGCTGGTGGCCATTATCACTGTGCCTCGCTGCACTCATTTACTTGTTTGTTTATTTTTTATTCATAGGTATTTATAACTTTCAATATTTAGTCATCAGGCTCTAGAAAAGATAAGACAGTCTGCCTACACGTGTGGATCCCTTTGCTTTTTAATGGGGGCTTGAGGAGATGCCTCCTATCCGCAGCCATCTCAGGGCAAATGCAGGTAAGGTGCAAGAGATTCTCTTTGTTTGCGCAGCATAAGCGACAGCCTCTGCCGCCGGAGTACAGACATGCTGGTTTTTCTGGTAGTGTGGGTGGGCGACCAAGGTAGCACTGCAACAGCTGTAGTTTCAGATGAAGCTAGTGTGTGCAAGCCAGGCATATTACTCACTTCATCTGCAAGTAACTTTTAATGACAGCACATGCATGGGCTCTTTTTGCCAACTCCTATTTATTATTTAGGAGCAAAACTTTGAACATTGCAGAGTTCGATCATTTTTAAAACCATGGTATGGGAGTGGCAGAGCTCATGGATGCCCAAATTGCAGGTTTACTAAGGATTGATCCAAATATTCTTAAAAGGTGCTGCTGTTTTACAACTGCCCGTGTTGTTGATTCCTGAACCCAGAATGTTATTTAATGTAATGGACTCTGCATGTTTTAGTTTAAAGCACCACCTCACTATTGCACATTCGCCTCCAAAATGATTGCCTCATGACGCCAAAATTCAACCGTATCTGGCTTGGGGAGGAGCTCTGTGCTAAGTTTAAACATAACTCAGAGTTTGTCTAGTAAAGCTGAAGCATGGCCGTGAAAGGCCTCACTTAGGGTGGGCAGTGCCTTTGCTGCTATTACCTTCAAAAGAGGGTCAAGTGTTGGACCTTTCAACGTCTTGCACAGGGTGTCAAAAGCAGCATGTAGGCTACTGCACTTGTTTGTGGTGGCTTGGAGCTGTTGTTCAACCATTCCCTTGTTGTTTAACAGTACACCTAAATACATGTATTCTTTTGCTGTGTCACCGGCATATATGCCAGGGCACCAAGTTGCCCTTCTTCTTGAATGCCTTGCTATTCGTCAAGTATTTGCCATGTAACAGTATACCCTTTTGATATTTGGGGACATCTGAAATGGCATCTGTGGGTTTTAAAATGATATATTAAATATTTGTTGGTAATATCTGGATTTTTAAATAACATTAATATCTAAACATGCATTACATTTTTTTACATGTTATACGTACAGATTTAAAGTAGTTTTACTTTGTAAACATGTTTGTTGAAGTCTTCAATTTGGTAGAACAGTATGGGATGGGTGCTTGATTTTTTCCTGTTTAAAAACGTTAATTGTGAGCATTAGATGTGCTTTTTTGTCTAGTTTTATTTTACTTTAGTTTTTTAAACTATAGTGTTTTTGGTTGTCTTATAGTTATTTTCTTCTGTTTATCAAAGTTTGTTTGTCAAGTTGGGAGTTCAGAAAGATATTCTTATTTTTGTCTCCTATTTTTGGCTTTGCATCATTGGTGTTTGCTAAATAGAAAGCAATATATTGATTTTGTGGGTTTAATTTAAATGTTTGGCTGTTGGTGGTATTTAGTTATAATGTATTGATATGAATTAATTTTCAGAGTTAGCTTTACTTTCTTCTTGCAGTTGGCTTCTTCAGTATTTCTGCGCAGAATCTGACATAGTTTCACCTTTTCGAAGCGTTGGCATTTTTGCTGAAAATTAATATACATTTTGTGCTATTCTCATGGTTGTTATTTAATTTGTAATGAGTTTGTATTGGCTAGTTTTTTTTTAGTTTAAGTTCATTGTTTATTTTATTCGATATTTTAATTCACTTATACTGTTTAGTCCTTATTGTTGTATGCTAAACAGTGTTTATGTGTTATTGTTTTATCCCTCGATATATTAATTTTTAAAGTTATACTTATTTAACTTGATTTTTTTTATTATTGGTTTACTAAATAAATATTTGTATAGGTGCTGCAATGGTTTGTTTAATCTTATAACTTTGTTTTCATGTTGGTTTAAAGTTATGTTATGCTTATTTAGCAAAGTACTAATTTTACTTTTTTTATTTATTATGTAGACATATTTTATTTTGTGTTTCTTTTGTTAAATAATTCGGTTTTTAAACATGTTAATGTGTTAGTTAGCAGTTTATGGCATTTTAAATTAGTATTGGAGTGGATTTTAATTATAGTTATTTTAATTATTGTCAACAATATTTTGGTTCTCAATAATAACATATTCTATATTTGTGCAGTGGTCTGAATATTTTTGTGATATATTTTTGTTTTTCAATATTTGGGTATTTTTAGATATTTTTAGGGTGACTTTGTAGTCAATATTCATTGTTTTCTGTTTGAGTATAGGATGACAATACTTTTTTTATTAATATCATTTTGATGATATTTCCGTTTTTCAATATTTTTGATTTCTATATTGCGTCATACAATAATATTGAGCTGATAGAATGTTACAGAGATATCCTATTACAGAATTTGAATGATGAAGTGGAAGGTGGTGACAGTTGATATTGATATTTGAAGGAGTCTGTGGCCGGGATACATTGAATACTAACTACCTGCTTACAGCTGAAGTTCCCATGGTGCTTCTTCACACTAGGGAAGAGCATGTGGACAGCACATCTCCATATGATGTTTGTGAAGTGCTGTGGCAAGCCATAGTATGGTTCAGGAAGGGTGTTGAACATTGACTTCTGAAGTTTGACAAAGAATTAAATGATGATTGGAGGAATCCGTTCTTAGGACTCATATTTTTGATCCCCACTGCTGAGATGCAGTCCCAGATTTTTGTGACGATTTCAAATCAGCCTGCAGTTTTTCTTTTTCTTTGCACTGTTTATACCCTTGCATTTTATATAACTTATACCGTGTGGAATGATAGCAGTTCTAATAAGACATCTTACATCTGAAATGACATCAATTTTCAGAACACAATGCAGTAGAGTGGAAATTTATAGTTAATGAAGTGTGGCGTTTGATGCTAGCAGCATATTTACAGAGATGTGCAATGTATAGTAAATTGAAGGTGATGCATTAATTATAAATATAGCTTCTAGCTAGTGGTACATACCATAACTTTAGAAATTCTCCTGTTTGTATAGCTTTTGATGGGTTTGTATATGAAGGATAAATAACGTTTTAACTATAACTTAGGTTAAATGAATTTGAATGATTTTTTAATTAAAAATGTGTTTGAAATCAGTAACACAGGAGATCGGTAGTGGTGCTTCCAAAATGGAAAAAACTGCACATACACAAATTATTTTTTAAGTAGACAATTGTACTGGGTTTGTAATAGAATCAAATCTACCAAGAGAGACTACTGCCAGTCAGAGATTGGCAATTATATAGCTACAGAAGAGGGGTCAAGGAGAGCACAATCCTAAAGCACACGTAAGAATAAATGATCATGTTGTAATTGAACGACAGTCAAACTGTAGATATCATATAGTGTTCACATTCGGACAGGACAGAAGAGCAAAGAGTTCATATTTTCATTTTCTTTATTTGAAGATCCATCATAAAAGTAGAGTTGACAAAAAACAGCCGACACGTGTTTCGTCAGTACTATTGTTCAGTACCATGATTGGCAGGAGATTGGCGTTGCGCATTGATGCTGTTATGCTAGAGCAATGCATAAAACAAAGAACCATCCATATGTTGTACAAGACCTCTATATACTGCTCTTGGCGTCACCGGTAATTTATCTAAACTACAATAGTGGATTTCGATGATTTTAGACTTCCTTGTTTTGTCGCTCATCTATAATCCATATTGTTATGGTGAGCAAATGTTGCCTTTTTATTTAATTTTTACAAACTTTATGCAGAATTAAGGGGTGGTTTGACCATACTGCATGTCTCTTGCCTGGTTTGTCTCCTTTTCCCCACCTTTGATGGTCATGTTCTTAAGTTTCATTACATAGAGAAACTTGAACAGATTTGCATATTCACTGTTATATAATCTTTGTAAATTTGTAGTCCGCTTTTCAGTTTCTTAAAATTTAAAATTAAAAAATTATATACCGCATCTTTTATTATTAGATCTTCGAACCCAACATTATACCCCACCTTATATAAAACGAGATTGGACGCATCCTGACCGTTTCTGCCTATATAGGTTAGTCTGCCAATTGCACTTTTCATATATTTTGTCCTGCCTGGTGATGGTTATCTTACTGGGCTATTGCATACTACACAGCTCTTTAGATCAGTTTTTCACAGATGATCTGGGCATTTTGTTCACTTGAGTCTCTTTTCACATACTTGCTTTCTTGCACTGATTGGATTATATATCTAGGTGAGATCCTATTCCTTGATGTCTGTCTTCTCCTATAATCTCACACTCGGGTGTTTTCTTATCTATGAGCTTGATATTATATCTTCTACGTCTTTTTCTCTCTGACCATATTATGTACTTCATTTTCTTGTTTTAACTAACTTTTTACTAAATCCTCTTCTATCTTCTACCTTTAAGTTGGGAAACTCAACAAAAAGGCATGGGGCAATGCTCTGTGTGTTAAATACCTAAAAAACCCATTTATCTAGTTGGTAACCAAAGCTCCAAACCACGTTATGCCTACTTAATATGAGATAATTTCATGTATTGTTAAAATCTGGGAGCCACAGAATCAGTATTTGCTTGATGGTATTGTCTAGGATTAATTAAAATCCTTTCTCACAATTTAGTGTGTAGGTATGGATTGCTTTCTTTCTTTGATGATAAATGTCAGAATAGTAAATGCACCAATACTAGGCAGTATGTACATTTGCAGTCATAGAATCTTTAGTATACTTAATGAAACTCATGAAATCATTTTAATCCTGGTTTTATATATACTTTTTATAGTCTACTATGTTTGACTATACAAGGCATATCATGACCTTTACCATATTTACAGTTCCATAAATAGGTGATAATGACTGTTAATCATTACCTTTGGAATGCTCATTCTATATACAATAAGCATTTTTTCAAAAGAACATGTTCAGTGTACCTGCCATGGCTGGAAGTCTTTATTGTCACCACAGTTTTCATCCATCAATGCAGTTTCACTGTTGTTGCAGAATTTCAGATTCTGTAGTGCCCATGCAGTTGCATAAACAGCATTGTATACATTGTAAGCAACTCTTGAATTAGATACAAGGGTATAATCATTATGTAGTCCCTCCAAATTCTCCTCGCCAGTGCACAGTATAGATCTGTTATCCAAAGAGTAATTGTGCGGTTGATGGTCAGGCCACTTGCATCCAAACACTTCTTCCCAAAACTTTCCAATAAATCCATTTGTTGTTGATCTTGAGGGATGAATTCTGGTGAGATGCTGTTCAAATCCTGGCATAGTTCCACTACGAATTGCAAACCCTATGGTGCCCACAAGGAATTTTCTGTATTTAGCCATTGAAAGAGGGGCAGAGGTAGACCAAGCTTCACTGGCTATCCACGTCTTCCCAGTCACATTATGTGCCACCATCTCATCTATCAATGGAATCAACCCAGCATCACTGCAGAAGATGACAACGACATCAGCAGTCGAGCTCTTGATAACCTGTATAATGTGCAGGGCATTTCTGTCTGCTTGGTTTAAGACAATGTTTTCTGAGAAGGCAATGCAAATCTCAGTTTTAGAAAGTTCTTGCCTTAATTTCTGAACTCCTTGTTGCCCATAGTCATTGTCTTCAATTAAAAGGCCTACCCAAGTCCAGCCAAAGTGCACCAGTAACTGTGCCAGTCCATGAGATTGGAAATCATCACTTGGAATAGTCCGAAAAAAAGAGGGGAACTGGTTACGGTCACTCAAGGCAGGACTTGATGAGAAATAGCTGATCTGCAAAAGGAAAAATCACTTTGATAAAGCTTAGCATCAAGTCTTGATCTTTGGAAATTATCCTCTAATTCCATTGTATCTGTCAATCAATATTTTCAAAGTCTACCATCTATGACTATAGGATAATTACAGGTTGTGAAAGGACTATTGGTAACACACTTTTAACATTGGTTAGACAGTACTGGTAACAACGATTGGTAATGTACACTTGATTAAAGTGTTTTTAGAAATTTCAACTGGGTCCCCAGTCAAAGCTGACTTTATCTTTCAGAATTTTTAGTTGATAATGATAGTCACTGGTCTATTTATCTTGTATTATATTGAAGCATCTCTATGGTGCTTAACATCCTTGAGGAAACTCTAAAGGAAGCAGTGAAGCCCTGTGTTACACTGGGCTACTAGAAAACATTTTCGATAGTATGTTTATTGGCTACAGACTATGTGCCATATATAGGGCATGTGAAGGCCCTACATGAAGGTGAAGGATGTTTCGAATATGGTGCAGTGCACATCAATGAACATAAGTATGACCTATTATGGAGGGTTTGAGAATAAACACATTCAAGCATATCTACATTGCAATTTACATAGAATGTAATCTGTATCTTCTGATTGGGGTCAGGAAAGTTTTAGTGATGTCTACCATCATGTTCATTGTTGAATATTTTTATATGTACAGACATCAAGTTCTGGAGATTTGGCATTTGGATAGAACAGCACCTGCTTCCTTGTGACTTTTCTAGGCTGGCACAGTCAAACGTAGGGCGAATAGACCAATGAAGGGATATGATGGCTGGCATCATGTGATTTCACATTGGTAGGCTAAGAAACTATCTGTCAGCTGCAATCTGAGATTTTTGCAATTTCCCTGGGGTATGAGCATCATCGAATACGCTTTTCAGCCTAATAAAATCATAAACCAGATACAGAAAGTCAAAAACATAATTAATTAAAATTTGTAAAGCAGTTCATGTTCTAAAACACATTAGAACAGAATTAATCAAAAATACTAACATAGAACACAGACATAAAATACATACTATTGTAAATGCTTTCCTAGTTTGATTGACAGCTGCAACATGAATTACTTCTAAACAAATGGCTTCAGAAGGCCTTGTCTGTTTATGGTGCTGAGCATCGCTATCAAGTACCACTTACGAAGTATCTTATGAAATTTACAAAATATACAGAAAATTAAGCATGCATTGGACAGAGCCATCATCACTTGTGCAACATGGGTGCTCTTCATTCTATAATCCACCTTTTCGGAGTGGGATAAAAGGATTAACAATATTTAGCCGAAAAGGAGCCCAAAAGAATTTGGTTGTGAGTTATTTGAGTTGTGAGTTTGTCACAAAGAAAGCATAGTGTTTCATAGCATCAATGGTTAGTAGTAGGGAATGAGCTCTTAGTCCAGATTTTCAGGAGTATTGTAATGCCCTTGCAACATTGTATGCTCAAAGTCTGTATTGGTAAGCTAAGAAACTGTCTCTCAACTGCATTCCGAATCTAGGGAGTTTCCATGGTATTAACATGGGGTCTCTAAGTGAAAGTCTCTTAAAAACTGGGAAGGAGCTCCCTGAAGGAAACAGGGATGGGGTGTCCTAGGAAATTATCAGTTGAGGGGAAACCTGGTCATCAGGGCTCTGGCTAACATGCCATTCTTTAGAAATGCACTGTGATTAGAAAATAAGGCTGAATTCAAGTAATAAAGAAATAGTGATGCTGAATTTGTTTAAGGAAAGTATTTTTACAGTTTTGGCAGAAAGGAAAGGCTGGAATAGAATCTGTTATTCCTGGTACTCCTGAAATCAATGAAGCAACGGATTTTAAATAGTTGATCCAACCTTCACAGAACTTCCCAGCATACAATCTTTCCCACTCCTAAAGCGGAATCAATACAAACATTTAATTAATCATTTCTGTGATGGACCTCCCTCCATGATACAGTCCCTCATTCTTGGAGAGTCTATCCACTACAATATATATTTTCCACTTCAATCCAAATGGTGATTTGCCCTGGCCTATAAACCAGTCGCTTCCAAAAATTCTGCTCATCCTTGTGCAGCAGGGTGTAAGTAATAATTTCTTCTGCCAAAAGAACCTGATGTGCCATTGTTGTGAATACTACGATATTTCCCACCTAGAATTATTTATGTTCGAAGTTGTTTTTCTTTAAATCATAGTTGTATCTGCATTAGGAAGTGTAAGATTCCTTCTGCATGCAAACTGCTGATTAACACAAATGCCTCAAGTGCAGGCAGACATTTCTTGTTTAGATTTGTATCTTCACAATAGAACTCTTCATTGTAGGCTGACATCTTGCTTGACTAAGCACATATTTACGTACATGATAACATGGAGGTTCTCTATGAGTGCTCAAATGTAACATTCCCCTGTCCTCAAATGCAAACATATGGAGTTAAGATTTTGAATTGTAGGCTGTGATATTTTAGACTAAGATGGTAACAGTTTCTTAAACGGTGATTTATTTTGAAAACATTAGATTAATCAGTGGCCACATCCCAATAAAAATTCCAGATTTTAGACCATTGATTAGAAGTATTTATCATAGAGATTATCACCAGAGACCATGTCAATTTGCTGATTTCTCATCCAGACTCCACTGCCAATCAGAGTGCTACATCGGAATAGCCAGCTGCAGGAGCTGGGATCAGCTATGGGTTTGGCAGTAGGGTTTAGGATGCTATCTAACTTGGAAGCATGGTTGCAATTTTATGGTTGTCAATATTAGTAACACTTAAACTGCACTCTTATTCACTTTCTGTGTATTTACCATTTATGTTATTTGCACAAGATCAAGACTTTTAAAATGTACTTGTACTACAAGTCCCAATTTCTTAGTAGAAAGTTTGAGTGTCTTGTCTGCAAGAAAATCAACTTGTTTTGAAGACCACTGTGTCTCTGAACTCGGTTACCAGGACTGCTGATAAGTAACCCAAAAACATTGCCTGATCAAAAGATTAGCTTTTTGGCTTTGTGTTAGGTCTGCAATCAATTTGGCATCTCTAACTCTGTGTGCACTGTACTGAGTCACTGCACCGTGGGTTTAAAATCACACCCCTGCAGTTCTGAAGAAAATTTCCAGAATTTGCATCACCATAATCTATCTATGGAAGTAATAAGTTCCAAGATCTCTGAACAAACCATTATATTGCCCCATGTGAAGAAATCAGCATCTGACTTGAGGGATCTTGCTGCCTAAAGTCAAATCTCTGACCTCCTAGTCCCAGTAAAACCTGAAAAATCAGTTTATGGGACAACTACAAGACTATCTATAACCATGCTACATTATTTATGATACTAAGTCTGGATTCAGGCCAATGACAGCCACATCTACCCTGGTCCAGAACTATTAGATTCCTTATATAAATAAAATCAGCTTCATACTTTTCAAGCTTACAGTAGGTTATGATACCATGGACCACAATATCCCTTGTATGATATGGATAGTCTGGAACCACTTTGAAATGGAAAAGATTCCTTTACCCCACCTACACCCATCATGTGTCATGTATCAGGTGAGGCTCTTGATATAGGACAACAACATCCTAGTCTATTTCCAGCTGGACATTGATCGGAAACCAGACAACATTATAAAATTAGAAGAAGAATGTACCACATGGTTCTCTTGATGAAATAGATCTTCCAGACAGTGGATGAACTGAACCAGCACTAAGCTAAAGTCATAGCTAAGGTGATGACATAAGGGGGAGCAACCATTCTTCTGCCCTCCCTCCCCAACTTTTCTCAGCTCATTTCACCTTGTCAAAGGTGAGAAGCCTTATAGCACTTTTCATCACCTCCATTCCTCAGATAATGCAGTGTTCAAAGGCTTCAACGTGTAGTGATCCTTCCTATGGAAACTGCAAAAGAGATTTCAAGAAGATGGAAAATAGAGGCACGATACAATTTAATACCCTGAGGGACCCCTAAGTGAATAAATACACACATCTGGAAGAGTCTGAAAACTGAAAATATTTGGATCACATATATTTGTGATTGCAAAATATCAGGTTGGGTCTCCCTTTCACTCACTGGTTTACTTCCTCCTTCTCTAAAAGTACTTTGTGAAGCCCAATCATAGACCTCTGATGTTACTGAGATACAATACATAAGACTCTACACACCTCTTGAATAAATAAATGAATATGTAGATAAATAATTACTAAACCAGTAGAATGAATCTAGACTGAAAAGTTTGTTTGTCTGCCTTTCATGGTTCAGATTCCTGTAGTTATTTGAGCTTTGATAATATAGATCCAACACTATTGTCCATCAGCAATTTCCGCCAAATAGGTATTGTATAGCTACCTCATTAGATGTTGCTTTTTTTTTGTTTTTGTTTAACTATGATATACATGGATGTCACATTCATACCTGGGGAAATCTGTACAGGCTTAACACTCGAGCCATGACGATGGAGCATGATGAACCAGCATCTCCCATGATGCCAAGGAGTGGTAGGTTACTTTGACATCGAAAATTCGGAACAGGCTCACTTTGACCAGTTAGTATCCATAGTACGCCCTCAAGAGCCCGTCGCATCATGGCGCAGGAGTCATAAATCCAGAAGCCCAAGGTAATGTTGGGCAGGAAGTGGGGATTGCTATTGATTTCATCAATTGCAAACACCATAGCTTGCATAAACTGGTAATTCTGTAAACCAAACCTGAAACAATCAAAAAGGGTTGTTGTTACAAAGAATCATTTAACTCTGTCTCTGGCAAATTATCTGGAAGTTTAAAAATAGTTTACAAAATTAATTAGTGGACATGCACTTTGAGAAAACATTTTGTGTTGGTTTTAATAACATGATAGTGCCTTGGGAGTGGATAATGGGAGCATTTACCTGCAAATGAATTTAACATTGGACTTTGTTGTGAAAAGCTTGCTTTGGCTGAGACTGAGATTCAACACACTTTTAGCAATGTTTCTCAATCACTACATAGCAAATCACCTCTTGCTAAACAGTCAAGACACCTAGACAGCCTTTCAGGGGACCTTCATTCTTAACCTGCACAGCACATGAGAGTTAAGATGGATTATCATCTCCAGTCCCTTTAGTCGTCATTGGTCTTTGAGCCATAGTCTACAATCCTTCTCTTTGATCCCCCTAAAACACTTCAAATGGATTTCAATGTGGAATAGCTATTGGGCAATGTTTTCACTCTGAGGAAAATGAGTACACCCATAGATCTTTGCTAAAGACCTCAAGAAGTCGGTACCAATGTTCTAGTCGTGCAAAAGAGCTTAAGATAAGTGGGCCTTGGCAGATACATGTATGCATATTTCCAATTTTTCCTGCAATGCTGGGCAGCTACGAAACTTACTGTGCCGCATTGTCAAAAGGAAGACAGCACTAAAGTGCAATATCAACTAAGATATGGCACATTCTTGCTGTCTCCTAGCACTAGTGCACCATGTGCTGCCTAACGCTAATGCAGACACCCTTGCACAATGTGTGTGTTGCTGGTAAGATAGTTTTTGTGCAGGACGTTTTACTTTCCTGCAAAAAAAATCCAAAACAGCATTTTTATCTTTCTAAATGTGCTGCAGAATACAGCACACATAGAAAGGGGAAGTAATGAGGAGAAATAACATTTTTTCGTTATGCCTGGTTCAGGGAGGACTAGCAAATCAAATTTCAAAGCTTTATTCGACAGCATGTCATAAAAGCGTTACACCACATTACACCCTACAATGAATAAATACTACACTTTGTTTAAACATTCTCATATTAAGATCATATTAAATAAAGCTGTCTTATACAATTTAAAACAATTCATAGTCAATTATTAAAACAATACATTATAGATTTTAGATAAAATTTGATCATACAAAATTCAATGACAATAGTTCACTGGGCATCAACGGAGCGCTGAATGTCACGGGAACGTAAAATCCATGCCCACCCCAAAAAAATGTGCAACTGCTATAGCTATACAGGGAGTGCAGTCTGATTCTAGTATTCTTAGCGCCTCCATACCACTACGTGTGCCCAAATTTAAACACGCAGGTTTTAACCACCTACGGCGAGGATTTGCGTACAAGGGGCATACAAACATCAAATGAGAAATATTCTCAAGCATAGTTTTACAATGATGGCATTTATCGCTTTTAGTTGGAAACCATTTGTTAGTAAATGTATTTAAAGGAAGGGTACCAATTCTAAATTGGAAATACAGTTTCCTATCAAATGGCCGTTCAATAATGTCCCAAAACAGCTCGTAAAATGGTAAGGACTTGATATCAAGAAAACGTTCCGACAGCCCAGTAATGGGACCATTACTATAGCCAGGTGACCAGATCATTTCCCAGTATGTTTTTTTTAAGGATACCTTTGATGGGAACCCTGTATCATTCATGCTATTCCATAGATGACCTAAATTCAATTTGGCTAACAAACCCCTTAGGTCCTTCAGCCACGGAATACAATGAAAACGATCTGCCCGAATAACATCCCGTAGGGCAGTAGCATAATGGGACAGTTTGTGGGTCGTCATTACCCTCCTCCAATATAACAACGGGCGCAGCCATGCCAAATCCTCTATTTTCTTTCGCCCCAGATCGTAATTTATTGGAATGGTTGGAGTACTTTGGGGAACCCCAATTAAGCTACACAGAAACCTATACTCTGCCAGTGTTAGCTGCTTTAAGGACTAGCATGTTGACACTTTCCCAGATTTACTAGTTGTTGTAAATCTGTGACTGCACCAAAATACATCGGTTTATGCATGGAAAAGCCCATGCTGCTCCCATGGAATGCCTCCTTGAAGCAAAGTAATGTATGGGCTGCATTTCATTACTTTCTATTTAATAAACCACACAAAGCCATGCAAACTGGCGTAGCGTGACTTAGTAATTCTCTAAAATCAGTTTGCGTAAGGTCCTGAGCCACAAACGTGATGCAACATCAACACAAAATCTTAGTAAATGTGCCCATTGGCATGGGAACTCTGTCTATACGCTTTTGATCCCATTCTGGGCCAGCGGTTTTCTGGCAGGTTAGGTCATAGCCACTTTCTGAGGACAATGAAGTGCCTGCATTCAAAAGACCTTTGTGAGTGATATTTGAGGAAGGTACAGGTGAGCCAACATACCTAAGTTACAGAGTTGCAGAGGACTCTCAGAATGTGGACGCTGGGAATTGATAGTGAATGGCTCATTGAACAGACCAGCAAAGAGGTGACTATGTACACAGTTTATGATGAGGCATGGCAAAGGATGGAAGAGCCTTGGCAAGGAAGGAAATATGGTCACATGCCCATTCGATTTGGCAAAATGTTGGCTTAATTTTTCCATCTCCCACTATCCTAATGTCCCATATGGTCATAAAAAAGTGTTGCAAGGATGCCCTTATGAATTAAATGTATGTCATTTTTCATGTTGCTGTCCCTGGTCAGAAGTCTGTTTTATTTGTATCCCCAATGAATGAACAAACTCCTCCTGATGCTGGGAACAGGTTTGCTAGTGGGCATAATCCTCTATGGGCATCAGCAAACTGTGGAACGAGGTGACTTGGTACTAACGTCTGGACCCACTGATTAATATGTGTGTTGGGGCAAGAATACAATATTACCTCTTAGCCCCTTCCTGGTCTATCTAAGGGGCAGGCTGGTGGGCAGGGCTAAAGAAAGGGCTAAATGCAGCTAACTTTGTCATCAAGCTGTCACTAGTCATGCCACAGGATTGATTCACTTTTTCTGGAGGTAATGAGGATGATAGATTAGAGGGGACAGAGGGAGAAGCCCAACTCTTCCCACCATTCCTGCAACTTCTCCTCCCACCCATACATAGGTGAATCAGGAGGTGGGTACTGAAAGGGCATTGATTAACCCTTCCCCTTCCATTGGACATTTGTTTTTGATTTATTGTCATACAGCTCCCTTGTTTCCAAATGTTTCTCTATCGAAGAGAAGCATTATAAAGAAAAGAAGCTGTGTATCTTTTCCACAGACAAGGAGCAGGCCCTGTTTGAATATTTGTTTTTTTAATGTAAACAGTATGTGACTCCTTTCTGTGGCATAGACACAAACATACTTTGCACCAGTAAGGATCCTAGTGGTTTTTAACTTTTTTCATATTCTAAAACAGTCCACAGTGTCTGGCTCCTGTGTGGGCCACTAACATACAATTCTGTGTCAAGGCAAGTAGCCAGATATTGTATGGATTTTTGCATTTTGCTAAGAAAAAGTCCCAAAAACATCTGGTTCCTTTATGTGGCACAGACATATGCACCATATAGAAACCGGACACTGTTTGGATTTTTTCTCAGCCTAATTCAAAAATGCACCCAATACCTGGGCATTTTGCTAGGGCAAAGATAATCAGTTTTTTGCCCCAGCAAAGACAATGCATTACCTGATAATGAAACTCTAATTAAAGAAAATTTAGGGAGACTAATAATGAGGGACCTCATGCACATAAAGTCACAGATCTATGCTTGCAGATTTACACATATGTAGGAGTGTTGGTTTATGACTTTCTGAAATTCAGAAACATTTCCAGGGACACACATGAGAAGCTATGTCAGGCTTAGGTTTCCATTGGTATTCGCTGGAAGGTAGGGTGACCATCTGTCCCCAAGTTTCATGGGCCGCCCATTATTTGGGCCTCTTGTCCATGATGATCCCTTTAACGGACGCCTCTTGTCTGTAATTCTGGACATTGGAGTGAGCTGCGCTTCCCTCACACGAAAGTCTCAGAGTTCTGTAACTCTCACTATACGGGCAACTCGCAACCCTGCTGCGAACTGAAGGGCCTGCAGCAGCCCCTCCCTCTGCACAAAGTGCAACTAGAACATTATCAATCTGTTTGTGAGCGATTATTATATAAGGAATGATAATGGGCCTGTCTGCGCAGTTACAACATTGTCTGGGCTTCCTCCTGGCAAAGCCTGGGTCATAGCGTTCTGCATTTGTTCAGAGCATGGTGTCACCTCAAAAGAGACCAACAGGCACATGCATCAAGGTTGGATTTTGCGAGTCCTTAATTACGATAATTAAGGAATAGCAATTAAGGATTTGCAAAAGCCTATTGTTGCATTCCACCCTTTCCTTTCTGTGCTGTTCCTTGTTATTTATTTATTTTCTTTGTTGGAACTAGAACCCTGCTCCTGCGTGAGCCTCCCTGGTTCTGTGTTCCAGATTCTCTGTTTGGCAGTTTAATCCTGCTCTTCTGTTATCTAGATGCTCTGTGCCTTTTCACCTACAATTAAACCTTTTTTTTGGATATAACTTCGTTTGTACTTACTTTACAAAATTGGCGACGATTGGAGAACCTGAGGAGTCCTTTCTGCGGCATTTTCAAGGCACAGGTGCGAGGATTCCTCTTCAAAAAACGAACCCGTCAACCTTTTCATTTTCAACACTTTCGGAGTGCTGTTTAAGGAAATCTCTTCTCATACGTCTGATCGGCAACCTCCTGGTATGTACATTCCAGAAATTGTTGATTTTACAAGTTTTTCCTCTTTACGAGAGGATTTCCTTCGGCTACGTAACGTTTGTTGGTTGCCATAACTACCAACCAGCCTGCCCAACGCGTCATCACGCTCAACGCGTCATCGCGCTCAACGCGTCATCACGCTCATCACGCTCTTTCGAAGGCTGATCCCCCTTGTTCTTCGTCTTGTTGCCTACGTCACAAAGCGTCCTGGATCACAGAGCGTCTGCTCTGGATGACTCTGACCAAGCCGATCTTACTTTCGCGCTGAATCCTAACGCTGTGTGCTTGATCTCTGACGCGCAACAACATGATTAAAGCCTTCACATTGTACTATACGCGTTGAGCGGTGCATCTCCAGGCTGAAACGTTTATACTGGTTGGTACTTTTACATTGAAAAACTTATATTTAAACTGTCACCTCCTGAGAGACTTATCATTTCTACAAAGTTTCCACTGCACTGTGAGGAGTTTGTGCTACATAATTTTAAAGTGTGCTTCATTTTTCCTTTGGATATTCTTTCACTAGACTTTGTTGCTTCAAGTATATTTTTGACATTTTCAGGAATATTTTTCTCTTTGTGTGCACATTTTGGGACGATTCTTTACAATTTATACCATTCTTTTGGCATTTTCTGTGCTATATACAGATACAAGTACTTTATTTAATTTGTGTTAACATTTTACTCAACCATGCAATTTGATCCTCCAAGCAAGTTTCTGCAGAGCAAAGGTGAACCATCTATTCCATGGTCACGATGGAAAGAAGAGTTTATTACTTATCTAAAGGCTATCGATGGTGAGCGTATGTCTGCTGAGAGGAAGAAAAATATTTTCCTCCACTGCTTGGGTTCAGAGGGTCAAAATGTATTCAGAACTCTTCCACCTATGCGTTCAGGTGGTGATCACAATGTTTACGATGAAGCATTATTGCGTATTGAAAATAGGTTCAAACCCAATACTAGTGTTGCATTAAACAGGTATAAATTCTATACTAGAGCTCAGGAAGAAAATGAAAGTTTTGATGACTTTCTTACTGCACTTCGAGCTTTGTCCCTACATTGCAATTTTGGGTTAATGACTGACGAAATGCTCAGGGACCAAATCATTGTACACGTAAGAAGTAAAAAGGTTCAGGAACAACTTTGGATCTTGGGTGATCCCAGTTTAGAAGTGACTATCAGTACCTCCAAAGCTCTTGAACAGTCTGAGCGTTGGATGAAAACTCTTGAAAGTAAAACTTCTTCTGGTACTGTTAGTAAGTCATCTTCTAGTGTTGATGAGGGTAATGTTAATGTTGTTTCCCCTTCTGGCTCATTTTCCAATGGCAAGCCTAACACCAATACGAAGACTCAGTCCAACTCTAAAAATTATTACTGCTTCAGATGTGGTAATCCCAACCACATTGCTTCGTATCCTCGTTGTCCTGCTATTGGAAAAGAGTGCACCAAGTGTGGACGTGTAGGTAATTTTTCAAAAATGTGCAAAGACCCTAGTACAAGAAAAGATTCATCCTTTTCCTCTAAAGGCAAAGTTTCTACTGTGTTACAAGGTATGTCATCATCCCAAGACCTTGAACATGGCATTGTTGTATCTATCCGCAATATGTTTGATATCAAATCTGCAGAAACTTTGAGTTCTCCGGATTGTATTGTTAATATTTTAGGAAAACAGCTCAAACTTATGGCTGATTCAGGCTCTCCGTGGACCATTATTACCAAGTTGTATTGCCATGAAGTTTTTGGAGATCTTGTTGATCAAACTAGCTTATGTGAGCCTGATATTGTTGCACAAAACTTTGATGAATCCTACATTAATGTTGTTGGTTATAAAGAAGTCCTTATTGAATTTAGGGGAAATAATGCTTGGATCAAAATGTACATTGCTGTCAAAGGTGTGAATGTTCTGGGCTGGAGGGATCAAGCCAGACTTTGAATTACCTTAAATCCCAGGAACAAAGATCCTATCTCTGTGGTTGCCATTACTTGTGATACTTCACCTTTAGACAACACTGCTTCCTGTGGTGGTAATACTCTTCTGTCTGATAATAGTATGATTGCTTCTGAAACTTCCAAGAATGTGTGTGATCTTGAGAAGGATCTCCCTTTGTTATTTCCTCAAGTTTTTTCTGAAAAACTTGGCAAACTTAAAGGTTTTTCCCATAGAATTAAAGTTAAAAGTAGTGCTATCCCAGTCAAACAAAAATTGAGGGGTGTACCCATTAGTATTAGAGCTGAACTCAAAATCTTATTGGACGACATGATGCTTGGAGGTGTTATTGAGGAAGTAGAGTCCTCTGAATGGGTTTCGCCCATCGTTTTGGCTCAGAAACCCGATAAAAGTATCAGGTTGTGTGTGGACCTAAGGGCTCTCAATGCCAATTTAATCACTGATTGTCACCCTCTTCCCAATATAAACGAAATGGTATGTTTATTGGATGGTGCTTGCATCTTTTCTACCCTTGATTTGCGTTCCGCTTATCACCAAATTGAATTAACTGATGATGCAAAGCATTTTACCGCTTTCATCACTCCTTTTGGCCTTTTCCAATTTAAGAGGATGCCTTTTGGCCTAGCCTCCGCCGCTTCGGTTTTTCAAAGGGCTATGCACCACATTTTTAAGGATGTTTGCTCTTTCGTGAAGTGTTTCCAGGATGATATCCTCATTTTCTCTAAGAATGTGAATGATCATCATGTCCACCTTAAGGATGTGTGCAACAAGTTATGTGATGCTGGTCTTACCCTTAAATTTAACAAATGTAAGTTCTTTTGTAAGAGTGTGGAATATTTGGGTCACACGTTATCTGCTGATGGTGTGGTTCCCAAGCGTTCCCTTGTTGATGCCATTGTGAAAGCCCCTTCTCCTGATAACAAAGAGAAATTGCTTTCCTTTGCTGGCTTATGCGAGTACTACAGTAAGTTTATTCGCAATTTCGCCACGAAAATGGAACGCCTCAGGGAGCTTACTAGAAAGTCCTCAGACTTTGTGTGGTCTGATAGGCAAGAGTCTGCCTTTTGTTCTATTAAGGAAGATATTGTGAATGCTCCCACTTTGAGATCCTTTTCCCTTAACAAGAAGTGCATCATCACTGTGGATGCCAGTTGTTATGGCCTTGGGGCTGTGTTAGGTCAGATTTCAGGCAAGGAAGAATGGTGCGTTGCTTTTGCGTCTCGGACTCTATCTCTCACTGAGAGGAGGTATGCTGTCATTGAAAGGGAATTGTTAGCCTGTACATGGGCTGTTGAGCATTTTCGCAATTATGTTTGGGGCAACAGGTTCATTCTCAAAACTGATCACAAGCCCTTGGTTGGAATCTTGTCTCCTGGGGGCGGTTGGAACTCAACTGCTCGCATTGCACGTTTATCTTCTAAGTTGCAGGAGTATGATTTTGAGGTTTTGTTTGTTCCTGGTAGAAGTAATGTCACGGCGGATTTTCTCTCCAGGTTGCCTTGCCCTGATATTGGTACCAATCCAGATAATCGTGAAATTGATATTGTTTCTGTGGTCAATGACTATGTTTCTAGTGATTTCAAGGGAATCTCTGAAATTGAGTGGATGTCTGAAGTTGAGAAGGATCCTATTTTCTCATTCATTTTTGACTGTTTGGAAAAAGGTTGGCCCAAAGATAAATCTGTTTTGCCTGAATTTGCTCCTTTTTGTCAGGTTTCGTCTGAAATTGAAGCTGTTGGTAGGATTTTGTTTAAGGCTGGGAAAATGATTCCCCCTGCTTCTTTGTATAACAAGATTCTTTCCTTGGCCCATAGAACTCATATTGGAATGTCCTCTATGAAACGCCTTATTAGGACCAACTTTTGGTGGCCTGGTCTTGACAAGATGGTAGACAGAACTGTCCGTGACTGTGTGGATTGTGTCAGTAGTGATAAGATGCTTAAGGTGTCTTCTGCTCCTCTTTGTCCTGTTCCTTGGCCTAATCATCCCTGGCAAAAACTAGCTTTTGACATTTCTGGTCCATTCCATCGCCTTCCTGAGAATGCTCGTTTTGCTTTGGTTTTAATTGACTATCACACCAAATGGCCGGAAGTTAAGTTTGTCTCCTGTGCCACCACCTTAGTCATTATTTCCTTCCTTAGGGAAGTTTTCGCTAGAGAGGGTTCTCCTGAAATCCTAGTTACTGATAACGGCGTTCAACTTATCTCCCGGGACATGGAGGATTTTCTTGTCTCTTGTGGTATCAAGCATCACACTACCTCGTTGTATGAGCCTAGGGAAAATGGCCAGGTTGAGAGGTTTAACCGTGTCCTTAAAAATGCTGTGGAGCTTGCTTGTTCTTCGGGTGAGTCTTGGAGGGATGTGGTAAGGGAAAGACTCTGGATGTATCGCATCACCCCACATGCTGTCACGGAGGTCAGTCCCTTCCAGCTTCTAAGAGGGAGAACTCCTAGTTCCGATATCTGTCCTTGGTGGGTTAAGAAGTTGGATGTTAAGGTTGACCACTTGGACATTTCTCAAGTGGCCAATCGTGTTGAAACCAAGCAGAACACTATGAAAACTTTGTTTGACCGCAAAATGAATGTGAAAGTTCCTGATTTTGTTGTGGGTGAGTGGGTCAAGATCAAGAAACCTGGGTTCACTCTCAAAGGTCTTTCTAAGTTCAGCAATCCCATTAAGATTGTTAAAGTTTTCAGGAACTCTGTCATTACTCAAGATGGTAGAGCCTGGAACATAAGGAAGGTTGCAAAGTGTAAGTCTGTTCCTCCTGGTTCTGTTCAGATACTTCCTCATGACAAAGGTTCTGCGCAGAGTCCTACTCATGACGACAGCGACTGCGTTCTACCCTCTCAGTCTGTGGTTAATAGAGTTAAAACCAATGCCAGACCTGTTGTTATACCTTCTAGATTTGTGTCCTAATTCTCCCCTTCACCATACAGTTTTGTTTGTTTTATAGGAAGGAGATGTGTTGCATTCCACCCTTTCCTTTCTGTGCTGTTCCTTGTTATTTATTTATTTTCTTTGTTGGAACTAGAACCCTGCTCCTGCGTGAGCCTCCCTGGTTCTGTGTTCCAGATTCTCTGTTTGGCAGTTTAATCCTGCTCTTCTGTTATCTGGATGCTCTGTGCCTTTTCACCTACAATTAAACCTTTTTTTTGGATATAACTTCGTTTGTACTTACTTTACACCTATGCATGTAGGAATTGATGTAAAAAGAGCGATTCCTACACATTCCTTATTTTCCACTACAAATTTCGAGTCGCAAATAAAGAATGAATGGGAAATTGACCCTAAACGCTCTCCTGTGGAAGGAGCTTCAAAATAAAGAAACATGCCCGGCAAGGCGGTACTTGGAAGCAGCCATTGAGGACCTTGGCTTACAGCAACTTTGGGAACTTTCAGGCTCCACGGCTCTCTTCAAAAAGGTGGTCAATAAAATAGTACGGAAGGAATCATTGCTGCAGGACAAAGCTGCTCTAACAGAGCGGGCTCATGGCTGGCTTACAGTTCAATCATACAATATGCTCTTGACTCAAACCTATCTGCAGATAGGATTCACTAAAAAAACAAAAGAGAAATTCTTGAAATATCGCCTAGGTCTACTGCCGTCAGCGGCTCACCTTCCTCCATGGTTACGGCCAAATCTACCTTTAACATGCCGACTCTGCGGGATTGGCAAGGAAAATATAGTTCATCTGATCTCTATCTCTACCTGCACCAAGCTCACCCAAGATCGCCGCCTCCTCCTGCGACCACTTTTCAATATCCGTAACATACGGACCTGCAGGCAAGCGGCGCTAGCCTGCTTCAAAGGAGATGACATTCAACTGAGTTGCCGAATGGTAAAATTTCTTGAAACAGCTGAGGCCCGCTTCAAATTTTTTTGAAGGAACAAACAATTCAAGTAGCACTGTAAAGGGCCATAATGATGAGCTAACTGGTACCTCAGAAGCCCATCCTCCAGAGTGACACCGTTTGCCCTCCCTTATACTGTCTAGTACTGATTGGTAATAGGGCTCCCCCGAACTGTTATCATAATTTAACTATCCTCTCCTCCTCCTTGGCATCTCTTTTATTTTTATTTTTTTATCTTCCCTTGGCAGACAAGGAGGAATAATCTATTCCTTAACTTTTTATTTTTTATTTTTCTGTTTTTAGGATAAATAGGCTGTCTAACATGATGTCAAGCTTCTTTTAATTCTGCTGCTGCTACCTCACTATGGAATCTTGTGTCTTGTCTTAAGGACAGAATCTCTGTTTTAACACGCTAAAATTTGATTTATGTTTTACTGAATCCTTTTTGATTTATATTGTATAGGTTTTAAATAACCATGCACAATAAAGTATTACCTTTGGCAAAAAATAGGTCCTCGCAAATTGCGCATGCAATTTCAGAGTGCAAGGGTCTCAAAAGGACACCCTGTTTCACCCCTAAAATTGATCTGTGCACATGTTACGCACACACATGCCCTAAGGGCATGTGTGTGCGCAACATGAAACTTTGAAAAATGCACAAAAGTGCAAATTACCACGAGGTTCAACTTCATGGTAATTTGCGACCCCTATTAGTGAAAGCGCTATTTTTTACTTTAATGCATTGCATTTAAGGGATCTCAATTTGCGATTCCTTAAATGCAATCGCAATTTAAGTAATCGCAATTTAGGGATTACCTAAATTGCGATTTTTGCATTTGGGATGATGCATCCCAAATGCAAAAATACTGGTCGCAAAGGTGCAGATTCTGAGAATCTGCCCGTTTGCGGCTGGTTTTTCTGTAGCTGCATGTGCCTGCAAGCTCTCAAGTTCTAGGTAGTTAGAGGGGGATTGCAATTTGACACTTCTTATAGGTGCTTAGCTCCAGACTTCAGTTTAACTCTGGTGATTAATGTATCTGTTTGAGAGATCTGAATTTGTCTTGTCTGAGTTTTGAATTTTTATAAAATAGGGCACAGGGATATTGTGCCTTCAGAGAAGCACAATGTGAAACATTCAAATAAAATATTTTTTTATCTAGACAGCGCAGTGGGTTACGCAGGGACCCTTTCGTTAATTGTAGTTCATAAGATACAATCCTAATATAGCACAGTGAGCTATGAACCAAAATCAAATAGCAGCCTTATTTATTTTTCCAAGGTTGATAAATAGGATTTCTTTGGATAATAATAGTTACTTATAGCAAACAATGTTATGTTTTAAACCATGAGTTTGAACTTCGTTAGACTTCGCAGTCTTAACATATAATGCCTGCCAGTATGGCTGGCATTTGACTACTCTACTTTGTTGTCCTCATTGTCTTAACCAGGGTCCAGGAAAGCCCAAATTATGCAGCAGGGTTGAGTAAATTATGCAGCAAGAAATGGAAAATTATGTGACGTAATGCAGGACATTTTATATTTGTATTACTTAATACTTTGTTATTTTTAAACTAGTTAATACTGTTTGGACATAGGTTGCACCTCATTAGTACCTGTTTAACACCCACATATAGCAATAAGCAACAGAGTAGTGACTAGTCACCAGTTGCAAAGATCCTTTCACTGCACAGAAACATATGTTGCTACTTTTTAGTAACTTTTGAATCATTTCAGCTAAAATCTGAAGAATATACAGCAGATGATGGATTATATGGCAAATGCAGCAAATCTAAACTTATGTGAAAATCGAAGGGTCCAGACAATTGAATAATTCCAGTAGCCCTTGTCTCAAGTAACATTTCTTATACATTGGTTTAGACATTTATAGAAGCCATTGTGTCTGTATAATATGTGTGTGATATAACACTCTAACACCTACTCTACCCTACATATTTGGAATGAATAACAGTTTTAAAGAAAATAACCACATGAGAGCGGATCTATGTAGAGATGAGGGGCACCATTGGAGGGTGGCACTTATTGAATCCTTGGAGAAGTACGTCTTTGAGGGGGAGCAATAAATATTCTGACACTGTCTGGCACTGTCACTAAAGCCATCTCAGTGGTGTAGGTATCATTCTGCAGCCTGTGCAGACTGTGCAGTGCCCCAGGGCCTGAAGTAATAACACTTCTGCTGATTACGGAATGGGCTGGTAGAAGGGCATAGTCTGTGAACGGAGGGATTTCATTTTATTGTAATCTGTGTTTCTGTAAAGTTATTATTTCAACATTTCCAGTTAATGGAGAATGAACAGCCCAAAGGTGAAATGCCTGCATAACATGACTGATGTCCTCAAACCCAGAATCTTCCAGTGTCGCCCTGTAACCTCCCAGACCAATGCTCCAGGCTGAAACCTTTGATGGATTTCTCCCTCATTCCTTGAAAAATAGCCTTTTCTTAAAAGTGATTTCCTGCCTGTATGTGGGGCAACACCAGTCAGAAGGCAAAGGAGCACTGTACAAAGTCCAAGACAAAATGGAAGGGCCCTGATTTAGAAGTCACAAAGGGAATACTCTATCACAAATTTGATAGATACCTTGTCTGCTGTATTACAATAACATTCTGTTCTATGGGGATCATAATATGGTGGACAGGATATCTGTCACGTTTGTGATGGAGTATTCCCTCCAACGGCTTATCAATATGGCCCCAAGTGCCAAATCTTTGAGTGATGTACTTACTAAGATTTCACACAGCACAGCGCAGTGAGTGAAGTTGGGCTGCATTGCCTAAAAAGGAGAAAGTAGAGTAGCACCTTATTTTCAAAGATATGGTGCCTATGAATAGGGATTGAAAGGTCTGACAAACAAGCTACAAACTGAACCCTCACTGAATCTCTTTGCTCACTCCCTATTCAACCTCTTCACCTCTTGATTCCCTTTTTTATATCTGTTCCCTCTTCGCCCCTACCTAGCCATTTGTCTCAGCCTCTCTCGCCCCACATGCTATCTCTATGTTCCACCTACCTTGCCATTTATGTGTCCCCTTTTTCCTCTTTTCACCCTTCTCTCTGTCACCCTCACCATTTTCTTGTATCTGATTTTTGCTCTTATTTCTGTTCCAGTTCAGTCTGTTGTCATCTTTTCTCTTTTCACCATCCGTTCTTTCCCTCAGGTGGCAGGCACTCACTTACTTTACTCTTCTCTCACTGTTCACTCTCACTGTTCCAACCATCTATCTTTCCCTCTCAGCATATGGTCTTCTCTCCTGCTCACCATCCTTTCACACACTTTTAATATTCCTATTGCCTTTGAATTCTAAGTCAATGTTCAGTAACAGAGAAATGCTTCCGGCACTATCATTCATAGTACGGGATAGAATTGTGAAATGTGCCTCTTGTGTTGGCTGTCAAATTCTGCTTGGAGTGTATATGCTTACTAGCTTTTTCATCTTTAAATCTGTCCAGCTGTTTGTGAATTTTTGCTCAACACTCCAATGTGTAATACAAACTAAAGAACAAAATCAGCTATATGGAATATTTGAACTCTGCTAGATGAGTGTGATTTTTTATGTTGTTTTGCAGACTATGATTGCTGATTATTATGGTTGAAAAACTTGTATGGAACATCTGAACTGTGTAGAAAGTGCTCTCAGTGATCTGTCTTATGTATATGTATTCTGTGGATGTCTTTGCTGTTTCCCAGTGGGGTGTGTTGTTTTGTACATACCAACGTCCAAATGCTGCTTGCATCTGAACAACTATATTGATGTTTTCCAGTAACATCTATCCTTCTATGGTAAGTGTTGAGCACATAAGTAGCACAAAACTAGGTTAATCAACCCTCTATAAATGTAATGGATAGTCCAGAATTCTGTCTGTCTGTTCATTGTCTGTGATATTTGCGTTAACAGATGCCATTTGAATGAAACTGGCTCTGTAGATACTATACCAAAGTAAGGTATAGGGTGCACAAAGTCCAGCGGGACACCAAAGGTAGGCAGAGGTAAAAGTATATAATACCTTACTCTCTATTTGTGGTAGCGTTAGTGAGCAGTAAGGCTTCATCAGAGGGTAGTGTTAAGCATTTATTGTACACACTCAGGCAAGAAATTGTTTCACACACTCAAAGACTGACTACTTTATAGAACCAAGCTAGACCTGGTGAAGGCAAGTGAAATAATACTTTTGCAGGTATAATGCAGGCATAATGCAGTTGAATACAATTGAAATGCAGTTGGATGCAACTGGTTTGCTTACAGGTAAGTCAATATTCAAAATTGCTTTACAGTTACTTTTGAACTTACTGTTACAGGTAGTTACAGGTCAGGACCAATGGGTCCTTTCCTTGGGATGGGTACACCCCCTATTATGCCACCCTCCACTGGGAACTGGGCATAAGCCTCACTCTGATTTTCTGGGTCACCCCATCTGCTAGATGGTGAGGACTGAGAGTTGTGCTTCACCTCGCCTCCCCCACCTGAGGGGTGGGGTTGGCAAAGGTTGACACACCTCTCCTCCTAACTTAGTTTTCCCGACGATTCTCCCACCCAAAGTGGGGGTCGGAACCAGTAGGGGCCAGTTGCTGGGAACAGCAAAGGGCGGCGTAGCACACAAAGGCAGCAAGCCTTGAAGCTTCCCCTTCGTGGACCCTGCCCTTCCTGGGGGATGCCTTGATAGGTAGGCCTGCAGGTTTGCAGGGCTTTCAAAACCTTCACTTGGTGGATCAGGTGATCCTGCAAGGTGGTGCTAAAGCCAGCAATATCATCAAGATAAGTTAATCTAAAGGCCCCCGATCCAGCAAGGATGTTGTTCACCAACCTTTGGAAGGTGGGAGGGGCATTCTTTAAAACAGAGGGCATAACAGTGAACTGATAATGTCCATCAGCTGTTAAGAATACTGTTTTCTCTTTTGGTCCTTGGGCAATGGCAATCTGCCAGTACCCTCTAGTTACATTCCCAGTGTCCACATCAAGGGTACACCAGTTTGTCTGACCAGGGCTCAAGGAGAAGAGCGTAGCATATTGCTGAAAGACTTGTTTACAGTCAGCCTGCAGAAGGATGGTGAGCGTGGCTGAGTAGACAACTCCATCCATTGACCCATCTGTGGGTCTGTAGGAGAGGAGGTCAGGGAGAGGCTCACTCTGTCTCCTGATCCTCATCTGTAACCATAAGCATGGTTGTGTCAGCCCTGACATGGAAAAGCTTTAGTCACATGGTTCTCCCTTTTGGGGGTCCTGCATGTGCCCAGGTCTACCATGTAAGTGACCTCGCTTTTATTTTCTAAGATGGGGTAAGGGCCACTCCATTTGTCCTGCAGGGCCCTTTGTGCCAGAGGCTCTAAATCCCACACCTTTTGCCCTGGTTGGAGTTCCCGCAGTGCAGGTGTTAGGCCATGCCAGTGCTTCTGGAGCTCCTGGCTCGCCTCAAGATTTTTGGAAGCTTTTTTCATGTACTCTGCCAATCTGGACCTTAGGCCTAGTACACAGTCCACAATATCCTGTTTGGGTTCTTGAAAAGGCTTCTCCAAACCCTCTTTAAGATGACAGAGTGGTCCCCTAACAGGATGACCAAACAGATGTTCAATGGGGAAAAACCTTAATCCCTTCTGAGGCACCTCTCTGTAGGTGAAAGGCAAGCAAGGCAAGAGGACATCCCAGCTCCTATTGAGTTTTTCAAGGAGCCCCATGATTTTGCCTTTCAATGTCTTGTTGAACCTTTCAACACGACCATTGGTTTGTGGGTGATAGGGTGTAGTAAATGTGTACTGCACTCCATACTCATTCCACATGTGTTTGAGGTATGCAGATATGAAGTTTGATCCTCCGTCTGAAACTACCTTGTTAGGAAACCCTACCATGGTGAAGAGACCAATGAGGGCCTTGGCTACTACATGATCTGTAGTAGTCCTAGGGGGCATCGCCTCAGGATACCTGGAGGCATGATCTACTACCACCAATATAAATGTGTTTCCTGATGCTGTGGGAGGTACAAGTAGGCTCACTATGTCCACCCCAACCCTTTTAAAGGGAACCCCAACCATGGGTAATGAAATTAAAGGGGCCTTTGGGTGTCCACATGTTTTGCCACTGACTTGACAGGTGACACAGAAGCGGGCCAACTCCTTGACTTTCTGGGACAACTACAGCCTGTAAAAGTGGCTAACTAGCCTTCTCAAGTATCATGAGACAAATTGAGTAAAAACTCTCTGTACATTTGAGGCACTACCACTTTTCTAGTGGCATCAGGGTTGAGGTCTCTGGCCTCAGTGTACAGGAGTCCCATTGCTCAGTTCTTCCCGGGGCTTCCAAGTCCTCTCCCTGAGGAGAGGGCTCCTGATCCTTTAGCTGTTCAGATGCTGGTTTCACAGTCTTCTTACCTTTCCTCTTGGAAGGTTGGGCCATTCTTTTGGGCTCCAACACTTTTTTTCACCTTGCTATCGGCTCTGTGCCAAATCCCAAGGAAGTCCATCATTGCTGCTCAGGTTTTCAATTCTTCCACAGCCCATGCTGAGGTCTCCAGGCCATTTCCAAGCAGACAGGTAGCTGGCAGTTTTGGAAAGACCACTACCTGTTTCAGGCCAGTAACCACCCCCCCCCCCTCCGTCTAATGTTACCATAGCCATCACATGGTTAGTAGTAACACTGTCAGTTTTAGTGACTGGATAAGATTTTTTAATCAGGTATTGCTCTGGGGTTGACGGTCCCAACTTCTTGTTTTGAAACACCAGGCCTTTGGGGATGAAAGCTCTTCCCTTTGTACCTACCATTGGACTAGAAAGAGATTTGGGACATACCCCCTGAGCAGGTTTTTAGGGCCCTTGAGAAGACTCTGTCTTTTTATCTTTGGAATTCTCACCCCCTTTCCCCTGAGGAGCTTTTATAACCCCTTTCTTTTTTGTCACCAACAGTGGTTATTTTGGTTACCCTAATCGTAGTGCGATTACTCAAAATATGTTCTTTTATATCTTTCATTAAAAGATTGTAAAGCTAATTTGAATCATACACATTGTTTCTAGTTAACCATTCATCTAGTGTCTATGTATTCAATCCAAGATTATTTTTGGGTTTTGTTAGCCCCCTGAATCTAATCCTATATTTTTCAGTTGTGAGTCAAAGCTCTCAATCATAGTGTTCTTCTTCAGGTCATAAACCCATCATCTGCCCCTGTGAGGGTCAGGAGTCTGTCCGTGCGGTTACCAGTGAACAGTTCCCAAAGGAGTGCCCCCCAGTCTGACTTCCTCACTTTCCTCATTTCATAAGCTGTCCGACTGCGCTGACGACCTCGCGCCACTCAAGAACCCTCCAGCAGATCCAGAAGCAAGAAAGCCTTCTGGTTCACCGACAAACTCAAGGACTCCAAGAAAAACTGCAGCACCCTCGAGAAAGCCTGGCTCCTCGACCCGACCACCGACAACATGACCGCCCTCAAACACGCCACCCGCAAGCACCACCAGCTTATCCGCACTACCAAGAAGAAATCACTGAAGGAACGACTGGACAACAACACCCACGACAGCAAGGAACTCTTCAGCATCGTCAAGGAGTTCTCCAACCCCAGCACCGGCAACAACGACATCACTCCTTCACAAGACCTCTGCGACTCTCTCACCTCGTTCTTCCACCGCAAGATCCCCGACATCCACAACAGCTTCGGCGCACCGTCAACGCACCCGACCGTCGAACCAACGCCCTCCACCCCAACCCTCCGCACCTGGACCACGGTAACCACCAAAGACACAGCCCGCACGATGAACACCCTCTACTCCGGATCTCCGACCGACCCCTGCCCCCACCACGTCTTCAACAAGGCCGACTCCATCATCGCACCCCAACTGCGGGACATCATCAACGCCTCCTTCAACACCGCCACCTTCCCGGAGAGCTGGAAGCACACCGAGCTCAGCGCCCTACTGAAGAAACCAACAGCGGACCCCACCGACCTCAAGAACTTTAGCCCCATCTCGCTCCTCCCTTTCCCTGCCAAAGTCATCGAGAAGACCGTCAACAGACAGCTTGCAGCCTTCCTCGAGACGAACGGATCCCTTGACCCCTCGCAGTCTGGTTTTCGAGCCAACCACAGCACCGAGACCGCCCTCATCGCAGCCACCGACGACATCAGAACCCTGCTCGACAACGGGGAAACAGTGGCCCTCATCCTCCTGGACCTCTCTGAAGCGTTCGACACCGTCTGCCACCGCACCCTAGTTCAACGCCTCAGCAACATCGGTATCCAAGAGAAGGCACTGGAGTGGATCATCTCATTCCTCACCGGAACAACACAGAGAGTCCGCCTCCCCCCGTTTCGATCCGAGGCCACCGATGTCATCTGCGGCGTACCGCAAGGATCATCACTCAGCCCCACCCTCTTCAACATCTACATGAGTCCTCTTGCAGCCATCGCACGCCAGCACAACCTCAACATCATCTCCTACGCCGACGACACCCAACTGATCCTCTCCCTCACCAGAGACCCCGCCACCGCCAGAACGAGCCTACACAAAGGGATGAAAGACGTCGCCGAATGGATGAAGAACAGCCGCCTGAAACTGAACTCAGACAAGACGGAAGTCCTCGTCCTGGGACCATCGCCCTCCGCCTGGGACGACTCCTGGTGGCCCCCCACCCTGAGCGCCACCCCCAAGACAACACACCATGCACGCAACCTGGGCTTCATCCTGGACTCCTCCCTCTCGATGACCAGACAAGTCAACGCCGTCTCCTCATCATGCTTCAACACCCTACGCATGCTCCGCAAGATCTTCCGACCGAAACCAGGAAGACGGTCACCCAGGTACTCGTCACCAGCCGACTGGACTACGGAAACGGCCTCTACGCCGGAACCACAGCCAAGCTACAGAAAAGACTCCAACGCATCCAGAACGCCTCCGCCCGACTCATCCTGAACATTCCCCGACGCAGCCACATCTCCGGCCACCTGAAGGACCTGCACTGGCTCCCCGTCAGCAACAGGATCATGTTCAGGCTCCTCACCCACGCACACAAATCTCTCCACGACCTGGGCCTCAAGTACCTCAACGACCGCCTGACCTTCTACACGCCCACCCGCCAGCTACGTTCGACAAGCCTCGCCCTCGCCGCCGTACCACGCATCCGAAGAGCCACCGCTGGTGGCAGATCCTTCTCCTACCTGGCGGCCAAAACTTGGAACTCCCTCCCGATCCATCTTCGGCTGACCCAGGACCATCTCGCCTTCAGGAGACAACTCAAGACCTGGCTGTTCGAGCAATAGCAGACCCCTTCCCCCAAGCGCCTTGAGACCCTGCCGGGTGGGTAGCGCGCTATACAAGTGTTATGATTGATTGATTGATTGATTGATTGACTTCCTCACTTTCCTCATTTCATAAGCTGTTTAAAAAACTGTGAACCATTTTGTGATGTCATCACCTTCCTCAAATTTGGGTCAACGCTTTGGGGATTTTGGGGTCATAAGATCACTCTCTGTCCCTATTTATTACGTTGCTGCCACCATTGATGGGAGCTAAGACCATCTCTGCTCTCTCTTTTCCCATTGCCAGGAGTCTGGTCTCTAGATCCAATCTTTTGGTCAACCTCACTAAGAGGTTGGTCTCCTCATTGAGGCTGTCCTTATTGGACTCAGAAGCACGTGACCCACCTGTGTGGGATCTAGGTACTGTGAGTCAAATTCTTGGGGTCCGGGACACAGGGACCCTGACCTCCCTAGGATGTGGGGAGGAGGGTTGGAAGTTATCCTCATCCCCTCCATCTTCTTCCCCTTCTGAGAGGTCTTCACCTTGCTCAGAGAGATGGTCCTTAGCATAGCCTGTGCACAGCTCCTGAAGCCTTTGTTTGGAGGGATGGGACCCCATCGCAATGTTTTTAAGTTTACATGGAGACCTTAACTCCCTAAATTCTAAGTGGCGATAAGGGGTGAGGTTGAGCTCCTCAACCATGTTCTCCATGTCATTGGTTATATTTTCACTAATAGCTAAGTTCTTGTTAAGAGACATTCTAACAAAAATTACCCCTATCTATAGTGATATTTTATTTTTCAAAAAAATTTTCAAAGGATGTAACCAAAGCCCTAACAAGACTTTTAGTAATTTGAAAATATTTGTCAATTCAAAAATCTGAATTTCTAAAGACAATTTAGGAGTTTTGTCGTGTGATCAGGTGTTGACCACATCAGTCCAAAAATGCAAAGTTGTAGACCCCACCACTGATCCACCAATGTAGGAAGCTGGCTCTGTATATACTATACGAATGTAAGGTATAGTGTTCACAGATTCTAGTGGAACCCCAAAGGTAGGCAGAGGTAAAAGTAAATAATACATTACTCCCTATTGGTGATTTCATACACTCAAAGACCGCGCTTAGACCAATTTGTTTGTATAAAAATATTACTTAGTAATTTTATTTCTCGAACCAAGCCAATTCGGGTGCAGGTAAGTGAAATAATACTTTTGCAGGTATAATGCAGTTGAACACAATTGAAATGCAGTTGGGTGCAACTGGTTTGCTTACTGGTAAGTCAACAGTCAAAATTACTTTACAGTTAGTTTGGAGATTACTTTGTACGCTACTTTTGAGATTACTTTTTAAGTAATTTTTTTCTTCTCAGTTTGATATGCCTATATTTCACACTGGGACATTTCCTAGAGAAAAGGTAAGTAATTCAGTTTTTGTACATTTGCCATTTATCAAGGTTTCATAGAAACCAACTCCACACTTAGAAGATTTGTCACAGAAAAGCAGTTAATGCTGTCCTATGGGAGAAAACAGTGGTACCGGTTTAACTGTAAGTATTTCGGTTTTGGAGTTGGTCTTCTGGGGTTAGAACCAGGGTTACTCCAGGGTCAAGGATGCACTCTCAAAGTACCCTCAGCGGCACTAGGGCGGCTTGATGCAGAGTGATGAGGTCCAATAGTATCCATTGGGGGATAGGGGGCCTCCGGTTGGTATCTGCTCTCGAGCAGGTGACAGGGTTGTGGGAGCAAAGCTCCTAGTGTTAGGCTCAGGGCAAAGCGGGATCTGTGTTGGCACCCAAGGTACATCCGCAGCGGCGCAGGGGTGGATGGGTGCAGGATGCTGTTTTGGTGTTGGGTGCCCTGTTGTTTTGAATGGGGATTCTCCGGTCGTAACAAAGACTGTAGGCTCGGGTACGAAGATCTTCTGGAGGTGACCAGTGGTTGGAGAGGTAAGTTGGGATGCTTAGGGATTCTGAGACACCATCGGTAGGGCCACTCAAGGACGTGGAGCATCGGTTCTAGGGGTGTGGTTAGGCATTAGGTTTTCTTACCAGCTCCAGTCAGGGGGATCCTCCAGAAAGAGGCTTCAGGCTTTGCTCGGAGATTTGAGGAAGGTCAGAGATGGCAAGATCTCAGGTCAGGATTGCTGGGGAGACCTCCTCGTGGTGTCGGGCTACTCGAACTTGGGCCGTGGGCATTGGGTGCAGAGTGGTGCAGACTCAGACTGCAGCCACAACAACATCCTAAATGTACCAACTTCACAACTTGCCAGGGGCGGCTTCTCTGTTGTGGAGGAGTAGCATCACCCCATGGAAAAATATAATGATAATAAAACCACTTTAGCATCATTTATTTTTTCATTACTCTCAGCCAGGTTTAGGGCATGGCCATCCTGCTGAGTGTCACAGTCAGGGAGGAGTGTTTGGGCATTTGTAAGTGTGAAGATCTATTTTGACGTCTGTTTCAGGCTTGCCAAACAGACATGCACACTCATGTTTCTCCAACAAAGATGTGTTTTACAGCTGGGTTGGAGAAAAGCCCCAGGCTCCCTGGGCCTGCGTGAGGGTCAACTCTTCCTGCTCAGGCCAATCACAGCACTGCTCTCATGCTGGTATTACCAGCATGAGAGCAGTGCGGTGCTTGCCCCTGGGAGCCTGTGCATCAGGACCAGCATTGGAATAGGAGAACCGAGGCAGTGCCCACAGGAGCAGGCAAGTTAAAAAAACAAGATATACATTCCCCTCATCCAATACCCCACAATCTCCTCAAAATAGAAGCAGCCAACACTGACCCTTGCACAACCAGCCTAGGACCAAGTGGACAAAGCCTAGTAAACAGTCACACATACATCCCAGCCGTATCATGAATTTGAGTTGAGATGGTGATGGGCAATAAACATGCCTACAAATTTTGTGTCATGTTTGTCACAAGACCTACAATAATGCCTCAGCAACATATGCAGTTTCTAGGCTGTAGCACACTTCTGTGCAGCAATGACAATCTGCAGTTTCTAGTTCACAGAAATGAAACAGCCCAATCAGTATACTATTTCCCATACACAGCTAAAATATGGAGGGCTGGTATATGGCGAGCTAGGGTAATATATAGTAATCTCAACTCCTATATAACTATTCTGGCCCATAACACTCATCAGTCTGCAACCAATTATAGCTTATGCAGGCTGGTTAATAACTCCCTTTGTTTGCTTAATACTCTTACCCTCACTCGACCTGTTTGTGATGGGTCTTATCCATCACTAAGTACTGTACCTTATCACCAGCTGAACAGACATGGAATACCTGAAGCGATCTGACACATGGAGTTGGCCACTCAGAGGACTGCACCATAGTCCAGCACTGCAGGTCCCAATTAGCTGCATCCTATGCATGCCGCTTTACATCACACAATGGCACTGAGATATGAGATTTTAGAAACAAAGTCCATACGAGCAATTCTTCACAACCACTTCTCTCACCAAACATGCTTGCTCAGGACCACAAAGTGTAAACAAAATATCAAACTGGACAACCAAGTGCAGTAACCATATATAAAGATTATGATTATATAAAACATCACAAAAAAGACCTACACAGTTGCTCAAAGATGCATGCATACTGAAAAAACTGGATGTGCACAATTTTGTCCACCTAATATAAACTTATTCTGACCTGTACTTATGTCAGTTGTCTACTTACTTATATACTATTTTGTGACCTACACTAATGTGTCTGTAAAACTTGCCTTTTGTCCCAATCATTTGTCCTGAATTTTTGCCTTCTGTCCTGAATTTTTGTCCTGAATATTGATCCTTTGCCCTGAATTTTTACAGTCATCATTTTGAAACTGGATAAAAGCATTTTCTCCCAAAGATCTCACTCATAGACGGTGATTTACAATTAAAAAAGTCCTCAAACCGGCAGCCTACCTAGATTCTACATTTTCTAGACACATAAAAAGACAATTAATGGCACTGCATTTTGGGAAATTCACTACACTGGCAGATGCAACACACTCGAAACACAATGATTTAAAGGAGTGCTGTCTTCGCGGCAGTCAAAAAGAAGACCTCATTCATTATATATGTCACTGTAAGAAATTACAACCAGCACAAGTCACTTTCTTAAGGAGAGCTTTCTTGGACAGAGGAATAAGTTCCTGTAGATCTGCCATAATTAGAGGATTGGATCGATCCGACCCCCAAATGAACTGTAAAATGATAAATGGCCAGATTCATGAAAGACCCGTTTTGCTTGTCTAAAATAGCGATTCATAAGGAATCGCTATTACAGACTCGCAAAACGGGATTCATGTAGGAATCGCAAAATGAAATGCGATTCCTACAGATTCCTTATTTGCGATTAGCAAATTGCTAATCGCAAATAAGGAATAACTCCCCATTCATTCCAATGGGCCAAAAGGCCCATAGGAATGAATGGGGAGTATTCCTTATTTGCGATTAGCAATTTGCTAATCGCAAATAAGGATGCGATTTCAAGGGTGCCAGGGGTGTCCAAAGGACACCCTGTAGCACCCTTGAAAGGTAATCTACATTGGTGTTGCGCACACACATGTCCTAAGGACATGTGTGTGTGTAACCTGCAACTTAGAAAAATGCTTTTAAATGCATTTTTCTAAGTTTTCGCTATTTACCACAAGGTTTCACCTCGCGGTAAATAGCGGCCGAAATTTGCGATTTCGCAATTTTAAAATGTTTCAAGAATAGCATTTAAGGAATCTCTAATAGAGATTCCTTAAATGCTATTCCTCGCAAATTTGCGAGTTTCTAAATAGCGATTTTTGCATTTGGGATGATGAATCCCAAATGCAAAAATTGCACTCGCAAAGGGCCAGATTCTGAGAATCTGGCCCTTTGCGAGCGCAAATATGATTGATGAATCAGGCTATATGTTCCTACGCGTTCACAATCAAGCTGTGAAAGCAGAAGCACCTCAATGAGGCTACCACAATGGGGGAGAAATGCCATTCCCAACCCCTTGTGCAAAATCGCTACTGCAAGGAGATGGACACCGCATGGTCGGTTATCACTGATTGCCTGGATTAATGCATTGGGCTCCCTTTAGTGGTATTGCCAGGACAATTGTGTTAGTAAAGGGATTCAGAGGCCTATAGATGTAACTCACAGCTGGACAGAAAGTAAATAATCAGACTGACCCAGGAAATGCTCAGTTTTATTACAAATGTACATTACTTGTATTTTAGCACGCTCAGCTGGTAAAACAAGGAAGCAAGAGCAAAGTTTAACATAAGCTAGATACGCGCAATACATTAGTTTTAAAATCAAATTAATTTATATCTGCTGCTTTTTACACACTGCAGTTTAATTTTTATTCTGGAAAACGCTGAAACGATTCTAAATTGCTGAGAGAAGAATGGTGATTTATGTAAAATTGTTACGGCTTTACCCCACTAGAAGGTCAAGTAACATACCCAGCAGAATGTTATTCCCGTTCTGCAGAGTTCACCATATTGGGAGATTGCATTCCACAATAGGAGGATCCTCTGTGCAAATGCACATCTTTTGTTGTTTTTAAACACAAGTAACAATATGTTTCTGGGAGAAAAGGCATTTTCCCCTAAACCCCAAGGAGCAAATCTTGGAGTGTCACATTCCCATTCCCACCCTGGAAGATATCCTTTATCCGCAATCAACATGAGTGGATCAATGATATTTTCCAGGTTGGAATGGGAATGTGGAGGAATTTGTGAATGCCAACTAAAAGCCCTGTTTCTGAGCATTCTGAAGCTTCCAAGTCTAACCGCCACATTGTAACCCTCTTTTTTCACTGGTTTAGTGGAGTTATAAGTGTACAAATCCCCCACTTGCAGCAAAGATCTCCCTGGTACATCTCTGGGAGATCAATTGAGGTAGTCACAACTTATAAATATCTTGGAGTCTGGATAGACCACAGAGGAAGTTCTGGTCCGCAAATCGCAGCAATGCAAAGTGTGGCCCGTAGCCTGGAGGGGGCCTTCCTACGAACTAAGAATGCTCTTCACTCTCTTGACCTCACTCCACTAATCAAAGTGATAGATGCCAAGTTATTAACAACAATAGCCTTCGGTGCTACTACTTTTAAAGTTAAAATGTTCACTTGGTTGGACAGAATGCAATCAGTTTGTTTTCGTAGAGTGTTTCACCTACCCAATTCGACCTCACATGCCCTAATTCGTATGGAGTTCCGCTTGTTTACTCAAAACTGGATCATGAAAGCAAGATTCATTTCCTATTGTGTAAAAACAAATAGAGCCCAAGCCTCCACACTAAAGAGTTGCATTTGGTCATTGTTAAATAATCCCATCACTTCTTGGAATAAATGTGTAATATTGTGTTTGGACGCTTAAGAAGCCCATGATCTGTGGTTAAGCTCGCTACCCATAGGGATTCTCACCAATACCCTGACCAAACAATCTAAAATATTATCAATGGAGCACGATGCAATATCCGTGAAAAAGCTATCCCATGGTTGCTGGGCGTATGCCCCTAATGTTGACCAAGCCTGTTTCTTTGATAAACTCTCCGGGTTACTGGCACACTTCCTAGCGGGCCCCATTATAGTGGGGGGGGACTTTAATTCAATCATTGATGTGATGCGAGATAGATCACACCCGCCGCTGGCCAACTCTCCGGTGCGGAGGCTGGCAGCGCACAGGAAAGACTGGCAGGAGAGGTGGGGCCTTGTGGATGTCTGGAGGGAGCAACACCCCGACATTAGGGACTACTCTTTCTTTTCAGCACTGCATGCATTACATGTTAGAATAGATTCTATACTGTGTAGTGGTCCCCTGGCAGCCATGATAACGCATACGGAATATCTGGCCAGAACCATCTCGGAACACAATCCCTTACTGATGAAGGTACAATGGCAGCGAGCGAGGTCTTCGGTACCGACATGGAGGTTGCGCCCTGACACATTAGAGGATCCAGTGTTTAGTGCAACGGTCCAGCAGGGCATCGAGCAGTATTTTGACATGAACGAGGGCACGACTGCCACGAGATCGGTGGAATGGGATGCGATGAAGGTGGTGGTGAGAGGTGTGTGTATGGGCAGATTTTCGAGTGCCAGAACGACTGTGGTGGCTGATCTGGAGAAGGCAGAGTGTGCGCTGAGGGATCTAGAGCGGCGCAGGCCTGAGCGACCGGAACTACAGGGCAGACTATTGGAAGCAAAAGAAGTAGTGGCGACTGAAACGGAGAGGCTAAGATGCTATGATTACAAGTTATACCTCACCAAGGTGCACAGGGAGAGAGATAAGGTGGGGACTCTACTTGCTAAACTCGCTAACCCGGAACCTAGGGGTTGCCCGATCATGAGCATTAAAACGGGGTCAGGGGAGGTGGTCTATTCTCAGACTGTGGTTTTGACTCGCTTCCAGTCCTACTATACGACTCTATATGAGAGCCAACTGGGGGTAGACGGCGCTGTGAGACGAATACCTGGACGTTGTTCAGCTCCCGACACTAGATGACGAGACTGCGAAGGATTTGGGCGGCCCAATAACGCTATCAGAGATTCGGGTGGCCATTAAACAGATGGCTAGAAATAAGACGCCGGGGGTGGATGGCCTGCCGATTGAATTCTATGCGAAATTCATAGATGTCTTGGCACCGAGGCTCTTAGTAGTATACTCCGAGGCCCAGTCCTTTGGACGCCTCCCCCAATCAATGAGGGAAGCCTTAGTAGTGCCGCTATTGAAACCAGGTAAAGAGGCCTTAGATGTGACATCATATAGGCCCCTATCTATGCTGACGGTGGATTACAAGATCTTAAGCCGTATTCTGGCCACCAGATTACTGCCACACATGACCACATTGGTCCATGAGGACCAAGCGGGGTTCATTCCCACTAGGAATACATCCCTTAATATCCGCCGCCTGATCCGTATACTGGACAGCGCTCCGGCCTTGGAGCATAGATCCGCAGTCCTATCGGTGGATATCGAGAAGGCCTTTGATAGCCTTGAGTGGCAATATCTTGACAAGGTCCTGGAGAAGCTCGGCCTGGGAGGTGGCTTTGGCCGTTGGACGAAGGTCCTCTATGCTGATGCAACGGCCAGGGTAAGACTGGGACCGGTAATATCGCCCGCGTATCCAGTGCGCAGAGGAACGAGGCAGGGCTGCTCGCTATCCCCTCTCCTGTTCGCTTTAGCGATGGAACCGCTGGCGGCACAGGCACGAACGGGTGTACTATATTCTGGAGTCCGGTGCTATGAGGCAATCCATCATATTTCACTGTATGCGGATGATCTACTGCTCTATTTGGAAGACACGGAAGCCGCCCTTAGAGGGGCGACGGAAATGCTCTCCCGATTTGGCAGGCTATCAGGCCTCAGGGTGAACTGGAAAAAAACCTGCCTTTTCCCACTGAAGGGGAACGTACCGTACCCCCCTCCAACGATAGACGTGGTCTGAGAGGGCTCCTGCTTCACCTACCTGGGGGTCCAGGTTTATCATGAAGCTGCTGACCTACTGGAGGGTAACATAGGCCGTTGCATAAGGGCGTTGCGGGGCTGTATGACTTTTTGGGCCTCTCTCCCTTTGTCAGTGCTGGGCCGCATAGCATTGTTAAAAATGGTGGCTCTGTTGCGGTTGCTCTATTATTTCCGCACCCTGCCGATATGGATCCCTCTGCGGGTTTTCAAAGATTTGCGATCAATGGTCATCGCCTTCCTTTGGGGCCAGGGCAGGCGCAGAGTGGCGCTGCATACTTTGCATAGACCCAAACTTGAAGGTGGGATGGCGGTCCCCGATTTTGAACTGTACTACCTGGCGGCCCAGCTTCAGATTTTGACACAGAACATCGCAAGAGAGTTTAGGGGCCCTGACCAGGGACGAGGGAAAGGTATTCAGCGGCACATCCTGTCCTACATTGTAATGCAGCAGAAGCTGGGATTGGGCGATCTCACGATTGAAGAGAAAACCCTCCGGATGTGTTGGCATAGGAGCCTGAGGAGGGCGGGGGCTGCTTGCCCATACGCCCCAGAGATCCCCTTAGGAATGCTGACGGCGCTGCCGCATAGAGGAGATTGGTCCCTGTTGGCGGAATGGGAAGACCTGGGTCTGCAGATGGTGGGAGATCTCTATGCCGACGGGGTGCCGGTTCCCTTTCGGGTACTATAGGACCAGTTTGGACTTAAGGATGGGAGCTACCTCTTGCATGCCACGGTGACAACTGCGATACAAAAGCACTGGAAGGGGGGACTGGCGGAGCCAGATACGACCATGGCCTGCCAATACGTGGTGATGGCTGCGGGTACGGTAAAGGCGGTGACCTGTATCCATTCAAGAATGCTGAACGAGGGTCTTGCACCGTTAGCAGCGCTGAAGGGAAAATGGGAGGAAAGCATAGGTAAGCCCATACCAGACCCGGTTTGGGGCCATATTTGGAAGAGAACATGGAAGGGTTGTAGGAATGCCCGCTTCCAACAGATACACTTCTTTATATTGCATAGGGCGTACCTGACACCAGGAAAAATTAGAAGGCACTTTCAGGTACAGGATGCAGCGTGTCCGAGATGCTTGATACCTGAAGTTGAGCTGGATCATATGCTGTGGAGCTGCCCGCAGTTAGGGACATACTGGGCAGAGGTGGGAGAGCTTCTGAATGCAGTCACTGAGAGAGAGGTGGAATTTGATATGGCCGTGTGCATATTACTTAGGTTCCCGCACACGACAAAGACCAAAATCACGAGCAAGTTTATTGACCTGGGACTCATGCTAGCGCAAAGAGAGATTACTTGGCGCTGGAAATCCAGGGAGGGCTCATCTGTTCGGAAATGGTCGAATGAGCTGCGGAAATGGTCCAAATGTGAGAGTGAGATCAGAATGCGGCAGGCCACAAGGACTGGTAACGAGAAGAGCTTGGAGTTTGCAAGGGCATGGGAAACGATTGTGCAGGATCTGAATGACCATTTGACCAAGGATGAAGAGGAGGGACATCTGGACAGGGAGGTTCCGTGAAGCTTGGAAGGCCGAATGCTTGACCCCGATGGGTAATTTGACATACTATTGGAACACATAGATACCACCCACGTCAGAGGAAGCAGGGGAGGGAGGGGTTGGGGGGGAGTTACTAGGACACCGCGGACACACCAAAGGGGGCACCTATGACAGGGAGACTCACCCGGTCCCCCAGCAGGTGGAGAGTAGGGCAGCACGCATGTGTCGACGAGGAGTGGAAGATTTTAGACGCTATTGGACGGCTGTCCAAGAAGAGCATAGGCATAGACCTCACAATGCGGACACTGGGGGCCCGGGCATTGCATAATACAAAGTGCTGGAATGTATCGGCGGTGGGGAGGGGAGGGGTAGGGGGGAGTTTGATAGGTAACAAAAGCAGATACATAATTGTGCTGTTGACCTGGTGTTCCTCTGATCGGTACGTGGGAACTCCTGATGGGATTTGTTGGTGCGCCGCCCAGCCTCCGGGTTGTGGGCTGAATGGCTGTGTACTATTTTACAACAGTATAGTGCCTTGTAATGTGAGAGGAAGACTGGCCATCTGACCTTGAAGTTTGTTTATAATTCTGCAATAAAAACAAATTTAAAAAAAAATGGTTGCTGGGCGTCAAAACTCTATGACCTAAAAACCCTTCCACACTACATGCCATCTTCCATGAGCACTTTAGTGAAACATCAGTTAATGAGACTACGTTTTGGGCTAATCCCTCTGGTGGGGTACAACTATGGAAGGAAGTACAAAGCAGGCATCTCCTCTCATTGTCGTTATTGCAACAATGGGGAAGAAAACTTAAACCATGTTCTTTGTATCTGCAGAACTTTACTCCCCCTTCGCACTTTCTGGCTGCGTCCCATCTGGAGAATACTCAATGTGCGTTCCTGCCATGAAGCACTAGAAAAATGGGGGACTCAGCACAAATGTCTGCCCGATTTGTGAAATTCATGACTAAGATTAATCTAATGCTACCGGCAGATACCCCCCATAATACTCACCGAGTCAGATATGAACTTGCGTTTTTTCCTCTTTTAAACTGAGCACTGAAAGCTTCTTTTTATCTTCTAGTTTTGTATGAATTGCAATAATTTTACTCTTCTATTTTCGTATGAATTGCACTGATTTTAATTAATTGTGCAAATAAATATATCTATCTATCCTTAAAAACAGACCTGCGCCCACCATGAATCACATGACTAATTCCCAACAGGCATAAGAAGAAGGATAAATTGAGCCATAAACATATATTTACGAAGCAATTTACCTTGTTAGTAGGCCCTCTGTATTTTGCATTGTCCCCAAAAACCTGAGACTACGAATAGAGTGTTATTTGAATCATTATCAATTCTGGATTGCCTGTAAAGCCAGGCATTTTTTGGGGACTTTAAACAAACACCATTGATCATTAAGCTGATGTGGGGTTTGCACCTCATGTCTAGAATTGTCCAAAAAACACAACATATAGTTTGCTTGGGTGCAGAAAGAGACTGAAGAGGTGCCTAAGTTTAAACCACCTAGCACCGCCTTTTGGAACACAGCTCTGGCAGACCGGTGCATCACCACCTGGGCCAAGAACGGGTTAATGCAGCTCCGAAAAGTGCTCTAATGAGTTTCATGGGAACACGTTTTTTATTTTGCTGATAAGGTGCAGCACATGGCAGGGCCAAATATGTTCTTCCAAGCGTTGCAATACATCAATCAAATCGGACAAATACATAAATGAAACACAATAACAGTTCATGATAGAAGCAGCAAATTCAAAATAAGTCTGAAACAAAACTGAGATGCTGAACAGTATCTTGCGTCGGTGATGGTGAGAATGCCTGGTTAGCTGACAGGATGCAATCGCTCTGGTACCAAAGCAAAACCTCTTTAGTTTGGAATAAGTTTGCAAAAATCTTCCAGCTTGACGCGATTGAGATGCACCCCCCCCCCCCCCCCCACACACACACACATATCTTACTATATGTGCAACATCTCCTACGTAGACTTTCTATTTTGCCTGAATAAACCTGTCATTTAAAGGAGCGATCAAATGATGTTTCATAGCGCATGGAAGTGTCTCATAGAAGCACTAGTGCAGGCAAGTTTGAAATCGAGGCTGGGAGACAGTGTTCTTGAGCTGGTGTGAATTCAAATAACAGCGCAGCCTAATGCAAGGTTTTGGGGCTCAAAGGCAAGCCTAAAAAGTGTTTGAAACAAAAAGCTTGTCACTTAAAACGGTTACAAATCTTCAAAGAAACCGGAAACAGTCACTCCTGACTTCATCAATGACAGTATTTCTGATGACTTACACAAACTGATCCAAACCGCATTAAAGTTTCACCAATACCACAAAAAACGGACCCATTGCACTATTATTTGACCTAATTAATTGCACTGGTGTTAATTGACCGAACCCATGCACTGTTTTTAATTGACATTCACCACATGAGCGTTTCTCTGATTGCACCTTAATCCTGACCTGGTGTGTACAGTTTTACTTTTAACTAAAACTGTTTCGCTAGTTTAAGCAATGTAACTCAGTCCTGAGCCGCAGCTCTCAGCAATGAACTGACTCACCGTGTGAGCTGTGACCCTCTGCATCTCGACCCTAACGTGCTCTGCTGGGAACTGATAGTGTCCATCACAGGGCTCCTTCAGGGCACCTCCACCATGCTCTGCGTCTCTGTTATTAACTGATATACATTCATTGATAGCTCCACCAACGCACCTCATTCATTCACTGTTCAATGACATTTGCCTCATTCATGGAGCCAGCAATGCGCCTTGATCCTGGCCAGCTGCACTCTCTGATTGGCTCCCGCCACTTCGACCTTTCAAACTATAGCGCTCGGTCTGACCTTTGCACTCAGCTATCATTGGGTTTGAACCCCAATAGTTATCCCGCCAACGCACCTGTTTTCACCTGCTGCACACTGCGAGTGCCTGATGCGAACCCATTGAACAGATTCATCAAAGTCCCTGCAACTTTGACTTAGATTCATTAAGGTAAAATCCGCTCGCAAAGGGGCAGATTCTCAGAATATGCCCCTTTGCGACTGGTATTTTTGCATTTGGGATGAATCATCCCAAATGCAAAAATCGCAAATTAAGAATTCGCTAAATTGCGATTACTTGCATTTAAGGAATCTCAAATTGAGATTCCTTAAATGCAATGCATCAAAGTTAAAAAATTCGAAATTTCGCTAATAGGAGTAGCAAATTACCATGAATTTCAACTTCATGGTAATTTGCAAAAACTTTGAAAAATTCACTTTTGTGCATTTTTCAAAGTTTCATGTTGCGCACACACATGCCCTAAGGTAGGGGTCTTCAAACTGTGGGGCGCGACCCCTAGGGGGGGCCATGGAGTGATGCAAGGGGTTCGCGCCTTCACAGTGCCTCCAGGGCTTCAGCCCCCCTCCTCCCCATTCTGTGTCTCAGCCCAGGCTGCTGCAGTGCAGCTCGCGCTCCTGGGGCCTTGGCTGGGCAGTGTCTGGAGTCTCATCTCCAGTTTTTCACAGGTCTTTAAAGACCAATAGCATATTTACATGCCTTTGTTAACTGATTACCAAAGCTTAGTTTTTTTATGGTTCCAGTAAACCCCCCCCCCCCAACCCAGGCCCCCACTCTGCTTATTCCTTTACATTTGTCTTTTTACACTTACTACTGTAGTGCGAGAATGCATTTAATGAAAAGAAAAATAAAGTTGGGTTGCCAAAAGAAACATGCCTGCTATGTGTTGTTTAAAGATCCTGCAGAGACCTGCTCTTGACACTAAATTGAGTTATAAATATAAAAGTATGTATTAATTAGTTATGTTACTTTTCTGTCTTTATTCTCTTTCATTTTTAGTCATGGATCATTGAGGTACCCCTAGAACACAATCTGTAGCTCACTCAAACAAGGCCATCACTAACCATGCACTAATTCGTCCCAATCTGCACTTACAGCCGAACCCAAATTCATATGGTCACCTCACTCACCCTGCAGTCACTCCATTTACCCTACTCTCACACTGTTGCATTGCTCACCGTGCAGTCATATGGGCACTCTTGTCACCCACACAGTGTAGAAGGTTAAAGTGCCTGGTACAAAGAAGATGTACCATGCACATCACAGAACTGAGTGTGAGTAAACTATGAGTAGCGCTATAAAAAAATGAAATGTTTGTCAGACAGGTGCTATAGAAAGATGAGGTGGCTGGGAGTGTTAACCCCTCCCCCCCCTGAAGTTCGGGTCTAGTGGATCCCCTGCTGCTGCCTATTATTTACATTTGTAAAGCGCTACTGTTGCCAAAAGGTGTCCTGGGGCTAATAACCATCTGCCTGCAATGTGAGAGAGGGATCTGGGGTTGGGAGGGGAGAGAAGAGAGGGATGGAAGGAAGGGGGTGAGAGGAAAGGGGCATGGGCAAACTGCTTAACTCTGCACAAGACTGCCACGGTTTGAATGCACCCTTGCTGCTCCCGGCCATGTCCAGTTGAGCTTCTAATGTGGCAGTGCGTATTCCTGCGGATTGGGAGGCCCTTCACAGAGGTTGACTAGACATCTTTCTGATGTTAATTGCTGTATTTTGGTTATAAACTGGTACTGATGGGGTGAAATCTTTCCTCAGTATTACTATGTTTAAAAAAAATTCTAAATAATAAAGCAATGCTACCCCAAAATATGCAGCATTACAGAACATTATTTACATTTTCTACTCACACAATTTAGTCAAGCCTGTCGCATAATGTGGTCCTCACCTTACTCATAACCTAGAGCTTTAGAAATTGTTGTCAGGAGGGGGTCCTTACATTTGAAAATGTTGACAGGGGGGTCTCGGCATCTAAAAGTTTGAAGACCTCTGCCCTAAGGGCATGTATGTGCGCAACCTTTTGTCCAATATGGAAAAGCACCGCTTTGCAAGTCAATCACATCCAGATTGAAGAAACTAAACAACTTTCTTAGTGTCTTCACACACAAACGCTGAGTCTTGATGTAAGTTTGTAATGCTCATTTAATAATCCTATTTTAGGAAAAACCAGCCAACGCGTTTTGTTCTGAAAACAGAACTTCTTCAGGGCGAAATAGTTGTTCCAAAGCGTATCAGGTTGCAATCTTAAGAAAATAACGGAGGAATGAAAGAAAGCTTTATATCCTTATACTTCTTTTCTTTTCTTTAAGTTATCGCTTTCACCAGATCAAACTCCGAGATGCAAGACTTATATATATTCCACACTGGTATTGTTCCTTATGTTATTTCACAGACAGACCGGAAATCCATTAATTTCCAGAAATTTTTTTATATACTTAATACCCAATATCTTAAGAGCAAAAGTCCATCCTATGCCTTGTGGGATATGTTTCTTTATAATCCAAGAATGATAAATGTTCGTACGGTAGTCACCTGGAATTGTTGATCACGATGAATCAACTCTGCGGCGTTTCGACGATTCAAACCGCCGCCATCTCCATTACCAGATTATAAAGAAACATATCCCACAAGGTATAGAATGGACTTTTGCTCTTAAGATATTGGTTATTAAGTATATAAAAAATTTCTGGAAATTAAGGGATTTCCGGTCTGTCTATGCAATAACATAAGGAACAATACCAGTGTTGGATATATATAAGTCTTGCATCTCGGAGTTTGATCTGGTGAAAGCGATAACTTAAAGAAAAGAAAAGAAGTATAAGGATATAAAACTTTCTCTCATTCCTCAGTTATTTTCTTAATATTGGAACCTAATACGCTTTGGAACAACTATTTCGCCCTGAAGAAGTTCTGTTTTCAGAACGAAACGCGTTTGCTGGTTTTTCCTAAAAAAGGATTATTAAATGAGCATTACAAACTTACATCAAGACTCAGCGTTTGTGTGTGAAGACACTAAGAAAGTTGGTTTCTTCAAGCTGGATGTGATTGACTTGCAAAGCTGTGCTTTTCCATATTGGACACAAAATTGACTGTTGACCCCAGGTTTGGGTGATGCTCTTAGGACAGGGAGCATTTGGAAAGAGCACGCTAGAATTTGAAAATTAATTTGTCTGGTGATTCCAGGATTGGTGCCTTTTCTTTGAGTGGTCCACTATCCAAATTGTTGTTGTATAAATGTATGTGCGCAACATATGTGCACAGATCAATTTCAGGGGGTGCACAGGGTGTCCTTTGGACACCCCTGCACCCTTGAAATCGCATTCTCAATTTGCGTTTTGCTAATTGCGATTCGCACATTTAGAATGTCTTCCCATTCATCCCTAGGCCCATAGGAATGAATGGGAAGGTATTCCTTAATTGCGACTCGCAATTTGCGAGAAATCGCTATTTTTTGAGCGAGTTCTTCTTGAATAGCATTTTGCTATTCCTTTTTAGCAATTCCTTATTTTTCGCTAATAAGGAATCGCAAAATGGATGCTTGATGCATCTGGGGGTTTGCCTGTTCAGCTCCCTGCTGCCCCTTCAGCTTTGTAGAACTCCCTCAGTAAGTCCGATAGCAAATGTGAAACCTGACGAGGAGCTATAAAGCATGCTCCAGCATTTACAATTAAACTCTCAGATATAAATGGAATTTTCGTTCCATCTGTGTGCGAATTCCCAGTTTATGGTCTCATCCTGCCTTATTGAAATTTTGGTTTGAAATACTTTACATCCTGTCGCGGTCATTACAATGACATCCATGTCTTTAGGAAGGGGTAATTCTGATTTATTTTTTTAAGCACCCTGAAGCCGCAGACAGCTTTTCTCACAAATGTAGCCATTATTACTAACATGATCATTTCTCATCTTACCTTTGGCAGGTGATGGGCGCAGGCCTTGATGTGAAGGTGGTCTCCTGCAGCTCGATGTCATCGTGCACCACAAAGATTCCACCCAGAATGATGTCCCCATCTCTGGAGAGCCCACTCACCGCCGGGGTGGGCAGCCGGCACCGGAGGTCCACATTCGGGTCTGATGAGGCTGGGACCAGGCAGTGGGTCAGCAGATACAGCAGCACCTTCTGACTCAAGAAGTGGTTTGTGTGTCTTCCTAGCAGCCTACTCTCCATGGTCTGAGGCGCGACGCCTCCTCCCTGAAGGAGTGGATGTGTGTCCTTAGGTGGAGGGCAAAGATTGTCCTACTCCATGGTATTAGAAATGACTGGCGTGGGCTAGAGACGCCTCTTCCCCTAAACCAGCACAGAACTTCCAATAGAATTTCATACAAATCTACACTTCTGATGCACAGGGAGCCTACCTCACATACATCGTTAACTGGTGCTCAGTCCTCACTGTCGACACTTTCAGTGTCACTGAGTAACAAGAAAGCCACAAACAGAGGTGGGTGCCAGAGAGCCCCTGAAAGCATCAAACATGGCACACCAGCCAGTAGGAGCCAGGAAATGCAATTTCACATAAAGCGTCAGATATCGCTACATAGCCCTGGCAGTGAGTTGGTCAAGAACACACAGAGCATCCATAGGGGTGCTGAGACCGGTTTACGTAAACTACACTTCAGACTCTGTTGGAGAATTATGGGTGACAGAAGTTCTGCTGGTTTGGGCACCGTAGACACATGACTTGCTCTAGTCCTGGCTAACACGTTCAAATCGCATACACACGAGTCGAGGTAATCTTGCCCTGGCCGCGTGCCCTGTACCATCAGGGCGCTGGAACCGGCTGCCTTTATAAAGACCTCAAGCTTAGATTAGATTGTGCGGAGGGAAAAGGAGCGACCATATGTGCAGCTGGCTTCATTACGTCAGAACTTCATTAAAATAAATGAATTGCCTTGCGAGACGTTTTTATGTGTCCTGGTAAGAAATGATGCTCAAACCAATCTGCTGTCCCCACAGGCACTCTTGGATTAAGTGCTGCGCACTTTCGCAACAATAACAGAGTGAAAGTAAATAAAAAACAAATTGAGTAATGCCATTCATTGTTGGACGCTGGGAGCCCTGCGCTCAATAAATTATGAAAGGGCGAACAATTGAACAGAGAGATATAAAAACGAGAAATTATAGGCTGTCATGTCAGCAAGATGAAACACGTTAAAGTGTGTGTGCATTGTATGCTTTTGTAACAGCGTGCACAACGTAGATGTATTTTCAAAATTAAATTAGGATACTGATATGGTGCTATTGCGTTTGAAATGAGTTTGATATGTCTTGCTAAAGTGTGGTTTTTACCTCCAGGCAGAATTGTTCATTCCGCTTGCACAATTGGAGGAATTTGGCGCCCCTGCGTTACTCTTTCAATGTAGAGTTCCGGCGAAATTCCGACAAACACTGCATGGTGGATTTTATTTTCCGTTCGAGCAACACAATAACAACGGGAACAATGGAAGGGTGAAGCAGGCAAACTGGCAAATGTGGGAGAGATTTGTGGTCTTGTTGCGTGATTTCACCAGGAAGCCTTCCAGCCTGGTTTACTAACCTGACCGCTCAGAGTCAGAGGGCTGCTTCTCGAATCGATTTTAAACTCAAGCGGCAGCAAAATCAGTTTTAATGGCTGCGTGCTCTTGCAGCTTGATACATGCCCCAAATCCCACCATGAGAAGAGTGACAGGCATTTTTTCCACCCATTGGCAGAACTCCGTGTAATCTCACAGCGTGTTTATGTAACTCCGGGAGTTCTGCCACCACTAATGGTTTTATGGCCTCAAATTAGGACTTGATGAAATCTTGTTCAAAATGATGTCTCCTCCTGCATGGACTCTGTTCATTATTTCTGCAGCACACAGTCAAGCAGGCATGTGTTTTTATTTCCTCTTCTCACAGAAAACTTTCTAACATGGACACAGTAATTTTACATTTCTCAAGGCCCTTCTGCTATCTCACTGCACCTTATTCATTCACAATAGTTTTGCTGCTGTTCATCTAACCTCTTTGTCTTTTCGTCTCAAGATGACATTAGTATAGAGTAGACAGAATCAATATTCATGTAGGGGGATAGTGCTTAGATTCTAAGTCAATATGATGTTTAATGGGTGGATGTGAGGTGCACACCTTGTTTTTCAATTTCTCTTCTATCTGAAGAAGTTTATTCCTTTAGTTTGAGTTGTGGTGTGCTGGATGGGAAGGAGCGGCCAGTCTCCTCGTTGATTCAACCAGTGGTGTGCTAGTGATTGTGTCACTAGCCCCTATCCGCACTACCGTTGGCAGAGATCCGTCCGCCTGTTTGTAATCCCAATTTCCAATAATAATTGTCTACTTTCTCAATTTTTGGTGAATATTTTTCTTTTTATTTCTTCTTTTCTAAAGGTTTTGTTTTTCCTTAATTCAATGAAAATTATTACATGATGATTTTTTCTTTTTTACAGATAATTCATTCTCTGTTTAGAAGAACATCATACATTGTGCTTCAGGGTACAAATTTTTCTGTCCCTTAGAAGAACATCATACATTGTGCTTCAGGGTACAAATTTTTCTGAATTAAGGAAAAACAAAACCTTTAGACAAGAAGAAATAAAAAGAAAAATATTCACCAAAAATTGAGAAAGTAGACAATTATTATTGGAAATTGGGATTACAAACAGGCGGACGGATCTCTGCCAACGGTAGTGCGGATAGGGGCTAGTGACACAATCACTAGCACACCACTGGTTGAGACAATATGATGTTTAAAACATTTGTGCTCTGATTTGCTGAGAATGTCACGCTTTTGCTCACACCATGATGATTATGCAAAAATTGATTTCCTATGCAAGAAAACTGAACATAAACCCTCGACTGTGGTGGTGAGCAAGAGCTTTCCTGAAGTCTTTCTGATGCTACTAGGGATATTGCCTGATTGATTTTGCTGCTCACTTGGGACATAGGGGCCGATTACGATGGCAGGCGGGTCCTGCCCGCCATCGTACTGGCAAAAGGGATCGCCCATAATAGGTGCGGCGGTCACGCAATACAAATTACGATGCGCCTGCCACACTGGCGGGAGCATTCCGTATTTTTAAATTGCGGCAGACTGTGCTGAAAGCAGCACCTGCCGCAATGTAAAACTACATGTTGGGCATTTGAATACACAACTTGACAGGCACCATGCGGTGCCTGCCACCATGTACATGCAAATGCATGGGGGTGCAATAGGTACCCCCCACGTGCAGACCCCGAAAGACATTCTTCGCCTTCATCGTAATGCCCTCGGCGGTGCCTGCACGGCACCGCAAAAATGCCTCTATTGTACCGGGTCCAGCAAGGCGGATGGAAAAGGACCGCCTTGCGGGACCACGGCGGACAGTCTTTCCATCTGCCACAGTAAATTTCACATTCCCACCGCCATCCTAATTTGGCGGTGGGAATTTTCAGGTTGATGGCGGGCGGATTGCCACAGCTGGGCTGGCGAGCCTCACTTCCGGCCCAACGGTGGTGAACCGCCCCCCATCGTAATCACCCCCTTAGAATTTTTCAACATTTTTCCTGACTGCACATCAATCTGCATTGTGCTATTTACTGAAAGCACTCATGGCAATGATTCCCTGATCTGCATTTATGATTTTTATACTAGAACCATTTTACCTTTTGTAACAAATCCTTTAAAATGTTTATTCATGCTCTAGATCTCAATTATTGAGCTGGCCCTTATTTAATTGACTTTATTTCAATATGGTGTTTGGAGCTTTTTCTCTTGAACAAATTAAATTGAGTTTAACACCGTCTTCGATTTATCAACCCATGGGCAAGTATTGAGGTAATATTTTGGAGTGTACAAACTTAGGGGTTCTCCTTACCCCTAAGAATTTTATTAGCAGAAGATGGTTACGAGATAACAGCACCACCTTTTCTACTTTAGCAATTCTCTTTTAGGTCTGTCCTTACAGTTACCGAAGTGGATTTACTTGAGAAGTTCTTGATCAGCACTGCTGAGTAAAGGGGATTGTAAGTATAAAGAATAATGCTTGAGACGGAGAATGATTTGGTATGTAATAAAAGTATTGTGATTTGTGTTGTGTAATGGATTATTAAGCTGCAAGTGAGATTTTTGATTAAGTGATGTTGATTCTTGGTTCGATCAGTGTTTTGACCACTCATTTTAATGTATTTGACATATTTGTGATTTTGTATCAAAGAACTTTTGTTCTTATTATTGGTTGATTTGGTAAATGTGTTCATTAACCCCTTAAGTGCTTCGAACGTTTGGCGGCCGACGGCACCACTACCTCGGGAGTGCTGCCGTCGGCCGTTGAATGTTCCAACTGCACCTGCGCAATGGAACGTCCAGCACTGGAGCTGGACGTTCCATAGCTGCTAAGGTGTTAAAATCCAAGATCTCGAGATATTATTGTTGACCTTTCTTCAGAAAAGGTAGCGTACTTTGTGAGGTGCCACATTCACAGAGATACGACTTTTCCTGAACTAATGAGTTTCCTTTGTAGGGTTTGTATGTCTAAAAAGTTTGGAATTATTTGCTTTTTAGTGTGCAGGAGTAAGTACCTTAACCAGAAATAGATTGCCCTGGATGGGAGGTTGCTTTAGTGTGAATTGAGATTGACAAGTGCTGCAGAAGTACGAGTCTCTTTTTTTATTGTTTGCAAGATTTAGTTAATCCTAGCTTACTGATTTTTCCCTATTTAGGCTGAGCAGACAAAATTTGTTTTTGTTTATTTGTGTGTGTTCATTGAGAAGAGGTCGCACAATTGTTTTCTAATTCACACAGAAATCGGCTCTGCAATTGGTCAATCGGCCGAGGAGTCGCATTGAGATTGGTGAGACATTACTAAAGAGTTGCCCTGTCATTGGTCGGGTGATGTTAGTCGTGGTGTCATTGATTGACCTTCAACAGAGCTGCACCGGGATTGGTTCGTAATTGCCTTCTTGTTGTTCGTGATGTTAGGTTATTTTGAGTAAGAATATTGTGTGCTGTGTTGAAAAATTCTAAAACCCCTACTGTACTTGCTATGGAGGGGCAGAAAATCCCTTAAAAGAGTTCACCTGCAATGGAATTGTTGACAAATGTTGTATATGTGTACCTGGATTCACATTTGGCATGAATACACCTCTGGTGACAAGGACGAATAATTTTCTTTCTAGAAAGTTGCGTTTCTTTAGGCAGACACAGAAGGAGAGAAAGCCATTACCGAGATCTGTCCGATTTGAGGCATTGAATAAATGGAATTGATTGGCTACAGAGAAGGGGAGAAAGAACATTAAAAAGCAGGGTAAGAGTTCCTTCAGACAATGGTTAGAGCAAGTGGGACAATCAGGAGAGGAGCTGGAGAGAGGATACGTTAGAGGGAGTAAGTGTTTTCCCTGCAATGGTCAAAGAAGCTGCCAGCAACAAGGAAGAAAAGAATTCTGATGAGGAGTATATTGTTTTAAATGATCTTTTAAATTTCAAACCTCCTTAGTATATGGATGATATGTAGACAGCAGTGCAGGTCTCAACAGTACCTGATATGGGTGCAATGGAAGAGGATACATGTATAAAGGCCACAGAAGTTGGATCAGGGAGTGGCCCACCCTAGAATACATTGATGACTTTAACGAATAACTGACAGCATATCAAAGGTCAGAATATCGACCTACAGAAATATTGACGCAAGAATATCGAAGTCAAGAATATCGACATCCTATCTACATTATGGAAAATACAAAGATATCGGGAAAAAAATATCGATGTAAAAAATATCGTTGTTAAAAATATTGTTTTTTATTAAAGTTAAAAAAATAATGTAAAATAAAGTAAATAATACATATAATTAAAATAAACTCAGGTAAAAATATTGCAAAAAGTTTAAAATGATAAGAAATATATATAATGTAAAAATAACGTAAACATATACATAAAATATATAATATTGATAATCGTCTTAATATTTTTTAATAATTATTTTAAAACGTAAATTGTTAACAAATATCTTAAACATTATAAATACATCTATACAAATAAAACAATATTATGAAGAAAATATAAATAAATATATATATAACAAATAAAAAATAAAAAAAATGTGTAATCTTTTTAAAATTAATTAAATGCTACATTAACTAAAATTATTTTAAAAAAATTAGATAGCGGAGGGAAAAGAATTACTATTCCAACACCAAACAGTGCAACAGTAGGGAAAGTGTTGAATAGCGTAAGTATAAAAATTACTATTCCAACTCTTAACAGTGGAACTGTGTTGGATAACGTAGGGGTAAAAACTACTATTCCCACTCCAGTGAGTGCAACAGTAGGGAAAGTGTTGGATAGTGTAGGTGTAAAAATTACTATTCACACTGCAGTGAGTGCAACAGTAGGGAAAGTGTTGGATAGCGTAGGGGTAAAAATTACTATTCCCACTCCAGTGAGTGCAATAGTAGGGTTAGTGTTAGGTAGCATAGGGGTTAAAATTACTATTCACACTCCAGTGAGTGCAACAGTAGGGATAGTGTTAGATAGCATAGGGGTTAACATTACTATTCCCACTCCAGGGAGTGCAACAGTAGGGAAAGTGGTGGATAGCGTACTGGTTAAAATTACTATTCCCACTCCAGGGAGTGCAACAGTAGGGAAAGTGTTGGATAGAATAAGGGTAAAAATTACCATTCCCACTCCAGTGAGTGCAACAGTAGGGAAAGTGTTGGGTAGCGTAGGGGTAAAAACTACTATTCCCACTCCAGTGAGTGCAACAGTAGGGAAAGTGTTAGATAGCATAAGGGTAAAAATTACTATTCCCACTCCAGTGAGTGCAACAGTAGGGAAAGTGGTGGATAGCGTACTGGTTAAAATTACTATTCCCACTCCAGGGAGTGCAACAGTAGGGAAAGTGTTGGATAGCATAGGGGTAAAAATTACCATTCCAACTCCAGTGAGTGCAACATTAGGGAAAGTGTTGGGTAGCGTAGGGGTAAAAACTACTATTCCCTCTCCAGTGAGTACAACAGTAGGGAAAGTGTTGGATAGCATAAGGGTAAAAATTACTATTCCCACTCCAGTGAGTGCAACAGTAGGGAAAGTGTTGGATAGTGTAGGTGTAAAATTTACTATTCACACTGCAGTGAGTGCAACAGTAGGGAAAGTGTTGGATAGCGTAGGGGTAAAAATTACTATTCCCACTCCAGTGAGTGCAACAGTAGGGATAGTTTTAGATAGCATAGGGGTTAACATTACTATTCCCACTCCAGGGAGTGCAACAGTAGGGAAAGTGTTGGCTAGCGTAAGGGTAAAAAATACTATTTCCACTCCAGTGAGTGCAACAGTAGGGAAAGTGGTGGATAGCGTACTGGTTAAAATTACTGTGAGAAGGTGGCCTGATATGCAGTGCTCACTATTCTAGTGAACACTATGTATCAGTCCAGCAACCCTTATTGATGATTGGTTGTAAGTCAACCTTATAGACCGGCTATCCTAGTAGCGTGGATACGAGCAGTCTAAGGCTAAAGACTCGAGAGGGCGTGTTAAGCCAGCTGTTATACCACACATATACCCCTTGAACGCCCAGTGAAAGGACACCACACAAGTGTTATGAAAATAAACAGTGTATTTATTAAAATCACAACAGCCCTGTACTCTTTATGAGGACAGGGTACTTAGCACAAAACAAAACTCTTACGAAAATACTTAAGTTAGCACAGTATATACAAATGCCCGAGGGGCACGGAAAACCATATACTCTGAAAGTGGAATGCGAAATTACTAGCAGGTAAGTACGGTACTAATAGGCTTTGGAATCGCTACTACTTGACTATAGAATCGTTAGATTACTTCTAGGAGACCCAGGGGACTCGGGTGCAGAGTGTGCACTCTCACGCGTGATGCGGGACAAAGTCTATGGTAGCTAGATTTCACAAAGTTAGTGTTCTCGGGCGAACCCGACCTGGTAGGAGGAAAACGAAAGTGGATTCTGACCCTTGGATAGTGAGGCTATGCTGGGGCACCGAAATGCCGAAGTTACCTAGCCCAGGGGCTGCAGCTGCATAGGTCTCAAAAGACGTCGGGAATCCTCGTAGACGGACCAGGAGCCTGGAAGGAAGATGCTGGCAGGCGACCAGTGAAGAGAGTTCGAAGTGATCCAAGCCTGGATCTTGAAGTTAGATGACACCTGAAAGCAGAGGGGACCAAGTTCGTGACTACTAGCCAGTAGTCAGGTGGCACCAGGAGGGCACCGGATGGTAGTCACCTCGACCAGGTGAGTGGGCGACGCTGTGCTCTGCAGATCTCACGGACCAGGAGGCGTTGTCGGCGACCAGGATGGAGGAGCGAGCTGTCCCACGATGGATGAAGCTGTCGGCGTCGCTGGACCCAGGATTGGGCAACAAAGCCTTGGCAAATTCAAGCCCACGCGGTGGACTCAAAATGGCGTCTGGAGTGGACCAGGAGGGTCCGGGGTGCTTCTCTTCTTGAAAGGAAGCAAGGGCCAGTCTGGAGCAACCAGACCAGCAGCAGTGATGTCGTCGGGCGTCGTTCAGAAGGCCACAAGCCAGCGGGCTAGTAGCCAAACAACGCGGTGAGCAGCAAAAAGCAGAAGGGCCCCACGCAGATCGTGGAGATGCTGGAGGGCTGATCTTCGGTGCTGGAGCTGCTCAGGGTCGGGGTGTTGAAGCGCTTTTGATTAACTGCAAGAATAAAAGATCAATGACAACAGTTCAATAAACAATTCGCTCTCAGCATGTTTGAGTATGCAAGATTTATTGGGAACCCAATTAGAAAGTAATCACAATGCAAGATATGTGCACACGGAGACCTCAGCAAAAGCTCACTGAGTGCCCAATTGGTATGACAGTGCAGAGACATTTTATAGGTATATGCCCCCACAGGATGGGCATCATAGCATACGTAATCTGGATGAGGGTATGACCTGCTAGACCAATCAGTGAAGTGCACATATGGTGTGATACCCTTTTAAGGCTCGAACGTGTGCCTACATTACCCACGTGTCATCTACAAGAGCAGAATTGGGTTTTTCCATAAAGGTGAAATCGGCGTTTCTAGTGTACGTGGGTTCTGCACGTATTTGACCAGCAAGGGCAGGTCATGTCATGTCGACATCTTTTACTGAAAGATATGAGGTTTGGCAATAGCAAGCTAAAAGCTGGAAGCTGGCATGTCATTTCTCGGAAGCCTTGCGTTCGCTCTGCACGTTGCAGCTGACTGACACACAGAATGGAGCGTGCGACCACTGTGTGGATTTCTGCTGGTGTCTTTCTTTAGTAGTTCAAAGAAGACTATAGGCCTGAAAACATATGTATTTGGTATCATATAAATGTCTGCTTCGTCATCCCCAAATCTGATACTAAATCATATGTAAATCAGAAGTCATTCATCCTTATCATCTCCTGTTCCTCATCCTCATCCTCATCCTTGTGAGTGTGGTGTTGTGGACCACCTTTCCTGAATATGCAGTTGGCGCAGGACCTAAAAATTGCTGCACAACAAGATGGGCATATTCTTATCAGGAGGCACAGTGTCAAAATAGCTGCTATCACTATTATAACTGCCTCAAGTATCCATGATCCCCAGCCTGTGAACCACTTAATCACCTCTTCCCATAGACTACCTGTGTGTATCCCGTGGGCTTCATCTCTTATATCTTTAATTTTTTTAATTGCTTTTATTATATTCCCACTGTTATCCGGAATAAATACACAGCATTGGCTCTGAGCTAGGGGAGATGCTGGGGAAGATGCCTCATGGAGGACGGAACAGACTCCTCCCTCCTTGGCCAGAATCATATCGAGAGCAATCCGGTTTTGAAATACGACAGCCCTCATGGAGGTGAGCTCTTCTGTTATGTTCCCTAAGGCGTCAGTGGTAGAGTCCGCTAGATCTTCAATCATCCTGGACAACTGGTGTATCCGTTCTGAAGTATAGACATTGCCTAGTATTGGAACCATTGCCCCAACACCTGTTAACACGTGGTCTACCCAAGCGGCCGTTCTCTTGGCCCTCGCCAGGGTTATCTTTGGTTTTCCTGCTGGCACTAATTTTGTGAAGTGGGTCATTTTTGGGATGATGGAGGCTAAGTAGCAACTTCCATACCATCCTGGGGGCAGGTAGAAGTATGCCCATGGACCACAAACAAAGAAAAGGCCTTTGTAACCTACCAGACCTGGTGACGGCTCGTCACGACTCCTAACTCGAGTTAGTCTGGTTGTGTGGTTACAGCTGCTCATTCCCATGTAAATCTGGGGAACTGTCTTTATGGGTGGTATGCCTTTTATCCTGTTTATCCTGTCCTCACAATCAAATAGGCCCTGCTCTCCTTGAGCGACCTCCTCGAAGGTACATCCAAATGAGATGCACTCCTTCCAATTGTCTTTGGACAGCAGTTCTGAAAGGGTGCATGTTCTGGTAGCCCCCTTTGGAAGAACCGGCACTCTCTTGGGTGTTACTACTTCTTCCTTGAGGATGCAGGAGGGGGCTGGAACTTCCCCTACCCTGAACCTTGGTATTTTCAAGTGGCCTGTTTCTATGTCATCCCAACCTGCTCTGCCCTTCCATTCCTTGTTTCTGGACGCCCTGTCAAACCCCTTTAGCATCTCTAAGTCTCCCTTAGTTGGCTGCATATTCATACAAGGGATCCTCTTAGGTCTGGGAGGGGGGTCTGTTGTCTTCCCTCTATAGCTATAGCCATGGCTGCCGCTGGGATCAACAGTCAGTATTTCAGATGAGGGTGTACCTATCGATACTGACGCAAACATGCCGTGTTGACTTTGGAACATGTCTCGCAAGAGGACACAGCCTACATATTTGGATAATGGCAGGACGTTGTACTTTAAACTATGTGTGGTGTCTGTGGGCAGGTGTGTGCAAACATAGCAGTCAGATATATTCAAAATTGTCACATACAGTTTCAACATTTCCACATATTGGTTCCCTTCGTAGGTATCCCACAATCCTTCTTTGTCCCCTTTATTCACATCCACCTCCACACCAGTAATGTTCATTGTTATATTTTGTTCATAGTCTCTTGGTATTTTTGTTGGCTCAGTTCCATCACTACCATCCCCCACCCTTCCATTGAGGTGTGGTATTTCAAGCTCATTAGAATATGTTATTATAATTGCCGTCACTATTACCGCTGGAACTGGTAACAATATTGCAAGAATCACTGCTCTCCAATTACATGTATGTCTCTCAGTGGACTGCATGACTCTGTACAAATCTTTCCCTTTCCTAAGCTATGCAATCTTCTTGTGAATAGGCCCTAAATTTATTCTTGGTCCACTTGGCGCTATGCTGGCTTGCCCTTAGAGTCAGGCATTTACCCACTGCTCTCCTCTCAGTTTTCAATGTCTCAAACAAGTCTATGACCAGTGATTTCTGTTGCAAAAACGGCACAATGGATGGTGTTCAAGGTTTTGAATAATGCTAGAACCAGAACTCTGTATCGCAAAAATAGAACTATTGAGAATGTCAAAACGTAGGTCTGTTGACTCTTGCTCAGGAATTTGCTCTTGGCTCGCCGGAAAGGAAATATCATTGAAAATCAAACGTATCAGCTCACTGAGCAATAGAGGCCTCGGCACCAGGAGGGTCAGAGTTGCAGTTATGTCTTTTCCCGGACATAAAATAGTTAATTGTATCCTGGACCGTTGTCCGCAGGCTTGTATTGACACAGATCGAAGTCTATTTGTCAGGAGCATTGCATTTAGCCAGCAGTCCGTTGATCATTAACTTCCTTGGTCGTGTTTCTGTTTGCTGTGGGAGAGAAGGTTGTATCCCTTGCTGGGCCCGGTGGCTGCCACCTGAATCGGTTGCGTCTTTTCTCCGTCCGTTACTTTCTTTGTGTGTGAGGCATGAATCCACGACGCTACGCCTTCACACTTCACAGCTGTGGCCGTCGTGAGGATGACCTGCCTTGGCCCCTTCCACCTCGGCTGCAAGCAGTTTCTCCGTGTGTGGGCTTTGATCCAAATCCAGTCACCAGCCTTTAGGTCATGGGGTGGCGTTGTCACTGCATCTGGAAGGGACGTCAGCACCTGGCAGTGGAGGTAACGTAAGACATGTGTTAACTCTTTACAGTAACATAGCAATAAGTCGTCCATTACTGACAGGGGGGCTGTTGACATATGCCCTGGTATTTTCATGGGGCGGCCAAATATAATCTCATGGGGGCTTAACTTTGTTATTCTGTCTGGCGTACATCTCATTGCTAAAAGTGCGAAAGGCAGCGCGTCTACCCATGAAAGGTCAGTTGACGCACAGATCTTTGCAATTTTATTTTTCAAAATTCCATTTCTGCGCTCGACAGCCCCTGCCGCCGGCGGGTGATAGGCGCAGTGTAGCCTTTGTTTTATGGCCAGTCCCTTGCAAAGCCCTTTTATGACATTGGAAATGAATGCAGGACCATTGTCGGATGCCAGGACGGAAGGTACCCCAAATCTGGGTAGTAGCTCTTTGAGTAAACACTTTGCCACACTCTGGGCATCACAATTTTTGGTGGGATAGGCCTCTACCCATTTGCTAAACATGCAAACAATTACCAAAACGAACCTATATGACTGGGTGGGGGGCATGTCTATAAAATCAAGCTGAAGGCTTTCAAATGGTCCATGGGGGGGTGGAAAGTGGCCAGGCGCAGTTGGGATACCTTTTCCAGTGTTGTACTGCGCACAGACAGCACACTGCTTGCACAGCCTCTCTGCTGTCTGGCGGAATTTCGTGTTGTACCAACACTGGGAGAATAACCTGACCATGCCATCCCGCCCCACGTGTGAGGGTCCATGGAACAACCTACTCATTGAAGGGAGCATGGTTGAAGGCAAGCATATCCTGCCATTAGGTCCTACCCATAGCCCCTCTTCAGTTTGTTTGCATCCCTGTTGGTTCCACTCCTCTCTTTCACTGTCAGCTGCCTCCCTCTGAATACGTATTGGATCAAAATGCAGTGAACCCTCATCCTCTATTGTGCCTGTCTTGTTGCCTACTAGTTGTACCATAGCTTGCTCGCAACCTGTAAGCGCTATTCTCTTTGCTTCTTGGTCAATGAAGGCATTGCCTCTGGAGATGGGGTCTTTTGATGAAGTGTGGGCAGCACATTTTATTATGGCCACCTTGCAAGGTAATAGCAGTGCTTGGAGGAGGTCACAAATCAATTGTGCATGCTGTATTTGCTGGCCTGCTGATGTAAGGAACCCCCTCATTGACCATAACTGGCCAAAATCGTGGACCACTCCAAAGGCGTACTGACTGTCCGTGTATATATTTACTTTCTTCCCTTCAGCCCATGCACATGCTCTGGTGAGTGCCACAAGTTCAGCCGCTTGTGCACTTTTTGCTGCTGTCAGTCTCCCTCCTTCCAACAATTTAGTTGCTGTGCCCACTGCATAGGATGCTTGTAGTACTCCTGTGTCATCCCTTAAACATGACCCATCTACAAATAGATCCCCTTGAGCATCTGGGAGCGGTGTGTCTTTAAGGTCCGGTCGTATCTTAGTGTGCCTGTCTATTGCCAATGCGCAATCATGGAAGGAATCATCTGAGTCAAAGTCTTCCAGCTCATGCTGCGTGGGTAGCAAGCATGCAGGGTTCAAAGTGGTACACCTCTTGATGATAATGTGTGGTGTCAGGAGTACCAACTCATACCTGGTGAGGCGTGCATTTGTTAGGTGCTGTGTCTTAGTGGATGTCAGAAGTGTGTCCACGGCGTGGGGCACGTGCAGCACTAGTGTGTGTCCTAGCACTAAGTTGTCTGATTGTTCCACGGCGAGTGCTGCAGCAGCTACTGCTTTCAGACACGGTGGGAGCCCTGCAGCCACTGGGTCTAGAGTGGCAGAATAGTATGCCACGGGGCGGTAGAAAGCTCCATGTTTCTGAGCCAAGACCCCCGTCGAGCACCCCCCCCTCTCGTGGCAGAACAAATGAAAGTCTTTCCCATAGTCTGGTATGCCTAATGCTGGTGCTCCTTCTAATTCCCTTTTTAGCGCATTGAAGGCTGCCTCGCATTCTTGTGACCAGGGTACAGTGTCAGGTATGCCTTTGTGTGTCAGTGCCTGCAGAGGTTTTGCAATGAGAGAGAAGTTTGGTATCCAATGGCGACAGTATCCTGCAACTCCTAAGAAAGCTCTAACTTCCTTCTGAGTGCGGGGTCTGGGAAAATGTGTTATTGTCGAGATTCTGTCTGGCAACAGTTTTCTTGTTCCTTCTGTTAACTCGTGGCCTAAGTATTTCACAGAGGTGAGGCAAAACTGTAACTTCTTTGGGGAGACTTTATATCCCTTTAATGCTAAGTGGCATAGGACAGCGATGGTGTCCTTCACACAGGCCTCCTTTGAAGGTGAGGCCAATAGCAAATCGTCAATGTACTGGATGAGTGTGGACCCCTCCTTTAGTACCAGGGAGTCTAGATCTGTTTTTAAGGCATGTGTGAAAATGGATGGTGACTCTGTATAGCCCTGAACCAGCCGTGTCCAACAAAATCTCTTTTGTCGGAAACTGAAGGCGAAGAAGTGTTGGCTGTCAGGGTGCAAGGGGATTGTGAAGAAGGCGGAGCTAAGATCCATCACAGTGAAAGTCGTAGCCCACACAGGTATATTGGATAGTATTGTCGCTGGGTTTGGGACCACTGGGAAAGATGGCAAGACTATTTTGTTCAATTCTCGGAGGTCCTGAGTGAATCGATAGACAGGGGCCCCGTCCGGGCCCTTGGATCCTTTTTTCACAGGAAGTATCGGGGTGTTACATTGACTGTATTGAATCTCCCTTAAAATTCCTTGCTTCAGGAGGTCTTGTATCACTGGTGCGATGCCCTCCTCTCCTTCTTTTGAGATTTTGTATTGTGGCACTCTTGGGAGAACTGCCCCTGGCTTCAGTTTTATCTGTACCGGTGGGTAGTTCAATACCCGCCCTACGTCATTGGCACTTGTTGCCCAGACCTCTGGTGGCACACAATGTCGTAATTCTTGCGGTATTTGGAAGTCGGGGCATGTCATGAAAGCTTGTACCGTTAAACCATTTGCCTTGCTCTCTAAAAAGACCCCTGTTGGTGAGCAGTGTATGGTGCATTGTAATTTGCATAACAGATCTCTCCCCAGCAAATTCACGGGGCAGAACCTGCTAAGGATGAATTGGTGGTGCACTCTTATCGAGCCTACTACAAACTGTAGTGGCTCAGTAAGGTATTCTGTAATAGGTTGGCCAGTCATGCCTACTGCGATTATCGTAGTCCTGGAAAGTGGAGCTTCAGGCGTTGTTAGTGCCTTCAGCATTGATCTTTGAGCCCCTGTGTCAATTAGAAATGGAACAACCCTGCCCAATACCTCTCCCTCTACATATGGTCTGGATTGATCTACTAATATTGCTGGTGCTGTTATTATCACGCAGTTTCCCACTTTCAGGCATCCCTAGAATGGTGGTGGGGGTGGGGGTGGGGGCCAGTCATTCGTTACTGGAGTCCATCCCTCCCCTCCTGCCCATTGCTGCTGGGACTCATTTTCATATGGCGTGTTGTCTCTGTACTCTGTGTGCTGAGTGTAGTTGGCGTGCTGGTGTCTGGCCTGTTGCCCGCTGTTCTGTTTATACCTACTGTCCTCACTTCTTTTCTTTAATATTGGACAATCTGCTTTCCAATGATTAGGATCCTTGCAATAGAAGCATGCTGTTCCTTGGGGTGGCAGGGAGGTTGATCTGCGGGGTAAGGAAGGTGTCCTACCCGTCTGCTGTCTTCCTACGCCTCGCCCCCCCCCTCTGCTCCTTTCCCTGCCTCTGTTATTGCTATAGAACCGTTCCTGTGCCACCATTAACCTGACTTTTTCTTTCTTCAGTTTTTCTGTCTCCATTGCCTGCGCGCTAGCCTGGAAATCTGCGCAATATTTTGCCGCTGACAGCACTTTTTCTATTTTCTCCTGCTGCCAACAGACGAAAGAAGTCTGAAGGTGTGTCCTGATGGGTGGTGCGAGGCCCTGTACAAATGTAGTTACCAGAGCTGGCATTGCATCTCCCATGGGGTCTTTCAATCCACTGTTCTGCCTATATACTTGCAGGAGGCGGTCAAAGTATGCATTCACACTTTCATCCTTTTCCTGTTTGGTACTTGTAATTTTGCTCCAATCAACCCTATCTTCAGGCACCTTCTCCTTCAAATGTCCCACTACTTTTTTGTATAACTCCTCTACTTCTGGGCCTGGTGTTCCTCCGTTCCCCCGCTTTGGTTCAACCTCTGGCCACTCGATCGCTCTTTTACAATCCTCCCACAGATCTTTTGGGATGATGATGTTAAAGAGCGTGTCGAGGTCCCGCCACAGTAAACCTCCTAATGATGTCATTCTGCTAAGCTCTTCGTACCATCTCCTGGGCTCCTCTCTTAAACGGGGGAAGTCTCTGCTGAAGGCGCTAATGTCTTGCCTTGACCATGGGACATAAACATATGCTACATCATTTGGCGCGCTGCCAGGTGGTGGTGGTATCTCTCGTAGGGGCATGATAAGTGATGGGGCCTCTGTTGTCGTAGAATTGCCTGTTGTGTTGGCTGCGGCGATGGAGTGGGCCAGGGAGTGGGCTACGTCAATTACTGCACATGTGTGAATTAGCTGCTTCCATTGCTGTAATTTATCTATAGCATATTCAAGCGTGTCCTGCAACTTAGACTCCTCCCATGTTACTAAATCTGGGTCTGTGAATCCGAACTTCCCTACCTTCCAATCATATTTTTCTGGAAGTTGGGCACGACTACCTGTGGTCGTCTGGGCGTCAGCTTGCTTTGCATATGCTGAGTGGGCCTGGGGTGCTTTGTTCATTAACTCTGCGCGTGCTAAGGACAGTGTTTTCTCTAAATATCTCCTATGCTGTGTTTTTATAAAAGAGTCCACAGTTAGTGAGCCCTCAACAAGCTGCTGTAGTAGTGCCTGACACTTTAAAGAATCACTTTTTAACATCAGTTTTGGTGAATTTGGATTTGATGCTGAAGCCCCTCCCACCGTTCCCCCAAAACTGCCTCTTCTCTTGTTCTCTGGAGCTGGCTCTGTTTCTGTCAAACACTGCTCTAGTGTGGAAATGTCGTGTTCTGTGTGATGGACATATGTAAATGCATCCCATATTAGCGAGTGCCATTGTTGTTTGCTGAGTGAGTCATCCTGTGATCCATCCTCAAATAATTGCTGCCACGGACTGTCTATTAGCTTAGGTATTTTAATCTGTTTTTTAATACATTGTTTGAGAACGCTGTTTTTCTTCTCGTTGTAATCTGAAGCGGCTTTGACAGCTATCTTTCTCATCAATTTCAGCGTAGCCAGGTCTTGGATAGCTTCCAATTCTGGTTTCGCAACCTTATCTTTCAATGCTCTGCGTACAAAGGTTATGGCTGCGTCTCGTTCCCCGGGAGTTAGCTCAGTGTGTTCTGGCTCAGGTACCTGCTGCAGTGAATCACCGCCCAGGCATCCCAAGAGAATATCTTCTAAGACTTGGTCTTCTGCCTCTTCTTCTTTAACTTGTACACATGGGAATGCGCCTATTGTATCTAATTGCTCTTTTCTCCATCTCCCCTCCAATTTTGCCTGTAATATATTTTTTTTAATTTCCATAAGTTCGCTGTGGACTTTAGATTTTACTGCGCTTGTTGAACGCATATCGCTTAACACGGAGTCCCAATTATGGTACGCCTCCCATTCTAAACTTCTAATCTTCCTTCCTTTTATATTTAACATTTGGCGTAAGTATGATAGTTTGGCCATATTATATGTGCCATTGCATGGGAATTGGAGATCCTTATTTTTAGATGTCAGATCATGCCACTTATGTGTGTACATTATTGAGCTTAAGCCTTTTTTTATAGCTACATTATATGCAGGTGAGTTTTTGGGTGGGGCTGGCTGAGTCGTATTTAAATTCTTTTTACTATTGAGGTTTCCCATGGTTGAGTCGTGTGTAGCAGCTAGTCCTAAACGCTTTACAAATAACTGTTCAAGTATACCAGACAGATGGGTTGCGGGGTGGACGTCAATAGAGTAACATGTGACACAATAGGTTGACAAATACTTCACTTATATTTCAGCCGTACAGTATTTGCAAGAGGGCAACAAGAAAGCCATACATCAATCACCCCAACAGGTCATGTATGCCAATTCACCGAAGCATTTTCACAAGGGAGAAAGAAGCCAGATCCTATTTTGTTTGTTTGGGCCTTGACGGCCTGAGAAGCAGGTAAGGTAGGAAAACAGACCCTGTGTGCGGCTGTGCCACAGGGTGCTGGCATTCAACAATATAGCGATAGTGGTGAATTGTTTCACTCTGTTCAGTCAATCACAAAAACATCTAGGACAAATACGGGGATCCTACGCAGCAGCGCTGTAGAAAAACCCTTCTGTGCAGAGAATGTGTGTGGGTCTGCTGTACTTAGTCCCAAAAAAGTGAGGGGAATATTAGAACTTTTATCAAAAACCATCAAATTGTCTATTTTTAGGGAGGTGCACTTTAATCGGTCTTTCCAGCCAGTCCCTTCCAGAGGCCAGGGGTATTGTGGGCGGGAGTACTTATTTGGCAACGTTGGTAACTGGGTGTGTGAGATGGATGTTTTCTACCAGATCTCCTTCAGTAATGTTCTTATTATACGGTTTAAATGGATAAGCCGGCAATGGTAACCTGGGACCTAGCCAAAAAAATACTCATCCGTTCCTAGCAATATTTGGCCACTACATAGGCCAAGCACATCACAAGTACACAATAAAAAAATGCAATGAAACCTATAATGATTGAGAAAAGGAACACTGTTGTACTAGGCGTCACACCCCCCTCCTTGTGCCGAGTATATCCCCTTGGCACGAACCTAGAACCACTCTGGCCCCTAGGTGGACGTCTCCAGGGGGAGGGTGGAGGCGGAACCCAGGCAGGGCGACTGGCGTTAGCAAGAGAGCCAGGAGCGCCCGGGGCGTTCCTCATAAATGCCAAAATATTAGGCCAGCTGCGCGTGGGCGATGGTGCTGGACCCAGGCCAGAGCTCATTAGAACAAATAAAATCACAATCTATCAGGTACACAGTATAAACTAAATCTAGTAGCCAACCTGGCCACTCGTATCGCGATACTCAACAGGCACAAATAATGTGTGCCAATCTGGGGAGCGAAACTGCCACGTCCTAAAACGGCGAGCTACCTGCTACCACCCACAGGGGAGCACAAACTGCCACAGCCCACAATGAGGGGCCAACTGCTACAACCCAATACCGGAGGGTTAAAGTCCCCTCCCAAATGTACTCACCGGGCTCCGTCCAGTCTGTTAGAGCCTACCGACGTCCACTGCACCCGCTGGGAATGGTCTGGCGATGGTATCCCGCATCCCAGCTGCCGGTGACTCTCTGCGGCGGGGTAGGGTTGCAGACCTTCGCCCTCAATGGCTGGCCAAGAGCCCACTGACACGAAGTCACCAAAGAGTTACTGCTGGCCAGGAATCCTGCAGAAGCTTGCCGTCACCAGCCAGCCAGGAAACGCAGGGGACCAAGGTCAGACCCTATAAGATAAAAAAATGTATGTGAGAGACGGCAGTGGACTTCAGGCAGCAATGACAGAGGTGAACACACGCCCGTGGCACAGAACGTCAGAAAGGTCAACAGCGCCGAGGGCTGGAGGAAAGGAAAAGAGAGCTAGACGGGAGCTACCTCCCGGGTCGTGCGGTGACAAAAACACACGTAAACCATCAGAGCCAGAAACAGCAGAATGAAGGAGGTGATCAGAAAAGGAACCACGAAAGACATGGAGTCTGAACAAGCCTTGTAAATATCCCCAGGACACAGGCACACCTCGTCAGACATAGAGAGCCAAGAGTAGGAAGAGTCAGCAGAGTCAGAAACACAACACAAGCGTGCCGAGAGCGAAAAAGAGCAGGACAAGACCAAAGACAGCAGAGAGGTCACACACGGATCATCCACAGGATCCGACCCCCTCCAGCAACCAGCCAGGCCGGGGAGAGATAAACAAACAGAACGTTATCACCTCAAATCCCGCCCTCAGAAGGGTGCCAAAAGGGTCCGACCCAGTGTCCGCTCCGTCGGTGTAGCCAGTCAGCTGTATTGGGCCCGCAGCATTCTCCACCAAATGTTGAAGCGCTTTTGATTAACTGCAAGAATAAAAGATCAATGACAACAGTTCAATAAACAATTCGCTCTCAGCATGTTTGAGTATGCAAGATTTATTGGGAACCCAATTAGAAAGTAATCACAATGCAAGATACGTGCACACGGAGACCTCAGCAAAAGCTCACTGAGTGCCCAATTGGTATGACAGTGCAGAGACATTTTATAGGTATATGCCCCCACAGGATGGGCATCATAGCATACGTAATCTGGATGAGGGTATGACCTGCTAGACCAATCAGTGAAGTGCACATATGGTGTGATACCCTTTTAAGGCTCGAACGTGTGCCTACATTACCCACGTGTCATCTACAAGAGCAGAATTGGGTTTTTCCATAAAGGTGAAATCGGCGTTTCTAGTGTACGTGGGTTCTGCACGTATTTGACCAGCAAGGGCAGGTCATGTCATGTCGACATCTTTTACTGAAAGATATGAGGTTTGGCAATAGCAAGCTAAAAGCTGGAAGCTGGCATGTCATTTCTCGGAAGCCTTGCGTTCGCTCTGCACGTTGCAGCTGACTGACACACAGAATGGAGCGTGCGACCACTGTGTGGATTTCTGCTGGTGTCTTTCTTTAGTAGTTCAAAGAAGACTATAGGCCTGAAAACATATGTATTTGGTATCATATAAATGTCTGCTTCGTCAGGGGCTTCTCGGACCCCAAAGCACTCACCAGTGGGACACTCGGCGGGCTTGTTGTGAAGAAGTCGTGCAGTCTTGGCGATCGTCGGTCCATCGAGGTCTCGTCACACTCACGGTTCTCAGCTTGGCTGTAGAGGTGAGTAGAGGTCAGAGGTGCCAGGGAAGCCGGGTCTCGTCGAGCTGTGTCGTCGGATTCCTGAGGAAGGACTTGCAGCAGACCGCGGTGTTCTTGATGGTGCCTGCGGGTGCAGGGTGACTACTCCTTAGTCACAAGGGAGAATCTTGAGGAAGAAATCTTGATGTCCTTTCGCAGAAAGTCGTGTCTTGATTCCAAAGATGATCTAATTTGAACAGGGGGCCCGCTCCTATCTTTATACTAAGAAAAGGGGCTGACCCGGTGACTAGGTCCTGCCTCGTGTCTGTGGTGGCAGCATCCATTTTGTGGAGCTGAGGCTTCGCTTAACTTTAACCGGGGTTCACAGTTACATACATGTCGTGTCCCTCTAGAAGGGTGGAATGCTAACCCCGTCGCCAGAATTGGCGAGGGGTTAGTATTCCAATTCGTATGACACCTTACTCAACATGTTTTGATAAAGCAATACCAAAGATAGCATTTAACCGCGAGGATTATAATGCACTTAAGAGTATATGGTATGCGTTATCATGGAACAGCTATTAGGACTTCGTTCCGCAAGCTGCAGACAGGCTCAGCTCATGCCAGAGCACCATCTCACACGATTCCAAGCACTCTGCCTTCAGGATTGTCAAGGCCTGCCATAGGAGTGACTGATAGGAATCCGTGTGTCCATTTTTTAGGGTTAGATATAGGTATACTATATCTACAGCAAAGGGTGATTACACGACTTTGCCCCAGCTGTCATGCAGCCAGTTGTGTCAAATTTAGGAGGCCAGCCAGGGGTGGCATAATACATGCTTCAGCCCCTGGTAGGCCCTGGTACACCTATGCCCTGAGTTACAGGGTCTGATAAGGTGGCCCAGTACCAATTGGTAAATGCACCTAGGGTACATGTCGTAATTTAGAGAGAGAACAGCCAAGCTGTGGGTCTGATTGGCAGGCCCACAGCCAGAGAAATCCGTAAACCAGTGAAACAAAAGCAAAAAATCTGGGTGATCATAGGATTGCAGACCCTACTCTCCTACATGACCCCCCCCCCCAAACTTTGGGACAATAAGCTAACCTTGACCAGGTGAGTCTTCTTGTTCTAAGTGGAAATATCTGGAGAGCCCATCGGCATTGCCATGATCAGTACCAGGTCTATGTTCCACTGTAAAGTCCATCCCCTGTAGGGAAATGGACCACCTAAGCAGTTTGGGGTTTTCACCCTTCATCTGATTTAGCCACAAGAGGGGCTTATGGTCGGTCTGAATCTTGAAGTGAGTGCCAAACAAGTATGGCCTCAGCTTCTTCAGGGCCCAAACCACAGCAAAGGCCTCCCTCTCAATAGCTGACCAATTCTTCTGTCTGGGGATCAGCCTTCTGCTTATAAAAGCAATGGGCTGGTCTTGACCATCAAAATTCAGTTGAGATAGAACAGCTCCCACACCCAACTCAGAAGCATCTGTTTGGACAATGAATGGTTTGGAGTAGTCTGGACGCTTGAGGATAGGTGCTGTGCACATGGCCTGCTTTAGGTCATCGAATGCTTTTTGACAGCCTGCTGTCCACTGAACCTTTTTTGGCATTTTCTTACTTGTCAGTTCATTTAATGGAGTCACAATTGATCCATAGTTCCTGACAAACTTTCTGTAGTAACCAGTCAGGCCCAAGAAAGCTCGAACCTGAGTCTGGGTGGTTGGAGGAGCCCTGTCCCTGATTGACTGTATTTTGCTCTCCAGTGGCTGAACCTGACCTCCACCTACAAGGTGGCCCAGGTATACAACCTGTGTCTGCCCTATCTGGCACTTGGTGGCCTTGATAGTGAGGCCTGCTGCTTGCAGAGCCTCAAACACTTTCCTCAGGTGGACCAGGTGATCCTCCCAGGTGGAGCTAAAGACAGCAATATCATCAAGATATGCTGCACAGAAGTCATCCAGCCCAGTGAGAACATGATTCACCAACCTTTGGAAGGTGGCAGGTGCATTTTTCAGACCAAAGGGCATTACCACAAACTGATAATGCCCACCAGGGGTTGAAAATGCTGTCTTGGGCTTGGCATCCTCAGCTAACCTGATTTGCCAATACCCAGCTGTCAGGTCAAATGTGCTTAAGTAGTTGGCAGAAGCCAATCTATCTATAAGCTCATCTGCCCTTGGTATTGGGTGGGCATCAGTCTTAGTGACTGCATTGAGACCCCTGTAGTCTACGCAGAACCTCATCTCTCTCTTACCATCCTGGGTGTGAGGTTTTGGCACTAGAACTACTGGACTAGCCCAAGGGCTATCTGAGGGTTCAATGACTCCCAACTCCAACATTTTCTGCACTTCAGTTTTGATGCAGTCTCTAACATGATCAGGCTGCCTGTAGATTTTACTCTTGACTGGCAGGCTGTCACCAGTGTCAACCTCATGGGTACACCAATTGGTCTGACTGGGTGTCAGAGAGAACATATGTCTGAAAGACTGAAGAACCTGTTTACAGTCTTTCTGTTGATGCTCAGAGAGGCTGCCACAAAAGACAACACCATCTACTGACCCATCATCAGGATTCTGAGTGAGCAGGTCTGGGAGAGGGTCACTCTCTTCCTCCTGTCCCTCATCTATGGCCATGAGCAAGCTCATGTCCTTCCTGTCGACATATGCTTTGAGCCTGTTGACATGGAGCACCCTGTGGGGGCTCCTGGGAGTTCCAAGGTCCACCAGGTAGGTGACCTCTCCCTTTTGCTCAAGAATTGTGTGGGGCCCAGACCATTTGTCTTTGAGTGCTGCTGGGGCCACTGGCTCCAACACCCACACCTTCTGTCCAGGCTGATAAACAGTCAGGACAGCCTTTTGGTCATGCCAAGCTTTTTGGAGTTCTTGACTGGCCTTAAGGTTTTCAGATGCCTTCTCCATATACTCAGCCATCCTGGAGCGGAGACCAAGTACATAGTCCACTATGCTGGTTGCAGGCTTTTTGAGAGGTCTCTCCCATCCTTCCTTCACCAAGCACAGGGGTCCTCTTACAGGATGCCCATACAAAAGTTCAAAAGGGCTGAAGCCAACCCCCTTCTGTGGGACTTCTCTGTAAGCAAACAGAAGGCAGGGAATCAGGACATCCCATCTTCGCCTGAGCTTTTCAGGTAGTCCATGAATCATCCCTTTTAGGGTCCTGTTGAACCTTTCAACAAGCCCATTGCATTGTGGGTGATAGGGTGTGGTGAACTTGTAGTTGACACCACATTCCTTCCACATAGCAGTTAAGTAGCTTGACTTGAAGTTTGCACCTCTGTCAGAGACAACCTCCTTAGGGAAGCCCACTCTGGAGAACACTCCAACTAGGGCCCTTGCCACTACAGGTGCTGTAGTGGTCCTAAGTGGAATAGCTTCAGGATACCTGGTGGCATGATCCACTACCACCAGTATAAACTTGTGCCCTGATGCTGTCTGGGGTTCCATTGGACCAACAATGTCAATCCCCACTCTTTCAAAGGGCACCCCCACCACAGGCATTGGTATAAGGGGGGCCTTTGTTGTGCCACCTGACTTACCACTGGCTTGGCAAGTGACACAGGAGCGACAAAACTCCTTGGTATCCTCATTCATGTGAGGCCAGTGAAAGTGTGAGACAAGCCTGTCCCAAGTCTTTGTCTGGCCTAAGTGACCTGCTAAGGGAATCTCATGGGCCAAGGTAAGGAGGAAACCTCTCTGAGACAAGGGAATAACCAGCCTCCTGGCCATGCCAGGCTTGGGGTCTCTTGCCTCAGTGTACAGGAGTCCATCTTCCCAGTATACCTTGTGGGTACCTGTGGCGTTCCCAGCAGCCTCAGCAGCAGCCTGCTGTCTGAGGGGTTCAAGGGAAGGGCAGTCTAACTGGTCCTTCCCCAGGTCTTCCCTTGAGGGGCCACCTGAACCCAGAAATTCAACTTGATCAAGTTCGAACTCTTTAGGCTCAGTTTCCCTCAATTCCTGTAGGTCAGCCTCCTCTGAGACTTGATCCACAACCTGGGGCAAGGGGGAAGGCAATGCCTTAACCCTACTGCTCTTCTTCTTGGAAGGTGTCTGGTCCATTGTTCCAGGATCCAGCACCTGTTCAGTGGGGCATCTTCTGGCCTGTGACCTAGTCACAGCAAACACATGTGCTGGCAAGCCTAACATCTCCATGTGAGTCCTCTGCTCCACTTCTGACCATTGTGATGACTCCAAATCATTGCCCAACAAACAATCCACTGGGAGGTCTGAACTAACTACAACCTTCTTTTGGCCAGTTACCCCTCCCCAGGAGAAAGCTACAATTGCCATACTGTGATTGGTAGTGACATTGCTTGCATTGGTCACCAGGAAATCTGTACCTGGCATGATCTGTCCAGGGTCCACAAAGTTAGGTGTCACCATGGTGACACTGGCACAAGTGTCCCTATAGGCCTGAGCCATTTTTCCATTTATGAAAGGTGTCTGTCTGTATTTGCCCAAAGTATTGGGACTGACATCAGGGGACATGTCCACATCCCCTGTACAGACAAGGACAGCCTGAGTGAGTGTGCCAACTAAGTTGTCATACCCCTCAGAACCCAAGGTTAACCCAACTAAACCCTTGGGAGGTGCACTACCACTGCTGACTGTACTAGGGGGCACAGGTGCCTTAGGGGCTGCAGTGGCAGGAGTCTGCCCTCCTCCTTTCTTGGTGCACTCACTAAACCAGTGAGTTTTACTTTTGCAGTATTGGCACCACCTTTTAGATTGGCCTTCTTGATTCTTCTTTTTCTGGGGAGCCTGACCCCCACCCTCTTTGGGTTGTTGGGGACCTGTCGAAGACTTCTGGTCAGTTTCACCCTTAGAATCTTTACCCTTCTGGTCTGCTTTCTTCTGACCACCTTGATTCTGGCCCTGGTTCTGTTTAACTCTTGTTCTGACCCATCTGTCTGCCTTCTTTCCCAATTCTTGGGGAGAGGTCAGATCCGAGTCCACAAGATGCTGATGCAACAACTGGTTCTGACAATTGTTTAAAATTTGTTCTCTCATGATCAAATTGTACAATCCTGTATAATCAGTAACCTTACTGCCCAGCAACCAGCCCTCCAAAGCCTTAGTGGCACAATCTACAAAATCAGACCAATCCTGAGACTGAGTTTTCTGAGTATCCCTGAACAGCAACCTGTACTGCTCAGTGGTTAGGCCAAACCCATCAATCAGTGTATTCTTCAGGACTTGGTAATTGTTAGCATCCTCCACTCTAGTAGTGAGGAGCTTATCTCTACCTTTACCTTCAAAGGAGAGCCACAAGATAGCTGCCCACTGACTCTGGGGAACACCCTGCACAGTGCAGGCCCTCTCCAAAGCAGTAATCCATTTGTGGATGTCATCCCCTTGTTTAAAGGGGGGCACTATCTTATTCAGGTGTTTTGTATCAAAACTCCTTTCCCTATTGCTAGGTACAATGCTGCCACCAGTGGGTTTTGACCCACTCAATTCCTGCTCTCTAGCAAAGGCAAGTCTTTCTTTGGCCAGGGCAAGTTCTTCCCTTTCAATCCTCAGATTGACTTCCCTTTCCTTGGCTTCATAGATTCTCCTCTGAGGGGAGGTCATCCTCCTCAGAGCAGAGGCCTGAGAGCCATTGGTTTGAATGGATCTGTTAGAGCCTCTTGATAGAGACCTAACTCGTCCATTCCCAATGTTAAGCTGGCCTGAGAGGGGCCCCAGGGGTCTCCTAGTACCATTCTCATGCCTGCTTAAGTTGTCCCTGGTTAGCTGGCTAACTACTTCTGGACCTTTGTCTGCCTCGTCCCCAGATGTCTCTAGATCCTCATCCTCCTCTTCACCTTCTGCAGAGAGATGGATAAGGTCAGGGTCACCTGAGGTTCCCTCTAGGGGTGGCATGTTCCCATCTGGATGAGAAGGGTCTGTGTTACCAGCCTTCTTGGCATCATAAGTCTCTAAGAGACCAATCAGAAAGGGAATTGTGGGGTTAGACCCCTGTCTTAGTTTCCTGGAGGTACACACTTGTCTCATCTCCTGGAAACTAAGAGCAGCATATCTGGAAGTGACCTGTGGAGGGTCCACTGACACAAGGGGAGACTCAGTGTTTCCACCTTTGTCTGACATGTTGATTCTAGTGTGGTGTAAGTGATGCACCTACCTACACTATATGTTTGCCTACTTATCCCTTGATAAGAGTTGCAGCCAAGGTGTGCTAAGCCTTGAGGAGCTACAACAGCTGGTTCAGTAGAACTCAGAGTATTCTAAGCTAAGTTATATGTACCTGAAGTACTTATGTGATCTTTCACAAGATATTCTTAGGATACGTGTGGTAAAACAACAGCAAGCTCAAATCCCAACCGCTGCTCACCAATGTGAGAAGGTGGCCTGATATGCAGTGCTCACTATTCTAGTGAACACTATGTATCAGTCCAGCAACCCTTATTGATGATTGGTTGTAAGTCAACCTTATAGACCAGCTATCCTAGTAGCGTGGATACGAGCAGTCTAAGGCTAAAGACTCGAGAGGGCGTGTTAAGCCAGCTGTTATACCACACATATACCCCTTGAACGCCCAGTGAAAGGACACCACACAAGTGTTATGAAAATAAACAGTGTATTTATTAAAATCACAACAGCCCTGTACTCTTTATGAGGACAGGGTACTTAGCACAAAACAAAACTCTTACGAAAATACTTAAGTTAGCACAGTATATACAAATGCCCAAGGGGCACGGAAAACCATATACTCTGAAAGTGGAATGCGAAATTACTAGCAGGTAAGTACGGTACTAATAGGCTTTGGAATCGCTAGGACTTGACTATAGAATCGTTAGATTACTTCTAGGAGACCCAGGGGACTCGGGTGCAGAGTGTGCACTCTCACGCGTGATGCGGGACAAAGTCTATGGTAGCTAGATTTCACAAAGTTAGTGTTCTCGGGCGAACCCGACCTGGTAGGAGGAAAACGAAAGTGGATTCTGACCCTTGGATAGTGAGGCTATGCTGGGGCACCGAAATGCCGAAGTTACCTAGCCCAGGGGCTGCAGCTGCATAGGTCTCAAAAGACGTCGGGAATCCTCGTAGACGGACCAGGAGCCTGGAAGGAAGATGCTGGCAGGCGACCAGTGAAGAGAGTTCGAAGTGATCCAAGCCTGGATCTTGAAGTTAGATGACACCTGAAAGCAGAGGGGACCAAGTTCGTGACTACTAGCCAGTAGTCAGGTGGCACCAGGAGGGCACCGGATGGTAGTCACCTCGACCAGGTGAGTGGGCGACGCTGTGCTCTGCAGATCTCACGGACCAGGAGGCGTTGTCGGCGACCAGGATGGAGGAGCGAGCTGTCCCACGATGGATGAAGCTGTCGGCGTCGCTGGACCCAGGATTGGGCAACAAAGCCTTGGCAAATTCAAGCCCACGCGGTGGACTCAAAATGGCGTCTGGAGTGGACCAGGAGGGTCCGGGGTGCTTCTCTTCTTGAAAGGAAGCAAGGGCCAGTCTGGAGAAACCAGACCAGCAGCAGTGATGTCGTCGGGCGTCGTTCAGAAGGCCACAAGCCAGCGGGCTAGTAGCCAAACAACGCGGTGAGCAGCAAAAAGCAGAAGGGCCCCACGCAGATCCTGGAGATGCTGGAGGGCTGATCTTCGGTGCTGGAGCTGCTCAGGGTCGGGGCTTCTCGGACCCCAAAGCACTCACCAGTGGGACACTCGGCGGGCTTGTTGTGAAGAAGTTGTGCAGTCTTGGCGATCGTCGGTCCCTCGAGGTCTCGTCGCACTCACGGTTCTCAGCTTGGCTCTAGAGGTGAGTAGAGGTCAGAGGTGCCAGGGAAGCCGGGTCTCGTCGAGCTGTGTCGTCGGATTCCTGAGGAAGGACTAGCAGCAGACCGCAGTGTTCTTGATGGTGCCTGCGGGTGCAGGGTGACTACTCCTTAGTCACAAGGGAGAATCTTGAGGAAGAAATCTTGATGTCCTTTCGCAGAAAGTCGTGTCTTGATTCCAAAGATGATCTAATTTGAACAGGGGGCCCGCTCCTATCTTTATACTAAGAAAAGGGGCTGACCCGGTGACTAGGTCCTGCCTATGGGTGGGACTAGGAGGGGGGTGGTTACACCCCTTTCCCATGCCGGACTTTCCCCAGGCCAGGGGCTGGTGTGCCCCTGGAACTGGTTCTGACCGGCCTATGCGTAGTGAGCACCGGGGTGCCACTCAGCAGTCACCTTCCTGTAAAGCCCTGCCTACCCAGGATACACAAAACCCTGTCTGGGATGGTGCTAGCACTGCCCCTGACAGGAAACCCTTTGTCCAAGCTCTCCTCGCTGGAAGGACTCCCAGCAGCAGGAGGTCAGACTCGTGTCTGTGGTGGCAGCATCCATTTTGTGGAGCTGAGGCTTCGCTTAACTTTAACCAGGGTTCACAGTTACATACATGTCGTGTCCCTCTAGAAGGGTGGAATGCTAACCCCGTCGCCAGAATTGGCGAGGGGTTAGTATTCCAATTCGTATGACACCTTACTCGACATGTTTTGATAAAGCAATACCAAAGATAGCATTTAACCGCGAGGATTATAATGCACTTAAGTAACGGCCAACTTCATGGTGTTGGGTGATCTCAATCTTCATTTCAACGAGCCCACTGACCAAACGGCGCAGGACCTTCAGAGCGACTTACAGGAGCGCGAGTTGGTCTTAATTAACACCGGCCCCACCCACGAAAAGGGACACCTACTTGACCCGATGTTCTCTAACATTCCCCGCTTCACAGCTAAGCCGGCTCTCCCCCTCCCATGGTCAGACCATTTTTTGGTATCAGCTTTGTGGCAAATCGACCTTCCTCCCACAAGGACCAAACAGGCCTTCCTAGTGGATAGAGCCTGGGCCAGACTATCAGTTGATAACTGGACCTCTATATTGGAAAATTCGCCTCCCCCTCCTGAGTCGGATCCCGTTAAGGCCGATGCCAATATCAACAGCTGGTTCTCCGCCTCTTTGGACGCTCTAATCCCTAAAAAGAGAGTTCCTAAGAGGGACAAACGAGTTGGCTCGGCTCCGTGGTACTCCGGAGAACTTCGCACCCTCAGGAAGGGATGTAAAAGGTTGGAGAGGTTATGGAGGATGAATTGGGAAGTTTCTAGGAGAGAAGAATATAGGGCTGCAATCAGGGGCTATAAGTCCGCCCTGCGAAGCGCGAAAGCCCTATTCTTCGATGAGCGCATTAAAACTGCTTCAAGCTCTTCCAGGGAGAGTTTCAAAGTGGTCAAAGAACTGCTCAAAGTTCCGGAGCCGGATGTGTTGCATGATAAACAAAAAAGCACACAACTGGCTGAGTTCTTCCACACAAAAATTGAGAAGATCTTAATCTCTCTGCCCCAGCCGAATCCATCTCAGGACATTTCCAAGCAGGATGTGGGACTTCGGGCCAGAGAGAACGCTTTCCACATTGACACCTTTGGTTCAGTATTAGTGAGCGACGTTGCCAAAACTTTATCGTCGATTAAAAGTGGTTCTCCCATGGACCCGGTCCCCATGAAGTTTCTCAAGCAGGCAATAGCGTCCATTGCAGCTCCCATAACAGACCTTATGAACGCTTCTTTCGCTCAGGGTGTGGTGCCACCCACTTGGAAAATGGCTGTTGTTAAGGCTCTTTTAAAAAAGGCCAATTTGGACCCCAAAGATCTGGCGAATTTTAGACCGATCTCGCTCTTGCCGGGCCTCGGCAAAGTTGCTGAACGATTGGTCAACAGGCAGTTGTCAGCCTTTCTGGAGTCGAATGGACTCCTTCGACCATCACAAACTGGATTCCGCCCAGGGCAGGGCACAGACACGGCCCTCTTGGCAGTAGTCGAAGAGACAAGATGCATCCTTGACTCAGGAGGGTCAGTGGCGGTGATCCTCCTGGACCTAAGCGCGGCGTTCGACACTGTGAACCATCAGGTGTTGATCCGACGGCTGGCTGAGGTAGGGGTCTCCGGGGCGGCCCTGCAGTGGCTGAGATCTTTTCTTTCGAATCGTTCCTACCAGGTGTGGGATGGCCCCGAGAGATCCAAATCCATTCCCCTCCAGTGTGGAGTGCCACAGGGCTCGTCATTGAGCCCTACATTATTTAATGTATATATGGCCCCCCTGGAGGACGTAGTATCCCCATATGACATCAAAATCGTCAGCTACACTGACGATACGCAGCTAGTGGTTTCCTTATCACATCTGGCCGACAATCCTGACATCTTGAACTCCTGCCTGGCAGATGTTCATACTTGGATGGGAGATTCCTCCCTTAAGTTAAACAGCTCAAAAACGGAAATACTGCTGCTGGGGAGTAAAACTACCCTTCTCCCGCCGCTTAGTTGGCCGGGATGTATGGGCGATCCCCCGGCCCCCAAGGATGCGATCAAAAGCCTTGGAGTCTGGCTGGAACCAGACCTGTCTTTCCGCACCCAAGCCAAGAAAACAGCAGGAGTATGTTATGCCCTGCTCAGGTCGGCTCGGAAAATCTTCCCCCTACTTCCGGTAACATCGAGGAAGTTGTTGATTCAGGGTCTCATAACATCTAGACTCGATTATTGCAACGCCATCTTTTTAGGCGCCCCTGAATCAACCTTTAAGACTCTTCAACAGGTCCAAAATGCAGCGGCAAGGCTGCTCACGGACATTCCGAGGAAACAATCTGCGAAACCAGCATTGAAGGCACTGCATTGGCTCCCCGTGCGGGAGAGAGTGACTTTTAAAGCACTCTGTACCGCTCATAAAATTCTTGCAGGCAAAGGTCCCCTTATTTTAAAAAATCTAGTGACTCCCTACAAAGCTGGCAGAACGTTGCGGTCAGACACAAAACATCTCTTGATGGTGCCCAGAGTCAAAAAGGCCCGCACTGGTGGGAGAAGATTTTCATTTAACACGGCAAAGCTCTGGAACTCGCTTCCCCTAAAACTCCGAGCTGAGCCCTGCACACTGCGTTTCCGCAAGGGTCTTAAAACCTTCCTGTTCCCAGCATAACACCTTGATGCTGTTTCCTTTTACCATCCGATGTTGTCTTGAAGCGCCGGGATGCCCTAGGGTAGCTGCGCGCTATATAAGATTTTAAAATAAATAAATAAATAAACTTAAGAGTATATGGTATGCGTTATCATGGAACAGCTATTAGGACTTGGTTCCGCAAGCTGCAGACAGGCTCAGCTCATGCCAGAGCACCATCTCACACGATTCCAAGCACTCTGCCTTCAGGATTGTCAAGGCCTGCCATAGGAGTGACTGATAGGAATCCGTGTGTCCATTTTTTAGGGTTAGATATAGGTATACTATATCTACAGCAAAGGGTGATTACACGACTTTGCCCCAGCTGTCATGCAGCCAGTTGTGTCAAATTTAGGAGGCCAGCCAGGGGTGGCATAAAACATGCTTCAGCCCCTGGTAGGCCCTGGGTACACCTATGCCCTGAGTTACAGGGTCTGATAAGGTGGCCCAGTACCAATTGGTAAATGCACCTAGGGTACATGTCGTAATTTAGAGAGAGAACAGCCAGGCTGTGGGTCTGATTGGCAGGCCCACAGCCATAGAAAGTCGTAAACCAGTGAAACAAAAGCAAAAAATCTGGGTGATCATAGGATTGCAGACCCTACTCTCCTACAATTACTATTCCCACTCCAGGGAGTGCAACAGTCGGGAAAGTGTTGGATAGCTTAGGGGTAAAAATTACCATTCCCACTCCAGTGAGTGCAACAGTAGGGAAAGTGTTGGATAGCGTAGGGGTAAAAAATCCTATTCCGAATCCAGTAAGTGCATCAGTAGGAAAAGCGTTGGATAGCATAGGGGTAAAAATTACTATTCCCACTCCAGTGAGTACAACAGAAGAGAAAGTGTTGTAAAGCGTAGGTGTAAAAATGACTATGCCCACTCCAGTAGGGAAAGTGTTGGATAGCGTAGGGGTTAAAATTACTTTTCCAACTCCAGTGTAAGGGTGAGGAAAATGTAGGATAGCATAGGGGACAAATTAACATACTTATTAATTAAATAATTTTTGGAAAATAAATACCAACAATTAATGAACAAAAAAAAGAATAATAAAGACCAATAAAACTAAATTAATATTTACTTAAATAAAAATAACTTACTTCCCACACTATTCCCCCATAAACACACAACCCGCTACACATAAAAAAGAACACAATTAATTTTAGTATCAAACAATCCATTAATGAAATAATTTTACCAATGAAAAATTAACTAACACAAAATTATTATTCAATACCAATTAAGAAAAATTAATATTTACTTAATTATAATAAATTACTTCTAACCTTTTTCCCTTATAAACCCACAACCTGCTACACAAAAAAATACCACAATTAATGTAATTATCAATTAATACAAATTAATTACCAATAAATAATACATTGATTACCAATAACAATAAATAAAAACGAATAATAAATCAATTGTAAATAATATAATTAGAAATTAATCAATTAATAAAAAATAATTATCAAATAATAATTATTTAACAATAAATGAATACACAATAACAATAAACAAAAATATATGAATTAATTAATTATAATTACATTACTTCCCACCCTATTCCCCTATAAACCCAATACCCGCTACACATAAAAAAATAACGTAATTAATGTAATGATCAATTAACCAAATAATAACAATTATTTACCAAATAATAATTAATTAACAATACATTAATAATCAATAACAGTAAATAGAAAGATATTCATTAATTAATTATAATTAAATTACTTCCCACCCATAAACCCACAACCCGCTCAGATACTAAAACACAAAATGTATTTTAAATGTTTTTTCTAATTTCTAAACATTTAATACATATATTTAAAAATAATAAAAACACATTACAAAAAATGTTTAACATACATATAAAATACATGGTAAAATAGATAAGTAATATACATATCGATATCATTAACAACAATATTTTTGCTAACGATATTACTTACTTCGATATTACTTACTTCGATATTACTGACTTCAATATAAAAAAAATGATATTACTTACCTTAAGGTCGATATTCTGGTCACCAATATTCTTGACATCGATATTCTGTCCCTATGATATTAAAAAAATCTATATTAGTGTGGGTCGATATAAAAAAATATATTTTGACTACACACCGACTGCAATAACAGAGACTCTACTATTGCCTCTCCAATTTCAAATACATGTCTTTTACTGTTCCTGCAGTGCCTCCTAAGGAGAGTGAAACAAATATCAGGCTTTAAAAATATATTTTGGGGACATTTTGGAAGAAATAGTTGATTTAAATAGGCTGATGTCTTAGAATATAGATGAAATGAGCATTCTAATCAGAGAAACAAAAAGGTGTGCAAATGAAGCACATGATAAACTTGATGTATTAGCTAAACAGTGCCACTTAGACACTAGCAGAATGAAGAATGTGCACATAAATTATAAAATGGATTAAACTAAAGAGGAAATAAAAGAATTGGGTTTGGTGACTTTACCTGCCCACATTAAGGATCTGGTTGAGAAAATAAAATAATGGAGAGATTTTGAGTAATACCAAGAAATTTGGAAAAATAAAGTTGCTAAAAAAAGGACAGATAACAAGTCACGAAAGAAAAACTGGTAACAACCAAGCGCGCACTCCCGAGTTTCGATGTTAATTAGCCCCTGGGGGGCCAAATCCCGGGGGCATGTTAGAAATAAAGTGTGGTGGGGCCCAATCCCCCCCACACTGCCCCGGGACCACCACCCCCCTGGGCAAAGCATGTACAACTGCGGGAGGCACAAGACCACCGCAGCTCTGGGGGCGCCACCCCTCGGGGCTCAACGTAATTGAGATTGCGGGGGGCACACTGCCTCCCCGCAGCCTCGGGGACCGACACCAGACTTAATGTTATAATGTTAGGGGGGCCTCTAAGGCCTGCCCGAGCCCTGGGGACTGCCACCCCCCAGGGCGTGACGTAATTGAAATTGCGGGGGCCACACGGCCCCCTCCAAAAAATTTTGGAAAAAAACAATGGCCAGGCCCCAGGGGATTGGGTCCCTGGGGTCAGAAGTGGCCTGGGAGGGAGGCCACGTGGCCCCCCACCCAAATTATAAATAACATTTTTTTTTTAAAAAAAGAGAAAGGCCGTCCCCGGGGGCCATCTAGCCCACCAGGTACCTCCAGTATGCGCCACGGAGCTGCGTTGCAGCGTGTTGTAAAAAGGGGCGTGGCCTCTGAACACCTCTCTGCAACGCAGCCCCCTGGTGTATACTGGAGGTATCTGGTGGGCTATTTGCCCCCCAGGGACCACAGGATTGAGGAGGAATTAATTCTCTAACTTAAAACGTGCCACATGGCGTGTTTGCAGACATATCACCCCAGGCCACACCTCCTTCCTTCACCACTGTGCAAATGTGCCCCGTGGTGCATTTTAAGTTGGGGAATTAATTCTCTTTCAATACTGAGGTCCCTGAGGGCCAAATAGCCCAACAGGTACCTCCAGTATGCACCAGGGAGCTGCGTTGCAGACAGGTGTTCAGAGGCCTTGTCCCTTTTTTACACCTTTCTGCAACGCAACTCTGTGGCGTTTATTGGAGGTACCTGGTGGGCTATTTGCCCCCCAGGGACCACAGGATTGAGGAGGAATTAATTCTCTAACTTAAAACGCGCCACATGGCGTGTTTGCAGACATATCACCCCAGGCCACACCCCCTTCCTTCACCACTGTGCAAATGTGCCCCGTGGTGCATTTTAAGTTGGGGAATTAATTATCTTTCAATACTGAGGTCCCTGAGGGCCAAATAGCCCAACAGGTACCTCCAGTATGCACCAGGGAGCTGCGTTGCAGACAGGTGTTCAGCGGCCTTGTCCCTTTTTTACACCTTTCTGCAACGCAACTCTGTGGCGTTTATTGGAGGTACCTGGTGGGCTAGATGGCCCCCGGGGGCGGCCTTTCTCTCTTTTTGTTTTTTTAAATGTTATTTATAATTTGGGAGGGGGCCACGTGGCCTCCCTCCCAGGCCACTTCTGCCCCCGGGGACCTAATCCCCTGGGGCCTGTCCATTGTTTTTAGGCCAGTATTAGGCTTTTCAGATGTAGGAGGCCAATTTGAAGTATTCGGCAATTTACCGAAAAGGTAACTTAAGGAATCGGTAAATTACCGAATTCTTAAATACTGATTCGGTAATTAACCTGATCCCTAGTGTAGGGAGCACTCAAAAGAGTGCATTTGTCATTTAAGGATTTGTTATTTACCACCAACTACAAGTTGGTGGTAAATATTGAAAACGTGTGAAGAAGCAAAGTTGTGCTTTTTCAAAAGTGCCATGTGGCGGACATGTATGTGTGTCACATGTTCACCCATGCACTATTCAGGGGTGCAACAGGGTGTCAATGTGACACCCTGCCACCCTTGCAAGTCTTTCCCCTATTACCGATTCGGTATTTACCTAATCGGTAATTCCCATTCATTCCTATGGGCCTCCAGGTCCATACGAATGAATGAGGAATACCAAATCGGTAAATACTGAATCGGTATTTACTGAATTTACCGATTCAGTTCTAAAATACTGGTAATCGGTAAGATTCGGTATTTTAGAATCAGTAAACGGTATTTACCTACCTCCTTAAACTTGTGCCCTAAGGTAACTATAATGTGTGCTCTCCGCATACATTGCTTATGACCTCATATATTAAATCACATGGGCAAACAGAATGTTCCTCCATCACTAAAACTCCAGGAGGCACTATCCTAGAGTTCTTTTTGGCCTGTGGTTGGAAACGTTGCTGAAGAAATAGACTTCGGTGAGAGGCGTTTGTCCCTAGACATGGGAGAGGATCTACTGGTATATCCGGGGCACCAAAGGAATGGGGGAAATGAAGAGCTTCTTGCAGCCTGTAGCCCCCAGCCTGAAACGCAAAATCCAGGAATATCTCTGCTAACAACCAGCTTGCACAATAACCCTTTTGAATATCAATACTTTTAAATATCAGTGACAATGGCAGCTCAGCTAAAAGGAAGCATACACATAAACAAGAGGGCTCACCCAAGATGTATAGAGCTATGTTCTCCACAGTCCAGCATTGATCCATCTCATGTGCCAGGTCCAGTAACTGAAGCCCCCAACATAAACTGGAATTGCGTTTTTGAAAACTTCAGATCCATTATGGTTGCCTTCGTATTACCGCTTGCGGACAGAATACAGTGCCTGGATGATACCATCACCCATATTTCAAAGATTTATCCTTATTTGTCAGCTCACCAGGCCCCAATTCAACAACCAACACCCAATCCATTAAGGCCCACAGATTTGAGTTCTGTCCCTAATACCAACCAGTTACCATCCCAAGGTGCCATGAATGTACTGCCCCTCTCTTCCATACAAGCCCCGGCTAATCAGCAGCCAAGGAAAGTAGGGGGGAGCTTGCGGATGAGCCCGAAAGCCCTGAATGGCTCTAAAGATCGTCGAACTATTCCTCAGGCACTGTCTTTTCCAAATCAAATACGCCTAAACCTCCTCCCTTACTGCTGTCCTTATGTGGCCATCCTGACTGGTGTACCCCATTCAACCTCTCCGGGGAAGGAACCCACTGCCTAGAAAAACTCTTTTACATGTAGCGGGTGGCCCTCCTAATCAGCCCACCACCTTGTGGGTTGGGGTCGAGGTTACATTATTGATTATGTATATATTTCCAGAAACTAAGAATATTGTGTTTTTACCTGAGGGTTTTAAAATCATGCTACAGTGACCATAATTCCATAGGATTTTCGATGATCCTTCCAATCAGCTCCAGCCCTCATATTGCCCCCAGGCCATCACCCTCTTACAGAAGGATAGGGGTTTAGACTTAAGTGGAGGGCTCTTGATACCTTTACATATACACATTTGCTGAAAGGGGGAAACATGTCAATTGTAGTTAGTTGCCTGATATTCAGCGACTCCTCTGACCCTGATATTCTAGAGGTCTTTTCATGTTTATGCCTTTCTGTTAGAGCTATCCTGCTCAGCCAGAGGGGGCAAAGGAAGCAGGGCTGATTCAATAATAAGTGTTGTACCTCTAACCTTGGGAACTGTGATTTACTGAATATCAGACCCTGCAATCAGCCAAGTATTTTGGCTGCCAGGTTCGTTTATAAAAGGCAATGCAGAGCAGACAACTTGAACTCAAGGAGCAGAGATGGGATCTCCTGGTTTCGTCTAAGGGATTTTCCAGGAGTTTTTCAAACTGTTTTTTTCCCCATTCATCTGATGGCCTCTGGTCAAACATCAGCCTTGAGAAATGGGAGGCCCATTTTAAATCCATTTACTCATTAGCCCCAGATCTTATGGCAGTTCCTGCTGAGACATTGTCTCAGTTGCCCTTGAATATCTTCTTTGAAGTTCCCCAAGTTGTTAGTGTTGCACGGCTAGCCCTGTTTCTAAGTTCCCAGGCCTGGATGGGGTTCTTATGGACCTGTTTAAGACCTATTTTGAGCTTTCGGGCCCTCTCATCACCAACGTTTTAAATGATGCTGCTTGCGATAACATCCCTGTGTCTGGAAACATGCTATAATTATCCCAGTTTTTAAAGAAGGGCATCAGACAGGAGCCCTGCTGCTATTGACCCATTTCTTTAAGGGACTCTACAGTCAAGATCATAGGGTGGGTCATTCTTCATCACATAGAAGCCTGGGTGCAGGATAATGATGTCTTTTACCCAGTGTTGTATGGCTTCAGGAGAGGTTTTAGGACTTTAGAGCAATGTATTAACCTTAACCCCTTCGCTCCGGCGGCTATTCCGCCGCAGCGCTAAGGGGTTGGGGCGGCCGCGCGGCGGTTCCGTGCTTGTGACGGAACCGCTCAGTCACGGCTCGCGGGTGAGCTGTGCTTGTGACGGAATGGTTCCATCACGGCCCGCCCGTTCTTTAGAACGTCAGCGCAGGAGCGGAATTCGCGCAGCGCAGGCGCGGCGCCACGGCCGTGACTGAACCGTTCCGTCACCAGCACAGCCCACCCGTGCCTCGTGATGGAACGATTCTGTCACGAGCATGGAAGAGGTTAACCAAATTGTTGGGAAACATGTGACAGACAAGAGAGAGGTACTCTACATTGCCTTTATGGAATGTATAAGAAGCACATTTGACAGGCTCAACTTGTCCAAGCTACAGGACATTTTATTTTGCATAAACCTGCCCCCTCCACTGGTGGATTTTTGATGTACCCTGCATAAAGGGATCTGTTTTGAGATGGAATGCACTGAATTGTTTTAACTTTCCTGTGGTGTCCAGCACGGCTGTGCTTTGGCACCCATTTTGTTTTATTATATATTAACAGTCTTAACTCTTTATAATTGCTAGCGTCAAGAATGTGCCAAAAAGTTAAATCTGCATCCACTCTGCCCTTCACGTATGCAGATCACTCTGTTCTGCTGTCCGGTAGTCCCAATGGAGGGTGACTTATCGATTACCTTTTGAGGTACATTGATGGCTTGGACCTAGACACGAACATCTCCAAGATGCATTACATGGTGTGTGGCAGGCAGACTAGCAAAATGAGGCCAATTTACATCAAGGGTAAAATAATCTGGAGGGTCAGTGTGTTTCCTTATTTAGACGATCACCTTTGATGCTTAGAACAGCTGGGTACCCTGCCTTTCGAATTGCTGCACAGTTCTTAATCAATTTTGTGGTGCTCTATTCAAGTTCTCACCCATCTTGGTAAAAAAAAACGAATCTTCCTTTATTGAAAGCTTATAAATTAACGTGTTTACAGGTGTGGACATATGGGGCTGGTTTTTGGTGCCACTATGACTGCATTAAACTGCAGGGAGAGGAGAACCATTGTTGCAGAAGGCTGCTAGGGCTGGCCCTTGGAAATCCTAGTTTCTTTATGCACGAGGAACTTAATTTAGGTTTTGTGGAGGATGCAATTAGTTTGCCCCTATGCTCCCATGGTTGGCGGTATTGAGTAATGAATTCATGCCTCTTAATCGAGACCTGATAGAAGATTGTTTAAACTGCGAGTTCGGCCACCAGATCCTGTGGCTTGTCTATGACAGGCGTTTGGCCGACTCTTTGGGCAGACCCAAATTGTATTCCTCCCTTCAGGCCATGATTAGGATAGAGTGACCTCTAATCAGAGAGCAAAGTGTTCTGGGTGCTAACGAATCTGGAGAAAAGGGGGCCCTCGGCAAAACTACTTTGCAGGATTATCTGATTATTAAAACTAATGAGCTGCCAGAGCCCTACTTGTCAGATCTCTGCTAGTGAAAATTCAAATAGGTTTCATCAGACATTATCTGATAAATTTGATGTTCCCACTTGGAGCCCTGTCTGCGCAACAATACCGCTCCCCAATCACTTGAGAACGTTATCTAATTCTGTATTTATATGCACCGTTTTGCTATTGGGACCGACTTCATATCCTTAAAAATCGAGAGTTCCGCCAACATGGGATTCCTCTGTTACTTTCTAAATAATATACCTGACCCTGCAGTCTCTTTAGCTGTAGGCGCATTTTTAAAAAGTGACTTCCACAATTCAGAAAAAAATTAGTTTGACTTGCTTGAACTACCAAGCGTATTTATGCATTTATTCATTTTAAATTTATTTTTTAACAACCCTGCTTTTACATGATTACTCCAATATGCACTCCTGCTGTACTTCGTCCACTCGATCGACCGATGGACCCTCCACTTGCAGCCAATTCCACTTCTCCTGCAGCACAGGGCTGCACTGGACACTGCACCACTTCTTCACAGAGACCCACAAATAAACCAGAACTGCTTCAATGCATCCTGCTCAAAGTCAGTTACCTTTGCAAACACACCACAGAAACCTGTGACACCATCACCTCACTCTTCCCCGGTGTTGCCTTCATCAACAAAACATGGCTCAATCCCTCCTTTAAAGCCCGACATCACCACCGCAACAACCGATGGCTACAAGATGCTACACCGGGACTGCACCAACAAGCACAGCGGCGGCATCACCATCATCTTCAAGGAAACCTTCTGATGCACCATCAACAACAACTATACCATGCCACTCATGAAACACCTCAACTTCCAACTGCTGCCAAAACCACGCTAAGAGGCACCTTCATCCATAGAGCTTTAGGAACCCAACCAGCCTTCTGCGACACCATCCCCCACCTTATCGCTTCATTGTCTTCGACTCTCTCCACTATGTCCAACTCGGCGACATTAATTTCCACTTGGACAACCCCAATGATGTCAATATCACTTTTCTCCTGGAAAACCTGAACAACATTGGCCTCACCCAACTTGTCACCAAACCCGGCACACAAGGCTCGAGAAAGCAATCAATGTACAGGTCACCGACTACCTGGAACAAAACCGCCTTCTTGATGCCTCTCAATCAAAATTCTGTGCCAACCAAAGCACAAAGACAACACTGATCACTGCCATAGATCACATCAGAACTCTCCTCAACTGAAAAGAAACTGTGACCCTGATCCTCCTCAACCTCTCAGCTGTCTTTAACATTGTTTCCCACCACACCATCATCGTCAGACTCTAAAACAGCACAAACAGAAAAAATGCCCATATGTGGATTACCTTCTTCCTCACAAGACACACAATAGAGATTCCGGCTGTGTCCCTTCACCTCAGAACATAAATACATTGTATGCAGCTTACCATAAAGGATTACCCCTCAACTCTACCCTGTTCAACATCTACATGACCCCCATTGCAAACATCATGAGATCCCACAGCCTCAACATAATCTTCTAGGCCAATGACACTCAACTAATCCTCTCACTTACCAAAGATGCCACCTCCACCAGAATTAACTTAGCCAACTGGATGAGAGACAACTGACATAAACTCAAGTCCGACAAGCAGGAATTGCTGATCTTTGAGAAGAACATCTCCATATGGGGCCACAGCTGGTGGCCTAAAGAACTCGGACCAATGCAAAAAGAACAATTGTTTGACTGAATATTGATCAATGTCAAACGTTAACCTCACTGCAAAGATATGGGCCTAAATCCATCGTTTTGTTGCTCCCCATGTCAATCCAGTTTAGACCCAGTTTTATACAAATCAGTCTTGACCCTGTTCTTGATGGGAACAGTACAGCCCGAACTGCCAAGTCAGGTCCTCCCTGGACAGTAAACAAGCATCCTGGGACCTACATCCACACCTACAGAACATGCACATAACTCAGCCATCATCCTAGACAGTGAACTGACCATGAAATGACAAGTCAAGGCAGTCGCCTCCTCCTGCTTCCACACCCTTTGTATGGTCCACAGAATCTGCAGATGGATCCAATTCCACATCAGAAAAACAGTCACACAGGCTCTCATCACCACCCAGCCCCTTAGACAAATCCAGACCATAAAGAATGCTTTAGCCAGACTCATTATGGACCTCCCCAAATGGATCCACATCACCCCCACCCCAAAATCCTTCACTAGCTCCCAATTCTGAACAGATGCAATTCATGATCCTCACACACGCCTACAAAACTCTACACGATCAAGAACCATCCTACATCAACAATCAACTGAGCTTCCACCTTCCCACAAGACAACTGCGCTGCTCCTCTCTGGCCCTTGCCCACACCCCCATATCCATCACAGCAGCAGTGGTGCCCGCTCCTTCTCCTACATCTCTCACAAGACCTGGAACAACCTGCCACTCAACCTCTGAACTGCACCCTGCCTGGCCGACTTCAGAAAGAAACTCAAGACTTGACCCTGTCAGAGACACAGCACCCGCAGCACCTAGATACCCCTTAAGGTAAAATTGCTGCGCTATATAAAAATGTTGATTGATCAATCATGCATTGTCTTATTTATTGTACACCAATGTTTCTTGATAAGTGGATGTTTTTTCCTTTCATGATTATTTGCAAAAATTGAATAAAGTTATAAAAGATGAAAGATCCATCACTCATGACATGTTCTATGACATCGTGGATAACAGGACTGCAACATCTGAAATGTCATCATTGATGACACACTGCATTGAGAGGGCATAATTTATATTAACTTTAGGGCATGAGTGTAGTTAACAAAAAAGAATCACACCAAGTTTGCTATGAATACAATATATAAATAAATATAAGGGGGATGGAGATTAGAATGGAGACACAAATGACTTAGAGATACATGTGTGCTTCAATGAAAGAAAGCATTCTAAAAAGTAAATTATTATTGCACTAGTTATAAGGGTGACAAAACCCATAAGTGAAGGACTAGGTTGCCTTGGAGTGCTAAATGGGCTATAGGGAGCCCTCTAGCTGTAAAATCAGCCATTAGGATTTGATACACCTTGCTGCTGGAAAAAAGTAAAACTTGTGAATTCTGTGTGAAACTAAAAAGTAGATGAATATGACATGAGTTTGTCTTTGGATTGGCCTGTAAAACATATGCTTCACATTTAAATATTTGCATATTTATAAGATTTGAGCTGCACAATTATTTTCCTTGGTGTATATTGAAAGCAATGTCATTGTTCTTTTCTGCAAATTTGGATATATTTCCGAAGAACCACAACTGGGACAAGACTGTGAGGTAGAGGGTGGATTTCGCCAGGATCTAGTGAACAATTTCAAGGGCAGGGAGCCAAATCTAAACTGAATATAAAGTTTCCTATCCTGAGGTATAGTGATAATTTTCAAAGTATTATTCATATGAGACAGTCAGTTTGAAGTTCATAAACTCTAAGGTTAGACTGCCACAAGATGAACTGGAAAGTGTGTCCTGTACAACCCAATCTCAGTAGTGTTTCTTTATTGCATCGTTGCTAGGAAGCAATAATGGATCCTTGGTGATCAAGTAACCCTTTAGTCCTTTCGCACTTAACAGGGATTTCACACTACAAATTCAACCTATCTTATTAGATTGGTTGAGTGTGATAACTTCCTTGAGGGCAGCACCGTTTGTGGACAACTCAGGAGTGCACATATGCCCTGCCAAAACAATAGGGGGCGTAGCTTAGCCTTCTAAGTAATAGTGGCTCTGCCCAGGTCCAGCCTTAGAGGGTGGTGAGGTGTACTTTGTGGTAGCAAAACCAGGGACCTAAAGAACTTCTTGTCAATAATCAATAGGGCATCCATATTTTCAAAGGCCCACAATTCAGCTCCATAAAGTAATGAGCCTAGAGCTTTAGCCTCGTAAATCTGGAGACTGCTGCCACCGGTTTACAAAAAGAGCTACTGTTTTTATTAATCAGGGCCCCTACTATTGGCCTACATTTAAGAGTCTGTTTGGCTACATGCAACTTCCACGTCATGTCTTCTGCGATAGTAAAACCCAAGTAGTCAAAAGTGCTCACACTCTCCAGGGAACCCCTCTTAATGGTAAATACCCTCTAAATGACCTGTGAGGGTTAAGCAATAGAAGGTTCCTCTTAGTGGTGTTGGCATCTAGGCCATCAGAGTCACACATTTTTTTTCAACAATTTATAAGCAATTGGAGCCCACTTGGTGTTTTAGATATTAGCAAAGTATCGTATGTGAATAGTAGGACTGTCACTCCCCCCCACCTCTCCCCCAGGATTGGAGCATCCGCAGGGACCTCTGAGAGAAACTGGGCGACACCATTCACGAAAAGGGAAAAAAAGTAGGTGCCAAAACGCAGCCCTGGCACCCCCCCCCCCCCCCCCCCCCCCTGTTAACTTCTATTGGGTTACTAAGCTGGCCTTGGCAGCCTCAATGGACTCTAGCTAAAATTGCCTCATGAAGGAGGATAATAAGTGATAACATCTCCAGAGGAATGCCCAAATCATTTTAAACATGCCAAAGCTTGTTTCTGAGGATGAGGTCAAAGGCAGTCTTGAGTTCAGTTCAGTTCTTATCTTTATCAGGTCTTGGGTATGTCACATTTATGTCTGGCACCAGCCTTTGTGTGCTTAACAATGGGGTAAAAGTTCCCGGGGGTTACCCTACCCACTTTTGTAGAATTTCCTGCGTGCCCTATATCAAATAATAATCCTACTGTACCCCTCCATGCCGAAATCCCAGATGGCAAAACCCTTCTCTCATTGTGAAGAGCCTGTGTGCCAACCCCAGGGGTGTGGCCTAAGAAATGAGAATTCCCTCCACTGTGGTCTCTTCATACCAGTTCTGGAGAATCCCCTCTCCACTGGGGAGGGAGTCTGCCTTTTTTGGAAGGCCTGTGCAGATGTCATCTGATACCTGCCTGGGACAGGGCAGGCCCCTTTAAAGTCAATTAAGGTCCTGGGCACTGCCTAAATTGTTATCCTGCCAGAGGAACAGAGACACACATCCCCCACTTCCAAGTCTTTATTTTTTGCTCTGGAAGCAGGTTTCACTCCTCATTCAGGGTTGAACACTCAAAGACCTGTATCTGGAGGGTAATGTTCAAAAATTAGCTTTCTAACTCTTTCTTAGCTGAAGATAACAATATTACATTGAATATTGTATTCCAATGTATTCCTATGAAACAGCTAGACAGGCTTTTTAACATTAAATTTACACATACATTTAAATACCATGCATGTTGCCTTATGAGCAATAGGGTGCTCATAGATGTAGTGCCGGTCAATGGGTTTATTTTGACAGGTCAAATTACAGTTTAAAAGCTGCTTTAGTCAGGGTACAATGGTAGGCCTGAAGCCATGATTTACATTATTAGTCTAGTGAATGGCACAAGAGGTGCTTCCGTCAACTACTGACAATTATCTTATGAGCCATGGGTATAATTTGTACCCTAAACTAGGGACTTATAGGTGCATAACCCATGACAATTAGTATTATATCATATTTAAAGGAGAAGCACAAGAACGTTTACCCTGGTTAGCAGGGGTAAAGTGCACAAAGATCTTCAGACAGCAAAAATATTTAAGGCAAAAACCTAGAAGTACACCACACAAAAAGATGGTCATCTTCTACAATAAGTGTAAAAAAACTCACATAAGTTATCAGTGAATGAAGCATATTCTTGCATAAGTAAACTTTGATATGCGTTACTTATTGCTCCAAATGTAGGAAATGTTTCAGACTCACAGAGACGTGTAAACTGCAGCCATGTGAAAGCATCAAATACACTATCATATAATCCACTTTTTTAAACCAACACTAATAGGCCACATCAAATTGTATCCATTTACATTAATTAGACAGTCACATTTTGTGATCTCCTGCGTGTAACTCAAATTCAGAGAAGGAGGTCTTCAAGGCACAGCAGACATATATTCCCAAACCCACATTTCCCAACATGAAAAACTTTTTTAAAGGACCTCTTCTCCAATAAAAGAAGACCAGATTCAAAAGCTACTAATTACTAAATAGTGGCTGAACTCAGCAAGTCAGACTTCCTCCATTTCTCTCAGAGCCTACAGAGATCTGCTGCAAAGTGCCCTAGGGCTCCTAACTGAGCCCAACCCTCTTCAACGTCTACATGACCCCGTGCAGCCAGTGTCAGACATCATGGACTCAAAATCGTCTCCGACGCCAACAACACCCTGCTGATCCTCTCTCTCAACAATGAAGTCACAGCCGCCAGAATTAACTTTCACACTTGGATGAATGCTGTTACCAACTAGATGAAAGATGCCTGCCTCAAGCTCAACTAGGACAAGACCGAAGTACTCATCCTGGTACCTGCCCCCTCAGCCTTGGATGACTCCTGTTGGCCCATTGAACTGGGAAACCCTCTCACCCCGGTGGACCACACCCCTAACCTCAGCATCATACTGGACTCCTTGCTCACTATCAACCACCAGATCAACCCAGTATACTCATCTTGCTTCTACTTGCTCCACCTGCTTGGAAAGACATTCAGATGAATCCCCACAGAATCCAAAAAGATGGTCACCCACTCCTCATCACCAGCAGACTACGGCAATGCACTTAATGCCAGCGTCACCCAAAAACTCCTCAAGAACCTACAGAATGTTCAAAATGCTACAGCTAGACTAGTCAACAAGATACCCCGCAGCAGTCACATCACAGAACACCTTTGACAACTCAGCTGGATCTCAGTCAAAAAGAAAATCACCATCAATCTCCTCACACATACCTACAAAGCTCTTCATGATGTAGACAGCATATCTGAACCCCCACCTCTCATTCGACGTACCCTCCAGACAAACTCGCTCAGCCCAACTTGCTCTGGCCACAGTCATACGAATTGCTGTGTTTGAAACGGCAAAATAGCTTTGTACATCAGGCTTAAAGTTTGGAACTAAATCAAGGTTTCTATGTTTATTTGGTAAAAGAAAAACACATTTTTATACAAATTGATTGTGTGACAAAGTATCAACCTTTTATGAATTACACTAGAACAAAAATTAATTTTTTACACATTAGTCACACAAACAATTGTGTTTTGGCATTAGAAAACTGCACTCCATTACTAAAACAAGTTCCAGGGCTAGTGGCCACCCACAACAAAAAGGGTTCTGTTCATACTTTAGCATTTACAATCTAATCCAACCACTTCTGTCTGTCAGTTTTAAGTCATTAAATTCATGGATGTTTTTAGTGAAAGCCTTACATCAAGCACAATTTCAGCTAGAGGTAAAGTTGAATTTCTAGGCATAGAAACATCAACAGTTCAGAGACAGAGACAGAGACAGAGACAGACACAATGAAGGTGAGTAGAAATGTTACTTATTGTGAGCATTGAAACATTGAAGAAGCCAAACAACCCGTCACATGCATGTTTGTAGATATGGAACTTACAGAACTCACACCATGCCACAGGATATGAACTCATGCGCTTCAGGGAATGTGATGAGGATGAGTAGAACTAAGTTGCACTTGGCCCTTGAGCCATCGGTAAAATATGGCCCATCAGGTGACTGCACTAAGCACTTACAGTTAGGAAAATGGGTCCGGCAGTAATGTATTTTAGCTCCACTCCTTTTCATTTTATACATAAATAAATTAGGCCAGTTAATGGAAGATTGCGAATATGTCCCGAGGATAGGACACAGAACAGTTCCAGCCTTTTTATATGTGAATGGCTGCAACTTTTATTATGTACTTTTTATGGTTTAATGGAAACTCTAGGTCCTAACATTAATTATTCTAAATCATACACCATGACCATAGGTTCTAGAGCAGGGGTCTCCAAACCGGTCCTGGAGGGCCGGATCCATGCCAGATTTTTAAAATTACTACATGTATCTCAATGGGGATATCCAAAAAATCTGGCATGGATCCGGCCCTCCAGGACCGGTTTGGAGACCCCTGATCTAGAGGAACTAAGGCTAAAACCCATGCAATAAAGGAAAAAAACATAAGTAAGGTAGACAAGTTTAGCTATTTAGGCATACTACTGGATGATAAATTGCCCTGTGACCCATTATTGAAATCTCACACCCAATCCTTTAATAGGGCTGTTTTTTGCATAGATGCGTTTTCCAGGTGTTTAGGCTACAGTCATATTAAGTCTATTTTATATCTTCATAAGACTAAGTTTGTTCCAAGTGTAGAATGTGGAGCAGAGGTTCGGGCTACAAATATTTGACTTCCATACAAAGAGCAGAAAATAAATATTTAAGGAAACTGTTACGAATTCCATAGAATGTGCCGGCAGAAATAGTACATGATGAGATAGGGGCAGGCTGTGTAGCTGACTATATTGGCTTGCACCCCTTATTTTTATGTTTTTCGATTTGGACCAAAAAAGAGCTAGAATTTAATAGAGTAATAGTGAGAGACTGTCTGCACATGGACCAAACTTGCCTATACCTTGGCTGAGTTATATAAAAACTACCCCGACAAATTTGGGATCTCATCTCTTTAATTCCCCAGAGCGAATCTCAAAATCATATATTGTAGGATTAAGAAATCAGTTATGGTGTATACCCATGAAGCGAGAACTATAGACTCACATCACAAGCACTGCTGGGCACATTATGCAATGGTGAAACCTATTGATAACATCGAATTTTATTTAACATTGGATATGCTGGTTAGCCAGAGAAGACTTCTAACTTATTTTTTGTTTGAATATGTTCCTCCAACTAGTAGCAGGATAGCATAAACCACAAGATCCTCCTATTTGTACATGTGATGATTTTTCTGTACTAGACACTTTACATATTGTTTTAATCTTTCCTAAAGGGCCAATTTTGACAAAAGTATATACACCCACAACTTGTGCCTTTGAATTTTAACCAAGCAAGACCAGCCCTCCTATATCTTCAATGTTTAGACAATGTCACTGTTTGCTGGTATTTAACCAGATTGTTGTTAGGTGTGTTTTTTGCTTATGTTTGACACTGAACCATGATGGATTATATATTATGGAATGATATTCCTTGATGTTCTCTTTTTTGTTGTACTTTTATGATTGCTGAAGCTAATCGAATAAAGTAAATATTGATTGATTGATTGAGTAGAACTCTATGTAAAAATATCACAGTTAAGTTATCAACTCAATCACTATCACTATTAATGCTCTCAGATTATGAAACAATATTCAAGAACCACTAAAGGAGACACACTTTTTCAACCATTAATGTATTCACTTTGGATGAAAAAGTAAATACCTGAAAAAGACTCCCTAAACCAGTATGACAACAGAACAGTCAGTTATTTTCATTATTTAATATGCTGTTTCTGGAAATTGTTTTCTGAATATTTCTAGCCTAGACTGACTCTTTGATCCTTTATAAGATATTTATTTTGCCTCATACGTGTAACACATTTTGCAGGATCATTAGGAACATTGTATCAGACAGCTACAGTGAAGGTGTCTAAGTAGTGTCTTATTTCTTCCCAACGTCCTTTCCCATCAGATATTCCTTTGTGTTCATTTGAGGTCTCAACAGAATAATGTAACATTTTGGGAAGAATATGCAGGAAACCAATGCAGAACTGGAAGACAAGATGGCAAAGACCTCCATTGCAACCATGTACTTGCCCTTGGTGCTGAGATAGGCTGGAATAAATGAGAACCAGACGGTAAGAAAGGCCAGCATGCTGAAGGTAATGAATTTGGCCTCATTGAAGCTGTCAGGCAGTTTTCTAGCCAGGAAGGCCACTATAAAACCTATAGTGGCCTGAAGCCCAAGGTATCCAAGCATAGACCAGAAAGCAATTGTAGACCCTTCATTACATTCATATATTATCTTTCCAGGTTGAGAATTGATGTTATATTCAGAGGAAGGTGGAGAAAGAATTATCCAGGAGGCACAAAGGAGAACTTGAATGAATGTACAGACAACAATCACTATGTACGATAGTTGGGGCCCAACCCATCTCCTTAAGTCACTGTTGGGTTTTGTGGCGTTGAACGCAATGACCACCATAATAGTTTTGGATAAGATGCAAGAAATGCAAAGAGAAAAAGTCAACCCAAAAGCTGCCTGGCGGAGAAGACATTTCACTGTAGTAGGATAACCAATAAAGCTGAGTGAACAGAGAAAGCATAGAGCAAGAGAAAATAGCAGGAGGTAGCTTAGAGAACGGTTATTGGCTTTGACAATGGGGGTGTTCCTATGATGAATAAAAAGTTCAAGAATAGCAACTGGCATTAGAGAGCAAAAAATACATATGACTGTCAGGCCAACACCTAAAGGCTCTTCATAGGAGAGGAACTCTATTACTTTCAGAATGCAGTTGTCCTGCTTCGCATTTGGCCACTGATCCCACGGACACTTGGAACATTCAGTTGAGTCTGTGGGAGAAAAGTATCAAATCCTTTAGCAGTAATAAATAAAGAATTGTCATGTGTTTATTAAGGAATAAATAGAATTATGTACAGTTTACTATTTGTGCATTACCTTTACACAGATTATACATTTCATAGCAGAGTCAATTAATACCCTTGATAGTAATGACTAGGACTATTCAAGTACTTTTTATCTCCACAACTAAGCTCACAGATAATACCAGATACCTTGACTTCATCATCATCATCTACAAGATATACACACATATGTGTATATATATTTTGAATAACTGAGGTTCTAAAATTATTGGGAAGTGAAATATAAGGACTAAGATGACTAGGAAGTGGTTAATTGTAGATCTAAAATAACCTGGAGAACTTGTTCAATATGAAGTAGGTATATTGTATATCAAGTACATCAAAATGTTCAGCTCTGAGTGATATAACTCCACCTAGAATGCATGTGGAAGACGTTTTATTGTCCATATATTGAAGAGGTTAAAAGTTTGGAACATTCCCTCATTGAACAATTTCTGTAATGTAGATCATTGAAAGTAAATTAATATGAATATGTACATTAAATGAAGCTTGTCATATATCACACCAATATATATTCATATTTGTGCTTGTAATGTTTTTTGTAACTATTGCATCTAATTGAGGATGCTAGTGTATATATACTACTTCACTTAGTGAACTGTAACCCTAATTCAGTTGTAATTGAACTTCTTTCCTTAGGTTGTGTTTATGTTGTGTTTGTCTGTATTACGGCCCTGAAGAAGCGTCTCATTACTGCCAAATGCCTGTTGGCTGCGTCTGTACCGGTCAAGATGGATGTTTGAATGGAATAAATTGGAAGAAATAGGGTAGGGAGACATATTTGACTTTTTTAAGGGAAGCCATCATTAGCATGCATTAAGAATTACTTATAAAATTGTATATTTATGTAATAAAATTGTAATGAAAAGGGATTTTAATGTAAAAATTATGTAATAACAATATGAAAGGAATGATAAATGAAATATCATGAATGACTCTCCCAAAACTGTATAATTTTCAGATATTGTTCCCTACCAATGTATAGTGTATTTGTATTTAGAAATTAGTCAGGAAAGGTACCGACTCAGTGGATGGTAGCAAATATGCAGGGCCAATGGCATCTACCAAATGATTCTAAATTTGAGCATATTTCTTTAAGTAAAAAAACACACCTTAACTAAAAAAATGATATATCATGCTGAACCCCAAACTATCTCTAGACATTATACTGCACACATTAGAAGAGTCTTGCACCCACGTGCAGACCCAATTTTGTAACGTATTTGCGATGACCGTGGCTACGGATATCATTGCTACACCCGGCATCATCGTGGAAAATGTAAAATCTGTTTAAATAATTGTTTTTATGCAAACTCCCTACAGAAATATGACTCTAAACAGTGTAGTAATAAACCCCTAATGTCTAAAATACTGTAAAATGTGTGCATATATGTGTTTTGCACTCTATAAAAAAGGTGCAATCATCTACGCTACCAGAGTAATCACGACCCTCTGTTTAATCGTGAAAATGTGATGTAGGGTTTAGATAGTTTCTTAAAAAACCTACTAGAAAAATATGTGTTCATATATGTTTTTAAACCGGTGATGTGGTTAGTAATGTTTGTATTGTATTAGTTAGAATGAATGTTTTAAGTTGAAATTTTTGAAAGTGCTAGTGGTCATTGAATTTCGGCTTTTGTTTTGCAACATCACCGCAAATTTCAAAAAGTCCTCACAAAAATAATTTGTAGAGAAAATGGACAACATTTTAAGCTCTAGGGTGGCTCTGACAGAGCCTTTGTGTTGAGAGTGTGTATAAGAAACACAGAAACCTAGAAACACACTGTTCCCTTTGTCTGTAAAGTGAACTCCACCACCTCTATATATTCCAGGCATGTCAAAATGCAGATTGTTGTTGTAGATAGAAAATACAATTTAAAAATCTTAAAAATTCAATAGAAAAATCATAGGACATGGACATCAAAGTAGGAAAATAGAATTTGAAAAACCTTAGAAATTCACTGAAAAAAAACAAAGGTTACAGGGACGATATAGTTATGAAACAGAATTTAAAAATCCTTAGAAATTCACTGAAAAAAACAAAAGTTACAAAGACGTTATAGTTAGGCTCAAGTTTCACTCAAACAAAATGAGTGAAATTCAACAGTTATAGTTAGCTGAGCTAACTATAGCTCGTGCCCCGCAATGCACTGCTGATGACCTCACAGATTATATCACTCATGACATTGTCAGTGACGTCACTGATGCCATTTCAAATTACATCACTTATGGCATCACTCAATCAATCAATCAATCAATCAAGAATTTGTAGAGCGCACTGCTCACCCAGTAGGGTCTCAAGGCGCTTGGGGGGGCGTTACAGCTCGAAAAGCCAGGTCTTGAGTTGTTTCCTGAAGGAGAGGTGGTCCTGGGTCAGCCGTAGGTGGATGGGGAGGGAGTTCCATGTCTCATGACATCATCCACATAATCTCTGATGCACCCACTCACACCCCATATAACCTTTCATGCACCCACTACAACTTTCACACTTACATTCTCAAACCATTAAAACACCCATACCAGTACTTACATACCCAGTCACTGATTAATAGGTCTACACACACATCCACTCAGTTATCCATACAGCCACTCATACACCAACTTACCACCTAATACAGCCATTGATATATCCACTCATATATCAATAGAGTCACTCACACTGTCAGTCACTCATAGAGCTACTCACACACCTACTCACTCACCAATAAGGTCAATCACACAGCTATTTTCTCACCAATACAGTTATACACACACCCACTCACTATGCATACAGATAGTAACACATACTCACTCGCCTGTACAGGCACTCACACAAGCACACACTCATCCATACAACCACTATCACAATCCCTCACTCACAAATACAGTCACTCATATAATCTAACACTCACTTATACTGCCTTTCACATATCCAGTTATTCACCTATATACCACTGACACATCCATTCACTCAACCTTACAGCCATATACACACACACCCATACACCCCCTCACACACATAATCAATAACCCCTACATCCACTGACTCTCCCACTCACTCATCCATACAGGCAGTCACACACACCCCCACCCATACAGACACTTAGACACCTATACAAACAGGAGTGCACAACCTCATCACTCAGGAACAAAGCACACACAACATACCACAACACACACAAGAAGTGCACCATCACAGAACAACACAGCCACAGCAAACAAACTACAGATGCACAGGCAAAAATCTGAACAAACACTGCAGGACATCAGGGGATGCACATCAGGCAATGCCAAGGCCACATCCACACAGCACCGTACGCACAACAAGCAGTGTGTGCACACCAAGCATACCAGTCACACACAGACATGAGTGAAACAACATCAACCCACACAAGACAAATCAGCACAGCACAAACACAACAGCACACCCAGTAAGCTAAGCAATACCACAGCCAACACATATACATCCAACACAACTAAAACAGATGCACAAATCTGGGATACAAAAATGGAATTGACTTGAGCCTAAATTAATAAAGTCACTCGAACCAGAATTTGTACTTGGAATATGAATGGCCCTAGGGAAGCAAGTAGACAAAGGAGGATTTTTTAATACCTAAGTCAAGCAGATTTTGATATTATGATTCTACAAGAAACTCACCTCACAATTAAGGAATGGGAGGCGACTGTCGCTAAGCAAAGATGGGTTGATTTTTCGCTTCATACTACGCAACAATTTTGAACTAAAGGTGTGGCGATTATTGTTAATAAATCAGTCAAAGCAATCTTGGGTTCCTCCAAGATAGACAATAAGGGGCTATGGATTATGACAGACATTAAAATACAAAATGAGGAGGAGGAGCCTAACGTGCGCCGAAGATGGCTGCGTAGGAGAGCAGCTCCGTCAAGACTTACCCCTCGCCCCACATCCTGTTTAAATCCTGGGTCGCGGCATGGAAAATCGGTCGGCGGAGATCCCGCAACACCCCCCTGGCGCAACTCCGGTCCTGCTGCGAGGTCGGGGACCGGAGCAGAGTGTCGTGCAGTCTTGGGCCTCCGAGGTTGTTGAAACCCGGGGCTAGAGTGGGATGTGAGGCCGGCCGCAAGTGTCACAACAAAGGCGGCAGAAACCAGAAGTGGCCGGTCGGGGCTGAACTTTGTGCATCCTGGACCGGGAGATAAGAGGTGAATCCTCATAGCCTAACCTGATACCTGCCTGGCGACGCCTACCTGCACATCAATAGTGGGTGATTATCGGTGCATTTTGGAGTCGGAAAGACGCTGGAAATCAGCTGAGGACCGGGGCATAGGGGCCCGGCGAGTGGGTGAGCATAGTGGAAACCGGGTGCTGGCTGCGCAGCAGAAGCCAGTGCGGAGGAGGTGAGCAGAGGGACTGGACCCCCGACTGTGGTGCATCCAAAGACGCTGTCTCTCAGCGTAACAAGGCTAGATCAGCAAAATTGCTGCTCTTTAGAAGTGTAACCGCCTGGCTGTGTGTGGAGCAGGAGTAAAGCTCATTTGCCCGGGTTCGCACCTCCCCCCTTTTCTCCCGATCACCAGTGTGAGTGCAGGGAGGACTGTCAAAGAAGTGTTTGGGTGGTGGATCAACTGGCCTGCTGATGTCGCTGATTCCGTGGGCTTGGAGGTGGCAAGAGTCAATTGAGGAGTGTGGCATTGCGGTCAGGCCAGTGCCCAGAAGTGACGAAGGACATTGCAGCTGCAGGGGCCGCGGGGGACCGGTGAATTGGCGAAGTGGACTAGGCCAGTGGAGTCGTGGTCACATTGCTGGATGTTGACAGTCCTGGCAGGAAGTCATAGATGGCGACTAAACCTGAAGCTGAGAGGTCCCAGGCTCGGTCCTTCAAGGGTTCTCGCTATGTGCAGGCGAACAAGTTAGACCCCTACACGACGCCCAAGGGGTCCCCACAAGACTCGAAGAAGGTGCAGGAGTTGGGAGGGAGCTGTCTCGCCCACTGGTGGAACCAACGCTTCTTGATTTGATGTTTTCTATAGATGGGGTTAAAACGTCCCTAGGACATAAAATGGAGTCACTTGATCACAAGTTAGATGCAGTGACTATTGAAGTAAACCTTATCAGTGCGGATCTCACCCAAACTAGTGAGAAGGTTAAGTCACTGGATATTAAAACCACGAGTTTGACGGACGATGTGGCAGAGCTACAGCGGGAGGTACGGGAACTTAAGAGGGCTGGGGAACTCACAAACCGGAAGCTCGATGAATATGAAGGGAGAGCCCGAAGGAACAACGTCAGGATCGTTGGAGTCCCGGAAAAGGCAGAGGGCCCTGCCCCAGATTTATTTGAGGAGTATCTCGTCCTTAACCCCCTTCAGCCCAAGGTGCTGAGTAATTTCTTTACTGTCGAGCGGGCGAATAGAGTCCCGGGTAGGAGACCTAGGCCTGGGGCTCCTCCGCGTCCGCTGATTGCAAGGGTACTTAATTTCAGGGACCGAGACGCTATCCTGCAGGCCTCCAGGTCGGGAGGCTCTCTTAGGTTTGAGAATGCCAGCCTTTCCTTTTTCCCTGATTTCACACAAGCAGTGCAGAGACAGCGCCAGGGATTCTTGGGGATTAAGAAGAGGCTCAGGGGGAAGGGTTTGATGTGTGTCGATATTGGCCCGAAGTTGGAGCTAAGGGGAGTGGGGGGGTTTCTTGAGAGCTGTCTTCCTCCTCCTTTCCATCTTTAGTTAGTCGTTAGTTAGATTATGGGGCGACAGGCACATTGCAAGTTGGGTTAGGCGAAAGCGAAGAGCAGGGGTGCCGTTTGGGGGGAGGTGCCCTGGGAATGTTATTATTGGGGTGGGTTTTTGTTTGTTGTTTTGAATCAGTTGGTGTGTTTTTAGTTTTCGTTTACCAAGGCATCGAGTTGAAACGTAGCATTTATGTGTTGCAACAGTCAGAGGATTGTCACTTCCTTTTCATGTATGACGATGGGAGTTAGGGAACTGAAGGTATTGAGTTGGAATGTGAATGGGCTGGGGGACAAAATTAAACGTAGTGTGGTTTTTCAGTATCATAAACGTCATGGGCCTGATGTGGTCTTGCTCCAGGAAACACATTTAGTAGGGAATTCATGTAAGGCAATGCATAGAATGGGATACAGGTTGGTGGCACATGCGGGATTCACATCAGGTTCCATTGGGGTGGGCATCCTGACTCGGAAGGCGCTCCAGTTTGTGATTGACTCTATTTCTGAGGATGACAGAGGCAGATATGTCGGGGTGACAGGTCGTTGGAGGGGCAAGTCCTCACTCTATTGTCGGTGTATGTCCCCCCGGGCATGCAGTCTACTACTTTCGCTGATTTGGGAAAGGTTCTGCTGGATCTGCCAAGGTGATTACAGATCTTGGGGGGAGACTTCAATGCAGTGTTTTCTGGACTTATGGATAGACACCCCCAGCAGGATACGGGGCGTGTTCAGCGATGGCTGCCTGACTTTCTTGAGGCTATGAGTTTGGTGGATGGCTGGAGACTGCTCCACCCGGACCAGAGACAATACACCTTTCCTTCTGGGGCCCATGCTAGTCTTTCCTGTTTATATTATTGCTTGGTGCCCGTGGCCCACGCATCTTACATTGCTGAGGTAGTTTACCTCTCCAGGGGCATCTCTGACCATTCCCCACTCTGGTTCCGGTTCTGTGTTGCATTGGGATTGGCGGGTAGGGTAACCCCTAATAATCCCTGGTATATGCGTAACCCCAGACTTCGTAAAGACCTTATCAAGGCTCTAGATCACTACTTCCTGGAAAATGAGGGATCGGTGTCCTCTTCTGTTTCTCTTTGGGAAGCCTTTAAGACGGTTATCAGGGGTCAGGCGCTGTCATTGATAGCTGGAACGAAAAAGGAAAGGAATAAAGAAGTTGTTGAAGCAGAGGCTGAGATAGGTCGCTTGGAGGTAGGAATGGAGCAGGAGGTAACTCGTGCTAAACTGCACGTCCTAAGTCTTAAGCAACTTGAGTATAGATATCTGGTCACTGATAGTGCCATGGCCCTAAGTAGGGAGCAGCAGGGTCGACTGTATGACCTCGGAGATAAAGCAGGGAAACTTATTGCCTGGCTAGACGAAAAGGATAGGGCAGATCGTGTTGTCCCAGAACTTGAGACAGCTGAGGGAGCACGGCTTACGGATCCCCAGGGTATAGTGGATAGCTTTGCGGTATATTTTCAAACTGTGTATACCTCGGTCTCGGATGGACCGGAAGAGGACTCCTATTCGCTCTGCGAGATATACAGCTCCCGTGCTTGTCCAAGGAGGACCATCATTTTATGGATAGTGCCCTTACAACCGATTAAATAGCCCTGGCAGTACGCTCCTTGAACTAGGGTAAAGGACTGGGGCCCAACGGGATCCCAATTGAGCTATATAAGCTTAGGCCGGATAAGATTGCTCCTTACCTTAAAGGTATGTTTTTTTGAGGCCCGTGAGAAGGGGGTACTACCTTATGATCAGAGGGTGGCGTCGGTGGTGGTCATCCATAAGGAGGGCAAACCGAAGACTAAATGTGCCTCTTATAGGCCTATTCCGTTATTGAACGCGGAGCCTAAAATACTTGCCAAGCTTCTCTCTATTCGGCTGATTAAAATGATTAGCGGACTGATACACCTGGATCAGTCGGGCTTTATTCCCCATAGAAATACGGCTCTAAATTTACGTAGGTTACATGGCGTGATAGCCAGGGCTCATACCCTGCAGGAACCGGCCATAATAGCCTTGCTGGATGCAACAATGGCCTTCGACACCGTAGAATGGCCGTATTTGTGGGCAGTCCTGGCAAAATTTGGATTTGGGCCCGACTTCATTCGCTGGGTGCGTTTGTTGTACACTGAACCTCTCACCCAGGTAGTGTTTAACAATTGGGTCTCAGCGTCCTTTCGTCTCGGTCGGGGCACTCGACAGGGGTGTCCCCTCTCTCCGCTTCTTTTCTCGCTGTTCCTGAAACCCTTGGCGGCCTGGATTCACTGGGAGCCTTCTATCCGGGGTATTCGATGGTCCCCTGACTGGGAGGACCGCATCTCTTTGTATGCGGACGATATTCTACTTTATTTGGCCTCACCGAGAAAGTCCCTTATTGTTGTTTGTAATGTGTTAGCCTCCTTTGGTAGAAACTCGGGCTGTCCATAAACTGGGGGAAATCTCTCTTGTTCGTTCTTAGGGGGGAGACTCCGGTTCCTCCGCGAAATTGTCCGATTCAGATTAATACGGGCGGTTTTAAGTATTTGGGGATTTTCATTTCATTGGATCCAGTGATCCGGTATGCGAGGAATCTCCTTCCCCCTTTGAAGAGACTTAGGAGCGACACGGCTAATTGGAAGACACTTCCTCTCTCCCTGTTGGGGCGCGCAGCCCTCTTTAAAATGACGTCTCTGCCTCGTTTTCTTTACGCCCTTCAGAAATCTTTAGATATTGTGCCAGACAGTTATTTCCGAGAGGTGGAAGGGTTACAGCGTAGTCTACCATGGGAAGGTAGACCCTGTATTGCTTTAGCTAAATTGACGCTTCCATGGTATGATGACGGTATTGCCCTCCCCGACATTAAACGATACTACTGGGCTTCCCAGCTGGCTGCCATCAACCAGGGTACTTATGGATCCGTCTCGGATCCCGGATACGCGATGGATAGGTGGCTTCTCCCTGGAGGTAGTTACAATAGGGCATTGCATGCTAAGTCAGCGAAACTGCACTTGACAGGGCCAACTAAACATGCGGTTTGGATCTGGCACGACGCCACGAGTTCTTTGGGATGGAGGGACCGATTGACACTAGCCACCCCACTGTTTGATTCGGAAAGGTTGGGCAAGCTTTGGAATACAAGAGGTTTTTATAAGTGGGATTTGACAGGGGTTTCAACCATCGGTGACATCTGGAATAGGGGGAGGATTAAAACATTTGAAGAACTGCAGACCGAATTTGATCTGAGTAGAACTGAGTACTTTCGCTACGCACAGGTCCGAAATGCATTGAAGCAGAGGCAGACCTTCCTGAGGCCTCACCCCTTGAGGATAGAATTTTAGATGGTCATCTGCCTAAGAAAACGATCTCCCTGATCTACAAGAAATTAATTAACCAGGGAGTGGATCTCCTTAAGGATCTGAGGGATAAATGGACGAGAGATAGCATAGAATTGGACGATGAGGACTGGCAACTGGCTGTGTCCTCTCCGAAGGAAGTCGCGATCCCAGCGCGATTAAGGCTTGTTCAGTTGAAGATATTACACAGGGTCTATGTCACAGGGCCTTGCCTATTCTGGATGTGGCTATCTGAAACAGGTTTTTGCAGACGGAAGTGTGGTCATGTGGGTACGTTCTTCCATATCCTTTGGGAATGTCGGTATATTGTAGAGTATTGGGGTAAGATCCACAACACTATGGATGCGGTTTTGGGGGTAGCAGTGTTGCCGGAGGCGAGGAGATGCCTCCTTAATATTTGGGAACCCACTGATCTTAATTTGGAGCAAACTAAATGGACAACACTTGGTTATATGATAGCTAAAAGAAATATTGCTCAGCAGTGGGGATCCGAGTGGACTCCTACCCTTGAGGGATGGAAAGATGACCTGGATTGGTGTATGTTTCGTGAAAAGACTGTTTACATAGCAAGAGGCCGGCCTCGAAAGTGGGCATCAGTTTGGGGGCCTTAGAACCAGTATAGGGGGAGATCTGTGTGCCACCTAGAGACTCTGTTTTTGATATTCCCCCATCCCCGTGAGTTCTTGACATGTATGTACCCAGTTCCCCGTTTCCCCCCCGGAAGATGTAATGGGATGTGGAAAGTGTTTCCTCTGTACTGTGCTTTTTTTATGCCTTTCCTTAATAAAAAGAAATATAAAAAAAACAAAATATACGAAATGAGTGAGTGGTGCTGGTGGAATACTACGGCCCAAATATAGACGATGAGTCAACTCTCAGAACTATATACAATCACTTACTAGAAACTAATTTTCTGATCATTATGTGTGGTAATTTTAATATTTTACAGACTCCCTCTCTTGACAGGTTCAAGGGGGAGAGAATAGTACGTACGAAAATTGGCTACCTGATCAAAGTCCTTAAGGATGATCTGAATCTTGTAGATATTTGGACAGTAAAAAATAGGACCGTAACTGGCGTCAGTATTTTACCTTTAATAACAAAAACACAGTCATCATTCTAGAATCGATTATTTTTTGATAGATTCTATACTGATAGACTGATAAATAATGTTAGTGCAGTATCTTACATCGCAGAACACTTATCAGATCATTCAGTGGTCCAGATGGACTTAACATTTTCTAGTCAACCAGAAACAAAAAGATGGACATTCAATAAAGCCCTTCTGAAAGATGTCTCAGTAGTTGATAGTTAAAGACTGACACCTTGTTCTATTTTGAAGTGAACGATATTTCAGCTCCAATGGAGGTGATATAGGATGCCTATAAGTCATTTATCAGAGGTAGAATCATTAGTATTTCAGCTAAAATTAACAAGGAAGTTAAAGAAAGATTTAGGTTATTGTGAGCCTCTCTTAATCAAGTAGCCAATCAAAATAATGTAGAACGGAGGGAGGAAAGCCCTGAGGTACTAGCTAAGCTGCAAGATATGTTAGACTATCTTGATAGTATCACTAGAAGAAGATGAGAAGTTATTAAACTTGCTAATTATTAATATGGAGAAGGGTGTGGGAAACTCCTGGCCTGGAAAACTCGCGTCAATCAAACCAGAAACTTAAGTAAGAAGATCTGTAATACAGAGACAGGCAAGATAATCTCCGATAGGGCCAATATGGAAAAAGTGTTTGAAATATTCTTTCAAGATCTGTATACTGAAGACCTTGCGGACCCAGATGCCCAAATAAAAAATTATTTGAATAAAGTTTCCCTACAGCCTCTATCTGGAGACCAGGCCCGACAGTTAAATAGGAAACTACAAAAAAAATCTAAAAAGAGGAAGTGCAGCAGGTTTAGATGCCATCCCCAATGAGTTCTACATTGCTCTTAATGAGACACTTGCCCCCGTTACAGAAAAATTATTTGATAGTATTTTCTCTAGCAATTCTCCAATCCCCAACTCCTGGAATGAGGCAGCAGTTACTTTGATTTTGAAGCCCAATAAAGATTTTAATACATGTGAGTCCTATAGACCTATCTCCCTGCTGAATTGTGATTACAAAATCTTTGCACAAATTTTAGGAGGGGGACCCTTGTCCCCACCACATTTTCAAGAACTACCGCCCCATCTCACTCCTCCCATTCCCTGCCAAAGTCATTGAGAAAGCCGTCAACAGTCAGCTCGCCGCCTTCCTCGAATCCAAAAATACCCTCGACCCCTCACAGTCCGGCTTCAGAGCCAAACACAGCACCGAGACGGCCCTCATCGCAGCAACAGATGACATTCGAGCACTACTGGACAACGGAGAAACAGTTGCCCTCATCTTACTTGACCTCTCCGCAGCCTTCGACACAGTCTGCCATAGCACCCTCATACAACGCCTCAGCAACGTCGGAATACAAGGAAAAGCTCTGGACTGGATCATCTCGTTCCTTGCCGGAAGAACCCAGAGAGTCCGCCTCCCCCCATTCAAATCAGAGGCCACCGAAGTCATCTGCGGCGTACCACAAGGATCATCGCTCAGTCCCACCCTCTTCAACGTTTACATGAGTCCCCTCGCATCCATCGTGCGACAACACAACCTCAACATCATCTCCTACGCAGACGACACCCAGCTGATCCTCTCCCTCACCAAAGACCCAAACACCAAAAACTAAACTCGGACAAAATGGAAGTCCTCATCCTAGGATCATCCCCCTCTGCCTGGGACGACTCATGGTGGCCACCGGCCCTGGGCACAGCACCCATACCTACAGATCACACACGTAACCTTGGCTTCATCCTAGACTCCTCCCTCTCGATGACCAGACAAGTCAACGCTGTCTCTTCCTCATGCTTCAACATCCTACGCATGCTCAAAAAAATATTCTGTTGGGTCCCCACCGAAACAAGAAAGACAGTCACCCACGCACTGGTCACTAGTCGACTGGATTATGGAAATACCCTTTACGCTGGAGCCACTGCCAAACTACAGAAAAAACTCCAACGCAACTAAAAAGCCTCCGCCAGACTCATATTGGACATCCCCCGTCATGCTCACATTTCCGGTCACCTGAAAGACCTCCACTGGCTTCCCGTAAACAAGAGAATCACATTCCGTCTCCTCACCCACGCACACAAGGCCCTCTACGACCTTGGACCAGAATGCCTCAACACACGACTTTCCTTCTACACACCCACCCGCCAACTACGCTCATCCAATCAAGCACTCGCCGCAATCCTGCGCATCCATAAATCCACCATGGGAGGAAGATCCTTCTCCTACTTAGCAGCCAAGACTTGGAATTCTCTCCCCACTCACCTCCGTCTTACACAGAACCACCTCTCCTTCAGAAAGCAACTCAAAACCTGGCTTTTCGATAAGTAATACACCCATCTTGCCTCAAGCTCCTTGAGACCCTCAGGATGGGTAAAAAAGCTGGCCTTGTATGCCAATGATTTGATGATTTTTACAAAAGAATCACCTGCGATTTTGCCAAAGTTGGAGCATCTTATAATAGATTTTGGGAAGATATCTGGTTATTTAAATAACACACAAAAAACTGAAATTATGTCACGGAATTTGCAATCCAGCTCGCCTTTAGTTCACCACCAAATAAGATACTTAGGTATTCAAATTACTCAGGACATTGACAAATTGGCCCAGGTCTATTCGGAGGTTAAAAGGAAAGAGGTCAGATCTTTACGCTACCTGATTTTCCGTAAAAGATGAGCGCCGTCCAGGATCAAGTTTTCCATATGAATTAAAAGGTTTATTTGAACCACGGTAAAATAAGAGGACTTCCACTTCCATATAAGAGTGGCTAGGACCAACAGGCATATTGGTGCCAATAATTTCTTGTTGCCTTGGAAGAATAATCACTTATTGGCATTACCTTTTGGGAACCAATATACAATAAAGGGACTGGATGGGCTGCTGGAATATAGACATTCGAGGTGCAGCTCCTTAACACCCATTAGAAATAAGTTTTTTGCACACCGTGTGCAGCCCTAAGGTGCTCCGCAGAGAGAATACCAGTGGTATTATTATTTCACAAACCTCTTTACTCCATGAGGTTTTTAATGTGCTTTTTATAAATAAGAAAGACTAGTATTTGGCTTGTCTTGAAGAAGGTGGTTGTTACCAGAAAAATACCACCGAAACGCGTCAACGCATTTTTTCTATTCACCTGATTGTATCCAAAGAATATGTTCATGCCGAATAGATGAATGCATTGATGGACATATGAACAAAATTCCATGTGGAACAATCTGAGCATGATGTGATCACTATATTGCACTCTTTCTTTGTCTCTCATTTATGTTATTGTGGTTGCATGCATTGTTATGACCCTGATGAGGTTGTGATGTTTGTCTTTTTCAATTGTTAAACAAAAGAATTAACACTGTTTTTAATAAATCCATTCATATTTTGTATACACCTTTGTAGTATTTAGTCTTTGTACTATAGTTGCCTAAGAGGGCCCTTTTTCTAAAAACTATATGTGAGGATTGTGTGAGTCTGCCCCATTGGAATGTGATCATGTTAAGTGTGAAATATACGTTGAGAACCTTTTGGTGATCCCAAGAGTACTTTGATTTCTCATTTACATCACATAGTCCAAGCGTTTGGCTTAGGTAAAAAATTCTCAAAAATTATTAGGAACATCTATAAAACTCCCACAGCAAGGATAATAGTCAACGGAAATGTAACCAACTTAGTTTAGAGCAAGGTACCAGGCAGGGTTGCCCTCTTTCCCCTCTCCTCTTTGATCTCTACATAGAACCACTGGCACATAACATCAGGGCCAGTGAGCTCTTTGCTCCATTTGAAAATAGGGGATGGGTAAAAAGGCTGGCCTTGTATGCCGACGATTTGATGATTTTTACGAAAGAAGAACCAGCGACTTTGCCAAAGTTGGAGCAACTTCTGATATATTTTGGGAAGATATCTGGTTAGTTAATTAACACACAAAAAAATGAAATTATGTCATGGAATTTGCAATCCAGCTCGCCTTTAGTTCACCACCAAATAAGATACTTAGGGATTCAAATTACTCAGGACATTGACAAATTGGCCCAGGTCTATTTGGAGGTTAAAAGGAAAGAGGCCAGATCTTTACTGAGATCCTGGAGTAACCTTCCATTTTCAATTCTTGGCCGATCCAATCTTGCTAAAATGTCTGTTCTGCCAAAAATAACAATTATCTTTGACACAATCCCCTTACTATTTAGCACAGTCTCCTTAAAAAACGTACAGTCGGACATAAATAGTTTCCTTTGGGCTGACAGAGGGGTCAGAATTGCATGGAAGAAATTAAGATGTGAGCAAGCAGCCGGGGTAATAGCCTGCTCTGATTTCTGCTTTTACAGCTGGGCTTTCCATTTAAAAAATACGAGATCTCTACTACTTGACTCTTCCTGCTACCCGCCTTATCTCTTAGCTATGTCAAACAGTGTCCCTAAGGGGGGGGAGAGGTTTCTCCTTAAATTTGGACATCCCAAATACTTTAAAAAAGTCAAACTGAAGGTGTTACGATCAGCCTGTGATCTATGGTTCCAGATGAGGAAGCTTTTTAGAATTCCATACTATTGCTCAAGCACTCCTATATGGAACTCTCCAGGTACCCCAGATTGCCTTAACGACAGCCTATTAGCCCCTCTATGGGAAAATGGCTTTCAGAAATGGGGCCAATTACTGTGAGATAATAAACTATTGCCATGGGATGAGTTTAGCTCACAAACAAACCAAAAGCTATCCAGATTAAAATTCTATCAATTGTCTCGTTGGGCTGCAAACCAGGACAGAGATGGCGTTATAAATGATGAGCTGAAGGATACGTTTTTGGTTCCTCTCCACCAAAGCAAAGACGTGTCTAAATGGTATTGGCTTTTGATTGAAGGAGATCCACCACCATTGTCTACGGAGGAGCCCTGGAGAAGAGAACTGCCTTCCAGTGACATCACATCTTATTGGCAAGTATCCTTGTGCACTTTATTGAGGGTTGTCAAGGCTGCACCACTGAGGAGAAATCATCTGTTCACACTCCATAAAGCTTACTGGACCCCCAAGAGGCTTTCCAAGCTAGGAGTTAAAGAGAAGTCCTGCGTGAAATGCACCCTGCGGAGCGCAGATGATGTGCACATGTTCATGCAGTGTCCTCAGATCCAGGGCTTCTGGAGGCAAGTGGTTAAGACTATCTATGATGTAATTTGCCAAGAAATCAAGGTAAGCCTGGTTTGAATTCTTTTTGGAATTTCGCCTGACGATAGTATTAATAACAAGCTGTCAAATGTTCAAGCTTCACTTCTGGTTGTTCTAATTCTTCTGGCAAGAAAAAATGTGTCTTAATTGGGTTTCCCCCATCCCACCAACATTTTTAGATTGAGGCACTTCTGTTAAAAGAGTTCTTAATTTGGACATGGGATGTAAGCCAAAGATAAGAATGAGATTTTGGGGGTTATGGGAAGAGTATAAACAAAAGTCCAATGATTATGAATATCCTCGTTAATTCCCAAGTGTCATGTGGTCAGCTACTCTAGGAACCCTTGAGGTGGAAAGAGATCTACAGGGCTGCGTGTCCCCTCTATTGGGTCCAGGAGGGTGCCTTTGTACTGCTTTAAGATCACTCACTTTCTTTCTTGAATGAGGACATATAAAAAAAAAACTGTATGATCGAATTCACATTCCATCATTTTAGAATAACAGTATTATAACCTTTAAAATATTTGGAGGCCTCTGATCTTCTCAGATTATATGTATATTAGAGTATTTCTGATGTAGCACTATCTTTTACTTCATAGCAACACATGAATGCACTAATGCGTTTTCTCGCAGTTAGCTCTCTTCATTAAAAACATTTCTGTGCTGGATATGTGCATAAATTCAACTCTAAAAACTTAACAAAATTACTTTGTTAATAAGCTTTTTCCCTAATGTTCCTCATGCATAGTAATATTTTTTCTAGTGTCTTTATTCTGTTCAATATTATGATAAAACGTGTTCTCTTCAGAGCAAATTATTTGTTCACTATACTCTCAATATGTTGCTTTTATTTAACTGTAGCATTTCTTCTCTTATACTCCTTCATCCTCTTACGTAAATTTCGCATTACTCGAGTGTGAAACATTTTTACTCTTAGCTCCTTAAACTGTTTCTTTCTCCAAGTCGAATTCTGTCTTTCCTATTACATTTTCTACATTTAGAAGAATGTAATCCTTCGTGTTTATCATTTAAACTCCTGTTCTTCCCCAACAAATTTCCTTCAGTTTGCAATTTGACTTTTTTCAGAAAGTCCTTACTGGTTTTACCAGTTGTTCTTTTTTTCTTGTCCACATTCTCCACCTTATCTGTTTATTTACTGTCAGTTTCAAATATGTAGTACAGTTTCCTCTGTTTGTTTCTTCTTTGTTTGTTTTTCTCAATACAAGTAGATATACAGAAACTAATAACAAATGCATTTAGCTCTACAGAAAATACAATTAAATTACATTGTACTAATAATTAGGTGTGTGAGAATATAATATACATCTGTGTCACTGACTGCCTAGGTGGTAGCTGAAGTATTTGTTGTTAAACCAGAGTTTAACATTTGGCAAATACATTTTCATTAAGAAGTCGAGCTAGCTGTAAAACTGCATACTAAGGATCTGTAGTAGTAGCCCTCAACCATTTTTAAAGTAGTACTACATATATAAGTGAACATTGCAGTCTGAAAGTGCATGTATAAGTTACTAAAATTTAGAAGGGCAAATTTTATATTTTGCGTACTTTTCTGTTTGTTGATAAGTGGCTTTGGGTGTGTTAGTATATGTATCCAAGGGACAAATACATGTATTGTCCTGTTATATCATGTGGGTTGCATCTTCATAAAAACCAATCGACTGGGTAAATGAAGCCGTATATGTAGACAAAGGATGGAGCAGACATAATAAACGTGTTTGCTCCAAACAATCCCAAATTATGGAGATGCGAGGTCCATCAACCCTAAAGTAGGCACCGCAATCCTTGCCGAAGGATACTGAGCCATGTCGTACCACTACATGTAAGGTAGTTAGACCATTTATGTTGCTCCATCCGGGTAGAAGCAATATCTTCAGCATGGGCACAGAAACAGTGGAGAAGTGTGGCTCAAGTGGTTGGAGTGGCAGACCCTGATGCAGAGGTCTGGTCCGAACCAGGGTTCAATTCCCCGCCTCGGCGGGTCTTGGGCTCAAATTTCCCCGGACCTGACAATTCTCGCCTCGGTGCCTATTCCAATCATGGAGTCCCACTCTGTAACTCTGGGCAATAGCTTGCTTAATCTCCACAACGGCCCCTAGCAGCGGGATGCCTGGCTATCACCTTGGGGATGCCCAGTAAGGGGTTATCTCGCAGGGGAATAACAGGACGGGTTCCCTAAGCAAGCGCTGGGATGCTTACAGGCAGCCATGCGCTCTACAAATCAAATTTCATTTCATTTCAAGTCTGCTCCCAGCTGGCGGGAGCATTTTTAAATCTCCTGCACACTGGGAGCAGACTTAATGTTTGCATCTGCTTGTCGGGAGATTTGAAAATGCTCCTGTCAGATGGGAGCAAACATATGTAATGTGGGAAGGGAAACTACAGTTTCCCAGGGATGGCCTCCCCAGAGCACACTAAGTTAGCGAACCCTGGGAGATCGGGTACCCGGGGTCATTAAAGACACAGGTGGGGCTGTGTGTCACCTCTCTCGTTTAATGTATCTGACAAGCCTGGGAATGGGGTCCATAGGGCATTTACAAGGCTCAGGGAGGGGGCCAATGGCCCTCCCCTTAATAAATGAATTGGGCCATGGAGGATGAGTTTCCCAGGCCAAAAATGGCTCATTAGGGGGCCATGTGCCCATTTCCCTTAAATATACCCATTTTCGGGAGATGGGTTCCCTGGAGCACTGAAAAGACTGATGAGGGGGACTGACTGATGCCACCTCCCCATATATATTAAATAAAAAGTTGACTGTCATTTTCGTTTTTTTATTTTCCTATGGGTCTCCTTCATAGACTTTAGGTGGCCGGGGCAACCATGTCCTACCCTGTTTGCAGTTCAGAGAGAGGCTAAGAAGTCCCGGAGTTCTGTAATGGCTGACAGTAACACTTTTCTCAACATGCTGGAAGCCAATCAGAGTGCTTACTTCCACAGTAGTCTGACTCCTGTGGGAGCGAGATGGACCAAGGGAAAAAAAAGCTCCCTGGGCAAATCAGAATGCTCTACTTTTAAATTGGAACTCCAGTGAGTTCAGCGAGAGAGTCTCACAGACCAAACCATTCAGATAAACAAATATATTCAAACCTGAATTTCTCAAACACTACTGAACGGATCAACACCACAATCTGCAGACCAAGATCTAGCTTTCTTGCAAGTTCGTAGTAATTCCATTAAGCAGTTTTGGCGGTAATGCCTAATAAAGAAGTATACGGAAAATGAATGGGGACTTGTTGGTTTGGTACCCTCCTTTTGTCTCAGCTCCAGCTTGACAGATCACCCCGAAACTTCTATGCACATACTAGGCACAAAAGAGTTCCTTTCAGTTTTGTGAAGATTCATTAAACAGTGTCAAATTTATTAGCAACACAAAACATGCATTTCCTATGGAAACGCTGACTATAACTACCCAGTGGCAAACGGCACTGGTTAAAATATAAATATGTATATTCACACAAAAAAATCAAAGGCTAAATTAACGTTATAGTTAGGTGAATTACTCAGTGACAGCATTAATGTTTTGAAGAAAAATAACTAAAAGTTAACCAGATATAGTTAGCATCGCTAACTATAACTTGCACCCCCATGCACTGCTTAAGACCACGCATATTGCATCACTAATGACAAGTTCTATAAGATCATTTATGACATCACTGATGACATCTCAAGCGACATCATATCTGTGTTTTTTAGTTCAAACCATTAATGTTGTCTTTGACAGATTCATCAAACTATAACATTACTTCAACCTTTTGTTTTTAGAGTAAATTTCTAAGGTTTAACAAAAACAAATTTTTTATCACCTCTAACTATGACCTTACTATTACCTTTGCTTTTTTCCTCAAAAGTTCCAGGTCTTTTATGAAAGTAATTTGTTATTACATTTTTATGAGTAAATCCAACCCCTTGCAGCCAGGCCCTATGACCAATCCCCCCACATCTATTCAAAGCTATGCTGTGCACTGCCTTTAGCTGTGAGGAGTGGGGGCATCGGCCACAACAGGCCAGGCCCCTGTGGCGAACTCACAGTAAGAATATCTGACCACAAACTGTTCAGGGCCTTCAGTCATGCCAGGCAGGGGGTTGGCCACTGAGACTGGCTGCATCCAGCTCAAGGCATGCACCTAATTCCATGCTGTGCGTGGCCATTAGCCATGCATGGTCGGAAGTTGACCAGAAGGCCTGGCTCTGGGTAACAAATCCCCAGGGTCTTTATTTTTTCTTTTTTTAAAAGGGACAGAGTCCTGGGGACCCCATCCTCCCGGACCACTCTTTTAAGTAAAAGGGAGGAGGCGCACATTGCTCCTAGGGCTGATTTCAGCCCCAGGGACCTCATCCTCCGGAGACCCCATCCTCCCAGGGCCCAGCGTGGTTTTCAGGGGAAGAAGGGCACATGGCCCCAATCCTCTGGCCAACTTTGGCCATGGGGACACATTCCCCTGGGCCCAATGTGATTGTTAAGGAGAGAGGGGTACACAGCCCCTTCCTGGGTTAATTTTGGCCCTGGTGACTCCATCACCCAGGGCACGACATTATACTTATTTGGAGAGAGCACAGGGCTGACCATCTCTGGGACAAATGCGGTCCCAAGGACCCCACTCCCTGAGGCCCAGATTGCTTTTCAGGGGGAGGGGGACACAGCCCACTCCCTTGGCCAATATTGACCCTTGGGACTCCATTCACTGGGGCCCTAACACTTAAAGTGGGTGCCCTTCTTCTCACCCAGGGAACCCACCATCCTCTTGTTAGTGGCTGCGGGGGGAGCCGGCATTGCCCCCACAGGGATTAGCTACTTATACTGCTCCCCCCAGCAATATTTGATCTGTTTCCCTTTCTAAATCACTATGGGCTGGGAAATAGATCAAAAGCCAACTTCCAGAGAGCAGGAGCATTTTCAAAGCTCTCACAAGCTGGGAGCGGACTTGGTGTTTGCTCTTGCTTATGTCCCAGGGGTGGGTTCCCAGGGATTTTGAAGCTTGGGGAGGGGTACCTTGTGTCACCCCTCCCCATATAAACATATTTCAGTCCTGGTGGTGGAGGAGGGCTGCAGTGCTCCCCTCCCAATATAAAAAATGTTGGCTCAGATTTTGGCTTTCCGGGGTCTCTGGAGGTTCGGGGAGAGTGGCAACGTGGCTATCCTCCCCTTCATCAATACAGCCTCATGGGTTGGCTCCCTGGGGTTTATAATTGCTGAATGCACCTCAGCCATCATTTGTTTGTTTTTTATTCTGCAAGAGTTTTGCAGACTCACAGCATTTCTGGCCCGAGGTAGGAGGTCCCTCTAAATCCTTGTGAGGCATGTGTTGTAATATTTGATCAAATCAGGAGACCCTGGGATCTAGCGACTTGAACATGTAGTTGGATACAGCCAAATGAACTCTGTTAATACCTTGAAAAAACCTTATATGTGACATTCTCAGAAATAACATGACAAAACCTAAATGATTATAAAGTATCTAAAATGTTTAATTGCCCATGTGGGTTGGTACACTAGTGCATACACTGAAAGGAGAAGGGAAAACGTCTGTGAAGGGACCTTCACATCCCTTCATAAATCTTTGAATTAACTTTCTAGCCTCAAATATGCTGAGGGGGCATAAGTTATGTGCATATGGACAACCACTGCCAAGTCCTACTTATGTAGCTTTGGATAATCAACTAGTTTTTGCAAGGCTGATCTCTGGAGTCTGGGTGGCAGAAAGATGTGTTCTTTGAGAAATATTGCAGTCTGAAGTCCTGGAATGCCTTAGGCAAGCAGCTGGCATATAGTAGACAGAACTGATATCAATGGCAGCTTCAGTGGACTTTTACGTTCAGAAACTGGACTAAATTATTTACTCTGTAGAGAAACGTAAATATTGCACTAGGACATAGTATAGGTCTTTGAGTTTGAGGCTATTGAATTCTATATTAGAGATTTATATGAGAGCTTTCTTAGAAATGGAGGTAGTAAATAATTCAGGATCACAAACGTAGGCATTAAGTGCAAGGGTTCCTGAAGTGTTGTGTCTTCCTGTCAGGGCTGAAAAGCAAACCTTTTTTCACTGGATCTAATATTCATGTCACCTAATAATGTAAAGAACAAAAAATGCAGATATATTTACCCGTCTGGTTGGAGATCTCACCCTGAGGACAAGGGACACATAGAAAGCAACAAACTGGCTGCCCTTCTTTCATAGCTTTTCTGAACCCAGGCAGGCAGCTTTGACTACACACTGAAGTGGGGACCTGAAAAACATAACCACATACAGAAAATGTTTCTATGGCAATATATTGCTTATAATGCTTTATACCGGAAAACATCAAATATTTTTGAAATGTACTGTAGGAGGATATATCCTTAGGGTCCACACATATAGCTTGCCTTCGTTTATGTTTGCCACAATCCATCCATGCCATATTCAAGTTCAAAGTTTCACAAGTCCCAAAATATTTATCATGAAATTGTTCTCTAACAGATTTCCTCCAAGCAGTCAAGGAATAAAATACTTTTACAGGACTAATTGAAAATAAAACACTACAATGGTAAAACTCTTTAACTTTGAAATATAAATGCAATATCTTTATTCGATTATTAATAATAATCATAAAAGTACAAGATAAAAAATAAAGGCACAAAAACTCATATATCATTGCAAAAAGAGGATAAGATCAAAGTTATTACATAAACCATTAAAATTTTGTAAAACAGAATTAGATCATGTAAAGACACATTGTAAGTCTGAATCATGGGACTTATATTTAGATAATAAAACATAATACATGGATCATGTATTCAGTGCAAAATTCAAATACAAGACCCAACAGGATTTAGAACGGCAGGGTCGGCAAGCATCTGAAAATGGAAAAAGGCAGGCCTATATTGACAAAAGTCCCTTATACGTAAAATAGGATTAAAGTATCTTCTTTAGGCCAATCTACTTATTTTTCACAAATAAAAGTAAGAGTTCCGTGGTGTGTGTTGAACTATCATTACAAGGGCAATTCAGTATTGAGTTGGGATCATTTTGTCCGGGGGAAAACATAGCCTGGATAATATCGCACCCAACCAAAATTTAGAGAGCAGAGATCTCTCCCAAAGATTTCTGGTTAGAGCGAGGTAGGCTGCAAGGCCCTCTCTAGTTTGATTGTTCTTAAAGGCTCTCATGATCTGCTTTTCCAAAGCCATCGATTCCCTCCTCTCCATGGCCTGTTTTAAAAACAGTTCTTTAATTGTCGTTTCATCGTTTCTGGTGAAAAGCTGGGGGGCTTGGTACAATTCAGGGCATCCCAACTGAAGAGCTGAATTATTGATGTAAGACAGCCAATGGATTTTTTTGCCCATAGTGACACTTAAAACAGTCTTGGATCACTTCTCTATTACAGATTGTGTTTTCCCCACTCCAAACATATACCCATTGAAGCAGTGAGGGTAATTTTGCATAATCTTCAGCATTCCCCAATTCCAGTTCATCATGAACAAAATAGCTTTGCAAGCAATTCCCTGCACAACTGATTCTCCTCCTGCTGTAAGTATATTCTCGCACAATTGTGATAGCCCAATATGGTGGACCGATACGTAAGAACCAGCAAACATTTCATTCTGTTGATTTGGAGCAAAGGAACTATTGGCTTGCTACCAATCAGTAACTAAACTTAAAACGGGCACTAAGTTCTTGATTAATACAATTATTATGTTGGTCAAAGGTGACACCCAAATATGGAAAAACACTGACCCTTGAGATAACCTTCCTTTTGATGGTTAAAGACCTCACTTTGGAAGACTGCCTCCCACAGACCTTATAATGGGTTTTTCAGTCTTGGTATCAAGGTCAATATCATCTATAAATGTAACGAACTGATCCACAAAGACTCTATAGCAGAACCACTTCATCAGTCTATGGCAAAGTCAGGACAAAAATAGTTTTGGCCATCTGCATTTCTTCCATTTAGTGATAAATAATAATTCATACTATTAATATATAACAACAAAAAAGAGGTGCCAAGAAGAAAACATGCCTAACTCCTCGGGGGAGACATAGACCTTCTGAACATTCCCTCTCCTGTCCTTACCTAACGGAGGCAGCAATATTTGTGTGCAAAGCTCATAGGAAATTCAACAGGGCTTGGGGCATTCCTAGATCTGCCAATAAAACTCAAGTCTTTGATCGATTAACTCAGCCAAAGGAGCTACTCAGGTCTATGAATGCTAAATACATTTTACCTTGCTTAGCCACATCATATTTGCATATCATCAGGTTAAGATTCAGGCATTGCTCCAATGTATGCATACCTTCCCAGAACCCATAATGACTAAGACTAAAATTAATATTAAGCTGGTCCCACTCATCAATTCGGTTCATAATAATTCTGCCTGCCACTTTAACAATTGAGTTCAATGGGGAGATAGCCCTATAAGAGCTTAGATCCTGCCAATTTAGTTTTTTAAATATGGGTACAATTGTAGCAACTTTCCATGCCTTGGAGGTACCTTATACAGCAGCTGCATTAAGGACATTTATAATTAGCTGGGACTAAAAAGGAATTTTTGACTTATGTAAGTCTGGAGGGACCTCATGGGTGCCTGGGGACAGTTGTCTCCCAGATTCCTTTAGTGTCTTCCGTATCACAGGTGTACATGAGTCGGTACCATGCCTCTTCTTTGAGGGTATGTTCCCTCGCCCTAATAGCTAGCATATATTGAGCTCTAGCAAGAGAAATATCCTTTTAAATCCTTGGCCGGGTGTTATGGACCTCTTTTACTCACTGGATTGCAGCTCTACAGCTATCAACAAACCACCTACTTTTAGCCATTATTATAGTGCCATACAGACTATGCATAATCTGCTTTGCTGAGTAGTTTAAAAATTTGAACTCCTCCAAGACACCTGCTGGGGGGGAAGTCTACTGAAAGTAGTGAGTCCATAAGCATACTCAAATTTGCCCCAATAACAGAATTAAAAAGGACAAGGATAGAATTGCTGCACCATTTAATTCTAAGCCCTCTGTCTATCAAGCTCAATCGAATTAAGCCTTGTTTACTTTTGTTCATATCACCTGGGGGCTTTACCATATCAAAAAAATAGGATCATGTTTGCTAAGGCAAACTTCCACATATCCCCTCACTTGCACTATTGTTCCAAGGACAATTGAGATAAAAGCATAGTTGATTACCGATCCTTTGCTCTATCCCACAAAACTTGATTTTTGATCAAATTGTTGTGCCACAATAGTCCCCACATTGAGAAGTTTGGTTTGGCCTAATACGTTAATCAACCTCTGACCCCTTTCATTAGTCTATAGGAAACCGAGGGAGGTATCATCTTTCACAAAAAAAATCCGCCTCACAAAGGGGCTGACCTATCTTGGCCTTAAAGTCTCCTTCTATTACCATGTTAAAGCATTTACATTTGGAGAGGGCTCTAACTGTTATACGGACAGCACTTTAAACAAGGCTTGATTTGACAGCAAATTTAAAATTAAAAAAAGCTAAAATCTCAGGATGCCAAGACCCACACAACCTGAATTCTCCGATGCCTCATGGGGACGGCAACTTTGAACAGCTTTGATATATCAAGATAGGCAGCGCCCATTCGGCTCCCTGCGCCGTAACAGCTTTAACTGACACACAGAAACACTTGAACCCATTCATAAAAAAAACAAATCCTGTACCCAGGTTTCCAGCAGCATCATCACATCAAACTATGTGCTTAAATCAAGCCATTCTGGATCTGATATTTTTTATCTAATACCTGCTATATTCCAGCTAACAATTCTTAGAGCAGGGTCCTGTTTTGAACTCTCATTAGTTATTATTGGGTGCACCAGCAAAGGAAGGCTGTTCCTCATTTAACCAATTAGCAGTAGAATAAGGGTTCGAGCTCTGTTAGAGCTCTGTTACCCTTCTCTCTGTTTTTAACTTTTTCTGTTATGTTTGTCAGTCTTTTCTTCTGGGTCTGGAGCACAAAGCGCCGGGACACTCCTTGGAGTAGCCGTTGCGCTATACAAGACCCATAAATAACATAACATAACATAACATAACATAAGGAAGGTCAGGGAGTTAATCATTGTAATCCGAACTTGTCAGCTGAAAAAAACCTATTAAAGGTCGGTATAGGAGGCTTTTCCAGGGTTCTTAAAGGTTGGGTTGATCTTTCTTTGGGGGTAAACTGCAAGTGCCTATAGAACTTCAAGTGCCTAAAGGTACAATACTGATACCCTATTCTATTGGGCGTTGTATATTGAAATTTTAGCTTTTAGATCCCCACAGACTTTTTTGTCATATGGGATGGTGAAAAGTTCAGAATGAAAATCTGCAGTGGTCATTACTTTGGGTAATAGAAACAAAAGGTGTACATGTTTTACACCATTCAAAAGTACATTTTAGAACCTAAACTAGGGTTAGACCTGTGAGGCCTAGTCAAATTTAATTGTTGCAAATTTAAGAACATAATTCTGCTGTATGGATCAATTAAGAACCAAAGGGCATATTAACAAGGGCTTGGCTTTAAAAGCTAAAAAAGCAGAGATAAAACTAGCGCAGTATCAGCAACAGGGTGCTAACACCCAAAATTGCATGTTAACACCCTTTTACTCTACGCTTCCCCTTGCACCTCTAATGAGATGCAAAGGGGGCGTTCCAGAGTAAAATATTAGCAGAAATGTCGCTAAGCAACATTTCTCCTATTATCAAGGATATCGCTAACCCAGTAAGCGATAAAAAAAGCAGCGCTAACCGTGGTTAACGCTGCTCTGGTATTTTTCTGACTTAGCCATGACATCCTATGTAAGGTGGATATCATAGCTAGATATGTCTATCTCTATCAGCATACTATCGCCAAACCTTGTGGGATTATCGCTGTATTTCATGTGATAATCTCACAATTGGAAGCTTGCGCTCTGAATTTTATCGCTTTGGAGATAAGCGTTGCTGATAGCAAGCTATCTCCGCGATAAAATTCAGAGTTGGCCGGGGATAATTATACTAGCGCCAAGTGCCCTTTGCGATCAGAGGCGGCCTTAGGCATGTGCAAGCTGTGCACCTGCACAGGGCCTCCAAACCCCAGGGGCCGCCACGCCAATATATATCCTTAATATAATAATCCTCTGAGGAAGGATACATATTTGCGAGGCGGCCCCTGGCAGGGATTTTGCTGTTCCACTTCCAAACACCATGACCCCCCCCCCTCTTCACTGGCCTCTGCACCTGCGTTCCTCCGAGGACCCCCTACCTATGCTCCCTGCCCAGGCCCGCCATGAGCCTAGAGCCGCCCCTGTAGCGATATCTATCGCATGGCCTTGTTAATATGCCCCCAAATCTCCAGCAAACCTTGTGAATTTGGAGTGTATACATGCTGGGTTGCATGATTCAGCCAGAAGATAACGTTACTAAAAAACCTCCTACCAATGTAGTCTTAAAAAGCAATAAGGAGATACAATGGGTCATTTGTTAGACATCCAACAGTATTTTCCTGCAGTTATATTTCTCTTCAATTAACTTTATCAGGATTAATCACCAATAAACTTGGACACTGGATCACGGTCTCGCAGGGACTCCTGGATGTTGGAGTCCCCGCACACTCGCAGTCCCGCTGATGCCTCTCACCCGTACCGCCTTGCTCGTTACTCTGTTAAGGTGCACTGGATCCCACACGGCGATGCGGCACCCGCGGAGCGGGTGCGGCGAGGTGTGGGCGGGATCAGTGACGGGAACGCCGCTGCACTTCAGTGTCCGCTAGCAAAGTCTCCGTGACAACAAACAGGTAGCCCACGAGGGAGAGGTAAGGAGAGCTTTTGAATCCTCCGGGGGGCAGGCCAGCAGGGAGAGCGGACCGGAAGGTGGCTGATGGTCTCGCAGGGACTCCTGGATGTTGGAGTCCCCGCACACTCGCAGCCCCGCTAATGCCTCTCACCCGTACCGCCTTGCTCGTTACTCCGTTAAGGTGCACTGGATCCCACACGGCGATGCGGCACCCGCGGAGCGGGTGCGTCGAGGTGTGGGCGGGATCAGTGACGGGAACGCCGCTGCACTTCAGTGTCCGCTAGCAACGTCTCCGTGACAACAAACAGGTAGGTAGGTAGGGGCTGGATGGGCTGCTGGAATATAGACATTCGAGGTGCAGCTCATGAACACCCATTAGAAATAAGTTTTTTGCACACCGTTTGCAGCCCTAAGGTGCTCCGCATAGAGAATACTAGTGGTATTATTATTTCACATACCTCTTTACTCCAATGAATAGATGAATGCATTGATGGACATATGAACAGACACATGAAATGAATTCCATGTGGAACAATCTGAGCATGATGTGATCATTATATTGCACTCTTTCTTTGTCTCTCATTTATGTTATTGTGGTTGTATGCATTGTTTTGACCCTGATGAGGTTGTGATGTTTGTCTTTTTCAATTTTTAAACAAAAGAATTAACACTGTTTTTAATAAATCCATTCATATTTTGTATACACCTTTGTAGTATTTAGTCTTTGTACTATAATTGCCTAGGAGGGCCCTTTTTCTAAAAACTATGGGGGTCATTAGGATCGCGGACGGACTTGAGTCCGTCCGCGACCCCAGAGCATGAGGGAACGTCCGCATGGGCTGCGGCGTTCCCTCTGTGCAGATTAGGATGTGACCGCCAGGGTGGCGGTCACATCCTCTATTTTTAACATTGCTGCGGGTGGAGCTTCAAGCTGCCCCCGCAGCAATGTTAAAAATGCATGCACAGCATTTGCGTGCACAAAGCGGCAGGCACCGCGCGGTGCCTGCTGCATTGTGCACGCAAATGCAGGGGGGTACCATAGGTACCCCCCATGTGCACCCCCCACCCCCCACTACACCTAGGGGGCCCGCAATGGGCCCCTGCAGTGCAGTTACACATGCTTTTCCACGGCGGAAAAGCCGCCTCGGAAAAGCATGTTTCCATGCACATCCTAATCTGGCTGAAGGTGTCTAAGAGACACCTTCACCATTTTAGTGCTTTTCCGCCGCGGTTGTAAGCCAGCCGCGGCGGAAAAGCTGCGGACCTAAACCATGACCCACCAGCCATCCTAATGTGGCGGTGGGTCCTGGTGGGTCCGCAGAGGATTTTCCACATCCTCCGGGCCGGCGGTGGCTTCCGCCGGCCCGGAGGATGCGGAAAATCCTCCATCCTAATGACCCCCTAAATGTGAGGATTGTGTGAGTCTGCCCCATTGGAATGTGATCATTTTAAGTGTGAAATATACGTTGAGAACCTTTTGGTGATCCCAAGAGTAGTTTGATTTCTCATTTACATCACATAGTCCAAGCGTTTGGCTTGGGTGAAAATTTCTCAAAAATTATTAGGAACATCTATAAAACTCCCACAGCAAGGATAATAGTCAACGGAAATGTAACCAACTTAGTTTAGAGCAAGGTACCAGGCAGGGTTGCCCTCTTTCCCCTCTCCTCTTTGATCTCTACATAGAACCACTGGCACATAACATCAGGGCCAGTGAGCTCTATGCTCCATTTGAAAATAGGAGATGGGTAAAAAAGCTGGCCTCCAAAGTTGGAGCAACTTCTGATAGATTTTGGGAAGATATCTCGTTAGTTAATTAACACACAAAAAAATGAAACTATGTCATGGAATTTGCAATCCAGCTCGCCTTTAGTTCACCACCAAATAAGATACATAGGGATTCAAATTACTCAGGACATTGACAAATTGGCCCAGGTCTATTTGGAGGTTAAAAGGAAAGAGGCCAGATCTTTACTGAGATCCTGGAGTAACCTTCCATTTTCAATTCTTGGACGATCCAATCTTGTTAAAATGTCAGTTCTGCCAAAAATTACATTTATCTTTGACACAATCCCATTACTATTTAGCACAGTCTCCTTAAAAAACGTACAGTCGGACATAAATAGTTTCCTTTGGGCTGAAAGAGGGGTCAGAATTTCATGGAAAAAATTAAGATGTGAGCAAGCAGCCGGGGTAATAGCCTGTTCTGATCTCTGCTTTTACAGCTGGGCTTTCCATTTTAAAAATACGAGATCTCTACTACTTGACTCTTCCTGCTACCCGCCTTATCTCTTAGCTATGTCAAACAGTGTCCCAAAGGGGGGAGAGAGGTTTCTCCTTAAATTTGGACATCCCAAATACTTTAAAAAAGTCAAACTGAAGGTGTTACGATCAGCCTGTGATCTATGGTTCCAGATGATGAAGCTTTTTAGAATTCCATACTATTGCTCAAGCACTCCAATATGGAACTCACCAGGTACCCCAGATTGCCTTAATGACAGCCTATTAGCCCCTCTATGGGAAAATGGCTTTCAGAAATGGGGCCAATTACTGTGAGATAATAAACTATTGCCATGGGATGAGTTTAACTCACAAACAAACCAAAAGCTATCCAGATTAAAATGTTATCAATTGTCTCGTTGGGCTGCAAACCAGGACAGAGATGGCGTTATAAATGATGAGCTGAAGGATACGTTTTTGGTTCCTCTCCACCAAAGCAAAGACGTGTCTAAATGGTATTGGCTTTTGATTGAAGGAGATCCACCACCATTGCCTATGGAGGAGCCCTGGAGAAGAGAACTGCCTTCCAGTGACATCACATCTTATTGGCAAGTATCTTTGTGCACTTTATTTAGGGTTGTCAAGGCTGCACCACTGAGGAGAAATCATCTGTTCACACTCCATAAAGCTTACTGGACCCCCAAGAGGCTTTCCAAGCTAGGAGGTAAAGAGAAGTCCTGCGTGAAATGCACCCTGGGGAGCGCAGATGATGTGCACATGTTCATGCAGTGTCCTCAGATCCAGGGCTTCTGGAGGCAAGTGGTTAAGACTATCTATGATGTAATTGGCCAAGAAACCAAGGTAAGCCTGGTTTGAATTCTTTTTGGAATTTCGCCTGAAGATAGTATTAATAACAAGCTGTCAAATGTTCAAGCTCCACTTCTGGTTGTTATAATTCTTCTGGCAAGAAATAATGTGTCTTAATTGGGTTTCCCCCATCCCACCAACATTTTTAGATTGAGGCACTTCTGTTAAAAGAGTTCTTAATTTGGACATGGGATGTAAGCCAAAGATAAGAATGAGATTTTGGGGGTTATGGTAAGAGTATAAACAAAAGTCCAATCATTATGAATATCCTCGTTAATTCCCAAGTGTCATGTGGTCAGCTACTCTAGGAACCCTTGAGGTGGAAAGAGATCTACAGGGTTGCGTGTCCCCTCTATTGGGTCCAGGAAGGTGCCTTTGTACTGCTTTAAGATCACTCACTTTCTTTCTTGAATGAGGACATATAAAAAAAACTGTATGATCGAATTCACATTCCATCATTTTAGAATAACAGTATTATAACCTTTAAAATATTTGGAGGCCTCTGATCTTCTCAGATTATATGTATATTTGAGTATTTCTGATGTAGTACTATCTTTTACTTCATAGCAACACATGAATGCACTAATGCGTTTTCTCGCAGGTAGCTCTCTTCATTAAAAACATTTCTGTGCTGGATATGTGCATAAATTCAACTCTAAAAACTTAACAAAGTTACTTTGTTAATAAGCTTTTTCCCTAATGTTCCTCATGCATAGTAATTTTTTTTCTAGTGTCTTTATTCTGTTCAATATTATGATAAAACGTGTTCTCTTCAGAGCAAATTATTTGTTCACTATACTCTAAATATGTTGCTTTTATTTAACTGTAGCATTTCTTCTCTTATACTCCTTCATCCTCTTACATAAATTTCGCATTACTCGAGTGTGAAACATTTTTACTCTTAGCTCCTTAAACTGTTTCTTTCTCCAAGTCGAATTCTGTCTTTCCTATTACATTTTCTACATTTAGAAGAATGTAATCCTTCGTGTTTATCATTTAAACTCCTGTTCTACCTCAACAAATTTCCTTCAGTTTGCAATTTGACTTTTTTCAGAAAGTCCTTACTGCTTTTACCAGTTGTTCTTTTTTTCTTGTCCACATTCTCCACCTTATCTGTTTATTTACTGTCAGTTTCAAATATGTAGTAGTTTCCTCTGTTTATTTCTTCTTTGTTTGTTTTACTCAATACAAGTAGATATACAGAAATCAAATGCATTTAGCACTACAGAAAATACAATTAAATTAAATTGTACTAATAATTAGGTGTGTGAGAATATTCAATATAATATACATCTGTGTCACTGACTGCCAAGGTGGTAGCTGAAGTATTTATTGTTAAACTAGAGTTTAATATTTGGCAAATATATTTTCATTAAGAAGTCGAGCTAGCTGTAAAACTGCATACTAAGGATCTGTAGTAGTAGCCCTCAACCATTTTTAAAGAAGTACTACATATATAAGTGACATTGCAGTCTGAAAGTGCATGTATAAGTTACTAAAATTTAGAAGGGCACATTTTATCTTTTGCGTACTTTTCTGTTTGTTGATAAGTGGCTTTGGGTGTGTTAGTATATGTATCCAAGGGACAAACCCATATATTGTCCTGTTAAATCATGTGGGTCGCATCTTCATAAAAACCAATCGACTGGGTAAATGAAGCCGTATATGTGGACAAAGGATGGGGCAGAGATAATAAACGTGTTTGCTCCAACAATCCCAAATTATGGAGATGCGAGGTCCATCAACCCTAAAGTAGGCACCGAAATCCGTGCCGAAGGATACTGAGCCATGTCATACCACTACATGTAAGGTAGTTAGACCATTTATGTTGCTCCATCCGGGTAGAAGCAATATCTTCAGCGTGGGCACAGAAACGGTACACAAGTCTGCTCCCAGCTGGTGGGAGCATTTTTAAATCTCCTGCACACTGGAAGCAGACTTAATGTTTGCATCTGCTTGTCGGGAGATTTGAAAATGCTCCTGTCAGATGGGAGCAAACACATGTAATGTGGGAAGGGAAACTACAGTTTCCCAGGGATGGCCTTCCCAGGGCACACTAACTTAGCTCACCCTGGGAGATCGGGTCCCCGTGGTCAGGGGGGGGGCTGTGTGTCGTTTAATGTATCTGACATGTCTGAGGATGGGTTCCATAGGGCGTTTGCAAGGCTCAGGGAGGGGGCCAATGGCCCTCCCCTTAATAAATGAATTAGGCCCTGGAGGATGAGTTTCCCAGGTCAAAATGGCTCATGAGGGGGCCATGTGCCCATTTCCCTTAAATATACCCAGCCTCAGGAGATGGGTTCCCTGGAGCACTGAAAGGACTGGTGAGGGGGACTGACTCATGCCACCTCCCCATATATAATGTATAAAAAGTTGACTGTCATTTTCTTTTTCTTTTTTTCCTATGGGTCTCGTTCACAGACTTTAGGTGGCCGGGGCAACCATGCCCTACCCTCTTTGCAGTTCAGAGAGAGGCTAAGAAGTCCCTGAGTTCTGTAATGGCTGCCAGTAACACTTTTCTCAACGTGCTGGAAGCCAATCAGAGTGCTTACTTCCACAGTAGTCTGACTCCAGTGGGAGCGAAATGGACCAAGGGAAAAAAAAGCTCCCTGGGAAAATCAGAATGCACTATTTTTAAATTGGAACTCAGGTGAGTTCAGAGAGAGAGTCTAACAGACCCAACGATCCAGATAAACAAATATATTCGAACCTGAATTTCTTAAAAACTACTGAATGGATCAACACCACAATCTGCAGACCAAGATCTAGCTTTCTTACAAGTTCGTAGTGATTCCATTAAGCAGTTTTGGCAGTAATGCTTCATAAAGAAGTATACCCCAAAACTTTCTATGCACATACTAGGCACAAAAAAAAATCCTTTCAGTTTAGTGGAGATTCATTAAACAGTGTCACATTTATTAGCAACACAAAACATGCATTTCCTATGGAAACGCTGACCTAACTATAACTACTCAGTGGCAAACGGCACTGGTTAAAATATAAATATGTATATTCACACAAAAAAATCAAAGGCTAAATAAACGTTATAGTTAGGTGAATTACTCAGTGACAGCATTATTGCTTTGAAGAAAAATAACAAAAAATTAACCTGATATAGTTAGCATCGCTAACTATAACTTGCACCCCGCTATGCACTTCTTAAGACCACGCATATTGCATCACTAATGACAAGTTCTAGGAGATCATTTGTGACATCACTGATTACATCTCAAGCCACATCA